>NC_142367.1:15913437-16655937 GCF_059441175.1 Urocampus carinirostris
AATGGTACAACAAAAGGCAAGCAGCCTAACTAAAAAAAAATAACATACAGAGAGCCGCCAGCAGACAGGCTAATCAGAAACTGACAACTAAAAGTGGCGACAAACACGAAACCAGCCAGGTATAAACAAACATAGTAACATGGCCAGTCTAAAAACACGGTGTTTTGCCAGGCTAACTGGGAACAAACAAAGAAAAGCGACTCCAGCGATAAACACGAAGCTGGCTGAGAATAAACACAGGGACACGGCAAAATGCCAGACTAACTCGCCAAACAACCCACAGTTGGCAGCCAACGAGCGCCAATCGGGAGCAAACAAAACAGACAACTCTTGCCAAGCCGTGACGATACCAACACCTGACAAAAAACAAAAACAAAAAGCCACAATCTCCTACCTCCACGCAGAAATGAGTGGTAGGCATTAGCTGTTCACTACATTTGCTGTCTGTTACGGAGCTTGACTTACGTGTTGTGTTAATGGGATTTACCATTCCGAGAGTGTTGTGTTTCTTCAATAATGTCACAGCTCTACAGCAAACACGCCAGATCAGTCAACTTTGAAACTCAATTTCTCAAGTTCCCCGACACGCGGAATATTTTGTAACATATTTGTTTAATTGTAGAGAGGAACACTACATGTTCCGTGCCTAATTGGAAAAAAATAAGCCTGAAGTAAAGTCGGTCTTCTAGTCGTGGTGTTGTGGTTGCGGAGTCTCATCTCATTCGCTGCACCGCTTTGCCTCAGTAGGGTCGCAGGGGGTGGCGGAGTCATTTTTTGGATTTCCTTACGCGAAGGTAATCAACATACTAGAGAGTTGAAAGAACAGAGCAATGGAGAGAAAGATAGGAAGCTGGACTCTTTTCTAAGGGCCTTGTTCAATCCAGACCAACAAAAACAACAGAGAAGCTTAACCTTGATGTATGCATGCGGGAGGAGCTGGATTTTAGATTTGCACTTTTTTTCAACAAATTTTTCATCACATTTACATGTTCAACAGACATCAAATCCAGCCTCACAGATGTTTTACAGGAAACCTTATTTTTTTTATATTTTGGCAACCCCATTTTAGCAATGTCACAAAACAGACAATATGAGGGAACCCCAAAAGTGATGAGCCCGCTCAACCTCCTTCTGCATTTTAATCTTGGAAAAGGCCAAACACCATAAGAAAAATAACATATTTGGCAAAAAGAAATAAATTGAATTTATCGAAAATGTCGAACTGTAAATTTTATTTATTTGCCTCTGTTTCAATTAAAATAGAGAATTACACTATTTTGAGGGGCGAGAGATGTCTGGCACCAACCTGTAAAAAGAGATTTTTGGTTTTTGGGGGTTCTTGTCCAGATCTTTTAAGTGCCCATGCAGAAAAACATTGAACATCCTTAAATAAAGTTGTATTTTTTTAAATAATGTACATGCAAATTAGCACACAAAATATTTGTTTGTTTTTTTTCTGGATAAAATAATCACTTTTATTTCCCCCGAAATCAATTTTAGACATACAAGGACACGCTAAGGTAATCCAATTGGCAAATCTCAAAAACATATTTTTCATTTACACTATCCTTCAAAAGTTTGGGCTCACCTAGAAATGTCCTCATTTTTAAAGGGAAAGCAATGTATTTACAATAAAGATAACAAAAACTAATCAGAAATACGCCCCATACATTATTAACGTGGTAAAAAATCTTTTAGCTGAACTGTTTTTAGGTAGAGACCCATTTCCAGTAACCAGCATTCTAGTATTATAATAGTATATTGTGTTTGCTAATTGTGTTAGAAGCAAAATGGATGATTAGAAAACCTTTGTGCAATGATGTTTGTTTGCTCAGCTTAAAACAGTCAAGGTAAGGGAAGCTATTAAACTGACCTTCCTTTGAGCTCGTTGTGGTTTAACTTTGAAAATAGCAAAAAAAAGAGAATTTTAGTGTGAAACGCAACAGTCTGTTCTTGTTATCAGACAATAAACTGAAGATCTTCTCCAACTGAGGGTACTACTCCCTTCAGAAAACGGCACAAACAGGCTCTAGAGTAGAAAGAGAAGTGACAAGAAGACAAGAACATTAGAGTCCTTAGTTTGAGAATTAGATGCCTTACAGGTCTTCAACTAGCAGCTTGGCTACCTGCCAAACACCAGTGTTAACATCTACAGTGAAGAGCTGACTCCAAAATGCTGGCCTTCAAGGCAGAGTAGCAAAGACAAAGGTATATCTGAAAATGGCCAACAAAAGAAAGAGATCAATATGGGCAAAAGAACACATACATTGCACAAACTGGCTATTTCGTGGAAAACACAAAATTGTCTGGGTGACCGCAAACTTTCAAACATTAGCGTATATTCCCAGACTTTCATGGACTTCGCCTAGCTTGCTAGTTAACTAACATGGCTTTATCCTAGAACAATTGGTTCTAACGAAGAAATGTAACCATCAAACATCGGGGAATTTGGAGTTTAGTTGGATTAGTTAGATTAGTGGTGTCAAACAGGTGGCCCGCGGGCCGGATCAGGCCCGCTAAGGGATTGAATGCGGCCTGCGAGACAATGCTGAGGAAAGTGCAAGAGAAAATTGAGCTGCAGGTTGTCCACTTGTTGCCAAAGCCAGGTGACTCTCACAAAGACGCTGTAGTTGTATGTCTCTCTCTCTCGCTCTCGCTCTCTCTCTCTCTCTCTCTCTCTTTTTTTTTTTTTCTCTCTCTCTCTCTCTCTCTCTCTCTTTTTTTCCTCTCTCTCTCTCTCTCTCTCTTTTCCTCTCTCTCTCTCTTCCTCTATTTTTCTGTCACTCTCTCTGTCCCTCTTTTTCTCTTTATTTGTTCCTTTTTGTCTCTCTCTCTGTCTTTTTACCTTTTGCTCTCTTTTTGTTTTTCTCTGTATTGTCACTATCTCTCTTATTTCCCCTACTCTCTTTCTCCCCTTTTCTCTTCCTCCCATTTTCTCTTTCTCTTCTTCTCTTTTCTCTCCTTCTGTTTCTCTTTGGATTTCTTTCTTTCTTTACCAGTCTCTCATTATTTCTCATTTTATATTTTTTGCTTCTCATGCGTTTTTCCCTCTCTCTCTCTCTCTCTCTCTCTCTCTTTCTCTCGTTCTCTCGTTCTCTTGATCTCTCGTTCTCCTTTTCTCTCTTTATTTGTCCCAACCTCTCTACTTTTCTCTCCCTCTTTCTCTTATTTCTTTCAATCTTTTTTTCTTTCTCTCTAACCTACTCGTCCGGCCCTGAGGGAATGTTTGTTCTATTGTGTGGCCCCCGAGTTTAAATTAGTTTGACACCCCAGAGTTAGATTGTCATTAAGTGATGTAAGGAATCATAATAGGTAGTTATTCAGACTAGAAATAATCTGAGATTAAATTAAAGTAATATTAACATTTTTAAAAAATGATTTGTCTTTATTTAATTGTTTCATATATAAACCGACGAGGGCCGATTTAGACAATGAACAAATAAAAACGGTTTATTTTCTTACATTCATAACCTTTCATAATCACTGCCTCCATCTTGCATTACCTGCTTCCTCCTCTGATTTCCTGCATTTTTTCAATGCGATTGCCCAGATTGCAGCGATTTGCACCATCTCCCCACATCAAAGTTGGGTCGCCATCAAATCCCAGAGCGGGTCAATCCAATGACGGCCCCATTTTTTTTTTTTTGCTTTCATCTTCCCTCCTTCCCATTCTTCCTCTGTCGATTCGATTCTGTAGCTCGGCTATTGGTCACGGAATTCACGGGCTCGGTTCCGTCAGCTGAGTAAACAAAGCAAACATTTTTGGGAGATCGCTTGACGTCAGCCTCCGTCGATCTTGAGGTCAGGGGTCCTTATTTCTGGATTCCCCCCGGAGAGCCCTTGGAGAGTCGTGGCCCCGTGAGGACCCTATTAGATGCCCTCATTGCAGACGAATGCCGATAGATGAACGCGGAGCAGATGTGACTGTCAGTGGGTCGCATGGTAACGGAGAAAAATGACAGATCCGGTATGATTTAATGCGTTATGAGCCCCAATTCCTAGGAAGATTTTATAACTCTGACTAAAAACCTTCATTTTGTTGGGTTATGGTGTTGGACCCAATTGCAGGGAAACAGACATGCTCGAACAAGATGTTTGGTGACAAAACTAGTTTTAAAGAAACAACAGAATGGACATATTGTTGGTTACAAAACTGCTGTAACAGTAACAATATCAATAACACAACAGTTTATGCCAAATGTGTCAAACTCATGGCCCGCTGGCCAAATGTGGCCCGCTACATCATTTTATGTTGACAATGCTGAGAGATAGATAGATACTTTATTCATCCCCGTAGGGAAATTCACACTTCCAGCAGTATCCCTTTGTTGTTTATTAACAGATTAACAGGATGGCCTCGGGGTGCTGTGTTATAATTTAGCAGCAGCGGAGTGAATGACGTCACATGCTAGTCCAAAAGTTCGACGTCCCTGCAGCAGATGGAAATCTTTGTGCCCAGGGTTACACCACTTCGTGTTCACGTAGATAGCAAGTCCACCTCCTCTCCGCTTCCCGCAGGCTTTTTTGTCTCCGTCCCTAATAGCGTTGAAGCCGGGTAGCTCCACATTAGCGTCCGGGATGCTAGACGTGAGCCACCTTTCCATAAAATACAGCAAACTGCACTCCCTGTACGCTTTGATGTTTTTCACCAGCACAGCCAGTTCGTCTGTCTTATTTGGTAGAGTTCACATTTACCATGATTACAGACGGTACCGAAGACTTATAACGCCGCTAGCCGCTTAGCCTTAGCTCCGGCTCTGCAACCACGATAGGGCCGCCTCATCACGCCGGCATGAGAATTCTTCAGAGCATGGAGTTGATTCCTCGAATTAACTCATTTTTGTGCGTTAAAACCCAGTAATTCAAAGTGTAGTTGTCAAACGGGACGAAAAACACCGAAGATAGAAGCAGACACTTAAAACAATAAATCATAAAAAGTGCGAAATAACACGGAGCTGCTGGAAAGGCTGCCGCTCGCGGCGGCGCCTATGATGTCAGAAGAGAAAAATTAACTGCAATCGCATCAATGATTTGCCAATTTAGATATGTCCCCCGGAGGTATCCACAGCTCGCCACTTGCAAAGCACCCACTGTATTTGTATTTGCTGACTACCATTAATCACCTAAAGAATATTGAGGCAACCCATTCCGATTTTATTTAAAATAAAAGTCATGGATGCGCTGTTTAAGGCAATACAAAAAAATACAAAATACAAATAAAAAACTAAGACTTTTAACCATAAAAACAATCATTTAAATTAGTGTTTGTATGCTATTTGTGTAACTTTCTAGACTGGTTGAGATTCCCTCAGTTAAATAAACTGTAGTGGGAATGAATTCAGTTATTGTTTTGCAGTTGTTTTTTCCAAATACAGTCGACTGAAAAATCCCTCCAGAAAACCTCCAGCCAAGGAACATTTTAGATGCCATTAATTTACCAGTCCGTCCCCTGTGAGAATGTTTTTCCTTCCGTTTGGCCCCTGAGCTATAGTCCGTTTGACACAGCTCATAACAGCCAATGGAATAGGCTAGGTATGAGGAGATTCAAGTGTCGTGAGATTGGACACAGGTGGGCGCAGTTCTGCCACTCCCCTCAGGTTGGTGCACTCTGGACATTTGCAGTCAAACCACCTTTTCCCAGACGTTCTTTAACATGAGATTTAATCATTATTTTAAAGTTTTAAAAAAGTCCTTTTAGTCATTTTCTTCATATTCTATTGGCTTTTTCTCCCTCTCTAACTGCTTGCACCTTTGACGCCCTGTGAAAAAACATTAAAAGAAAACATAATAAGAGAGCAACATTTTATATGCGCTAGTTTTTTTAGTACTTTGTAAGCATGGAAAAATAATAGTAGGTTTTAGCACTCACAAAGCTAGAAAGTTTTCTTGTCATTGCAAAAATTAGCTATTATTATCTTAAGATGCTTTTTTTAAATATTGTTTTTCTTATTTTCTTTATTTTACTTTCTTTATTTTACTTTGAAAAATGCAATCAATGAGTAATAAGATAGATAAATGTATAAGTACTTGTACAGTATATATACTAGCCTTCCATCAAGAAATAGACAGTGCCATTCATTTAGCGTAAAACGATGCTAATATTTAGCATGCTCAAAACTTGTCTTTGAAATTACTGTACGTTGTTCTAATATTGCGAAAAAAGCACAGCAAAGGCAGTTTGTTACTAATGCTAGCAGCCATGTTAGCGAAGGTAGGCTTTGAAAGCATTAGCGTCGCTAGTTTCTATTGTTAGCTTCGGCTTTTTAGTGGATGAATTGAACTACATAGTAAAAATACTTCTTGAGATAAATTGACACTGTTTATAAAGCCTTTAATTCACATACGAAATATATATTCATTTAAATATATCTATTTTTATATCCAAACTACAGTTTTCTTTGACGGGACATTACTGTGATCCAACAAACACTTGACTCAAAACAAAGTCCTGAACTTTTACAGCAGCTGTGGTGAGAAAAGTAGCAAATGGCGCTAGCAAACACACACAAACAGACAGCATCAAGTGTATCCCAAACACGTTGCCTACACATTCGCAATGAAGCCTTTAAATCTCCAACTTCCCGGGCAATAAACGTACACCAAGTTGCAATTGTGGAAACATTTTTGCCGTTAGCTTCGATAATGCAAGCCATTAAATTGGTCCTCCTTTAGATAGCACATCGCAAATGTCGTTTTAATCCAGGTAAAACAAATACCGTTCGAATAAACGACTACTTTGCCTTATCCACATAAAAAAAATATATTAAAAAAAAAAAAAATTATGCATGTTGAATTTTTACAGACACCCTATAGATATCATATTTTGTAGTCATTCTAAAGTTATGAACTACATACAGTATATTATTATTATTAAAGGAGCAGTGTGTAATATTTGACCACTATACAGACGCTGCCCTATTTACGAACGAGATCGTTAGTAAGGTGAATTTTTTCGTAAGTTGCTTCAGGGTTATATTTTGTATGTTTAAGGTTTAAATAAATAACCTGTATTGTTTTGTACTAAAATATAAACGTTTCATAAAATAATATGCTCTATAAAGATAAATATAGTTGAGTTTAACTTACTTTTGGAAGATGAGCTTCAAGAGTTAGAAAAAATAAATAATTAATGTTATGTGCAGAAAAAGGAAGAAAAAAGACTTTTTTAGATTAGCCTTAGCATCAATGACACATCCAATCATGTCAGCTACCTCTAGGGGAGGATCATCCTATGTCGGATAAATGCTAATTTCTGAACCGCCAAGTATTTAAAAAAAATGCTTGTTTACATTTCATATATTTGCTTATTATTTAACTGAATATTATTTTTTGTTTTTTTAAATGAAGGTTGTTGTTTTTTTTTCACCACCAGGAGGCAATAAACAATACACATGGTCCCTTTAAGGAACAGATGTAGAATTTTAAGAAAAACAAATATAATTGTAATGAATGATGGTTGGATCCCTTAACCACTAGAATCATAAGGGCACCATTTCCTGTGGTGTATCTTGGGCAAGTACAGCCTGGTGTCACCCATCCCTCTCCAAGCCAACAAATGCTACCTTTCGTTTATAAAATATGCAGGTCTCTAATTCGTTACTGCGTCAATAATGTTCCTGCTTACATGCTGAAATTGACAATCAGACAGCAGGGAGTCCTAACAAATACAAATCACTGGATACACATTCAATAGTGAGATCATCCTTTATTTTGTCATATATTTTCTTTCGTCTTGGTTTATTCTCTTCTTTTGAAATCTCAAAAGGGAAAGCGTGGCATTTTATGACCCCCCGAAACGTCAAAATAAATTTTATGTTGATTGCGCGCTTTGGCGCAATGATGCTCTCAATAACATTTGGTTTATGACTACTTTGTACTACCAAGAGGCCTTTACGACTCTGGGCTAAAGCGGTGGAGCTGGTGTTGATTTTTTTTCCGGCGCTTACGAACCGATGCAACGTAAGAACGCATTAGCTACTTCTGCGTAAGAGAGGAAGTACTAGAGGAAGTAGGCATTTTGTGACTGAATGAAAATAATTTTGAATATCTGGGTTCCCTGAGACACATCAGTGTATGCAAACACCCCTATAGTCTCCCAGGGGGTGATATGTTAATAAACAACAAAGGAGACTGCTGGAAGTGTGAATTTCCCTACGGGAATGAATAAAGTATCTATCTATCTCTTTATCTCTCTATCTTTCTGTCTCTATATCTCTTTAGCTCTCTATCCCTCTATCCCGTTCTCTTTATCTATTCATCTCTTTATCTCTATCTACCTATCTCTATGTACTTATCTATCTACCTATTTATCTCTATCTATCTATCTAGATATCTCTATTGTTTTATCTATCTCTATCTATCTATCTAGATATCTCTATTGTTTTATCTATCTCTATCTATCGATATAGATATCTCTATTGTTTTATCCATATCTATCTATCTATATAAATATCTCTATTGTTTTATCTATCTCTATTTATCTATATAGATATCTCTATTGTTTTATCTATCTCTATCTATCTATATAGATATCTCTATTGATTTATCTATCTCTATCTATCTATATAGATATCTCTATTGTTTTATCTATCTCTATCTATCTATATAGATATCTCTATTGTTTTATCTATCTATCTATCTATCTAGTTATCTATCTATCTATCTAGTGATCTCTATTGTTTTATCTATCTATCTATCTATCTAGTTAGCTCTATTGTTTTATCTATCTATCTATCTATCTATCTATCTATCTATCTATCTATCTATCTATCTATCTATCTATCTATCTATCTATCTAGTGATCTCTATTGTTTTATCTATTTATCTATCTATCTATCTATCTATCTATCTCTATTGTTTTATCTATCTATCTATCTCTATCGTTTTATCTACCTACCTACCTACCAACCCGCTCGTTTTTAGTATATACATTCTCACCTTTGTTTTGAGACTGTGTGCCTGCATCATAAAACTCAAGGCGAGCTTTTTGAGCTTGACAGGCATTGACGGCGTCACCCAGCTCAACCAAGCTGTCACCGCTGTTGCCCAAAGCTAAAGCAACCTTTGGAACACATCAGTAAAAGCTTCCATCCTCAAAAAGAGAAAGGGAAGACAAAGGAGTAAAGCCCAACTTCTCTATAAATACATGGAAGAGTTTCTGACACATTGAGAATCCAGGAGAAATGTGACGGCTTTGGCTTGACTTGTTTATGCGAGATAAGGTGGTTCTTGAATATTGTTGTTGTTTATTCTAAAAATGTTGCTGACCTCAGGAAAAGTTGAATTCGGGGTAAAGTTTTGTCTTTGGTGTTTTAAGGGTGGTTTGGTTATGTGTTCTAGGTTTGGTTTTGTATTATAAGTTCGTGTCATTGGCTCTTTAGCATCTTTGGTTTTGTTCTATGGTATGTTTAGGGATTTAGGTTATGTTTTTAGGGTTTGTTTTGTGTTTTAGGTTTTTTTTTTTTTTGGGGGGGGGGTTTGTTTCTTTTGGTTTGCTTTGGTTTTGTGTTTAAGGTTTGGATTGGTTTGATGTTTTACGTTGGGTCTGGTTTTATAAGTTAGGTTTCGTTTATTTTTTTATTTTATTTTTTTTGTTTAGTTTTACGTTTACTGTTTGGTTTTGAGTTCCAGGTAAGGTTTGGTTTTATATTTTAGGGTTTGTTTTGTGTTTTGGGGTTTTTATTTTTTATTTTGTGATTTGGATTTTGTTTCTTTTGTTTTGTTTGTTTTGGTTTTGTGAGTAAGGTTTGTTTGTTTTGGTTTTGTGAGTAAGGTTTGGATTGTATGCGAATATAAAAAATGCATACAGCGCTAAACCACTGCCTGCCCTTGGAAAAGGAGACCACAACCTCATTCTGCTTAAACCACAGTACAAACCAAGAGTGAGGAGGCTACCAACAACCACACGCTCATTTAGAAAATGGTCCACCGAGGCAGAGCAGGCTCTGAGAGACTGCTTTGGATGTACGGACTGGGATGTCCTGCTAGGGTCCAGCAGTGGGGACATTGAGGAGATGGCAAACTGCACTACTGACTACATTAAGTTCTGCATGGACAATGTTGTTCCTATAAAGACTGTACGCTGCTATGCCAACAACAAGCCCTGGATCACGAGAGACATCAAGTGCCTTCTGAACCAAAAGAAGAGGGCCTTTAAAAATGGTGATCATCAGGAGCTAAAACGAGTACAGAAGGAGCTCAAAGTCCAGCTCCGGAAAGGGAAGGAGCAGTACAGGAGGAAGTTGGAGAAAAAGCTGCTGAACAACAACATGAAGGAGGTGTGGGAAGGGATGAAAACAATTACTGGCTGCAGCACCAAGCAGGGAGTGGCTGTGGATATAGATGTGGGGCGAGTCAACCAGTTGAACAACTTTTTCAACAGGTTTGACCACTCCGCCTCATCCTCACCCCTGAGTTGTGCAGCTGTCCTTCCCCCTCCCCCTCTGGACACTAGCATGGAAGACATCCCCCCACTAAAAATAACTTCAGCCCAGGTGTGTGGGGAGCTGAGAAGGCTACGAACCAGCAAGGCAGCTGGTCCGGATGGAATATCCCCCCGACTGCTGAAAGCCTGTGCGTCTGAGCTGGGAGACCCTCTACAGCGCATCTTCAACCTGAGCCTTGAACAGGGGAGGGTCCCTCAGCTGTGGAAAACATCCTGCATCATCCCAGTCCCAAAGAAATCAAGACCAGAGGAACTCAACGACTTCAGGCCAGTCGCCCTGACATCACATGTGATGAAGACCATGGAGCGGCTGCTGCTGCACCACCTGAGGCTACAGGTCCGTCACGCCATCGACCCACTGCAATTTGCTTACCAGGAGAAGGTGGGAGTGGAGGATGCTATATTATACATGTTACACCGATCCCTCTCTCACCTGGATAGGGCGAAGGGGGCTGTGAGGATTACATTTTTGGACTTCTCTAGTGCCTTCAATACCATACAGCCTCTGCTACTGAGTAGGAAATTGACAGAGATGGGAGTTAGCTCACACCTTGTAGAATGGATTACTGACTACCTGACAGGCAGACCGCAGTATGTGAAACAGGGGGGCTGTACATCGGACACCGTGGTTAGCAGCACAGGATCTCCGCAGGGGACCGTTCTCTCTCCGTTCCTATTCATTCTATATACATCGGACTTTAAGTACAACTCTGAGTCCTGCCATGTGCAAAAGTTTGCCGATGACACTGCGATCGTGGGATGTATCAGAAACGGGCAGGAGGAGGAGTACAGGAAATTGATTCAGGACTTTGTCCGATGGAGCGACGCAAACCACCTGCACCTAAACACCACCAAGACCAGAGAGATGGTGGTGGACTTCAGGAGAACCAGAACTCACCCGGTTCCTGTAACCATCAAGGGAGAATGTGTAGAATTTGTCCAGACCTACAAATACCTGGGTGTGCAGCTGGACAACAAACTGGACTGGACTGCCAACACAGAAGCTCTATGTAGGAAAGGGCAAAGCCGACTTTACTTCCTCAGAAGGCTGGCCTCCTTCAACATCTGCAAAAAGCTCCTGAAAATATTCTATGAGACAGTAGTGGCAAGCGCCCTCTTCTATGCGGCAGCGTGTTGGGGAGGCAGCGTCAAGAAGAAGGATGCCTCTCGTCTCAATAAACTGGCTAGGAAAGCGAGCTCTGTTGTGGGCAAAGAGCTGGACAGCCTAACAACAGCAGCTGAGAGACAGGCACTGAAAAAGCTGAGGTCAATCATGGACAATCCATCGCATCCGCTTCACAGCATTATCTCCGGACAGAAGAGCAGTTTCAGTGACAGACTGCTGTCACTGTCTTGTACTACGGACAGACTGAAGAGATCTTTTCTTCCTCATGCCATGAGGCTCTTTAACTCCACCCGGCAGAGTAAAGGCCCACATTAAACCACACCACCTACATTGGATCTTACTGCATTATGTGTTCTGTGTAGCACTATTTAGTTAATCTATATAACATGCTAAAGTGGGCTCAGCTCAGGGATGCTGCTGGAAATGTGAATTTCCCTTAGGGGATGAATAAAGTATCTATCTATCTATCTATCTATCTATCTTTTACTTAGGGCTGGTTTTGTACTTTAGGTTAAAGTATTTTTTATTTTTGGTTTAGTTTTACGTTTACTGTTTGGTTTTGAGTTCAAAGGAAAGGTTTGGTATTGTATTTTAGGCTTTGTTTTGTGTTTAAGGTTTTTCTGATTTTGTGATTTGGGTTTATTTTTATTTTATTTTTTTGCTTTTGTTTTGTGTTTGTTCAAGGTTACGGGTCTGGTTTTGTACATTAGGTTTAGTTTTTGTTTCGTTTGGTTTAGTTTTACGATTACTGTTTGGTTTTGAGTTCCAGGTCAGGTTTGGTTTCGTATTTTAGGCTTTGTTTTAGTTTGTTTGATTCTGTGATTTAGGTTTTGTTTGAAATTTAAGATTTAATTTTGTCTTAAAGGTTCAGTTTTGCTTACTGTCATAGGTTTGGTTTTGTGATTTTGGTGTGGTTTGTTTGGTTTTGTGTTTAGGTCTTATTTTGTTTTATTTTTTTGTTTTATGTAAATTGTGTTGTTTAATAGAAGTGTGTATTCTGTACAGCCCTTTGAGACTTTTTGTGATTAGGGCTATACAAATGAACTTGACTTGACTTTTAGGTTTTCCTTTGTGTTTCGGGTTTAGTTTGGTTTTGTGTTACATGCTTATCTCTTTGTTTTAGGCTTTAGTTTGTGTTTTAGGTATGGTTGATTTTGTGTTTCAGGTTTGACTTTGTGTTTTAGGTTTGATTTCAAACTATAGTTACTCCAAATTAGGCCAAATCAGCCAAAGTCAATCCCCACCCTGAAAACTGTTTAGTCAAAAGTAACCCAATTTGTGTCATGGGTCAATTTTCCGAGATTTTTGGGTCACAGTAGGCTGTTCTTGTTTTTAAGTCATTGGCATGCTTGCGTTTATCCTAGCTTGCACCAGACCAGTTTGATTTTGTGGTTTTTGGCCAGGACATTACAAGAAGCTAACCAGGAAGTAACCACGAAGGTTTTGAAACTAGCACTTGCTTAGTGAAGCTTTGAGTTTGAATTCTATGCTCGGGTATATTGATATACTTGTCTTGTGAAATTCTACAGCAAGTACACTTTGTGCTAAACTCCTGACCTAGCACATTAGCATTTTTATTCAGGGTCCATTAGCATATTTGTGACTGGTGCACCGCAGGTAAGAACAGAGATTCATTAGTGACTGATGGTCCAGTTAACGCCAGACCGAGTCCCACCTGCTTCCTGTTTGGAGTCCCGGTACGCTTGTTTGTCTCTAATGATCCTGCGGTTGTGCGATGTTCTATTCTCTTTTTTACTTCATCCAACTTTTAAACAAAAGGTACCAAAGAAACTGTGTTTTTAGTGTTCGTTAGTGTGCATGGGTGCTACGAGGTCTGGCACGAAGACGGCCAATTAAAAAGCGTCGCCTGCAGCTACCAGCCAATGGGAGCAGGGCGCCAGTGCACTTCCCCAACGTCATTGTGTTAACCCAACACAGATGTTCTGCGTAGGAATCGCCTCCAATCGACTGAGCTCTGAATAGAGTTCTCCAATACTTCCACATTCCAAGGTCACAAAATTGATTACTTTGTTTTAATAAGGAGAAGAAGTTTATAGACAATCATAGAAAACGGGCTGCAAGCATTTTACGCTGTGAGTTCACGATTCACGGATTCCTTGACCACTAAGATTGTCAGGGCATCACTTTCTGTGGTGTGACTTGGCCAAATACAGCCTGGCAAGTACAACCCGTCCCTCTCCAGGCCGGTTCTGAGTATGGGTTTGCTCCCCTACATGAAACAGCTTTCCATGGGTACAAGTAGCAGGAGAAGCCTTCTGATCTGACTCAGATACAGCACCTTCATCATCTGGTCGGCTTTGTTTTTCGGTGTAAAGCGTCATCCCGCTCTTCAGAGATGGGGAGAGCAGCATGTGACAATACTGATACTGGAGAAAAACCCAAAATGTTAAGTCTCATATTGTATTATACGCATTGCATCTAGTGGATATCATATTTTTTAAAAACATACTTTTTCCTAATGACGTTACATCCTTTGCTTTTGTGACATAACAACGACTCAAAGACTCTTTGTCCTGTGAAGGACAGCGTTTTGTATATTTTTGTATCTATATTCAAATTGTTTATGTATTTAAACAAATAAAAAATAGATAGATAAAAAAATGTTGATTTGAAACGCTGTCAGACCAGAACGGAAACAGGACCTACTTGCATGACGTTTACCACAAGATTTATTGAAAGAGAGAGGAAGGGCTGCGCCCATGATCCGGTGTTCGCTGGGCGCGGGAAGCATGTCGCTTTCGAATTATGATTGTGCTCCGAACGAGGAAGTGGATCTTCCGTAGCGAGCGATGGCGGTGTCAGGGACGGAAAAAACGGGTCGGAAGCCGGGACGAGAGAACAGATGTGGTCAGAAGCAAAACAGGTTGTAGCCGGAGACAGGTTGGAGTCGAAAAAACTTGTCTAGTATTCACTGAGGTTTGCAGACGGACTGACAACAGGGGATTGACAGGACTCGTTTCAAATACTGACAGGGAGCCAATCAGAACCCGCGGCAGTTGGCGCCAAATGAGCGGGCACAGCTGAGTAACTTCAGTCGTCATGACAAATGCAGTAAGTTACATAAATACATAAATAAATGTTTCCATTAAAATCACATACATAAATAATTTGATAACACATAAATATACATAATAATTAGAAACACATAAATAAACAAAAATCTACATAAATAGATGTGAAATCATCAAGCGACTGTCCGGATTTTGTGGAATTACTAAATGAAAAATGTATGGGATTCTAAGTGATGCACTAAGTTGTAAAAGAAAACATGTAATACTCTCAGACAGGGGGATAAAGTAGTGTAACAAAATCCGAAATAAATTATTAAAACCGATCTGAGTCATGTTTTAAGAATTTTGTTCCAAAGTGAAATCTGCTTTTGCTATTCAGGTTGAATTGTTAATGCAAGTTGTACAATTAGCTAAATGGTAAGAAGTTAGTTTATGAAAATAAAGGCCAGAATCACAGATCTTTCGAAGGTTTTATTTACAGAATATTCTGGACACCAATGGGTCACAGACAATGACTGTACACAGTTCACAAATGCAAAAATCCAAAAAGCTTGCCATCATTCTTATACTAAATGGGCAGAAACAAAATTGAAACTGAAAGAAGTCAGTAAAGTTATTAAATATGAGTAGTAGTTTTACAAGTAGAAATATTTTTATTTTTATTTTTAGCCATACTCATAAATAAGGACCGATCATTTATATAAGTACTTACTACGATTACAAAACAGGCAAAAAAAAAATAACAACAGTTGCCAATTAAGTCATCAAATTAGGGCTTGGCGTCCATCGCCAAATCGGGAAAACCAAAAATAGTTCCTGGAAGCCGATCATCAGCAAATGATGGGAATCCTTTGGACTCTTGGTCGGAGTCGGAAATGCGCTTACAATATAAAAGCATGTGGATTTTATTTCCCTCCTTTTTATGAAGATAATTGTCAGAAAAGCGATGTTGCTGATTTACTGTGAACAGACAGCCGGCAGGAATTTCTGCTTCAAATGGCGCAAATCATTTTGCCATGCGCGTTTTCAGCGTACTTCAAAGATGATGATGCAACTACTTCCTAATTGCCTGGGAGCTTCCCAAGGTCGGATTCCGATCATACCGGTCAACCTACATACTGCATAACCCCAAAATAAAGAAGTTAATAAATTCAATAATATGTATACATATGTGTATTTAAAATAAAATAATTGAATTCATAATAATACATGAAAAAATAAAGGCATGAATGATAGCATAACCTAACGAATCAACAAACATTTATTTAAAGAAAAATAAATACTTCTACGTAAAACCAAATCAATCCCATACCTGTCAACCTGTACGGTTTTGCCGTACAAAGTACGTTTTTATGCATTTTAAGACGAGTACGACGTACAAGGAAATCTGTATGGAAAAACGCAAAGTTGTCAATGCGTCTGCCGCCTGGGGATTTCCCATCATGCATCATTCCGGAAAAAAATACTGGTGTACGATTATTTTGTATTTTGTACGGGAAATTACGACAGTTTGTACGGGCATGGAGCCGTGGAGTTTGACAGGTATGCAATCCCTTCTACAAATGCCATTATTTGCACTCCAATTTCTGCCTCTGTTATTCTACTAATAATAATATTATGGATACTTCTTTTCAAACTACTACTACAACTAATACTTTGATAAGCATTTCTTCTGATACTACAGATAATAACTTTACAAATACTGCTCTAACCACCACTGTGACTAATGCGACTACCAATACTGCTACTAATACAACGATATTACTACAAATACTACTACTACCAATACTACTACTACTACCACCACCACGACCACTATTACAACTACAGCTACCATTGCTACTACTTCTACTTCTAGTACTACCACTATGACTACTACTACTTCTACTACTACTACAACAAATACTACTACTACTTCTACTACCACCACTTATACTACTACCATGACCACTATTTCAACTACCACTACCATTACTACCACTACCATTACTACTCCTACCACTAGCATAACTACTACTACTACCAATACTACTACTACCACCACCACAACTACTACTACCACCACCGCTACCACTACTACTACTCTTAGTAGAAGTATTACTACTAGTAGTAGTGGTAGTACTAGTAATAGAAGTAGTACTTCTAGTAGTGGAAGTACTACTTCTAGTAGTAGTAGTTGAAGTAGTATTACCGCTACTACTACTACTAGTAGTGGTAGTACTACCAGTATTACTACTACTACTATTACTAGTAGTAGTGGCAGTATTACCAGTATTACTACTACTACTACTACTACCACAACTACATTTAATACTACCACAAGTATAAGTACGAAGAACACTTTATATAATAATAGCACTAGTGCAAAAATAATTGTCCAGATATTTATAATATCACCACAAATAATACCACTGCTACTGCTACTAATAGTACTACTTCTGCCACTGCTGTCACTAACACTAACTAGTACTTCTACTTATAATAATAATAATATTAATGATAGGGATATGCCTAAACTCGTTGTAAACAATGCTCATTACCTTGTTATTAATGACAATAAAAGACAATTCCTATTGTAGTCTAGTATTGAAATTAGTACTACTTATACCATTAATCTAAAAAATACAAAGAGTATCTTAATGTAATAGCCGGTTGCGCTAACCAAAAGCAAAGAAGTATGAGCCTAGAAAATGTCGCTGTTCCCTACAATTCCAGTCATTAAGCCGTACAATACTACTCTTTTTGTTTACTCTATTCGTTTATAATTTTCGCATATTTAGATTTCATCTGTCAGTTTCGTCATGAAATCGTTTTTGACACAACTCTCCCGGACCGGGCCGCTCTTCCTGGCTTTTCGTTTTGTTTTCCGAGTCCCGGCGAGAAATTTTACAAGCCCAAGACAGTAAATCCAGAAGCTTCCCGGGAATCCCTTTTGTTAATTACGATTTACATCGCCTGCGGCGGATTTCCTTGCTAAAACAAATCCTTCATCAGCTGTGTCCAAACACATCAATTTTAATCTTATTCCAAACAGACAAAAGAATGATGGAGCGCTTTGCTTGCCAATAATTTTTTATGGAGCGGCCCAATCAAACTGTTGTCTTACATAATTCTTCTACTTAGTACACTGAAAATTAAAGGCCTGCCAGTCAAGGGTTTTTTTGTGTTTTTGTATTGAAAACAAATACACAGTGCCTAGCAAAAGTATCGGCCTGCTACGAACCTCTGTCACATTGGCGCATAACAGGCTTTACACTTAAAGCCAAAAAACGGAAAACATCTTTTAAGGGTCAACAAATTATTCCAACGTAATCCTGTATTTACAACAGTGTTTGAAAAAAACTCCTGCCCGGACACCCGGGGCGTGCATCTTTTATGTCGGGCGTAAAACTTACAAAATGTCTCCGCCCGGGTGGCCGACAACTTTTTCAAGAAAAAAAAAACGAGAGTTTTTTTTTAAATTACGATTAATTAAGATTAATTCCGATTTAATTATGATTTTTTTTTTTTTTATTACGTTTTTTTTTTCTTTTTTTTTCAACCAAATATTTGCTTTATTCCAATTTCGAAATCTTCATTCGGTTTGGAAATTTCGGGATTTCGGTTCTTTTAGCAATTTGCATACTCGGCAGCCGATCAGAAGCCCGTGTCGAATAACTTCGTGCCTCCAGACTTTCCCGAGGAATATAAGGTTGTGCATTTGCATTGCATATCATTTTCCAAAGTAGACGCACAGAACACAACAAAAATGGTAAAGTGGTTAGGAATCAAGCCAAAACCTCAGCCCCAGGAGAAATGTTCAAAAGAAGCTCACAAAATTTATGACGCAACGAAATGTTAATTTCTTGTAGCAGAGGACGTAACGCAAATATTGCATGAATGAAGATGAATAAATACAGGTACATACTGATGGCAGACGGAAAACAGCGATGTCATATACATGCAATGAATGTTATAAGTAGATTCATAATTTTTTTCATTTTTTTTTGCGATTCGTCGTCTTATTGCGTTTCAAGTTGTGAAAAATGGGTCAGGCAACTTTATGGCTGGTGTCCGGTAACATTTTATCACGAGTTTCAGACACTGATTTACAACAAAAAAAAACTTAAAAGTAGGTGTTACAAAAATGCTGGTCCCCTGTTCTCTCAGCTCAGCCAACTGACTCCAGTAGTTCGCCGATGACTTCTGAATGATCCAATGTTGTCCTAAATGACTAACAATGGAAGAGTGTCATTAAGTCGTAGTTTAAATGTGCCTGCTTTGTGATATATAGATCTACTTTATAGCATACGAATAACCTAAACTTCTTATATGTAATAACTTGTGAAGCCCTTTGAGACTATTTGTGATTAAGGGCTATACAAATAAAAATGACTTGACTTGACTTTATTTGTCATTCTCGTACACGTGTGTACAGAACGAAATGCCGATACTGCTGACCCGCAATTTCCGTAAATATATAAGTAATACATATGAAGTAAAGATAAGTATGTATTAAAAGTTCGAGTCTCTGAAAAAGGACTCCGTACAATAGTGCAAAAGAATTGTGAGGATCATTTAATGCACAAATAAATTGATGTGCAGTAGTAAGTAAATAATTATAGTTATGAGTACTATACAGTGGTGGAAGAATGCAAGAGAAGCTGAACAGATGTGCAAAATAGGTAAACATGTGATGGCCTCAGAGGTCTGTAGAAGCAGACGTTGGAAAACAGAAAAGCATTATGCAGACCAACGAACAGACCAGGCAGGTCCAGGATAAAGTTGTGGAAAAGTTCAAAACAGGAATGGAATACGAGAATATTTCGCAACACTTACACATCTCCCAGAGCTCTATGCGAGGAATAGCAACAAAATGGGGTTAGCATAAAACCACTGCAATCCTACCAAGAACTGACTGTTCCTCTATAGCTATGGACCAAAAAGGGTAAAACTAATCAGAGAATCAACCAAGAGGTCCATTATCACATTGGATGACCTGCTGGCATACACAGCTTAGGTGGCAGAATCTTTGGACAAGACAACTGTTTGTCTTGTCCAAAGATTCTCTGCATAAATCTTGCCCCTGTAACCCTGCTGGTTTAGGGATCCATGAACTGTGTGATTTATTTATTTATATAAATAATGTATGTCTATGTTGTCTTTGGATCTTAAACATGGTCAATCACCATAAAAAGACAAAATGCCGCCATCTGCTGGTCATGAAAAATAAAATTCAAAAAAATGACGAGATTTTTAGTCCCCAAGATTTTCCGACGTGATCTTAACCAACGTCGTTTTCCGTTTGTGGGATATCATGAGTAAGCTAAGCGCGAAATTATGTCAAGCATGAATTGTTATTCTGAACTATGACCCCAAGTATGATGTAGTACTTCATTGAGTATAATAAAAAAGCGCTAACAACACAAGTGTTTTGTGCTTTTGGCATCTTAACTACCCCTTCATTTTTCTTGTTTTAGATAAATTACCCATCTGGCACTCGATTAGTCCCCGTGTTGTGCCATCGCAGTCAATTAGCCATAATCATCACGCATTAGCGGTGCTAATACGCTGCAGTTCGACAGGGTTAGCATAACCGCCGCTAGCCTTGCCACAAAGAGCTTAGTGGGCGTTTTGATCAATTTCTCCGAAGCTTCATCCATATCTTGTTGAGGAATGGCATTTTTTTGTCACTGTGTTCGTTGGTTCCGGATACCGAAAAGGGATGTTTTCCAATTAGAGACTGAAAACAGATGAGCAGTTATTTACAGAATAGGGTATTACCTTGGTTATCGGGAATAATGGGGGAGCAGAACCCAGAAAACATGAATCCCCTTTATAAAAGCCCCAAATAGTCGTCCTTACCGACTGAGAGTATACAAATGTAACAAAATATCAACTATAGGTCTACAAATACAAACGCAGAATTGGTGTTAATAATCATTATACAAAAGTACAACAAAATTGGAGGGCTTCTCCTTTCTGTGTAAGAAAGTGATTTCGAGAGTAGCCTGCTAGCTGTACGCTAGTCTCAGGTATACTCCGAATGAGCCAGGTCTCTGCGATCATTAAAATACAACCGACCCGAATGTAGCGGTTTCCCATGAGTTGTAACTCCAGGTCTTGCGTTTTATGCGTAATGGATCTAGCTTTGGTGAGATAGAGGCTCGGCAGTGGATAATACGTAGCCAAGCTGCAGTAGGCCGGACCCGCGGCACCACTATTGCCTTGAGTCCGGCCGCCGCCTCAGTTTCTTCCTGGACATGATCACAATCTAAGGAGCACCAGCTGGTGATAATCACTTTTATTTTCAATGTAACAACCCGCTGAAGTACCTGCCGTAGCTCTAGCTGTGCTTCACAGTTTGTTTTGGGTGGACACATTGACTAGTTCCTCCTGGCCATCCCGGCTGTTTGACTGACAGCATCCACCAGCCTATCACAGTCGCGCAGACAGTCACGCCTTCCCAACACACACGCACACAACCTGCCTCCGCAAAGCATTTACTGTGTGCTGTCTGCTGCATAACACAATGCATGGTATGTTGATATTAATGACAATACAAACATTTCAATTCAAAATCCTTGAAGCAGTGAATCAGCAATAACCGAGGTCAAGTCAAGTCAAGTCATTTTTATTTGTATAGCCCTAAATCACAAAGAGTCTCAAAGGGCTTGCCTCTGTATATTCTAGGCATAAATAGGGCAACGCGTTTTACCATTATTCTTATACAAAAAGTACAGTCCGTAAGAAGATTCAACATCTACATACAGTTAAATGAAGCACTATTCTCCTGATGACTGCCTCGTCATAGGCTAATTCTACCCAAACCACTTAACCCTTAAAGAGGAATTAAATTGTATTTTGTTAAAAAGGACAAAAGCTGGACTTGAAGAGTGAATTTCCCTACGGGGATGAATAAACTATCTATCTATCTATCTATCTATCTATCTATCTTTTGAAATGAAAGTGGAATAAGAAAGCTTGATGCGGTTGAGAAAATGCTGAAAACTCTTTTTTTTTTTGGCCACTTTTTACTACGGAGGAGGACCTCTTGAAGCACATCTTCCAAAAGTAAGTTAAAAACAACTTTATTCATCTTTATAGAGCATATTATTTTATGAAATGTTTATTTTTTAGGACAAAACAATACAGGTTACTTATACAAGCTTTAAACATACTTATAGAAACTATGAACATACAAAATATAGCAATGAAGCAACTTACGAACAAATTCAACTTACGAACGATTGTCCGGAACCTAACTTGTTCGTAGGTTACCTGTAATTTGACTAGGTCTTTTTTTCTGTAACTGTAACGGAATAACATTATATTTTCCTGTATCCATATTTACCTAACGCCGTTACATGTATTCCATTTCTTCCAAACCTTGGTCCCAACACCGCTCGCCAACATGAACTGAATCGAACCGAATGCAAAATACTCCAGATTAATTTCATTAGCCGCTCTTAACACACACTTTACAATCTTACGGGGACGAGGAGTGTGCAAGTGTGTAATTGCAGCCACATGTGCTAGCATTCCTGCGCAGCACATAGCGTCAACACTCATGACATCCCACAATGCCCAAACACTACCAGGCAGATTTACTTACCATGACAACACCCTTCTAAGCCAAAGAGGAAAGACTTGCTTGTTTTAAAGTGTAAACATTTCCTTTTGTTGTCATGGAGAGACGTACGAGGTCTGCACGACATGCGTGTGTTTGAACTTTAGAGTCGCTGTATGTGGGTTTGCGTGACAAACGGCAGCGTAAAATTGCTATAAGCCACCCACTGTGCAGCGAACCGTCAACACGTTTCCCCTCGTTTGTTCTGTACTTGCTAAAAACGAGGAGCTACCGTAATTTCCGCACTGTAATGGGCGCCTAAAAGCCTTCATTCTTTTCAAAAGCTGACCATGCGCCTTATAATATGGTGCGCCTTATATCTGGATCAATATTGAGTCGCAACAGGTCCGACGACGTCTTTGGTGAGCTGCCCCAGCTGAAAAATATTCAGGTTTCTTGTTTCCGACTAATCGTGATGTTTTTGTGATTCAGATTCAGATTCAGATTCAGATCTACTTTATTGTCATTCTAGTACACGTGTATACAGAACGAAATGTCGATGCATCTGACCCCCACAGTTTCCTTGAATGTACAGATATAAATAATGTTGTATTGTATTTTGGCTACGTATAGTATTTTACCATAGTGCCGATAGTGCAAGAAGAGTAGCTAACCAGATGTGCAAAATGGGCAGTCAGGTTAACAAGTCAGGTACACAGTAACATTAACACTGTAACAATAACGCTGTAATTACAATAGTGCAGAGAGCAATGTGCAAGGAGTGGCAAGAGTATGTTTTTACATGATTTATCTTATCCTGAATCCTAAGAGTTTTAGCATTCTAATCATATTTCAGTGACAGGTGACATCGTATCGTGGACGTGTCTGAGACGCGTACTTGCTTCTCAACATTAAGGGGTTAAAAAAGTTTGATCGACCTATCTGACTGTTTTGTTGATGTTTCTACTGTAGTGCCTTATAGTCTGGTTGGCCTTATTTAGAAATATATAAGTCAAAAGACTATGTTTTGGGGGTGCGAACGTATTTTCATTTGACCAATTGCCCACCGTTAGGCACTACAGACCCCTTAAAAACAAGTACTAACAGGCTCGGTGTGGAATCTAAACCTCTATTACTTTGGTTCAGTCTGCCCACATGTGAAGTAAAAAGACAAAAGTTTGAATTCGGATCGGAGTGAGACTTTTGTTGCTTCTTGCAAGAAGGACACCGGCCGAATGTGTCCTAGTCATTGTTTGTTCCGCCTTTTTATGCAGTTCCAGTCGTGAGAGTGCGAAGCCGCATATGACTAGAAAATCAATCCTTGAAGACAGCTGGATCATGAGTTTAAACACAATGAACAATGGTGACCTTCACACAGTACGCGAAACAGAAAACTAGCTTCTTTCAGACAATTTCATCAGGATATATCTGTTTGATAACAACCCATTTTAACTCAAGCACAAATAGCCGGAGGCTGTTTTCCTATATTGAGGAAACTTAACGAGAAAATCAATCATTGAAGATAGCAGGATATGTTTGGGACATTGTGTTTTTTAGCAGAAGTGCAATGAGACCATACATTGTTCTTATGGGTTGAATATAGGATCACATCGTCCTCAGCGAATCTGAATTTATATTATAAAAAGACACACATTTATAGTCTGATTGACCCTACACTCAGCTTCTTCTCCAAAGCCATCACCACCCTAAACAAGCACACAAATCTCTGAACATATCTTGCGACTTTTTTTTTCTTTGTCCGATAAGAAGTTGGATGGTAGTCTTCAAAAGCCTGTTAAAATATGCAAACAAAGTGTGAGTGAGACTACTATACCCTTTATATTTATTTTAGCAATACTCCCATTACTCCCGTCCTATATAATTAATGTTCATACGGTGAAAATAAGTTATACACATGATTTTTAAGTTTAAACATCTATCAAATAACTCTGCAAATGGATATAAAAACACATGAATAGAGTGGGAAAAAACATGAAAAATGCAAACGAACCTATCAGCATGAAATGCTACGAGACGTTTATATTTTATTCATGTTTATATATATTTATATTATATATGGTATATTATTCATACATTTTTAGTATTTTATGTAGACAACATTTTACAAAGATTTTTTTTTATATATTCCTAATCCTTACCCTTGGTATTTGTTTGTTTCATTTTTACAAGAAAAGAGGAAATTTTAAGTTGTGTTACTCAAAAACTTATTTTTGCACCATCTTACCTGAGTACATTTCACCTTTGAATACAGTTTTTCCCCACCATCAACCTCAAAGATGCAGATCCCCGTCAGTTCGAAGGCCTCATGGATGTCACCGGGTGCTTTGCTGTCGTTAGCACTGATTGCTAATTGGCTTTCCCCGCTCCTCTAAATATTTGAACAACTTAATATCCTTTGCATGCAATACCGTGGTTTTTTCTCTCTCTTTGAGATCGTATATTCCGTCCGTGCGTGCATGAGCAAATTACAGTAGCGTGCCTTTGCAAACTTATCTAATATTCACCGGCGCTGCGTCGCAGATCAGATGAGTGGCAACGATAAAGCTCTACTCCAGTTAATCACGCCAGTTCCTGTGTATTTTTCTCATATCGCGGCTACGTATTTTTCTGGCTTTTTTTCCCGTATTTTACGATTACTAGCTGACCCTGAGGCAACCCTGTTTATGCATCTCCCAATGCGAAAGAGCATGTGTTGCCTTCGGTGGCTAACGCACGTCCTGGAAAGCAGTCGTCATCTGTTTTGGGTTGCCAGGTATTTTGGATGTGGTTCTAAATTCGCTTTCTAAACAAAAATAAAGGAATTTATTTGAATTGTTTTTATTGTCATTGATATCAACGTTGTGATACAATGGGTGCGACGAGATAAGACATGACTTCAAAGAGAAAAGAGTGACAAAAGACTAATCAGGATAAAATCCAGAAAAAATCTATATTTACAAAGTAGTGCTCAGAGACTGGCCTAACGCAATGAAAAGGAATAGTACATCTTACGGAGGCGAGGTGCTCGAGTCTTTTCCGGATTATGAGACAAACGTAACTGTGTGTGTTTGTGGAGGCTAGACATTTTTGCAAAACTGAATTTTTGTGATTGTTTACATTCATATTCGTAACAAAGTGTTAAGTTTTGGGGTGATGGACCCATGTGGGGGGAACAGAAACCGAAGTAGAGCTGCTGGATGGTATTTATTGACCAAAATCGGAACCAAAGTAAAACACAAAGAAGTGGTCACAAAGCAACTAAAACTAAAAAAATATCCGAACAAGAAACCAGAAACAATAGTGCAATAAAAGGAAGTGCAATAACATTTAGCAGAAACAAAACAAAAAAAAACACAAGGAATATATTTTCACCGTTTAACGCAATAACATTTAGAAGCAACAAAAAACACAAAAACCCCAAATAATTTGCTAGATATGTTTTCACAGTTTGTGCACTCATTTAGGGTGGTGATTGCCCTGGAGAAGAAGCTGTCTCTGAGCCTGTTTGACCTTGTTTTAAGAGACGTGTAGCAGCAAGAGAGGTGGTCGAGGTAGGGTGGGAAGTGTCTTTTATAATGTTGATGGCTCTGCTAAGGTAACACAGTGTCCTCTAAATTGGGCAGAGAGCAGCCGGTGATCTTTTGGGCTATGTTGATTACTCTTGGTATGTTTTTTTTGTCAGAAAATGAATATAAAATTCATCAGTAACTTAAAAATCAACATTATGATTTGCCTTAAGATCGTCTTCATAAGGAAAAAAAAGAAATTATGTGAAGGTACAAGAATGATGTCCTTTAAAAAAAGAATAATTTCAAGAAATAATTAATTTGTCAAAAGGCTTTTCATTTAAAATCTGATTTTTTTTCCGAGCTTTTTATTTTTTTATTTTTTCGGGGATCATAGATTTTTTTTTTATAGTTTAGCATGTAAAGATTCAGAAACAAATGCAAAACTCTTGTGCATTTTATTTTTCTAACCAATTGATTAATCAGTCCGTTAATCAGGTAAGATAAAAAGGCTTTCATTTTAATCTCTGCATTTGAAATCTAAATTTTTCAGATGACTTTTGTAAAAGTCAGTTTCATTATATTTTTTAATTATGAACATGTAAGGTTAAAAAAATATATGCAAAAATGTTTTAATTTGCTAGTTGATTAATCAATCGAATAATCAGAGGAGATTAAGAAAAAGCCTTTCATTTTAACCAGGCATTTCAAATATTTTTTTTAAAGATTATTTTTTTCATTTGTTGTTTAGCTTGTGGGGCAGCACGGCGGGGCAGTGGATAGCGCGTGTGCGGCGCAGTTCCTGGTTTTGTGAGATCAAACCTTCCTGTTCGGAGTTTGCACGGTCTCCCCGTGCTTGCGTGGGTTTCCTACGGGCACTCCGGTTTCCTCCCACATTCCAAAAACATGCCTTTCAGGTTTATTGGCTGGTCCAAATTGCCCACTGCCTGAAGAAAGCTGGGATGGCCTCAAACACCCCCGGGACCCTACTGAGGATAAGCAGTGCAGAAAATGGATGGACGGATGTTTAGCTTGTAAAGATTGAGAAAATATGCAAGAATGTCCAACGTTTTGATTGGATTATCGATCAATTACTTAAGTGGGATAAAAAGCATTTTAATTCAATCCCTGCATTCAAAATTACATTTTTGTTTCGTTTGATGCTTTTCTTAAATTTGTTTTATCATAATTGAAGTACTCATTTAGCAGGGGTCTCCAACGTGGGTGCCCCATAAGGACAGCTAGGGTGCCTGCAAACCTGTGCTGGGTCATATTTGTTTTTGAGTAAAATATATTTTTCAGTAGTTGACTGAGTGTATTAACCCTAGCTTCAATCCTTTACCTGTTAATAACATAGTAACAACATAGTTATAACATGATAAGTTATATTAGAAATTTAGCTCTTACCTTGAAAAAGGTTGGAAACCCCTTGTTGTTTAGCACTTAAAGATCCAGAAAATTGCGCAATAGTATTCAATGTTTTAATTTGATAATGACAACATAAACAATCCCAAATATTGGTCAAGAATTTGACCAATATAATGAAACGATAATTACGTTTTTGAAAGAAATATTTCCCTAGAATTTTGTTTGGACGTCAACAGATTTCTATAAATTTCGTTTCAATTCAAATACAATTAAGTCTGTTTCTTTTCCTAGAATAATAAAAAGAGAGCCCTGTATACAAAGCTGAATTATTTATTCCAAAAGTATCAAAACGATTATAGATAAAACATCTTGGTGACTCATTTTCCGAAGAATTACTTGTAGATTTTCCAATTAGTCATTGAAAAATTAAAAGCCCAGTATTTAGTACATGTCCACAAGATATATATATATATATATATATATATATATATATATATATATATATATATATATATTTAATTCCTGATTATAATATTGTTTTGAAGTATTCACCTTTATGACAACTTTAGAATCAAACTGACATGTTATTATGTGACTTTGACAACAATTTGCATTCAGAATACTTTCAGTACTGAGCACCTGATAAGACGGGCTCCACTAATACTGTTATTATAGAAACATAGCTGCAGTTGTTACAGAATCTGTCCGAAATTTCTTTTGGTAGACGCGACTTCACAGCACGTCCCGATGATGGACTGTGTTGCTTAGCAACTCCGCCGTCCACGGAGGCGAGGTGCTCGGGTCTTTTCCGGATTATGAGACAAACGTAACTGTGTGTGTTTGTGGAGGCTAGACATTTTTGCAAAACTGAATTTTTGTGATTGTTTACACTCATATTCGTAACAAAGTGTTAAGTTTTGGGGTGATGGACCCATGTGGGGGGAACAGGAACCGAAGTAGAGCTGCTGGATGGTATTTATTGACCAAAATCGGAACCAAAGTAAAACACAAAGAAGTGGTCACAAAGCAACTAAAACTAAAAAAATATCCGAACAAGAAACTAGAAACAAAAAACAAACCTAATGCAGCAATGACAGAGGAAATAAAAAATGACCCGACCACAAAAGGATCCAGGGGAAAGATTCCACATCCCTGTCCCGGTGGCAACTTTTGATTTCCTGTCTCTGTGGCAGAAGAATGCCCCTCAGAAGTGCCTGGTCTCCTGTCCTGGCGGCGAGGAGAAAGCCCCTCGGCCGTGCCTGCTTTCCTGTTTCGGCGAGAAGACTCCTCAATTACACCTGGTTGTCTGTTCTGGCTGTGAAGAGAAAGCCCCTCGGCCGCGCCTGATTACCTGTCTGGGTAGTGACAAGAAAACCCCTCAAATGTGCCTGGTTTCCTGTCTCAGGGGCATGGACCTCAAGACATCCCATTGCTGCAGCCTTCTTTTTAAGTTTTTGTTTTCTTGGAGGGCTGTCTCATATCCGTGTTGTACGTCCTGTATCACCAGAGAAAACTGGGCACAGGTGTGTCCAATCACTACACACCTGACCCAATTATACGGAACCCTTTATAAGGACATTTTGATCAGCAGACGTTGTCGGCTCATTTTCACTTCCAACACCACGCCAAGTTTGTTTTCTTATATTTCTGGTTTCTTGTTTTGTTTGTAAATTTTGTTGTTCTTTTGAACTCTTGTTTATTTGTCACTTTGTACCTCCTTTTTAGTATTAAATACCATCCACGTCTTTTTGAGCACCCCTGCCTTCAGTCCCTGCTTCCCCCACATGGGTCCATTATTCCCCTCAAAACTTTACACTAAGAACTATTAGAAAAAGCTCTCTTTTTCTCCATCACCCCCTATTTTCATTGCCCCCAACAATGCGACCCTATTTTTTGCCCGAACGGCATTAAATGCCAGCTCCTGACTCAGTTTGCCGATAAAAAGCCAAGTCAGCAAGCTTCTTGTGTTGTAAGGATTTTACGTCGCTCACGTCAAGACACTCGGCTTACCTTTTATCGGAGAAATTCGCCACTCGGAGCACCGCTGAGGCATCTTATTCAAACATTTAAAGAAAGTATCAGAGGGATGTTTAATGCTTTTTCCCCCCAGATACGAACACTCAGCTTTTTACTGATACCCAGCACCGGTAACATTAGTAATTTTGAATGATAACATTTCTCCAAAAACAAATGTCTGTACGGATATTTTGTGCACGTCTTTGAGTTTCAATAAATCTAGATGGCCAGTTTGAGGCTGTTGATATCAATTGCAAGTACTGATACCTCAGGGTATGATATGGTATAGACCAGCTGTTTTCAAATGGTCTGACTTGATGACCCACCAATTCCAGTCTTGTGTATATATATATATATATATATATATATATATATATATATATATATATATATGTGTGTGTGTGTAAATACATATGTATATTGTTAGTACCAGAACGGAGACAGGAACCCCTCGCGTAATGTTTCTCACAGTTTTATTGGGAAGAAGGGAAAGGAGTGCACACACGATCCGGAGATTGCTGGTTGCAGGGAGTAGGTCTTTAATCCCACTTCTGCGGCGAGCGATGGCGGTGTCCGGAACGGAAAAAAACGGGTCAGTAGCTGGGATAGAAGAGCATAAACGTGATCGGGATTGGAAACAAGTCGAAAGCCAGGAGAGGAGAGTAGACGTGATTGAGAACAAAAACCGATCGTTATTCAGGACGGGGGAACAGACGTGGTCGAGATCAAAACAGGTCGTAATTCGGGACCAGAGAGCAGACGTGGTTGAGATCAAAACAGATTGTAACGGGAGACAAACAGGAGCAAAAAACAGGCGAACAGGGAAAAAGGACTTGCCGTGTAAAAACAGAGATTCGCAGACGGACCGACCAAAAGGAGACTGACAGGACAGAGTATAAATACTGACAGGGAGCCAATCTGTCAACTAGCTGCAGCTGGTGCCACACGGGCGGGGCCAATTGGGCACCACTGCAACCATGACATATATGTAGTGTGCATTAACGGCATCTACTGTGTAATTGACCTTCTGTTTTTTTCTTATTCTTAGCATTGAAAACAAATGTGCGACGCACTTTTGGATTTTTTAATATGATTTGGTATCGACCGATACTTTGCCTCAGGATACGACCTGGTATCGACCAAGACTTTGTCACAGGTTACGACCTGGTATTGACCAACAGATCATTCAGGATTTGATCTGGTAACTAACTATAGGCTGCTTTAGGATGTGACTCGGTAATGACCGATACGATGCCTTAGGATAGGGCCTAGTACCGTCAGATACTACGCCTCAGGATACAACCTCATATCGACCAAGACTATGTCACAGGTTACAACCTGGTATTGACCGACAGATGCTTCTGGATTTGATCTGGTCGCTAACCATAGGCTGCTTTAGGATGTGACTCGGTAATGACCCATACGATGCCTTAGGATAAGGCCTAGTACTGACCAATACTACGCCTGAGGATACAACCTCGTATCGACCAAGACTATGTCACAGGTTACGACCTGGTATTGACCGACAGATGCTTCAGGATTTGATCTTGTAGCTAACTACAGACTGCCTTAGGATGTGACTTGGTAATGACCGATACGATGCCTTGGGACAGGGGTAGGGAACCTATGGCTTGGGAGCCATATATGGCTCTTTTCATGAGTACGTATGGCTCCGAAATAAAACGTCACTATTGCACATCTCTCCGTGGCGTTCCAAAGTCAAGTGATTTCATCCCGATTTTGCTCCATATAAAGCTGAAGCAACTTAATGCAGAAGTTTGATAAGAAACCATTTAAACTGATAAATAACAACGCTGGCAAACGACTTTGATTGGGTGAGCAGTACAGGTGGGCGGATCTCTGCAAACAGCACAAGGCAATTCCTTCTCTCTCTCTCGCTCAGTGCAGTATACACCGAGAGTGAATATGACGATATGCTTATCGTTTGCAGTAATTTGTGACATTCTTACAAAAGAACTTTGCACGCACATTTGAAACTATTATTAAGGACAAATTTCATCGAAAAAAATTGCCTCAACACACTTAACTGAAGGTGGAAGACAAATTGTAAATGGCATATTTACCATGATTTGGGACACAGGATTTGGTATTATTGTCACATACGTGTCAACCTCCACGGCTCCATGCCTGTACAAACTGTCGTATTTTCCCGTACAAAATACAAAATAATCGTACACCATTTTTTATTTTTTTCGGAATGATGCATGATGGGAAATCCCCAGGCGGAAGACGCATGCGCACATTAGCATTAAAGGGCTAGTTTTGTTTGCAACAAAAAATAACGATACCGAGATAGAGGCTTCCGCAGCGAACTCCTTTGACTTGGTTGATTTGGCGTTTCGTGATAGTCTGTGTATACCAGATGGTACCCATCATTGACAAATTTGCGTTTTTCCGTACAGATTTCCTTGTAAGTCGTACTCGTCATAAAATGCATTAAAAACTTACTTTGTACGGCAAAACCATACAGGTTGACAGGTCTGTTATCATATCATACATTTGATTAAATCATCAAATGACACACAGTGAAATAAAATGTGCTGAAGAATTAGGTTTAGTCTAGAGAGCGTGTTTGGCAGTTTTTTCAATTTTGTCTGAAAATATATGATGTGGCTCTCTCAATTTATTTTTAAAACATTTTTTCCTTTTATGGCTCTCTGGGTCAAAAAGGTTCCTGACCCCTGTCTTAGGATATGACCTAGTACCGACCGATACTACGCCTCAGTATACAACCTTGTATCGACCAAGACTAAGTCACAGATTACGACCTGGTATTGAACAATACGATGATTCAAGATAGGATCTGGTATCTAACTAAAGGCTGCCTTAGGATGTGACTCAGTATCGACTGATCCTTAAGGATATGACGTTGAATGGGCATATGTGATGCTTCATGCTATGACTATGGTTTAATCAGTAATAAGCAAATAATACAATTCTTCAGGATATGACTGAGGATCAACTGATCCTATACTTCAGGATAGGTTGCCTTAGCATATGACATAGTATTGACCGATACAGTGCTTCAAGATTTGACCTAGTATCAAAGAATATGATGCCTCAGGATGTGACCTGGTGTCAAACTATACAATCCAACGATACAACCTGGTATCGACCAAGACTTTGTCTCAGGATACGACCTAATATTGACTGATATGATGCCTCTGGATATGACTTAGTACCTAACCCCGATGATGCGATATTAAGGATATGACATGGGATCGTCCTAGTACAATTCATTGCGAGGGTGGCAAGTCACGTGACTTCCTCTTATTTCTTGATAATTTTAAACTTTGTTTCCATAGTTGTCATGTTATTTGTTTCACCCTTTAGCATTATGTCTCATATCTTTGAATCCAAAAAGTATGACACCAACCTTTTTGGAGGTGAACGTTATGGTAGAGCTAGATCCACAAGGGATTCATTGGACTTTCTCTGGGAGAAGGTTAGGATTAAGCAGTCACTTAGTCGTATTTAAGTCGACTCGAGGAAACAGAAACTCACGCATGTTAGAGCCCGACGACAGGTTGCTCAGGCCCGCAGCAGTCAGCCTCAATATTTTATGAGCATCCTTTTTCCTCTCTTCCCTTTCATTTTTTGTTCTTTGTTCCGGTACATTCAGCATTCTCTTCTTAATAAAGAATTCCGGTTATTTTTTTTCTTTTTTCAAACAACTCTACTATGACAGTGACATGGATAGGGCCAAAGGAGAAAAACAATGTCACAGATTTTTTTGGGACACACTGTTTTTTGTGACAATTTACTGATTTCGAGTTAAATAAACAGTTCATATAAAATGAAAGATAAGACATTTTTTTCATGTAAATTTATTTTCAATTCATCAACAAATGAAACCAGTTTAGGGACACAGCCAATACATTTTGTTTCCAAAATCAAGAGCCTGCAGCTGGTGCAAAATGCTGCAGCGAGGCTTTTAATACAAGAAAGAAGATCACACTACCCCGATTTTAGCTAACCTGCATTGGCTCCCTGTTAGCTTGAGATGTGATTTTAAGGTTCTGTCGGTAGTATACAAAATCATGCTTGGACTTGCTCCCTCATATCTTTAAGATTCCATTTTCAAATATGTTACTGCTTAGGGCCTTCATTCGGAAAACATTGGTCTACTAGTGATCCCAAGACCCAAGAAGAAATCCGCAGGTTCGACAGCGTTCTCCATCCGGGCCCCGGTGCTGTGGAATTCTTTGCCCATTGAGATTGGATCTGCAACCTCAGTGGAACTGTTTGAATCTAGGATAAGACACAATTCTATTCTATAGTTTATGAATGACCTATATTTCACGTTGAAGATACAATATCTGTTTATTATTTGCTATTGAACATCCATTGCAGCCTGGTCATCCTGTAACGGGGATTACCTCACATGCGGTCCGTTCTCAAGGTTTCTTCATTTTCCTCATGTTGAAGTTTTTGAGTTTTTCCTTGCCCTCATGTAGGTTTTAGATCAGGGGATGGTGTCATAATAGTCCGTCGTTTGCAATAATCTATGGTCTGTGTAGCCCTTCGAGACTCCTTGTGATTAAGGGCGTCACAAATAAACATGAATTGACTTGACTTTAGATGATGGTGGTTCATATGTTGATGATTCTTAGAGAATATTTGGATATTTTATAAGTTTGAAGCCGGAAATATGACAAAATCTTGTGGGGGGCGTCAATACTTTCGCTAGGCACTGTATTACAGCCTACCTACGATTGCTCGTTGCTCGATGCCTTGTACCCAGACGTGACCGAAATCGAGGTCGATGATGCATTTCTAAACTTTCTGAGAAGAGTTTCGAAGTGCAAGAGCGGAACGGCGAATACTTGCAAAGGTGCTGATGAGATTTATCACGTTTTCCTGCCTAACGTGTGTGAATTCCGCGCCTTAGACTTTGTTTTCTCGCTTCTGACAGAGCATATCCCTGCGTATCTTCCCTCTAATTGAATCCGGCCCTCGGGGCATCGCTGCTCGTTTATACACCGACACCTCCGACGTGCGCCATGTTTGCCCGCACGTGCGTAAGGGGGTGTTGACACAGAACAACGTGCGCATTCTTTCCTTATTGTTTAATTACCACCCCCGGAGCTTGGGAGAGGAAGTGAACGAGGGCAGGAGGGGAAGAGTTATTGATTAAATTAGTCGGACGTTGCATTTTTAATGCTTTGCTTCGCTGTTGACTCTCTGACTGCGGATTTTATTTTCAGGCTTTTCTGTCTAGCGTGGTCTCCTCTGCAGCATTTTGACGTTTGTTTGGAATGTAAATGTGTTGAATGCAACTCCCCTGTGAGGTTTCGGTACACACCTTCACGACTGGAATACCTTATACTGGAGGAGTTGCTCAAAAAGTATATAGAAATGTGTTGCCTGATGAGCGAGACCAAGGGTGATAGCTCGAAGGCCACATGCTAGAAAAGGACCCTCTCATGGTTAGATATAAGAGGGAAATGGAAAAAGAAAGATCAATAGGGAGAATGAGAGAGAAAGAGGAAATAATGACTGAGAAAGATATAGAAAAAGAGAATAAGAAAGGGAAAATGAAAGAGAGAAATACTGAAGAGGGAGAGCGCTCGTCTTGGGATCAAGGGATCCCAGTTCGAATCCCGGCTCGTCCGTGTTACATGTCGAAGTGTCCTTGGGTAAGACACTGAACCCCTTATACCCCCAATAAGCACGTTAGTGTCTTACATGCTGCAATACAAGGCCACTATTGGGAAATGTGAAGCACACTGTAAAGCGCTTTGGGAAGTCATTGACTTGAAAAGCGCTATATAAATGCAGATCATTTCATTTCAAGATAAAAACATGAGAAAAAGTAAGAGAGAGCAAGACAGAGAGAAAGAGCATCAATGAGAAAAAAAGAGAGAAAGAAAGCCAAAGGAAGAAAGAAAGATAAGAAGAGACAGAAAGCGAGAAACATAGAAAAATAGAAAGAGATAAAGGAAAGAAAGACAGAAATAGGGAGAAGAAAAATAGAGAAAGGAAGACCGTGAGAGAGCAATGGAGAAAAAGAGAATGTGAGAAAGAAAGAGTGAAAGAAAAAAAGAAAGAAAGCAAGAAAGAAAGAGGTTGCAGATCGAATCTCAGAGGGCAGAGCATTCCACAACACCGGGGCCCGAATAGAAAACGCTCTCGAACCTGCAGATTTCTTCTTGGCTCTTGGGATCACTAGTATACCAGCATTTTCAGAGCGAAGGCTCCAGACCGGACCATAGGCGGAAATTATATCTGAAAGATATGAGGGAGCAAGTCCATGCATGATTTTGTATACTACCAACAGAACCTTCAAATCACATCTTAAGCTAACAGGGAGCCAATGCAGGTTAGCTAAATCTGGGTAATGTAAATACTTTTTTGTCTTTGTTAAAAGCCTCGCTGGGGCTTTTGATTCAGGACTTGCTTTTTTTCCCCCCCAGAAGATTTCAAGTTTTACTTCCCAGTTTAATGATCTTGCTAACCATCCCGACTGCTCTTTTTAATTACGTCCCTTTGGAGTCGGAGCTTCTTCCTGTCCGTGACATAATCCTGCATCTCCGTTCACACGCAGCCGTCATTAACCAATGGCGGTTTCTTTGTGGTCAACTCCTCCGATTTTGCCTCCAGACCAAATCTATTATACAACACTCGGGTTCAATCTCATATGAGCGCCTCAATCCATCACGTTCGGGTCCCGTATCAATGTTCATGGTGAATAATTCTCCCGCTCATGCATAAATGTATGAGCGGTGCCAATCTATGGATCCACCAGCGTCTGTTCGGTTCGGAGTGTGGATGAATGGATTGAAGTCTCAAGATATAAGTCAGTGAGAGGTAGATTGTCCGTGTCAATCTAGAATGATCTAAAATGAATTGTAAAGTAGCTGTCAGTACCTGGACCGCCACCTTTCCCAACCAGAGGGAGCGGCGGAACTGTGCACGCCTGCATCCCTACACATAATATTGACGCTTTGACAGCATAGACTGTTTGGTCATTGCCTAAACCCATCAAGGTATTTTAAACATATTCAAACTCAAAATTTAGCACTTATTCAAACGGTCAGGAATAATGCTACATACATGTCAATACATATGGTGTGAATCGTTAGTGTTAAAACATTAGACTAATCTGTAAAATCAAGAGATTGTGTGTTGAATTCAGGCTCTGTGAACCACTCTTTTTAATCCATTCACTGATCTGATTTAGGCGAATGTGACTCAAGCCGGTGAACTGATTGTTTGTTAATGCTACATCCATTGCGACCTGGTCATCCTTTTGATTTTATTTATAAATTTTGTGCTATATTTTTAACTATTTTATATTTACTTTTTTAAATATCATGGTTTGTTAATGCAAAATCCATTGCAGCCTGGTCATCCTGGAAGGGGGATTATCTCTCAAGGTTTTTTTTTTTCATTTTCCTCATGTTGAGGTTTTTGAATTTTTCCTTTCCTTCATGTAGGTTTTAGATCAGGGGATGGTGTAATAATAGTCTGTGAAGCCCTTAGAGACTCTATGTGATATAGGGTGTCACAAATAAACATGACTTGACTTGACTCATCCTGAGGTTTTTGAGTTTCTCCTTCCTCTCATGTAGGTTTTAGATCAGGGGATGGTGTAATAAGTCATTAGTTTGCAATAATCTGTGGTCTGTGCAGCCCTTTGAGACTCTTTGTGATTAAGGGTGTCAACATGACTTGACTTGACATTGCCATTGTCAAGTTTATTGTCAAATATGCTATATGCACAACACACACCATAAATAAAATAACGTCCTCTACCCCCACCTGCAAAGGTGCAATGAACAAGACACAGATACAAATAATAGGTAAAAATAAGTAAGCATACAAAATCTAAACATATTTAATGCTAAGAATAAAAATGTAATAGTCACAGCATGTTTCTTTCTTGTTTCTTATTTTTTGTTTGGCCATTTTGTTGCTTTGTTACTTTATACCTAGCTTGTGTTATTGAAACATATATTTTGAGCATGTTTTCTGCTTCCCTGCACATGGGTCCACCGCCTAACAGTAGTGGAATTTGCAGAATTTGAATGTAAAACTGACTTGGTTAAGAAATAATGTGAATATTGTCAATGTGTTCAACAAACCTGATTCACTTTTTTATTCTACTGGCCCTTATTATGTATTCAATATTTTGGATTTGTCTTTTAATTGTGAGCCAATTATTTTTGATTGACAGACGATCGGCTCTTATATTGTTTCTCGTACCATATAAATTGACTTACATGCACCCCATCAGCCCCCATTCTAACTGTAATTTGTTTCTATGGTTGTATTTATTGCTTGTTTGTTTAATTCTTGTTTTTTACGTTTTATATTTGGTGTACAGAAACCTTGGGTGAAAGACACTTTTGAAATAAAATGTTTCATTACTATTTCTCCATTAATATTCTCATCAAGTAAAAGTAAGATCAAGCCTAAAAATTTAAAAATATTTAAAAAATATATTGACAATTACATTGATTCACAGTCCTGAACACGTAGCAAACCCGAAACTTTACTACTACTTCCGGTTTTTAAATAAATACTTTTATTTTGAGTTTGTTTCCGGTCTAGCTTCGTTTGACGTTAGTTAACTTAATACCAATAGAGTGCGGAAAGTTTGCGAAGAAACTTCGAAAAGCACGTTCATTATTCACTGGCACCTCTTCATAAAAGGCAAATGTATATTTCGAGTCATTTGGATATGTTTTATGTTTATAATGTAAGCAACTTTAGCGAGGTTTAATGTAGGTTTAATTTTTCGGATTTTACGGTCAATTACGGTGAGTCAAGGTGATACACGGGTGCCAGAACGTGATAATTGACAATTTTTTTTTTGTTCATTTTCACAGTAATTTTCCCCAGTCATAATTTCATTTTTATATACGTTTTTCTGCCACATGACGAATGCTTCTGTTGTCATTTTTAGCGCCGTTTCTGTTGACCCAACGACGTTCCAGGTCCAAAGGATAAACGAGGAAATGGACCCTAATTCGATAAAACGCAGGCAGGTCATTCTTCTCTGTGGAGGTTTCCTATTTTTATTTCTAGGCTCTCATAAACACACACTCACATAGGCGACGGACACTTTATCTTAATATTGTTGTACTGAAATGATTCACAGTGCTGACTGGTGATAATATTTCTGCACTGTATTTTCTTTTTGCTATTTTAAGGAGTAACCCTTATTTGAGATTTTGTTTATGTCCCAAAACAGTGTGGTGCGAATGGTACACGCTAAAAGTTTTTCGCTTAAAAAAGCCTCATGTACATTGGTTGATTTCTTTTTCATTTTATTTTCTGCCCTCACGGAGTAAATGTTAGTTGTGTCCGTCCGTGTATAGTGTAAGTCCACGTTTTTGACTAGCTATACACGAAAACCGCTTATAAGCAGACAGGGTAGGGTTACTTTAACTTGATTACTTTCAATTACTTTTGGATTACTCCAATACCAAATATGCTAATGAAAGACAAAAGAAACTAAATATGAAAAAAATGATGACTCACAGCACGTGGTAAGCTTTCTCTCCTGGCTTTGATCTCTTTGATCTCGGGCAAAAGTAACATAAAATGCGTCCGAAACAAAATGAAAATAAATCCAAACAGCTTGCCAACATCATTTTTTCCATTCCATGTATTCCGTTACTCCCAAAGCCTGCACAAAATTTAGTCATTTTATTCATATTTAGTTTTTGTCTTTTATTAGCGTATTTGGTATTGAAGTAATCCAAAAGTAATTGAAAGTAATCAAGTTAAAGTAACCATACCAGAAGGGTCATAACGATGGAGCTCGCTTTTGGAGTGCTGAGGGAACAAGAACAGTATTTGGTTGGATTTGGTGAGTGAAATCATCCTTTATTTAATGCGAAAGGTTTAATGTGGAAAAGTGTATTTACCTAATGATGTCGCTCCCGTTTTCCCCTTGTGTTAACAAAACATACACAGTTATTCGTTTGTCTCTAAATATTTAAACCAGGGGTCGGTAACCTTTTTGTTCCAAAGAGCCATGAAAGCAAACATATTTTTAATTATTTTTTAGAAAGAGAGAGTGCCACACCATATTTTTTAGGACGGAATTTAACAAAACTGTCACACAAGCTCATTAGACAACAGCTAATTCTTCAGCGCATTTTATTTCACTGTGTTTATGTTTGATGATTTGATAAAATTCTTGTGAAATAATACAGATCCTATGTTTCATATCAATATAAATATACTGCTTAACATTTGTCCCCCTCCTAACGTTATTTAAGGTTGTTAAGGCTCATAATGACCCTTTTTGTCCAAAGTAATGGATTTAAAAACAAAGTGCAAGCAAGGTTCTCTAGTAAAAATGTCACAAAATACTGCAAACGAGAAGGATACCGACGTATTCAGTGTTCATTTTGCCTCTGAAAAGTGATGGGTCCTGGGGACTTGCATGCTCAAAAATCTATGGGTCCCAACAGAGATCTATGGGTCCCCAAAATGTAGTGTTATTGAGGTTGAAATTGTAAATCGGCGACAAATATATAATATAAATCTATATATTTATTCAGTTTTAATCATCACAGTTTATTGGTAATACAAATCAGTTATCACTTCAAGATTTTTCAGTTCACAACAATATTGTACATTATACAAAATAATATTGCTGAAATAATTATATTAATCCATATTTTCATTTATTTTTAATCATCACAGTTAATTGGTAATACAAAGCAGTTATCCCTCCAGATTTTTCACTTCACAATATTATACGTTATACAAAATAATATTGCTGAAATATTAGTCTATATATTCATGCAGTTTAAATCATCACAGTTAATTGGTAATACAAAGCAAGTTATCACTTCAGATTTTCCAACTCATATATTCTTCGTGGTTTGCTGTCCCGCCACAGTTGTAATGCCTTCTCAAGGTCCAATCCATTATCATCCTCCTCATAGCGTAACCAGGAATATAATTTAGTCAATTTTGACAGAAAAGTATTTTTCTTGCTAGGAGTATTCTTTTGTTTATTTTCTTTCGCCGAGTCGCTCGCTTCAGCACAGTTGTTTTCCTAGTCCCCGCGATCTTCCGAAGAATTTCTCCGACGCTTTTTCTTGCCGGAATTTTTGCGTTGTTATCACTTTCTGCATTATATTTCGACTTATTACTGACACTGAAGAAATTACCAATTTTGTGTTGATATTCACCTTAACTCGACGACAAGCACCACAACAATGACGTAATCTCGAAGCAACGAGATCTTGTTTGCCGAGAACGGCGTGCAGACGAAAACTCGAACCGCGAGACCAAAACAAAAATGGCGGATCTGTCTGACGAAAAGTTTGGAGTGCGGTAGATCTTTGTTAAAAAAAAGTAATCGGGTAATATTGAAAATTTTGTGTCGAAAAAGTTGCGTTCCGGGGACGCACGTTGATTTGAGAATATGCGTCCGCAGTAAAAATGCGGGCAAACGAGAACACTGCGTATTGACCTTCGGTGCAGACTGCGCTGGGCGAAGGGGAGAAGGGAGTGCGTGCGCTGTGTGTTTTGCTGCACTCAACCTTACCGCTTACTCAATCAAATTTCTCTGGATGGTTTCCTGGCATATTTGGGTGTTTACAGTTTGTTCTGTTGGCTTTCATTGTAAAATGTCTCAACAGTGAACATACATTGTTTAATGAGCTTCCATAAAAAGGATCCTTAAGCGACGTCCAGCCAAAACGGGGTCTGTTGGTTTGACACCTTGACTGTAAACTGTAGTCGAGAATGTTCCTTGTATATTCTGGACCGAACAATATCTTTACTTGGTATTTCTCTGGCTTTGCACATGCTTAAATTGGCTTCCCCATACTGTAAATATTTGCATGAGATCTTTTTTTACCTCCGATCCAGATGTACTCTTAAAAGAGCAATCCATGGCTCGCGAGCCTCAGGTTACCGGACCCTGATTTCCCAACATACGGACCGTTGAAACATGAAAAAAGGGAATTCCAAACCTAGCTACAGCTGAGTAATGTCACGTTTCTTTATGGTTAACAGAAAAAAGAATCGTTTTTCCAGTTGCACACTTTAAATGGCTGTGATCCGTCCGCTATGCTATGTTCCTTGACTGATTTCTCATACATGGTTCGAGCGAGCCTCCATGCTGGTGATCCTGCTCAACTGCGTGACCTTGGGCATGTTTCACCCTTGCGAGGACATCGACTGCAACTCCGACAGGTGTAAAATCCTGGAGGTAAGACCTGTTTTGTGTTTTTATACCCTCAATGTGTAGCTATGTAAATGTATATTCCATCCGCCTTTTGTATTCTGGGTAAAAGGTCAGGGTCAATGTTTACGATCACTGATCTTTTTAATATGTGAGGTAAACACCGAAAGATGATGCTCCACGGACTCCGTTTATGTCACGAGGGAAAGAACGATGGTCTATTAGGAAGCGACAGAGGCTCACGCTGTTGTCGATAATGCGTCCCCTAAGTCATTTGTGACAATAAAAATGTCAGGGAGATAAATTTGGAAGGGCTCTGTCATTCAGATTAACAATGTTAAGTCAGGTAGGTTTGTATTTTCTATTTTATTGACTATTTTTTAAATCTTTCTCCTTTTATTATCTGCACATTATTTTGTCTGGTTGTAATTGCCATGAAAAGTCTATGTCAGGTTTTATGATAGGTTCATTTGGATATGAGTACACAAATCAAAGCTACGAAACGTAACAATTTTCTCTTTGCTTCCATTTTCCTTCATTTGGGCTTCACCATATTTTGTGGAATAAATGTATTCGTGATTTGTTGCCTTTCCAGTCACATTTGGTGCCAAATATTCACAAAAAACATCTTTTTAAAACAGTTCTTTTTCATGTGTTATTCATTTTATTGTAATTCAATTTATAATTTCATATTGTAAAGAATGAATATTTGTAGAAAATGTAATCATTCCGTCTATCTATGAATATTGTCTATTTTAGGTGAAAATTATTTTAAAAATATCAAACATTTTGCTTTGTTTATTTTTTTCATCTTGGATATAATGTGCGTCCACATATTTGTGTAAAGTACTGACAATTTTGCAAATTTCACTGTTATAATTGATATTTCTTCCCTTTTACGGGAAAATAATTAAATATATATATACTATACCTAAGCAGCACGGCGGTGCAGTGGTTAGCGCGTGTGCGTCACAGTTCTAAGGTCTTGGGAACCTCCTGTGTGGGTTCAAATCCAGCTACCGGACTTACTGTGCGGAGTTTGTATCTTCTCCCCGTGCTTGCGTGGGTTTTCTCCGGGCACTCCGGTTTCCTCCCACATTCCAAAGACATGCATTTCAGGTGGATTGGCCGGTCCAAATTGTCCCTAGGTGTGAATGAATGAGCGAGCGAGTTGTCTGTCCCTATGTGCCCTGCGATTGGCTGGCAACCAGTTCAGGGTGTCCACTGCCCAAAGATGGCTGGGATGGGCTCCAGCACCCCCGCGACCCTACTGAGGATAAGCTAATGAGAGATGAGATAATATACCTAACACAGTAGTTCAAAACAAAAACAAAACATTTAAGTCCAAAGTATCCAAATTTGTAATGTTTTTCCTTCTTTTATCATCCAAATACTTGCACTGATTCAAGAAAAATAAACGGAAAACAAAAAATAGAGAGAAAATGTAAATATTGCTTAAACAGTAAACAGATACATATTTCTCTTTATTTTTGGGAAACCTATCTGAAATAGTGCTGTATTGATTTCATTATCTTCCCCAAATCTTTTTCGTTTAACAACATAAACTTGGAAATCTGGAGTTGCGACAATGTGACAGCGTTTTTCGACACATCCTACGAAAGAAATGTCAACCTTTGTTCTGAAGGACGGTGACATAATCTACCGAACGCACGTGGAGGAAATGTGACAGCAGCCGGCTGATTAAAATCATTATTAAACACGGTGCGAGAGGAAGAACACATTAATCACTCGCCTGGTGTATTTACTCAGGCGAAGCGACGGCGGTAACCTTTTTTAAAATGCATTTAACGTAAAGGTGGGGTAATTTTGTTCGATAAAATTGAGACCGCGCAACAACGTAACATCCATTTCCATTGCGGAAATAAACAAAAGGGTTTATGTGGAGGCGGTTTCAATAATTCTGTCCTGCCAACCAATGTTAATGGAGCTATTGTTTTTTGTTTTTTTTTTACATTTTTTTCATTGAATGATAAAAGGGAGAATAGATTAGCTTGTTATCTGTAAACTGATAATGTGCTGGCAAAGAGGTTTCAAAAGTTGTATCGGAACAGCACTCTTTTGTTTGCCTCAGTCAACTCATCCGTGTCCTGCATTCAGATTTTCTTCTTCTAAAGTTAAAATTAAATTATTTGGTGGAAAATACCGTATTTTCCGCACTATAAGGCGCACCTAAAAGCCTTTATTTTTTTTCAAAAGCTGACCATGCGCTTTATAATACAGTGCGCCTTATTTATGGATCAATTTTAAAATTGCAAAGTTTTCCAACTAACTTGCAGCCGCCGACTCGATTTTCCCCCGAACGCCAAGTAGTACGCGGTGTATGCTGGGATTTATTTACCGGCGTTTCATTGGCTAACCAATATGTCAATCATCATTTGAATCAATCACTATTGGCTAAAGTTATTCGGAGGTCAAGGGGCGGATCCTTTTTATCATTTACAGGCTGGCATTGGCTTAAACGGCAACACAAAGCCTGCAATTGGCCAAAACAACGGTGTATGCTGGGATTTATTTACCGGCGTTTCATTGGCTAACCAATGTGTCAATCATCATTTGAATTGATCACTATTGGCTAAAGTTATTCGGAGGTCAAGGGGCGGATCCTTTTTATCATTTACAGGCTGGCATTGGCTTAAACGGCAACACAAAGCCTGCAATTGGCCAAAACAACGGTGTATGCTGGGATTTATTTACCGCAGTTTCATTGGCTAACCAATGTGTCAATCATCATTTGAATCGATCACTATTGGCTAAAGTTATTCGGAGGTCAAGAGGCGGATCCTTTTTATCATTTACAGGCTGGCATTAGCTTAAACGGCAACACAAAGCCTGCAATTGGCCAAAAAAGATGATTGTTTATGGCACGTGGCTGACGGCATAGAGAAAGCATTTTTTTCTATCCTGTATTTGAAATTATTTTATTCTCCTGGATTTACTACCCTCACGGATATAAGAGGACATTGGCTGCACATTATTATGAACACAACGACTTCGGTGAGCTACTTCGGGTTTTATATTGTCCCTGTATCTTGTTTCAGACTGAACTCGATGTTTCTGTGATAAGCGGTGCAGATAATGGATGGAATGGAGTGTCTATTTTTAAATTAAACTCAATTCCAAGTGTTTATTGTCATATGCACAGTAAAGTTGCGAGCGAAAAAGAAAATAGAAACTCAGGAATGGTTGGCATTTCTTGAATCCCAAGACTTGAACCTTCCGAATGATGGAACGATGCATTTGAGTGACATCGTATGGACACCGCATCCGCACGTGTTCTCGACACGTATTTGCGTCTTTGCAAGCTTTGGGAATGTTAAGGGGGTAATAAGTTGGACTTAACTATCTGACTGTTTTGTCCACGTTCCCATTGTAGCGCCTTATAATCTGGTGCGTCTTATCTATGTCAAAAATTGAACCAAAAACTATTTTTTCGGGGTGCGCCCTATAACCCGGTGCGCCTTATAGTGCGGAAAATACGGTACACTTAAATTCTACTCATTTTCAAACTAACATGTCTCCAAGGTTAAATATTTAGATTAAATAGATCTAGATTAACTACTCTGAGAGATTAAAACATTGCTACCAAATACTGTGAATTTTTCGTCTTTTACTACACCAGTTTATAGCACTTTCCGAAATCCGTATTTATTTTTTTGAATACTGTAAACAAAAAATGAATTGAAGCAACATCATTTTTGCATCGTCAATATTGATTGTTCCTTGGTTATACAGACCATGCACTACTTTCGAACGAGATAGCTTCCGGATTATTGTTCGTAAATTGAATTTGTTCATAAATTGCTTCAGTGCTATATTTTGTACGATTAAGGTTCATATAAGTATGTTTAAGGCTTGTATATGTAACCTGTAATGTTTTGTACTAAAAAAAATAAACGTTTCATAAAATAAAACTCTATAAAGATAAATATAGTGAAGTTTAACTTCCTTTTGGAAGATGAGCTTCAAGAGTTAGGCGACTTCCTTCTCCATGGTAGAAAAAAAGCGGTCCAACCATTTTATCAATCTTTCTTATTCCACTTTCATTTCAAAAGAAACTGCTTGCCTCTTCTTTACACCAACCATATTGAATGGATGCACGAGATATTCAACAATAAAAATGTCCAAGTGCTTAGCGCGCTGGAGATACAGTATAGTATGTATACACACGAACTAGGATATCCTCTTCGGGGTGGATGCTGGGTGACCTTTCGCAGCGCCACATGCCGGTAGCGGCGGAAAGAAGCACTATAGTAATGTCCTGTACTCGGAAAAAGGTGCACACAATACAAGATGTAACTTACAGCAATGTCCGGATATTTTTGGACATCACGAAAAATGTTCGCATCTACCGTTTTTCGTAAGTCGAATGGTCGTAAGTCGGGGAGCGTCCTTATACATTTAAGCAGTAACATCAGGTTCGGTGTGCAGTTTCTTTGTGTCTTGAAACCACTTCTGATTTAAAAATGGCTTTCTTTAACACTACTACGAAACTATGTTTACAATCTGAAAATGTTCTTTACGCATTCCTAAACATAATATTCACTATTTGGCAGTTATGTTGAGATAATTTACAATTAAGTACATCTTTAAATCTCCAGGATTAATTTGAAATAAAAACATATTTTCATAACTGAAAAGTTTATTCAGTAAATATTTTGATTTAATATTGTATTTTTATTTTATTTTAATCGTACAAATACATATTCATAAATGATATTTTAACCAATTATTTGGCTTTTACAATTGGCCAGCAATGAAAATCTGTTTAATTATCAGTCCATTTACTATGAAGTCAATATGAAAAACAATCTCGTTTCCTGCATTTGTGGTCTGTGTTGACAACCGCAGCATGTTTTTATGGTTCAAGATATAAATAATTCAGTACAAATAGTATGTGGTGCCTCATAATTTTGCATCGGGACGTAAGAGTATGCATAGCAAGCGTGCGCTAGAAACTATTGCAATGTTACACAATTCATCTTCTTGACATTTCAAATGACAATTATTTTTAAGGCTGATTTTTTTTTTTTTTTTTTTTTTCAAATCAATATGACAACATGAAAACCATGACAATCTGTTTCCTCCTTCATTGCGCAACTGCTTAGAATTTGGAATTGTCTTTTGTCGTATATGAGAATATATAAGAATAATAAAAGATTTAGAAAGAAAAAGCCATGATTAAAAAGAATGTAATGATAAATGGGCAAATATTTTCAAGGTAGTGTTTGGAGACTGACCTAATTTGTAAATGCTGCAGAATAATAATGCAATGAAAATTGACATAAGCAGCAACTTATTTCCAGAAATAGTTTCAAAAAATGAAATGCAAATATTCATTATAATATGTTTTATACATATGATTTCAAGTTACATTTTAAATTACAAATGGAGGATTGACGTCTAAAGCCGTCAGTGGCATTACATTTTAAATTGACTTTACTAAAGCGTCATTGGCAGGGGATGAGTTAGATTCAAAGTTTTGAAATGTATTTTTCTTTTGAGAGAAACAAGTAACCCTGTTCAGAATAATCATTGATTTCAATATTAATTTTCAAAGAATTTTAAAAATAGTCTTCGAGGAACAAAACAAAACATTTTTCCCTGCCGGGAGTCATCCAACGTTTTTAATGTCACTTTTGCGTGATATTTAAATGATGATTCATCCGGCTAAATTGACTGAAAAAGAGCTGACATTTCGAGAGGCGGGCGTTGTTTTAGAAAGTCAATCACTGTTTATTCCCCTTTGGAGAGCTGGTTAGTTTTTTTGTTTTTCGGGTTTTTTGCCGTCGTTCGTAACATAGTTGCACGATTTTGGAAGTTACCTAATTGCAATTTTTGGACCAGTATTACAATTTCGATTTTAAAGAAAAGTGCATTTTTTGTTGTAGTTTTTTTATTTTTTTATTCAGTACTTAAACCTCCTCTTGTCCTTGTGTGTAATTAACCCACCAAACACATTAAATCCTGTTGAATTATATTTTATTTAACTTCAGATGTAATGACCTTTCCTAGGTTGGTGCCAACAGTAGACAAATGAAGATACTTTCCTTCACATTTTCATGTAAGCTGTAGAAAAAAAGTACCTTGAGAAAACAGCTTCCTTCTTCTGGGGAGCTTTGTTATGGTGGTTGTCTGCTCACACAAGGTTCAAAACGCAGTATCTTGTGATTACACAATTGCACTGTCATATCGCAATATTGACTAGATGTCGGTTAGTTGCAAATCCCTAGTTGGTACTTTCTCTCCTCGTCGTGCAAAACGACCTCAACTTGACCTTGAAGACACAACGCCTTCATGTACGGTAAAATATTCCAATCATGTGGAAAAGACTTTTCAACCCTTAAAGCGGTTATAGCCTCTTTAGCGCACATGCGCCGCATGCATTAAGTGCTCTCCGCATTAGCGACTCAGCACAGCGGCAACTTAAAGGCCGCATCAAGAAGGCGACAAGAGGGCGCGTGATGCCGGCGCTCGCTCGGATAACACGCAGCGCATGTTTACATCGCATGCTCGTGCACGAGTGGGAGAAAAAAACGGGCGAGGAGGAAGCAATTTATCTGGAACGTAACTGCCATACTCTTTAAATTATATAAGGCGAAAAGCAGACCTTTACCAGAGGAATGCTGGATGCGGAAATGGAGCTGACGAAGCGTGACAGAATATGACAAACGTCAGTGTTAATTTTAATAGAGTAAACAGAACATTAGAATGGTTGTTTTTGCTATTTTCTCCTCACCAGAGATTCATTAAAATTTGATTTTATTTTCAATCGGTTGCTTTATTACTAAATTTGTGCTTTCAAACCTTTAATGTACTGTATTTTCAGTCAAGTTAAGTCACATTCATTTGTGTAGCCCTTAATCACGAGATGTCTCAAAGGACTGCACAGGATTACAATCACACCATCGCCTAATCTTAAACCAACATGCTGGCAAGGAAAAGTCCAAAAACCTCAGCATGAAAAAAAAGAAACCTTGAGGAGGTGTCTCACAAGTAGTAGTCCCCTTCTAGGATTACCAGGTAGATTTAGCATTGGGTTACAGTACACAAAACATAGTGTACATCAATAAAATAAAACAATAGGTAATATGTTGAAATTTGTCAAGAAAGTGTATTCAGATTCAGATATCCTTTATTGTCATTCGTGTATACGTGTATACAGAACGAAATGTCGATACATCTGACCCGCACAGTTTCCTTGAGCGTCAGCCGGGATAGATAAGATTAACCATGTCTTTGTCAGAATTTTAGCGCAGCAGTTCGTTATCTCGCAGTACGATGTTACTTCCAGTTGTAAATGGTCCAGTTTATTGTCCAGAGAGCGAACGTTGGAGAGGAAAATGGATGGGAGAGGCGTTTTAGGTTTAGCCTTTAGCCTAGCGGTGAGCCCGGCCCGACAACCTCGCTTCCTCCTCCGGTCACACCGCTCTCTTGCCAGTCTGCTTCGCTGCTTTGTAGGCCGCTGGGTCTTGTTGACGTAGCAGTCCGTGGCTAAATAAACACTACCGAGTGGTCGAGGCACCGAGCGCTTGATGTCTGGATGATCGAATATCCAGCAAAAAAACTGCGATCGTATATTAATCTGCAGTTTGAGTGGACTTTTTGCGCCGTCAAAGCTGAGTCGAAGACTGGGTTTTATGGCCGAAGTGTAAAAAACTGTAGCGAGCCGATGTAGCCGCAGCCGAACAGGGGCGCCGCCATCTTAGATAGATGTATGACAGCAACAACGCCTCAAGCCTGCAAAATAGTCCAAAAAGTCCATAACAACCGCGACGCAGCTTCCCATTTCTGCCGACTGGTCAATGCAGGCGTTGACATGCTTCAGGTCCAGACGCAGGTCCACTGACTCATCTTAAAACAGTCCTTCTCCCTCATATCACTACCGGCTAGGCATTCGGGAAAAAGACTGGAAGAAAAATATGAGGCGGGCATCAATCATAACTATTGAATAGAAGTGTGTCTTAAGTCTAGATTTAAAAACTTAGGTTGCAGATCTCCGGAGGCAGAGCATTCCACAGCACCGAGGCCCGGATGGAGAACGCTCTCGAGCCTGCACACTTCTTCTTGGCTCTTGGAGTCACAAATAGAGTCCATGCAAGTCCATGCAAACATTTGTATGGACTTAAGGTGCATCTACAAACCCCACAAAGGCCAGAAATTTTAAAGTGTGCCTTATAGAGAGATTCCTCCGTTTTTTGCTGTTAAAAGGGACCAGAAAAGTGAATATCCGCGAAGTAGTGTCACACTTTTTTTTTTTTATTGCCTGACAGAGAGAGAAAAATCGAGATTCAATTAATTCAATTTTCTAGTAAAATATAAGATGAAAGATATTTTTTCATTTGGCCTTTTTTTCATAACTTAACGCAAAAAATAAGATGTTGAATAAGAAAAATAGTTTTAGAAAAAAGAGCAAAATTATCTGCCATTAATTGTATCTGTACCTGTCAAAGTCAGATTGAGGGTCCTATGCCTCACATTGACCTCGGACGAATTAAGCAAAATAGAACATAGACGGATAGACTAATATTTTGTGTATAGTCTTGTAGGCCAGCAAGAAACAAAACATTTTATATATTGGTTACAAAGGGTAGCTCTCACCTCTGTGCTTGGCAACAGTGTTGACAACAATAAATCATCCACCAAAGATCAATGGGATCAAGACATGAAATTGTTAAAGTCAAACGGACAGCTTTGGGGTGTTGTTTTGAAGCCCGGCCAAATCCAGTAGTCGGTGGAAACCCGACACCTTGCACGGGACACTTTTCATTTTGTCACTTCACTTAATAGTTTGTCCCACTGCCAGAGTTGGAGCTATTAAGCTTTCAGCGTTGTTATTAACGGCGAGTGTCTGGTGAAATTTTACAGCGCGCAGGAAGTGAGGGGCGGCCCCTGTTTGGCAGCGCAGACCACTCCCGTTTGTTTGGAACAAATAGAGAAAAGGATGAGCCTTTGATATCGGCTCAGACCAGACAAAATGTAGGGAAAAACACATTTTTTTTCCTCAACGATTATCATACGATTTTCTCCCAAGTTTGAATTTGGACTAATTGAGTACTAATGCATTTTTATGTGTCTTTAATTGAATTGAATTGTCTTTATGGTCATTGATATCAACGATAAAACATTGTATGCTACAGGATTAGACATGGCACTTCAGGGTAAACATGTTATAAAGACTTTACAGAGAAAAATAAGATTAATAACTTTGAGGATAAATTGGCAAAACGATTTACTAAGTAGTGCTTAGAGACTGGCCTAAGTTATAACAATAGTGCAGCGGACGAGAACCTTTATGACCCAACGAGCCATAAAAGCAAAATGATTTTGATTTATTTTTTTGAGAGAGCCATACCATACTCTTCTTGCACTATCGGCACTATGGTAAAATACTATACGTAGCCAATTACAATACAACTTTATTTATATCTGTACATTCAAGGAAACTGTGGGGGTCAGATGCATCGACATTTCGTTCTGTATACACGTGTACTAGAATGACAATAAAGTAGATCTGAATCTGAATCTGAATCTGATATTTTAGGACAAATTCAATAAAACAGCCAAACCTGCTCTGCAGACAATAGCTGATTCTTCAGCGCATTTTATTTCACTGTGTGACATTCCATGACTCGATAGAATTTATGAAATAATAATATCCCAGAGCCTATGTCCCACATCAGCAAAGATACCACTTTGAATTTACTTAAGATCATTGAGCCTTATTTTGATCTTCATTTTTTACGATAAATAATGGTTTCCAAACAAGGTGCGAACAGAATTCTTTTGTAAAAATGTCACAAAACACAGAAAAAAAAAGTTTACCGAAGTATTCCCCTTCAGAGCAGTGTGTGCGTTGGGAAATAGCAGAGCATGCGTTGTCTGCACAGCTGTGCCCATCCCGACCGCCAGTCCAATTTTCTTGCTGCCTTGCTGTCGTTTTGGGGTGTTTACAGTTGGTTCTGTGGGTTTTCATCATAACATATTTCAGTGAACATACATTGTTTAATAAGATTCTATATAAATTCCTTAGCGACGTACGGCCAAAACAGGGTCTGTTGGTTCGACACCTTGACTGTAAACTGTAGTTGAGACTCTGACCTATATGTACCGAACCGTTTATTGTTACAGTGTCGCCCCGTCTTCACAAGTTGCCAAACTGGCTTTGCGCATACTGTAAACAAAAATATACTGAAAATATGTACATGAGTTAAATTTGATCTCAAAGCCATATGTAGTTATGAAAAGAGCCATATATGGCTTGTGAGCCATATGTTCCGGGCCCCAGCAATAGTGTAATGATTTATTTTTTGGGGAGAATAGTGCAGCTGTATGTGGCACCAGAGCTGCAGGTTGCCGACCCCTTCTTTAAGTTCTTTAGCCAAGATTTTTTTTTTTGCATTTTCTTTAGAAAAAAGCATTTCAAGCTTGTTTTATCGAGAAACTCGACGATAACTAGCTCCGGATTCAAGTCTTATTAGCCCCCCCCAAAAAATGTCCTATTTAAAAGGGAAAAAAGCACAGAAATTATGCTTGGTTATACTCTGAAAGTATATTTATATTTGCTGCTCATTTCTTTTGAAAATAATAAGACGCTAACAAAAAAACAAGGTGACACTAGTTTTCGCCCTACTGTATAACAAAACAACACTTGTTTTTAGTGTGACACAGGCAAACAGACATTGTTTAATTTTTCATTCACTTGATTTTAAGTTGTCCAACCAATTGTACAAAAAACAGATATTAGGCTATTCCGTATGTATTTTTATACAAAGTGTTATCACAAAATATGAAAATAAATATTAGGCAGCTGTCTTGTGTATAAATCTCTGTATTGCCGCCGGCTCCCAAGCAACAAGAGGCTGGCTTTGTTCTAAACTCAACACGTTTGATATATTTTTACTTGTCTCTGTTCAACTTTGGGCTGACTCATCTATCAGTGGGTGTCCTCCTGTGCCTTGAAATGCTTCCCAAATCACATCTGTTATCTGGTGTTATTGGTCTATTCCTTACATTAAATTTTCATTTTCTCTTTATTTTTGTCTTTCTATTTGATGACGAAATGTCACAACAATGATCCAAAGCAGACCAGCAATGAGAAGCTAACTTCTTAAGCATTAAAATGACACATAGGCTGCACTTCCACCTTAAGCCCAGGGTGGCAGTCACAAGTAAAATACAGTGATACCTGTAAATACAAGATTAATTTGTTCCAGGGTACTGCATGTGTGTAGAAAAGCTCGTATAACGAGCACAATTTCCCAATATGAAGTATTTGAAAACGAATCAATCCGTTCCAGGGCTCGCAACAGCATCCACGTTACCATAAATTCCAGATTACAGAGGGCACCGGATCATATTTGAGAAAGAAACTCAATCTGCGATTGGAGATAATGGATTGCTGACACACAAGTGCTGTTCGTTTAAGGCGAAAAAATACAGTAACGGCAAAAAAAGGCCACGAGGCCAGACAAAAGCACACTCTCCTAATCTTCGCTAGCAGCAATATTAGATCAAAGAATGCAGTTCACTTTTTGTCGGCAGCATTGCAAAAAAGATATGCCAGTCCCGGAAAATAAAAGCAGTCTGCCGGCCCACGCTTTAGGAATAATGGATCACGGAATATTTTTTCACCCAGGATGCTCTGAAGCTGCAAAGTAGCGAGGGATAACCGTAGTGTGTCAAACTCTGTATTTGTTACATTTTTGTGTGCCTTTTCCTCACCTAAACCAGGGACCTGATGTGTTTTTTGTATCCCCGTGCAGGACTTTGATGACTTTATCTTCGCATTCTTTGCCATTGAGATGGTGATAAAGATGGTTGCTCTCGGGATTTTTGGCAAGAAATGTTACCTTGGGGACACGTGGAACCGCCTGGACTTCTTCATCGTGATTGCCGGGTAAGAACCTTTCTGGAACTTTAGAGTTGTGAGTTTGCAGAATATTTTATATATTTATCATGTATGCAATATTCAATTTATATCTTAAAATGAGTAGACATTGCTTTCAATCATTTCACACTGACCAGTAATGAAAGCTCATTTGCATTTAAATAGAAAATATGTCTCTCTGAAAATAAACTCTGCATAGGGGATTTTTTTTTTGGCATTATATCGTGTTTATTTCAGAAAAAAATTCGTTCTCGTGCTTATGTTATTAAATACAATTTTAGTCTTAGAACTCTGTAACTTGTGAGTTGAAGCAACTTTTAAGATGAACTTTGAGGTGAAAGCTTTAACTTTGACAGCACAACAACCCCATTAAAGTAACAAAAGATTACAAAAATCCAGATGTCCCAGTTTTCTTAAATGCAACATCTAGTTCTGACATTTTGGAATCAATTTTTATATATATATATATATATATATATATATATATATATATATATATATATCTCATCTCATCTCATCAGCTGCACCGTTTATCCTCAGTAGGGTCGCGGGGATTCTGGAGCCCATCCCAGCAAGCAGTGGGCAGGGGACACCCTGGACTGGTTGCCAGCCAATCGCAGGGCACACGGGGACAGACAACTCACTCGCTCAGTCACACCTAGGGACAATTTGGACCGGCCAATTCACCTGAAATGCATGTTTTTGGAATATGTGAGGAAACCGGAGTGCCCGGAGGAAACCCACGCAAGCACGGGGAGAACATACAAACTCCGCACAGTAAGGCCAGGAGCTGGATTTGAACCCACTCATGAGGTTCCCACGACCTCAGAACTGTGCCGCACACGCGCTAACCACTGCGCCACCGTGCTGCCCCATATATATATATGTGTGTGTATATATGTATGTATATGTATGTATATGTATATGTGATCTCTTTTGACAGTAAAAAATACAATGAAAGTAAAATAGACAAAATGAAGGATAGCTATAAAAAGAATTCCTCATTTTTGATAAATATTTTGAAATGTTGTTTTGAGGTAAAGTAAGGAAAACAGTCTTAAAAAACAGGCAAGTAAGTTTCACAGAGACAGACAATTCACTCGCTCATTCACACTTGGGGACAATTTGGACAGACCAATTACCCTGACATGCATGTTTTTGGAATGTGGGAGGACACCCGAGTGCCCGGAGGAAACCCACGCAGGCACGGGGAGAACATGCAAACTCCACACAGGAAGGTTCGATCTCATGAACTCAGAACTGTGCCGCACACACGCTAACCATGGACCCGCCTTGCTGCCCCCATTAAAGGGAATATTATTCCTTAAATTAGTTTTTTATTTGCTGGTCTTTCATGTGAATATTTTCTAATATTTCTGGTTTAAACTGCACAATCCTTTATTCAATACATTTACAAATGGATTTTCTTTCTTGATTTGGGTCGCAGCTTTTAATCAAAGTGGAATGGTGGGCCCTGAAGTCAGACCAGTTGGGAACCACTGCATTAAGTCATTTAAATAAACACAAAACTATGATCCTCACTTTTTCAGAAATACACCTAATTCCAAAGAACTATTTCAGTCTTAGATGTCGAAAAATTCCATTTCAGGCAGAACATGAGAACAAGTAATGCACCAGTATGATCCCGTGCGTGCTCGCCAGAACATGCAACATGAAACATCCTGGGCTACATGCTACCCGCTGCGCCGGGTTCAGCAGGAGCCGTGGGAAAATGTCACACGCAATTTATGAAAAGGTTAGCGGGTAATGGCGTGTTTATCGGGGCTTGACTGTAAACATGTCGCAGGAAATTAGCCGAATTCACATTGCATAGTCGGTCTGCAGTGAGTAATGTTTTTGGATAATGGATGTATTTTTAAGGCTGCTGTTTGATGGGAAAAAAGTGTTTTGCTGAATACAGTAGATACCAGGGATATGACATTAATCCGTTTTGAGGTGAGCAATGAGAAATTGCCGTGAAGCGGGGTTGTAAATTACGTAGCTAATGTGTTTCGAAAAAAATATTAAAACAACTTAATAGTTTACATTATACCAAGTACTACTTACAGTAGGTGTTAAATGCATGTATATGATTAAACAACAATAGAATAGGTACACATATAAAGTTACATTAATGGCATAAAAAGTGTGCCTTAGCCGCAGGTATGGGGGTTCTTTTTTGAGGCTCTCAATTAAAATGTGATTCAGGAATGGAGGATATGATAGTAAAACTAAAACTTGTAGTGTTTATCACCTAAAATTGAATTCATTTCCACTACAGTTTATTTATCTCAGAGCAACTAATGCAGACTGGAAAGTGACACAAATAGCATACAAACACTGATTTAAATAATTGATTTAAAAATCTTTTTATTTTTATTTTTTATAAAAAGAATTACCTGACTGTTGAAACTCTGCTGTTAGATTTCATGTGATTATAGAAACGAGTGAAAGCTTTCAACTTCCACAACCATGTTTTATATTTTTAAATTTTGTAATTTTTGTATTACTTTAAACAGCTTGTCCCTGACTTTCATTTTAAGTATAATAACATCTTAGTGGGTTTGCTCAATGTTCTCTGGTTAATTAACTGTGTATGAAAATACAGCTACATTGAGTGCTTTGCGAGTGGCGCCTGGCCTGGGCGACATTCAGTGGTCATATTCAAAACTGAAGTCATTGTTTGAGGCAATGCAGCTCATATTTCTCTTGTGCTTCTCAGCATTATCTCAGGGACCACATAAAATGAAACAGCAGACCATGATTTTGACACAAAATGCTGTAATGAAGGGCAAAACATCTTATCTCACACTGCTGGTATTTCCTAACATCTACTTGGTAACACTGTTTTTATGTGTTTCGTTGGGAACTTATTTGTGTCGTCGAGATGTGTTATCTTACATTCTACTCTTGCCTCAATTAGATTTTACCTAAGTGGGAGGGCGGGGGTCTTTCTGGGGGAAAACCGGGCAGAGAACGGACCAGCAGCCAGAGCACCAGCTTCATTTTACTCCCTTCAATATTTAATCGGGTCTGACGCGCGAGAAGAGACACGGCCGCAGCCCAAAATAGTCGCGCCGGTCTGTCTGTTGGTTTTGCTGTAATTCAGACACCCGTGATAGCCATTAATCTTTTATAAAAGCATTTTGAAGCAGCTTTCCTCCATACCTTCCCCTCAGTGTAAACAAAAGGGGGGGACAATGCTTCACCTTAACGCCGGCTTGCCTAGCCGTGCGTTTGTTTCCCGCTGAGGAAGTATTTACTCTGAGTGGCGTGAATTCAGAAATGTCCGGGCAAATTGAGAGCTCCTTTTATGAAGTTGTTACGTTGCAAGACGATGGCCTGGACGGAGAAACACTCGATAAATGGCGTTTGGCTGAAGGCTAACGTTTCAGTTTGACATTTTTTTCATAGACGCAGTACGATTAAAATGAACGCCTGGTGCGTACGGTTGCTTGAAATACTTCAAAATTCTTCTAGGATTGAAAAGTGTTTGCATTATGGGTGAAGTACTTGTAAATACTTGGATTTATTCCCATGTTTCTCAACAAGTCTGTTTGAAAATGACACAGGCATTGCTCTCTGGTGGCATCTCTTTGCCATTGAATTTCACCTTCCCTCGTGATTATCGGCAGCTGCCATTAGTTTGTATAGAATTGCCCTATGAAGCCTCACCACCCCCTACGGGTCGCGCCCAAGAGGACCGGTGTATGCTACACCTTAACAGGGCACTATGAAATCTGGATTAGTGCTAAGATTACGTATCAATAAATGGTAGTTTATTATGGGCTATGCAAAATATTAGATAGTGTTTCCTAGTGGTAAATTGTAATCGGAAGAACTTGCCGCAACTGAAAATGTAGGCTATATATTAGTCATTTTTACCGAACACCTATTTGGGGGGAGATTTGACTCAACGATATGTACACACGTATGGTTCAGATCAACAAATGTATTTGTGATTTAGTTAAGATCTAAAACTCATATGTCTTGATAAGTGCACACGCAAGAACATGCAAAATTCTTTTAATCCTATTGGAAAAATTGGAAAATTGACTTTGAAAGTATTCAAAAGTGCTTGAATTTGGCCATGAAAAAGTTGTACAAACCCTGTGAATGGGACATCAATAGGTGTCGATGGTATTGATACAATTAATGTTCGCCAAACCAGAACCTTTTGCTAAATTTGGGGATCATTCGTATTTACAATTTAAAATTTGTTTTTTTTAGTTTTTTACTTTTTGATGTTTTACTGCTAACAAATATTATAATAATTGGTTTTCTCACTTTAATATTTTTACTATATTATCAAAAATGATTTATAGTAAAAATGTCACTAGATATGTTCGCTCATTTTGAGTAGTATTCTCCTTTTATTATAATAAAATCAAATTTGGTAAGATTATTTTAAACTGTATCATCAAAATAATTAAATAATATTTTGTCTTTGTATTTTACTATATTGAATTTTTTGGGGTATTTTTTTCGTTTTACTGTATCTTTAACATATTTTAGAAATAATATGTTTTTTTTATTTAATCAATTATGGTAAAATAATGAATTATAAAACCTAAAACGTGTGCATTTTTCTTGAAATTGCATATAAATAACTTTTTTTTTTAAACTAAAATATTTGAATAACATCGAAATGGGCTTGATTTATTTGATATTTTTGATAAAATAAAATTTGATATTTTGATATTTATTTTATATGAATTTAACTTTTTTTTTTTTCCAAAATTTGAATTTGCACTGGGTACATTCGTGGTTATCTTATGCCTTGTTAATTAGCTTGCTTAAAACAATATGAAACGTGCCATATAACCAGACACGCGACACATACTGATGCTGAAACGAAGCATTAGGAATTCAAACGCAAAGTTAGCACGTTTTTCAAAAAGCTTAACCCATCAAACCTATCCTCCTCCATTTCCAATCAGGGATGTAGCCGCCGGTGAAATGCATCGAACCTGATCCGGGGTGTGTTCTTGTTTCCCCTCCTGGCTTCTTTTCACTGATTTATTGATGCTGTATGGATCCGCTCCAGCCTTGTTTGGTCTATGCAGAGGCTGAAGGAGACTTGGAAAGTCAATAGGGAGGAAGAAGGAACTCAACACATGCTACAAGTTTAGTTTGGAATAAGTTTTATTTTGAAAATCCGCAATGAAGCGAGAACAGTTTTTGGAACCATACATTGGTTTCATCTTCAGTCTTGCAATGCTGTATACCCTTGGAATTTTTTTGTCCTCGGGGCATCGCAGATTTTTGTGGGATAAATACATACTTTGCAGAATTATGGCCTCACTCTGAGAGCACCTTTACACCTAAACGAATCTGAGAACCACCTTCTTTTACCCGGTCGCTGATTGGAGCAATCTGAATGAATTGTTTTCAAATTAGTGTCAATCGAATACCCCCTTATACATGATGTTTATGCACTTCAAAAGTGTGCTCCATTGCTGCGTCCCATCTGTTCTCCAGTTTTGCTTTTGAAGTGGCTTGCCAGAAGCATGGACTTACACTATATACGGATGGATACAATTATGTGGCATTTTCATTGTGGGGCAGAAAATATAAAATAAAACGTCCCGGAGAAATCATCAACGTTGGTGGATTATTTGTCTCTGTGCTACAAGTCCAGAGTTTTTTCTAGCACAAATATATCCCGGATACAGTTATGTGCATAAGTGCTGTATTTTCCCAGACTATAAGGTAAACCCCAAAACTCCAAATTTAAAAAATTCATAAATGCGCCTTATTATCCAGTGCACCTTATAAATTGGAAAATACATTTACAAGTAAATTCTATAAATCACATTACAATGATATGCCAGGACGTACAGGAAGCATTAATAAATGAATCAAATACCATAAAATCCGGACTATAGAGCACACCTGATTATAAGCCGCACCCACCACATTTCGGGAGGAGAACCGATTTTGTACATACACAAGCCGCACCTGTATATTAGCTGCATGCGCCCACATTGAAAAAACGCAATACGAACACGAAATTAACCCATACCCGACACAGTCCAAAAAACACAGCCGGCAAAATGAACGGATAATGATACTTAAAATTTAATGCAGACCTGCAGAGTCCGGGTGCCTGTATTTCCAAAGGTAAGGGTGGGAAAAATATATATCCACTGTTGTCGGCCGCGTCCACAAACACGTCTCACCTTTACTCCACTTCCTCTCAGCCCGCGTTTGCCCCGCCCCTTCTTTCTCATTTTCTCGTACAAAACATATCAGAATAAGTTTCTAAAATAAATACATTACAAAAATATACAGTTGCAAATACATATTATACATGGTTACACATATTTACAAAGAAAGACGGTACACCGAGAGAGTTTTCAAAGCTTTAATAATAATATTATTACTTTCATCCCAAACCGTGCCTGTGAAGGGTAGAAAAATGCTACTAGCAACACGCTCGCGACACAGTAGATAGTACTGTTAAAAAAAACTTACCGTACTTGAAGTAAGCACGGTAAAATGTCCTCATCTTCCTCCTTATAAGTGACATCACTAAAGTCGTCTTCCTTCAGTATGGGTAAGAGACTTTGTCACATTGACGTTGTCCCACGCTCCCTTATTTAAAAACACGCTAGCATCACGGTCGTAAAGTAAAGTTTGCGTGCGGTAGCTCTGTTTCCTTCTATATCGGACTGCCAGGTTGCGTTTAGCTTGAAAGTTGCGTCATATGCCTTGCTTTTTGCAATTTGCATGATGAGGATATGTCTACGCTAATTTAAAATGTGCACAAGCTAAGAAGTTGCAGTCTAAATCTTACCTTTGTACTTGAGCGCCGCTGGCGGCCGTTAGAAAGATTACATAAATTGGCTGCATCACTGAATAAGCCGCAGGGTTGAAAGTTTGGGAAAAAAGTAGCGGCTTATAGTCCGGAATTTACGGTAATTTTAGTGGTGGTTTAGGGTTATTACAGGTGGTTGAAATCCTTGAAAATACTTGAATTTTAATGTTGTGTTTTCAAGGTTTGAAAAGCGCTTGAATTTTGGGTGAAGTGCTCGTAAATGCTTACATTTTTCCATGTTTCTTGGCAATCCGACTCGATAGAACATGCATTTAATGAAGAAAAATAAAACAGCTCAAAAATGACACCGACACAACTTAGTTCACACAGAAGTTAAACTTTAGAAGAATTTACTTTTCTTTCTGTTCGGTTTTACATCATCGAACGCAATTAGTAAGAAAAAAAAACAGGAACATTTGATACAACATAGACTAAACCAAAACTGCAGTAAACACTAATGAAACGGGGAAAATAAACTCGGTTCCATTTTCTATGCCTCATTCGGGGAATTAGCTGCTGGTTTAATATTTGGCTTGGGATTTATCAAATTTTCAGTTCCTTTTTTCTCCAAGCAGAACCCAGTGACGTCAAACAACAGGGCTATAGATTGATTCGCTCTGGGGTTCTTCTTTTAATAACACTCGAGAAATTAAAAAAATGGCATTTAAAGTCCCAAAAAATGCTTGAATTTGGCCAAAAAAGGTGTTAGAACTTTAGTCTATGTTCTATGAAAAACTTTTGTTGTTCTGACACTTTTTACAGTAGATTTATTTTAACAGCCTTATAGTCGAGTGTACTTTGTATTTTGGAAATTAGTTAGCAAGACTATTTTTGAAGGTATGCCTTATAAGCCAGTGCGCCTTATAGTCCAGAAAATACAGCAAACAAATTCCATGTATTACAGTATAATATATTGTTCCTACTTTGCAGAAATTCCCTTAATCCGCTCCATAACCACTCGTCCTAACTGCAAAAATTGAGAAAATACTGTAGTTGATCAACTGAAAAACAATTATTAGTACTCAAGTCAGAGACCAAGCGCTAATGTTTTAAAACCGCAGTTGGACATTTGAAGGGAATCCGGGTCCAAGCGATGTTTTCCAGAGAGAGAGAACGAGGACATGGACAAGGATATGGCATCGATGAACAATGATGGCCGTTAAACAAAAAAGTGTTTGCTGCCAGACAACGTCAAGACCGGACTGCCGCACTTTCTTTCCCGGGTTCTCCTCCATTAGCAAGATTGTCTGTCAAGTACGACAAGGTCATCAGATTGGCTGGAAAATAATCAGGGAGGGAATTTAGTGATGAACATGGATGCTTGGTGTGTGTTTGTGTGTATCCTTGTACGCCTATATTTTAAGGCCTTATTGAAAGTAACATAATGAGTACTATCTTTGAAGGTCCTCACAATTGTAGATTTGTTTTCGAGGGTCAAAACTTGCTTAGACTTAATCAAAAATATTGAAAAAAATGATGTCGTCTCTACAGCATAATTACTAGAATATATGTGTGTATTTGTTTAAGGTATGTAGGAATGTTTGATCCCTTTTTTTTTCAGAATGATACCCAAACATTTGGTAGTCAGAGATTCCAAATACTGATACAGTTAGTTCATAAAAATCCTTCAGCAAAAAAAACCCCTCTATATTACAATATACAGTCGACCAAAAATTTGGAGAAATTCTTGCTTCGCTTTTCGTTCAAAAAAATTGGAGTTCGAGCGCCGATATGCTAGGGGTGCGATGCTGAGCGGCGTAGGCGTGTAGATTGCCCCCACCTCTTGTGAAGAACTGTTATGACGTGCGCGTGCACTTCTTTTTGCTTTCGCTTTAGATATCGGTAAATGGAGTGTTTTAGCCCCTAATTATGCCTCCCAAGAAGGTCTGTGCAAGCAGCAAAGTTCCTACAGGTGAAAAAAGAAGGGTAGTGCGTACAACTATTGCATTTAAGAAAGAAATAATAGCAAAATATGAAGAAGGTGTGCGAGTTTCCGATCTTGCAATACATACAGCATGGCTTCTGCTGAGCACCACAAAGGTAAGAAATCCTATTCATAATTCTTCTCTTTATCCTTTAACCGCTCACCACTTTTTGTGGAGACCCGGGTGCTAAATGACGTGTTAACGACCTGATTTTTTTAGTTGTACACGTTCATGTTAGCGTAATCTTTCGTACGGAAGATTACGCTAACGCGAACGTACGATTAGCCTGGGTTAGCTTCATGTTTACGTTCATGGTAAGCAGTCAGGGTGTTGGAACGGATTAAAATGATTTTACATTACTTTTAATGGCAAAAACGATTTTCGGTGATCGACCAGGCTTCTGGAACGGATTATGGTCGAGAACCGAGGTTCCACTGTATATGTATATATGCTGTAGAAACTTGAACTACAGAGTATCAAAGTGACCAAACCATACAATTTTTCCTGTAATTTTTACTACCTAGCCTTACCCGAGGTATTTTTTTTTTTTGGGGGGTACCTTTAGTGGCAAGATGGCAGACAATTGTGTCAGTTCACTCTAGTTGAGGTTTATGTTATATGAAATCAACACGTATTTTAAAGAATGCATGTTCATATTGGCTGGGGGACAGGGAGGTCTGGGCTTCCCTTTTAAGGCTGCGACCCAACCACGGATAAGCGGAAAATGGATGGATGGCATGTTCATATGACAATTCATGTATTTTTGTTGATCATTCACATTGTTTTCTATTGTTTTTTTTTAAGTTTTTTTTATCCACAAAGGTGCTAAATAATACACACTTTTTAAAAAATTGTGTTAATTCAGCACATTACGTTGCATTACTGTGACTGGAAAGTGCTGAACAAATTAATGATCTTTTTTTAAAATTTGTTTTGCATGATATTTCCGAAGTATCGGGGTATATAAATACACAATATAGAAAAACTGCAAATCCAGAAAAATGTTCAATTAAAAAAAAAATATATATATATATACATTTGCATTTTTAAAGCGTACAATGTTTTTTATGAGAAACATATTTTTATGGAAGAAAAGGCCAATAGTAGTTTGCCTTCTTACTTGTGATTTTTAGCACTAGTTTCCGGTTGCACGCATACAGCTACATCTAGTGCCCACCGCCCATCCCAGCTGTCTTTGGGCGGTGGGCAGAGGACACCCTGAACTGATTGCCAGTCAATCGCTGGGTACATAGAGACAGAGCACTCACTCGCTCATTCTCACCTAGGGACAATTTGAACCGGCCGATTAACCTGACATGCATGTGTTTGGATTGTGGGAGGAAACCCACGCAGGCACGGGGAGAACATGCAAACTCCACATGTTGAGGCTGCGGTACCTGGACTTAAACTTTGAACCTCCGCACCGTGGGGCTGCACGCTGACCACCCATCCGCTGTGCCGCCTCGAATGTAAACGTTACACTGTAAACTATTGCGAACGAGGAAAAGACTAAAAAGAGTTAAAAGTAACGCACATCGGATGGTAATATTGTGCCCTGTAGTGTGCAACATAAAAATGCTTTTAAATAAAATTTTAATCCTGCAAAGTAATCCTTATTTTTACAAAATATACCTGTAATTCGAATAAATAAAATCTTTTTTTTTCTGTAACTGTAATAAAATACAATTACATGTTCTTGTATCCTGATTACGTAACAATGATACATGTAGTCTGTTCCTCTCCAATCCTGAGCGTTCAATCTGAAAAAGCAGAAGGAGAGTGTTTCACCGTAATGGTGGCTAATGTAAGCATCGGAGTGGGTTGTTGGTGCAAAGTGTGAGCGATGAAAGGCTTTCAATCAGATTCAGCACGAAAACACTCCATCTGTCTTTTCCCCGCAGTCCTTCATTCCTCCACTTGAGCTGAGTGACCAGACTCGCTTACTTTTAGATGATCGCTGTGTTTATGTGTTGCATAATAGGCACCTATCAACCACTGTATTTAAGCTAATATTTTTTGTACTGCGTACGCTACCATTGAAGACTCTCAACGTCAAATATTCGTTTTATCAGGTCGAGGAGGGAAAAATGTTAACGACTCTGCTGCAGTATCGCAAACCAGCAATGTTCCCTAGACTTGGCAGGAAGTATCTGCTGATCTTCAGGGCTGTGTTGATTACTTTGTTTTTACTGTCTGCTGCCGTGGACTCAGCATGCCACACGGTGATTCCGTAGGCAATTTGGCGCCTGAATCTTAAGTCATGAACGTGCTAGCAACAAACCAAGCACAATGAGCATTAAAAGGCTAACCAACAAAGGCGACAGATTCATAAGATGCCGATTTGACGAAAATAAATCGTAACTTATGACATCATATCTTTGAAATCAACATCGCGTGATCGAGCCTCAAAAACATCTCGTGGTAATATACACCAGCCACACCAAAAGATGATTTTCACATGGGAAGAAGTTGACGATTGATCAGAAAACTTTTTATAATTTGATTTAAACCACAATCAAACATTTTTTTATTTTGGCTATTTCGATTTTACTTTAAGTGATATTTCCCAAACTCCTGTGTTATAGGTTATTTGTTGGTAAAATACTATATTATTGAGTCCAATTTATTGATCAATAAATTAAACAATTAAATGATCTGCATTGATCTGCATTTATCTAGCGCTTTTCAAGTCAATGACTTCCCAAAGCGCTTTACATTGTGCTTCACATTTCCCAATAGCGGCCGTGATCTGTGCAGCCATGTAAGGCGCTAACCTGCTTATTAGGGGTAATTAGGGGTTCAATGTCTTACCCAAGGACACTTCGACATGTAACACGGACAAGCCGGGATTCGAACTGGGATCCCTTAATCCTAAAACGATCGCTCTACCTCCTGAGCTACTGCCGCCCCTAATTAAATAAATCACATTTAAAAATAAATAAGCTATATTAAATAAATAGATCTTAAATATATTGTTATTTAGAATAATCATCATTTTTGATGATCACATTTTTATTAGCCAAACGAAGTTATATTTAATTTGTTATGAAATTAAATGATCTGCATTTATATAGCGCTTTTCAAGTCAAGACTTCCCAAAGCGCTTTACAGTGTTCTTCACATTTCCCAATAGTGATCCCCAGACGAATTAATAAGATAACTATAAACTAGGTCTTGTATTTAAAGGCCTGTAGTTGATTCATTTATTAAACAATCATAAAACTGATAACATTTCCAGAAAATCATCACAATTTTAAAAGATGAAACCACCAACTAAATTAAATATTCAAATGTACTTATTTGTATGATGATGTCCTGTTTGCCATAAAATCCCATTTTTGTACAAACCATAAACTGAATTATAATATTTTGATAATTATGAACAAGGTCATGTTTTATGATATTAGCATTTGATTAATTTATCAATTACCAGTATATTAAAAAACGCATCAAATTCAAAAGGTAAAATAATACTAAATGAATCATTTAAATGTATGTATATAAATTATAAACATGGTCATGTTTTACAATGTTTTTACAATTCTATTGAATCAAAATTATTGATTTGTGAAAAAATATAACCTTTGAGATTTCTTGTGAATAATGGCTATACGAAATATGAATGAACATGCCTTGACTTGATTTGACATACTAAAATAATTAAACCCTTAAGAAAATATATTTACCTGTGTATAACACACATTTATTACCTAAAAACAAACTCAAAGTTTTGGTGCGTGTTGTACACAATGTTTTACGGTAGTATATTACCACATTTGTGCAATGATTGATCAGTTTAAATATATCACAATAAAGGGTATCGAACCCGGGTCACTGTAATGAGACCGCCAAATCTGACTTCTAAACGAAACAAAATGGCATTAGGTTTTATCTCGTTATCACATAATTCGTATGGTACCAGAGACTACCCGAAAGATATATATGAGGAAAACAACTCTGTTGTATATTATGATCAATCGGACATTATAATATATTAGATACATTGTAAATTTTATCTTGGTATTGTGTTTGATTTCAATGAGTTCAATCACGGTCATGAGTATTCAACAATGTTTTTCACTTACAAGGCTTAGTTAGTTTATACTGATTTTAATTAAAATTTAGGGTTGCACGTTATAGACGAGTGCGCGTTAAGTATATCAATTTTATTGCTCATCTCTTGTTTTGCTATATCTTCACAGTTTTAGTTAAATTAATCGACGGATTCATCGAGCTTTTAAATAACGGTTTGTTTCAGTTCTACTTTATGAACCTCAACGTCATAAAGGGCTATCCAGAGGACACTTCCATGCATTCATTGGAGTTCCTCGCAGAAGCACGCACACAAAGTGTTGAGCTCTTGCACGTGTTGTACATTTGTGGAGCGACAGTGTGTGCGAGGAGGGAATTCCTCAGCCCTCGAGGACCTTCAGGCCACACATGTGTTCCGCATATGCCGTAAAGTTCCAGAAAAGACGCTGAACAAGTCTTCTCAAAAAAAGCTCCATTCTGCAAAACGATCTTGTGAATTGCACGCGTGTTTATCGGACATGCAAACATTGCGTGTGCGCCGCCGTCAGCGTACAGCGCAAAACACATGCTCGGCGGTCGCACACCATTGAGTTTCGGAATCAAAGTTCGTTGTTTGCCAGGACACGTGCGTTGCATTTGTCTCCCAACGCAAGAGTTGTAGTGTGAGATTTGTAGGATTTGCTCAGTTATCGTGCAACGTTCGCAGTACCAACACCATTTGATGTATTGGTTCACTTTTTCAGTGACGAACGCTTCTCAAAAACATGACATTTTTGGAGGCCTACAGACAATTTAGTTCTGTAGCTACTTGGCATAAAACATATCAGATAAATCGTCAACCCTCATCTTTCACTAGAAAAAACGGTATGTTTTTAGCTTTTACCAGTGTCTGAAAAAAATGTCTGCCGGGACGCCTGGGGCGTGCATCTTTTACGTCGTGCGTTACAACTTCCAAAACGTCTCTGCCCGGGTGGCCGACAACTTTTTCAAGGAAAAAAATAAAAGTAAAAATAAAGCAAAATATTTTTTTCAAATCAAACGTTTGCTTTAATCCGATTTCAAAACCTTCGTTCGGTTTGGAAATTTCAGAATTTCGGTTCGTTTAGCAATTTGCATACTCGGCAGCCGATCAGAAGACTGCACCAAATAACTTCGTGCTTCCAGACTTTCCCGAGCGTTCTGAGGTTGCACATTCGCGTATCAATTTCCAAAGTAGACGCACAGAGAACACAAGAAAAATGGATAAGTGGTTAGGAATCAAGCCAAAACCTCAGCCCCAGAAGAAAGATTCAAAATAAGCTAACAAAATGTATGATGGTATGAAACGTAAAGGTACATTAAAAGCATCGTGGAAAGGAGGAGTTCATGTGGCTTGTAGCAGACGACGCAACGCAAACGTTGCATGAATGAAGATGAGTAAATACAGGTACATACTGATGGCAGATGGAAAACAGCGATGTCATATACATGCAATGAATGTTATAAGTGGATTTGTAATAAACTTAATTTTAAAGTGTTGTTCTGTTGTATATTCTGATTCTGAATCCTTAATACTTTACATCAATGTTTTTTGGGTTTTTTTTCTTGCGATTAGTCGTCTTATTGTGTTTCAAGTTGTGAAAAATGGGGCAGGCAACTTTTCAGAGTTGTCTGCCCTGGTGTCCGGTAACTTTGTGTCATGAGTTATTATTTAGTAAACAACAGTTTAGCAGTTCTAAATTTCATGACAATACTCTTTTACAAGAAAACTCCGAAAAACCTTTTTTTGTGAAATTATGCATTTCAAGCAGAACTTTCATTAAGGTTTTCTTTTTGCATTTTTGACACCTCCAATATATAAACAGTGCTTTACATAAACACATAGGCATTTAGCTTGTAAAATAACATTTTATTGAAATAACACTGAACTTGGGCATTAACTTTGCAAAAACTTTTCAGCGTCAGATGTTTGCAATAAAGTGATCACACTGTTTCGGTCACACTCCAATCGCTAGATGGCGGGTACTACATGAGGAAGTGGGGGCTCATCAATATGCGGACGAGGATCTGATCAAAGCCATTTCTAGTGGTGATTAATCGTACTGAAATCCTTCCCAGATGCTTGAAACCCACTGATCAGCAGCGCCAAAGCCTTTAGAGTTTTTTTAAATAAAACAAAAAACAAACATATTTTTACATTTTGGGACTCTGACAATGCAACTGAACGGCACTGAATGAGTTGAATAAAAAAAGTTTCAGTAGCAGATCACTTTGCTCAGTGGAATATATCATTTTTATGATTTTATGATTTATTTTAAGATTTTTTTTTTGTAAAATATGTAAAACAGTATTACTTTCAATATAATAAGATATGCGTGATATTACTAATTTTGGCACTTATTTTAGGAAAATACTTTCATAAAAATATGACAAATAGTGATTTTATTACGATTTATTAATAATTATGTTATTGAAATAATTTTTTTTTTTAATACATTTCAAAAAATGATATGAATGAATTTTCTTTTTTCTATTAAGAAATATATTTTTGGGTGAAATAAAAATACGATACTGCCCATTATTAACTAATTTAACTATTTTTAAAAACAATGTTACAAATTTTGCATTGGCTTATTCTGGTAATACAAATTTTAAGATAAAATAATACGATTAAGGATTACAAATATGACACATTTTAGTGTGTTTGCCAGAGGATCAAGAACATCTGTACTTGTAAAATTGATGATTCCACTATTTTGAGTTTTTATTTTCTTGCTGTCCAAGGTGTTGATGTTGTACTATTAAAGCTCACATTTATCCAAGAGTTCTCAAAGTATAAAAACATCGTAACACCTCTTTCTTTTCTCTCTCTCTCGGTGCGCCAGAATGTTGGAATATTCCCTCAACCTGCAGAATGTCAGCTTCTCAGCAGTAAGGACGGTTCGAGTGCTGAGGCCGCTGAGGGCCATCAACAGAGTGCCAAGTAAGTGGCGGTCAAGAAGAACAAATCGATAAAAACTGAATTACCCCATACAAGTTTCAATTCTCTGCCTTACTGCAACAAGTGGAAGCAGAATCCCCCAAAACCGTAACCTATGAATACAACTCTCTTAATTGAATTTTAGAATTTTCTGCCCTCCGATTGGTGTAGAAGTAAGATGTTCCTGTATATTTGCAGTCTCATTACTTTAAAATGGCTTTGTTGCATAAATTAATTGCTATGACATCTGATTGACTGACAAATGGCCTAAACCAGGGGTGTCAAACTCATTTTAACTCGGGGGCCACATGATAGAACAAACATTCTGTCGGGGGCCGGACTAGTAGATTAAAGAGAAAGAAAAAGAGAGATAAAGAAATAAGAGAAAGAGGGAGGGAAAAGGATAGAGGACAGCACAAAGAAAGAGAAAGAGAGAGAGGGAGAGAGTGTGAGAAACAAAAGTGATAAAAAGAGAAGTCATGAGAGAGGGGGAAAGAAAGGGAGAGGAAGAAAGAAATCCAAAGAGAAATAGAAAGACAGACAGAAGGAGGGAAAAGAGAAAGAAGCATGAAGGGTAGAGAGAGAGAGAGAGAGAGAGAGAGAGAGAGAGAGAAATACAAGTACAGTGTCTTTGTGAGAGGCACCTGGCTTTGGCAACATCAAGTTGACATATTTCAACCTGCAGCTTGTTTTTCTCTTGCGCTTCTCTGGTTGTCTTCTCGCGGGCCGGGTTCAGTCCCTTAGCGGGCCTGATTTGGCCCGCGGGTCGCCTGTTTGACACCTGTGGCCTAAACAATCAGTTAGTTGATTGGACATTGGGAAAAAATGCCATTGACGTCTATAACCGTCAAAAAATGAGCTAATACCGATGTCAGCTTGTGACATAATTAAATGCATTAACTGACCATCTGCCTCAGACTTTCAGTGAAATTGTCAATTGGTATTCGGTGCTTGTTTATTTAAGCAAAATTATGTGGTTTGTGCTTGATAACTGCTCAAATAAACAATATTAATAATAATTTGTGGAACTCATAGGTGCATTTCATGACACTTAAGGCCACCGAACAACAGTTAAAGCAAACTACCCTAAAAAGCTAGGCATTGTAAAACTATTAAGACAATGTTTTTTTTTTTTTAAAAAGGGATGTATAGCATAATATAACTCTATCAGAGCTAAACTACAACACTGAACTTTGACATAATAATCAGAAGAGTTCAATCATTGAAAAAAACAAAAAACAAAAAAAAACTATAAATATGTATGTTGTCTTTGTCCATGATGTGTTTTCATAATTGTTTTTTACTGCAACAAGTACAGTATAATACTGACACGAGGGGGTCGGCTTATATGTCACTTGTTCAGTCAATTATCGTTGTCCTAATTATTTTTGAGAGGGAACACATCTCATTTAATTGTGACTTAGTGTGGTTTTATTGCATTTTTTGCCAATGATGGCGAATCCCAAGAAGTTTGGTTACAAGGAGATGTAAAAGTGGAAAACAATGATGCCAACAATTAAGTCAAAAAGGAATATTCTTGCGAAATACAAACATGGTGTATGAGAGTCTGCCATCGCTGCGCTACTTAAAGGTACAGTAAATGGTCCAAAATAGTTTTATTTTTATCTTTATCACTGGAATATTAGTTTTTATTATCTACCCGTTTAAATAATTAGCGTTGTTTTAGTACAGGTTTCATTAATATTTTGGGTACGCAATAAGCTTAGTATTTTGCTGTTTTAAAGCAATTTTTGGGGGTCGGTTTATATGTGATGTAGGCTTGTATGTAAGTATGTAGGTGGATCTAGGATGTTTTACAGGAATCAAGTAAGTTATGTCTTTTTTGCAAGTCCTCCCCCCTTTGTGGAGCCATAGCCGATATTTAGGACAAAGAAGAAGCTAGTTTTTTTGCTTTGAAAGAAAACCATTAACTGATGTCTATAAAAGTATATACTTTATATACATTACTCCATGATACATCATTCCGGACTATTCGTAACAGGAACAATGGGCCACTAAAATAACTGTAATCTACAGTCGAAGAGAAAAACGAAAGTTCTAGGAGAATCAACAATCGCTTGGTTCTCATAGGCGGACTTGAAGCCTGATTATTTTCCTATAGATGTTGGCATTATCACAACAAACAAAACAAAGAGTTCATTCGAATGCAACCAGGCCTAATCCTATATAAACAGTTTTAACGAGCTAGCATCATTATTCTTTTTGGCATCTCAAGGCAGACCAGATGGAGCGAGGTCAGAGTGCTCATAAAATTGCCAAGCACGTCTTGTTTGGCACCCTTCAAATGTTTGTTACCCCAAGCTTGGCTTGCTGGAGTCTAATCATTTTACCAACCCCATTTAGATGATTCATTAAATTGGGTTCAATTTGCCAATATTTAAAAAAAAATGCTGTGTCATGGATTAATCATGGGATGAATCAGAACAGTTATAACTGAATGGCAGCCCTAATTTAGAATTTTTATAAAATACGTACGGATTTATGGATTGTAATTATATGAATATGTATACACGTGTTTATGTTCACCCACCTGACAGACATCAATCTCAATGCATGCAAATATATGATTTCCCCCTCCATCCGGGTTGAAATAATTCCAAGCTGCATTCCCCGTGATGAAAACACAATTTTTGCAAAAGCACTTAGCTGCTCCACCCATCCCATGACCACGTTCGAGATCGATAGAAATTGATTTGGGTGGACCACATAACCGACTGCAGGGTCACTGAGTGCCCGTGCACTGTAATAAAAGAAAGTAGCTATTCACAAAACAGATACAATTATGATGACGGATTTCATTAGCATGGCGCGTGACACCTCAATTTTTGATAGCACCTAATTCCTTGCAGGGTTCATATGGGTACTGGAAATGCTGGAAAATGGTTGAATTTAAATGTGTTTCCAAGGATTGAAAAATGTTTGAATTGTGGGTGAATTGCTTGTAAGTGCTTGAAGTTGTTGCCATGTTTCTCAACAAATCTACTCAAAAATGATACAGACATTGCTCACTGGTGGCTTGGCTTTTCAATTGCATTTCTCCTTCCCTCGTGATAAACGGCAGCTGACATTAGTTTGTATGGCATTGTCCTATGAAGTGTCCTCGCCCCCTACGTGTCGCGCCAATGAGGGCAGGTGCTTGCTATTCCTAAACAGGGCACTATGAAATGTGTATTAGTGCGAGGATTGCATATAAATGATGACAATCATTATACAGGGCTCTTACGGTTGCTTGAAAACACATAGGATTTCAAGCATTTTCAAGGTTAGGAAAAAGCTTGAATTTTGGGTGAAGTGCTTGAAATAGTTGCCATTGCCATGTTTCAGTCTGACTCTATAGACCAGGGGTCAGGAACATATAGCTCGTGATCCATCAGAGATAAAATAGAATTTGCGTAATTATTCAATATCCTTTTTCATGTGTAGCCAAATGCAACACATGTAAAGCCGAGACAATACTAACTGGATATGGGGTTTAGTCCAGTATATATAGGACCCAATTTTAACTACAGTCTACAGTCAAGGTATCACACTAACAGACCCTGTTGTGGCTGTAAATCACTAAATAATCATTTTTATGGAAGATCATTAAATAATCTTTGTTGTGGCTTAAACTACACAGACTCACGCTATTATTTTTGAGTATGCAGTTAATATAAGTTGAGCTTCAAATGCCATGTTCTTGTGGGTCAGGTTCTCACGCCAATCCATTTTTTTTAATTTAGAACCTACCTTTCATCTTAAATAGATCATTTAAAGTAGTGCCATGTTTCCTAGTAGCATTGACTTCAATGTTTTTGTCATCCTATGTTTTTATCTACTTGCAAAGCATTGTCAATATGATAGATTTCAAGGGTCAAGATGGTCATTTTGTTCATTATCAAAAAATAAATTGTTCACAAAAGGTTTTAGAGATAAGCTGCAGTCTCATTGATGTTTTTTTTTTCTTGCAGTGATGTGTTGTACTTGTTTGATTGGCATTATTTAAAGCATACAGTGTATATCATATGTAAAATTAAGGACGCAGTCCATGTCACCACCTATATCCCAGTTTCACACACGAGCAATTGTCATACGAGGTAAAAAATGACTTGTTTCGGTGTCCAAAGTAATGTGTTCATGTAACACAAAAGCAATATTAAAATCAACTACCAAGTATGCCATTCCTTTTTGGGCATTGTAAAGCTTTTAATTAGCTCAAATAGTCACGATTTGGGAACGACTATAAAGAAAAAAAATTGCCACAGAATAAAGTTGCATTATTTTCTCTTTTAAAACAAACTATTTCTACAAGCTAGAGTGGCTGTAAGTCCCCATTAATAGGGAAGCACACAGCTAATAACATGGCTAGCAGTAGAATTTGGAAAACAATGCGATAAACATGAGTTGAATAAAACAGCCGCAAAGTGGCATAATCTTTTCTTCAAAACACAAACACACAATACTCTTACTGGTGCGGAGACTCAATGCTTTGAGCGAGGACCCAAAATACTTCTTCACGGTAGTTACTCCAAGTAGCAGACGAATCAGGGGCTTTGCACATTTTTTTCAACATTCAAAACATTTAGCAAGTTTTTGTCAGGTTGGCTAGCCGTAGCAGCAAGGCTGCGACATGGCAGGAATTTTCCAGTATGGATTCCACTTATGTAAAAGAAATATAAATTTTTCGACCTCGGCTTTTCTTTAGTAAAATTAAAATTCGGTATGATGTTTCATGTACTTTCGCTCAGTTTTCAAATCACTGTTGTTGATTTTTACCGAATTAAAGTTTTTTTGTACCACTACGAAGGACTTAATATTACATACTGTCCTTTTAAAAGCTTTAACTCTGAATTAAAGCTTCAAAGTGTTTTAACCCGGGAGTTATTGTAGTTGATTTAACTCAAAGATTACTCTGTTTGATTTAACCAACTTATTAAATTAATTATGGACATTTTTTCATTAATTAAAACAAAATATAGGAACAATGAGAAACTAATAAATAGACATGCTGCAATGTTCTAAATTCGGGAACCTAAGATGTGAACCGTCAGGCTTCCTGTTCATTCATTATTGCTATCTTTAATATTGCATGGGCACGTTGTGCCTATGAAAATAAATACGCCTTTTTACATTCACAAAATCTTCCTCATGAGTAAGTCTCATTCTTTTCTCAATCTCTTGAATGGACTAGTCTTGGCTACTCAGAAAATAAAACGGATCAGGGGAAGACTAAATTTCAAAACGAGGAAAAAGGGAATTCCAAGGCAGGAAAAAAAACTGTAATTCAAGCCAAGTGATGGCACCATATTTAGTAAAGAAGCTACGTGTGGGCAGTGAGGGAGAGTGCCAAGTTGTCAGAACAGAAACATGAGCAAACTTTATTGAGATTTTAGGGATTCATTGCAAGATTATGCAGACTTTCATCCAATGTATTTGAAAACCAAAATGCTACTGATGTAAACCATCTAAATTCTCCAAATGGTTCAAGAACAGCATTCAATTTACTTGGGGTACGTCTTGTATTGGGATTTCAGGCAAATTTTACAGGATTGTTAAGGAGTTATCGAAATCTCAGAGATACATTGTACAATAAAGCCTTTCATTCCATGAATTCGAAGGCCAAAATGTTACTGCGTTTTGAAATGACTTTCTACCTGTTTTTAAGGTTCAACATTTCTTGTGTACCCAAATAATGTGGAAAACGTATTGGGATAAGATTTGAATGACTTGAAGCCATCATAAACCTGTACAGAATGGATAATGGAAGTGGTATTATTATTTTGTAGCACATGGTGTAATTCTTCAGTAATTACAAATACTGACAATGGAAACCGCAGCCTTTTTTATTGTAATTTAACACAAAATATTTTTTGCTATTTCAATATTATTATTTAGTATTATTTTCAATTGACTAAATAAATCAAATGAAATAATTGAGACAAACATCATAATATTAAAATATAGTGATAATGTTTATATGTTTATAATGAAATAGTGATGACAATTTTTTTTTTTACAAATGCACAGTTGATAAATACCACAAAAGATTAAATCTTGGTGAAACAAAGGAATATATTAAAGAAAGTAACACCTCAATCATCATTTTATAACAAAATCTTGCATCCCTGAATCATGATTTATGAGCCCCTGAAAAGACCCCCAGCACTCCAGCTAAGGCACACTTTTCATATCATTGATTTGCTAATCTGGACTCCGTGAGAATGTCTTTTCTCCCAAGTGGCCCTGAACTAAAATGAATCAAAACTGTGATTTACCTTTTTTTTTTTTAACTTTAATTAATCTCATCTGAAGGTGGATATTTACCAAATTAACCCCATGTCTCTATTTGGAAAGGTGAATGAATCAATGAATTTGGATAGCTGCAAGTTCTGCTCATGGTTGAAATAATAGTGGTGAATAAGTTAAAAGCCTTTACCTATGATCTTGGCGTGTCCTTTCAGGTATGCGCATTCTGGTGACCCTGCTGCTGGACACACTTCCCATGCTGGGCAACGTACTGTTGCTCTGCTTCTTTGTCTTCTTCATCTTCGGTATCGTGGGAGTCCAGCTGTGGGCCGGCCTGCTCAGAAATCGTTGTTTTGTGGAGGACAACTTCTCTTTGTAGGTTCAAAAGATACTTAATACATGTCCTAAATTGCTCCACTTTGTCACCAGAACGTTAAATAATTGGTTTTAGATGTTTGATATCAAAATGACAAGGTTATAGATTAACAGGCACTCAACAGAGAGAGCACATCAATGAATTTTGAGCTTTCTAGGAGAACATATAAGGACTTTACAAAACCCTCAAGATGTACAATATCCAGTCTGTTTTTAAGGTTCTCACCTTCACTCTTTTTTTTTTTAAATTAAAATGTCTTTGGTTACAAAAAGTACAAAAACCCTAAAGGGTGTGGAAATCCAAAAAAATTCAACATGATTGGTCAACAGTGACCATTTGGCAAACAGGGATCACAAATTGAACTACTCTGGCACTGCAATCATACAACTTTGCGAGTGCTCAATACTAGTCAAAAGCAACTGTTGAATGGTCAAAATAAACCAAACCTGGCATAATAATCATTCAGCCTAGCAAGTGTTTCATAGTCAAAATAGAACTTCCCTGGCAAGTAGAATAAAAACAGATGTAACTATAATTTCCATAATACGTTTTAAATGATTTTCTTATTATGTTAAACAAGACATTTATTGTCATCTTAGGCACTGAAATAGTTACCGGGTGTGAGATGACAACAAATGAGTAGAAACATATTTTAGAGGTGTTATATTAAGTCAATACGGTCTGTTTATTCTTTTTTCAGACCACAAATATAGTCCTGTTAAAGTTCCTTGTGTTCTGATAAATGTCCTTCCGAGTTACTTTAAAGTTTTTCTGGTTCCTCTGTCCAAGTTCAACATTGGACTCCTTCCAACAAGTATTCATCATCCAATTCAAGTGCCACCTAAAAAACACAAGTCAATTCAATGTCCTTTGGTTTTTCTCCTAGCCCCCTTTCGGTGGAGCTGGAGAAATACTACCACACAGAAAACGACGACGAGAACCCTTTCATCTGCTCTCAGCCCCGGGAAAATGGAATGCGGGACTGCGGCTCCGTACCTAAGCTGTATGATGAGGCGGGTCAGCAGTGCAATCTGGACATTTACTCGTACAACAGCACCGATAACACCACCTGTGTCAACTGGAACCAGTACTACAGTAACTGCTCTGCTGGTCTGGTTAACCCTTTCAAGGGAGCCATCAACTTTGATAACATCTGCTATGCCTGGATTGCCATTTTCCAGGTAAGAGGCAAAATTGAGTGCCAAGAAGTCCTTTGATACCTTTTTGATAAGTCTTATAGTTCAATAGACACTCCAAAAAAATGTAAGACATAAATTGCATTTTGAGCTTGCAAGAAGAACAGATTGAGGACCGTACAAAATCGTCCAGATGTAAAATAGAGAAGGATCCGGACCGGAACATAAGAGGGAAGTTAAATCTGAAAGATATGAGGGAGCAAGTCCTTGCATGATTTTTGTATATTACCAACAGAACCTTAAAATGTCATAATGTCATTAACCTGTTGTAATTATTTGAAGAAGGGTTCAAATAAGCATAGTCAACCACTAAAACATTGTTTTTAAAGACACTGATTATGTCAATGATTTCTCATGATAGTTAGAAATAAAATTTTGTTGAAAATTACTCTGACCTATCACTCGGGTGCTCTTAGGGGACCCGCGAGCACCAGGTTGGATATCCCCGGTCTAAATACCCAAACCCCTGGCATCCTAAGCTGTCTTCTTTGCAAGTGTTCAAAATAGATCCACATTCTTTATTGTAAGCAAGCAAAATTAAAACAAACGTCTGAATAAACATTGAATTGTTTTTGTTTTCTCATCGCTTGTTTAGGGATTACCAAAGTCGATCTTGATCTGTAATCTTTAAACCCATATTTCTTTCGAAACATTGTTTCTCTGTGCCCTGCTGTTTGACTTTTTAATGAACCCAACTCTTTAGGTTCTATTTTCATTTACAAAATCGTTGATTTGATCTGACAAAATTGCTCAGATTTGAGGCCGTTGACAGTAGAACGAGCTCAATGAGACGTAGAGGCAATAAAAAGAGGAGCGGTGGTACCGTAGCAGCTGGCGTATCATCAAAGTCAGGCTTTGCGCGATTAGCAGGACACGACATCCACAGCCTCAATTTTCCACGCCATTTGTTAGCTATCTCCAATTCATCTGCAAAGCTTTTGTCTTGTTTTCATATGTTTCTGTCAAGCTGGGAGTGTCATGTTGGAGGACAAAAGCCAGATTGGGGATTAGTCCTCCCACTGGTGGGACTGTTATGCGACTTTGCCTGCGTGTGGTGAAGCATACGCGGAGAAACTGAGGAGGATTACACTTGCGCTTGATATAGGAGAATGGAATTGTTAGTCGCTTCAGTCGGTTCTGGATTTGAATATGGGTTGACATGATTGTGAGGGCACTTGCTTCATCAACTTTTCAAACTGTCCCGACACACCCATATAAAACCCGCACATGTACTGTAGACAGCCGGGATACCAGATTCAGAGGTGGTGATCTCAGAGTGAAATTTCCATACAGGTGGTATGGACACCTATTGTAGTTAGCCAATGTATTCCGAACTCCTGGTACTCCATTTACAAACATTAAAATAACAAAACGGGACTTGGTAAGTACTATTCGTGTAATATACCAAGGTATGATGACAAAAAATAGAACTACATAAAAATGTCAAATAAAAATTACATTTTCTTCACCTTTGGTGTGACAAGACTTTAGCTGTTCAAGTTAAGTAGCAGGTGGATGCTGGGGGTGGGCGGATGAAATGGCGGATTGATATTAAATTTGATTTTAAAACTTCCTCTTGTGAGGATTGTCAAGCCCTTAGAAATAGACCGTCAATTTAAATATTGCTATGAAGCTTACTGAGGGCAGAGATTGATGTTTCGTCTTCAAGCTTTCTTTCTACGGTTATGAGAATTTTGCTTCTCTCTTAAGTATTACTGCAAGCTATGGGACTCGTACCGAAAAAATACTGAAAATAATACAGTATTGTATTGCTGACGTGCAGTGTTTATGAAGCACAAGAACTGAATGAAAAGAGAGAAACACATAGTGGGGTGTATTTCAGCTAATAGCATATCGGCTCTATCATTATGCTGTAACGCAAACTAATAGTAGACCTGCATTTTATATGGTGTAGACGAGTAGCAGGCAGACATCTTGGAGACGTATCGCGTCATACGCATTTGGAATTTTGCATGTTTTTGGCCATGCAAAATAATTCCTTGTTGATTTTGTATAGTGGGAAAAATTCTATGAAAAGGGGCCATTTTATTCCACACCGTAAAGCCAAAATCTTTTTAGGTGGGGTCGCTGTATCCCGGTGGTCTACTGTAAATGGGAAATTTGGAAATGACATGCCGAGTCTGGTTCGGAAAACTTTTTATATCGAAGATAATAATGTTAAACTTCAAATTCCAAACTCTGCTTTTGGTTCTCTGTTTTTCTGAAGGTGATCACTTTGGAGGGCTGGGTTGACATCATGTACTTCGTGATGGACGCTCACTCATTCTACAACTTCATCTACTTTATTTTACTGATAATCGTAGGTACCCTTCCTCACATACTGGATTGGAATTCTTCTAGTGTTTGACACAACAACTCTTCCCCTCTCAGATTGGTTCGTTCTTCATGATCAACCTTTGCCTGGTCGTCATCGCAACTCAGTTCTCGGAAACGAAGCAGAGGGAGAGCCAGCTGATGAAGGAGCAAAGAGTCCGCTTTATGTCCAACGCCAGTACCTTGGCCTCTCTTTCCGAGCCAGGTTCCTGCTACGATGAACTTCTCAAGTACCTGGTCCATGTGATCCGGAAGGGGGCCAAGCAAGTGGCCCATGTCTGCAGGTTCTTGGCGAGGCGCGCGGGACTCAACATCGCTACCTCTCCGCCTCCAGTGGAGGCCCAACAGAGGCAAAGCCAGAGAAGGAGGAGGAAGTCCTCAAGGCAAGGGTCTTTGTCGGTTTACCACATGGTACATCCTCACCCCCATTACCATTACCATCTTGGTAATGGAATTATGAGAGCAGGAGGAAACATCAGGTGTCCGGAAGGTCAAGAAGTGAACTCGTCCTCTTTTAACAACATCAGCGCAAATCGCGGCGGAAACCCGACATTAGCCCTACCCCCTCACGCTGCCATTACGGCAACGTCTGACAGCAACCTAGCAGGATATATGGACTCACGCTCTACTCTCGGCATGCTGCCCCGAGAAACTCTTTGCTATACGCCCTCCACCGCGAACTTGTGGCAAGCTCCAGGCCAGTTCCCATTGACTTCAGCTACCACCTTGAGGGCAATGAAGAGGAACTCAGTGCCTTTTGCCGCTCCCGGTCCTAAGAATTACCCCACTCTTCAGGACAGAGCTCTTGCAGAGTCCAGGCGGGGGAGCGTGGCAACCAGTACTCATATCAACCTCAATATCCCACCTATGTCCTACGGGAGAAGACGGCGGAGCCTGGCAGACACGCGTAACCCATCAGGTAAAGTGAAAAGTGTATTTTCTGTGCTTATTTTTTTTTGTTGAATACTTGATTGTATTGACATGCTTTAACCCTAAGAAAACGGCGTCCTATTCTGGGGGGCTTTGTTAGAGTTGCTTTCTGCTGACAATTATTTATTTTTTGATTCCTCAATTGATGTAAGTACCTATTAGGTACCAGGGTCAAACTTACCTCAATCATCGGGTAATCGTGATTTCAGCAAGGTCTCTGCGATGATTTAAATGAAACCATCCTGAATGTCGCGGATTCCTACATGTTGTAGCTCCAGGTCATTTGTTTTATGGGTAATGGATCTGGCGTTGCTGAAATACAGCCTCTTCAATGGTGTCTTAAGAGAGTTGTTAGCCTAGCCATAGCACTAGGCCAGACTTGCAGCCTCGCTATTTCTTTCTCTCCTGACACCGCCTCAGTCTATCCCCAGACGCAATAAAAATCCACGGAGCACCCGCTGGTGATCACTATTTCTTAGCACTTTTCAGTTTTTTTTTTTAATTGATGAATTTCTATTTTTTGTAAAAATCAGCTAAAGCTAGCTGTCACGTTCGGTTCTAAAGGTGCCTACCCCAACTGTTTCACTGACATCATACACCAAGCTATCACATTCACGCACGGAGTAACACCCACCCGAAACACACTGGCCTCTGACTGTCCGGCGCTGCTGAATCTAGAACTGTGACAATTATTGTTGGCCAAACAATCCATTACTTCAAAAATAAACTTTAAATCCTTTTTCGATTGTACAAAGGCACCACGTCCCTTTGCACTTTGATTAGATTCCCGTTAATCGTGCAACCATCATGCATTCAACAAATATCCCTTGCCTTGAGCTAGCATGAGTTTACGGTTAACGGAGGTCAAAATTGGTCTGTGTTACGACATGTGAGAATAGGGATGATGATTTATGAAAGGTTGTCGGACGAACCAAAATAAATTAAATATCTCCTCTCCAAATGTTTTCATGCAACTGCCTATTAGAATCAGACCTAAATGTGTTAAACTCAAACGCCCTCCCGGATTATTTTTCCTTCTTTTTAATTTTCCACACTAGAGAGAAAACATTCTAATTACAGTCAACTGTTAATGCTTCGCTTTTTAACTGGCAAGTGAGCACTATGTGCACCCGGCCAAGTTCTAAAAGCCGCCGTGCTCAGCAAAACTCTGTCCAGATTTGCTCAGGTTAGACAGACGCTAGAAACGCTGGCTGGCCGCCACGCCAAGACCGAGCCTACGCATTGCCTTCGTCATCCAACACACACGCAAACCTACAAAATTGTTGTCCTTCACAGAAAATTCCTTCATTTGTTTGGACATTTTCTATTAAACACATGGTGCATGTTGTTGATCACAGTTCGCGCCATTTAATTTTTTTCTTCTCATTCATATGCAGCTCAGTCCTCTAGCCAGCTGTCAGCCCGCGATCTTAGCGCCACCAGCAGTGCGGTTGACATGGCGGGAATGGTCGCGAACCCCGAAAGTTGCCCGTACTGCGCCAAAGCTCTCGCCAATGAGTCCGAAGGCGGCACAGAGACCCCAGGGGACTCGGACAGCGAGGGCGTCTACGAGTTTAGTCACAGGGACCGGCGCGAGAGTCGACAGCCCGAGAAAAAGCCCTTCAGGCTGGGCAAAACTGCCGGGAAGGTGGTTCGATTCTGGAGGTTGGTGTGCGATACCTTCAGGAAGATCGTTGATAGCAAGTACTTTGGACGTGGGATCATGATCGCCATCTTGATCAATACTCTCAGCATGGGGATTGAGTATCACGAACAGGTGGGTATCCTCAAAATGTTTGTGTTATTTTGAGTCGAGAGCTAAAGCTTCAAATATGCTTAAACTGAAAGTATGAAACTCTTAGGTTCAAGCAGTTTTTAAGTTTTATTAAGGGATATATTATAATAAAATACCATTTTTTTTTCAATTGGGCGGAAAACATGTAGTGTTCCTCCCTACAATCTTGTAGATATTTTGCAAAATATTCCTTGTGCTGGCAGACTCGAGAAATTTAGTCTCAAATTTGACCGATTCAGCATATATCCTCTACAGCTGTGACGTCACAAGACTCTTAACAATGGCGCATCTCGTTGAAATGATGTATGACACACGTCCAAAACGGCAATTTTTTTTGTAGATATAGTAACTTACCTTGTCGCCTGGGAACCAGTGACTGTTTTGTCCGAAGTGCGTGCTTAGATTGAAACGCTGCATAGATTGAAATTTTCCTGCTGCCGTTACAGTGCGTGCGTTCATTTAGCCCTTCGCCACCGTTTGGGAAGGCTATTGTGGCTTTTGCTTTGTGTTTTTTTACCGTGTGCCTTGCAATTGGTATAATATTGTCTAGATATATCCCCATTAGCGTTGGGGCTGACAAAAGGCTTCCAGTTTTGTTTGGTCTAGGTCCCGTTAGCCAGTCAGGTAGCTGGCTAGCCTGCCGTATCCATTGTTTTTTTTCCCAGCTTGGGTTATGTTTGCTGCTGCGTCCTTTTTTCGTTGTTGGTTCCCTTGTAGCCTGGCAGCTTACTGCATGGTTCGGTCAGCCAGCTTCACGTTTTTCTGCCCATCGGTCCGGTTTATCCCTCTTTAGCGGCCGACTAGCCTGCCCCGATCATTTGGTCTTATTCTGGCTGGGTTCGCATTTGTTTCCGTGGAAGTTTTTGGTTGTTGGGTCCGGGGTAGACTGGCTGCCTGCTTCATGTTTTCGGTCGGCCAGCCTCACCCCTTTCGTGTCGCGACTTTGTTAGCCCCTTTTAGCTCTCTGTGTCTTATTTTTGCCCTGTTTTGGCTGCCCGCCATTTGTTGTACCATTGCTGCACCCACCTGCGACACGATGCTGAGGCATTCTCCACAAAAGCTACTAAAACTTGGCTTAAAACATTTATAACCTACTCAACAAATTGACACATAAACCAAAATGGTGACTGGCTTGCAAGGGTGCCGGTGTTACTCTGATGATGTCACAGCTCAGGAAGCAACGCTCTAATCATGCTTGAACTGAAAAGGTAAAGCTTTAAATCTGATTTAACATTTGCATTTTTTGAACTTCACTAGACTGAAGTTTTTGCCTTAAAACTAGTTGAATTTAAAAGTTAAAGCTTCAAAAATGCTTTATCTGAAAAAATACTTTACAGCCACTACACTCAGGAGTTAAAGCTTTAAAACTTCTTTAACTCAATGGTCAAAGCTTCAGACATCCTTAAAAATTAAAGTCAAAGCTTTAAAGATGATTTACCATTTACTTTTCAAACTTTCCTAAACTGAAGAGTAAATTAAAACCCTGGAGTTAAAGCGTTTAACCTGCTTTAAACCTTCTTTTTTAAAAAAGGTATTCTGAGCACATATTTGCACACCATAATTATGTTCGTACATACCTGGTTGAATCCTAACAATGCTCAAGTGATTGACCTTAAGTTTATAATTGATAATATTGTTGTAAGGCCTGATTCCTTTCCTTTCCCATGTTGTTCTATTGTACACCAAAAGCAAAATACAGTAACTTTAAACTTGGCCGGATGAACTGTATTGAAAACAAAACCATCGTGGAGAGAATTACATGAACAAACATTGGTGGCCATCCCTTTTTCTCGCAATCAATTATCTGTCTGTGCGTGCAATTTTCAGTGAGAACCATCAAAGACATAAGAACAAAAGAGGTAGCAAAAAAAGAAGTGTGGAGATAAAGAGAGGAAAATTAAGAAGGAAAAAAACTGGAGGTGGAGAAGAAAGACTATTAAGTCTCCTGCGGTTGTGCTAAGGATGTTGCCATCTGGTGATGTTTACGCGCACTGGGTCAGGCACCTAAAGTAACCCCGTATGACCTGAATATGTTTCGTTCTTCAAAACCACCACAGATACGAAAGTAAAAATGCATCCTAAAAGCTTTAAGCCAACGATGAAAACTGGGTTCAAGATCTTTACACAAAATAATTAGGGAATTAATGGTAATGGTGTTCATGCAGAGTTCTCAAGACTACAGTATGCAAGTCTTACAGTTTTGGGAATAAAATACATTTAACCCACCCTCATCATCTACTCCCTCTCACATGGCTGCAATTATTCCGGTGTAAATAAACAAGTCCAGAAAGAGACATTGGAAATTCCATTAAGGCTCTTGGGAGGAGAGCAGCTCACACAAACATGCATGGTATTGATAGACGAAATTGAGTATCCTGAAGCACTTTTGAAAATAAGAGCACCATCTAGCGGTCTGGCAAGTTTAATCCTAACCTTAACCCTATATATACGACCGGGTTAGTCTCAGTAGGATTTTGACTCGATTGAATATAGTCAGATCTTGTTGTTGTCTGTTGACATATATCCCAACCCAAAAAACTTAAATATTGCACCTTCCGGGATATATTTCTCATTCCGGTTTTTATTTTTTTAAACTAACAAATAATTATGCTACACCTGTATTAAAACATAAAGAAATAAAAGAAATAAAGGAGAGAAAAAGAAATAGAGAAAGAGGCAGAAAAGGTAGGTAGGGAGGGAGAGGGGGAAGGAGGGAGAGAGAGAGAGGCAAGCAAATATTTGAATATATACAGTGAGGAAAATAAGTATTTGAAGGTTACTGTAGGTAATACACTAAGACATCATGGTTTAAAATCATGCATGGCACGAAAGGTTCCCCTGCTTAAACCAGCACATGTCAAGGCTCATCTCAAGTTTGCATATGACCATTTGGATGATACAGATGAGTCATGGGAGAAAGTTTTGTGGTCAGATGAGACCAAAGTAGAACTTTCTGGTCATAATTCCACTATGCGTGTTTGGAGGACGAAGCATGAAGGGTACAATCTGAAGAACACCATCCCTACTGAAAAGCAACCTCCTTCACTCAGAGAATTTAAGATGGTTGGTGGCTGGGTCTTCCAACACGACAACGAATCGAAGCAAACAGCCAGGAAAACCAAGGAGTGGCTCTGTGAGAACCATGTCAAGGTTCTAGCATGGCCCAGACAGTCTGAACCCAATCGAAAATCTTTGGAGGGAACTCATAATCCGTTTTTCTCAGCAACAGCCTTTGATACCTGACTGATCTAGAGAAGATCCATGTGGAGGAGTGGGCCAAGATCCCTCCTGCAGTGTGTGCAAACCTGGGGAAAGACTACAGGAAACATTTGACTTCTGTAATAACAAACAAAGGCTACTGTACCAAATATTAACATTCATTTTCTCAGGTGTTCAAATACTTATTTGCAGCTTCATCACACAACTTTATCGTTAAAAAAAACATGCATTGTGATTTGTGGATTTTTCTTTTTAGTTTAGCTCTCTTACAGTGGACATGCACCTACAATGAAATTTTCAGACCCCTCCATGATTTCTAAGTGGGAGGAATAGCAACATAGCAGGGTGTTCAAATACTTATTTTCCTCACTGTAAATCAATATACAAATACATAGACATGTGATATAGATACATAACAATACACAGTAAATACATTAACCAATATACCAACCAAAAGTATCCATAATCCAAAATAATATAGTAATGATAACTAAAACACATCCGCAAAGTAGATTACATTTTCTAATAGGATCATATAGTATTTGTCAACGTCACTGTGATTTATGAAGGTGAGAAATGAAATAGGCAAGTGAAGAAGGGAACGCGTCGTAATTTGATAGACATTTTACCGTCTTCCGCCCATCTGCTTTTATAGTATCAATATTCTCTCCCATCAAACTGTTTTGACCCTGAATAGAGCGCTTGACAAACCAAGGAGTAAAAAAAAACTTGTTACATTGAAATATTTTGAAACAAAACAATGGCATTTGCATGTAGAAATTCATTTAGTGTATTTTTCTTGTGTTGTACAGCCGATTCATGTCATCCTTTTTTTTAACACGGCAATCACATAAGATTGGTGCCGATGGAGAAAAAAACGCCCCCTTGTCTGTTTCCTTCCTCATAAACACACAAAAACACTCAGCTGCTGAGGAGGCGGCAACACACATCCATCGCATAACGAAAGAAGACGAGTGCGTGGAATGGAAATGTGACTTTTAGGTGGGGGGGGTGCACTTTGGGTGGCTGGATAAAAAAGGTGATTAAATAGAGTGTTGGATAAGAATGACAGAGTGTAAGGACTTGAGGTGAAGGGATGGAAGGGAGATTATTGGGACGGGAGTAGAGGCGGACGGATCGGATGTGTTGCGGGTTAAAAAGCAGAGATAGGGGGAGTATCTGTTTTCTCCACGCTGTTTAAGAGTATCACCATTCATGGTGATCATGATGTCTGTCCATTCAAACTGATTTTTTTAATTTAACACCATTTTTAATTTGCTGTCCACCCACTACGAGTAAAAAAGAGCAAATATCTGATTAAAACACGTTTTGCCGCCATGCAGCAATGAGTTTTCCAGCCCTGGAGGCTGTAAAATTCCTCCGACAGAATTGAGGAACGTGATTGAAAGATGCGTTCAGTTATTTCCCGATTCACTGAACGGCAAATCCCAATACGCCTTCACCGGGCACGTTCCCTTTTCCCGTGCTTGTGTGCTAAATGGGACGTATCCAAAGTTATAGGACGGAACTTGAGCAACTACCGTAATTGTTGTAGCCAATAATTATTGCTGAATATTTTTCTATTTGTAATCAGGGTTCGCACGAACGCCTGAAATTCTTGCAAAGGCTCAAATTTGAATGTGTTTTTAGGGAATGAAAAGTGCTTGACTTTTGGCTGAAGTTCTTGTATATGCTTGAAATTGTTGCCATGTTTCTCAACATGTCTGCTCAAAAATGGCACCGATACTGCTCCCCAGATGTTTCGCTTTGCTATTGCTTGTCTTCTTTCCTCGTGATTCACAGCAGCTGGCATGAGTTTGTATGTCATTGTCAAATGAAGCTTCATCAGTTTGCGCCCAAGACAGGTGCATGCTACACTTAATCAGGGAATGTGTATTAGTGCAAAGAATACATTTTAATTATGGACATTTATTCTGAGCCATACAAAAAAATAATGTATTTCCCAGGATTCAATTATAATGGGAAGAAATTCCTGTAACTGAAAAGGCTACATATTTATTCATTTTCACAACACACCTATATGGGGAAAGATTTGACTCAAAAATATTGACACATGTATTGTTCGGATTCACAAATATACTCGCGACTTACTCAAGATCTACAAATAATAGGTCTTGATAAATGCACGTACAAGATTCAAAATCACATATGAAAATGTCAGATATATTTGTGGCTCTGCAAAAAAACATGATTAACAACGGATTTTTTCCTTTCAATATGCTGAAAAAAATGGAAAATTGGCTTTGAAAGTCCATGAAAAGTGCTTGAATTTGGCCATGAAAAAGGTGTGTGAAACCTGTATTTTACAGTAATGCACAGAAAATGGATACATGCGTGCGTATATGAATAACAAATTTTGAAAAAGATTATATATAATATTTATACGGTAGTACCTCAGTACTCCAATGACTCTGTTTTCAAACAAATCGGTATTTGACCCAAAAATTAGTCATTTTGGAGTTGTTATTCAAACGAAAAAATCGGAACTCGAACAAAACTGAACAGAGCTGAACGCAGGGCCAATTGAGATAAGCAGCCATCTTTGCTACTCTTGCCAGGTCAGTAAGCATAATTTCAAGAGAGATTGTCTGTCTGATTAACACATGTAGAGAATTGATTGTGATTTAGTGTGTATTATTGCCTATTTTGCTGGGCAAGAAGAAATTTAAAGGTAAGGGGTAGGAAAACAGTGCAACAATTTAGTTGAAGTCAGAAATTATTGGAAAATACGGGAATGGTTTACCAGTGTCTGCCATCTAACCGTTGCTCAAAGGTGCAATAAACTGTTTAAACAAGTTTTATAGTTTAACCTTTAGTTTGTTGAATCATTACTTTTATATTTGCATTTAAATACTTATGGTAAGGTACAAGTTGTATTCATATTTTGGCTAATGTGTAATGCACAGGAACATATGAAAATACTACTCCCTATGGGGAAAAAGGGTTTTACTACTGACACAATCCAGCGTGCGAACACTGATCCCGATCGAGTTGTGGCTAAGGACCAAGGCATCACTGCATACATACGTGTCCCTTTGTCTCATATAAACCCCCAAAAACAAAAATGTTCATTTTCAGACTCCGGCGTTTATTCTAGAAAGATCCAAGGAAGTTGGCGCTCCTGTATCTGCTGTGATTTATTTTGCGGCACAGAGAAAAGTTACCGAAAGCTTGGCGTTTAATTGCTCCCCGTTTATCATGCCATCAGAGCCGAGCGTGGCGGCGGAGGAAGTTCCGACGGCTTGCCAAAAAATACAACTCCGGACCTGACCCAAATCGTGTGTGCGATGGAGGGTCCCATGCTACTTAAGGTTGCTGTTGGTACTCTTAGTGCTGTCAGGAATTAATTTAAGGGCAAAGATTTGTTTGAGTGAACTAAAAATATATATTTGTATAAATAAATAGATCAATTCTACTTGCACAAATACATTAATATATAATCAATATATTAAAAATGAGTTTAAAACAGATATTTCCCAAAATAAATTAATGGATTTCCGTGGGCACAGTAAATACTAAAATAAAAACAGCATTAACCACTAATAACGAAATATTTGCACAAAACAAACCAAAAAACAAGTGTTCAGTACAATAACATTACACAGAAACATGTGCACAGACGGAGTAGGCTGATTACCCAAATAAAATATTCAAAAAAAAAATTGTAAGAGATTTCTAAATTCCAATGATATTGTTAGTGACTCCTATAGCACATGGTACCTAAAACAATCAAGACATCATAACCTTTTTTTGTTTACTTTTCAAAAATACGTATAGTATATTATTTTAAAATGAATATAAATAAGGGACATTTTCAAGGTTATCAAACTTGTTCCATGCGGTCGGTTCTCAATGTTTCTTCATTTTCCTCATGTTGAGATTTTTGAGTTTTTCCTTGCCCTCATGTAGGTTTTAGATCAGGGTATGGTGTAATAATTGTCTGTGGTTTGCAATAATCTGTGGTTTGTGAAGCCCTTTGAGACTCCTTGTGATTAAGGGCTATACAAATAAACATTGATTGACTTGACTTTTTTTTTTTATATAAATTATCTCATCTCATCTCATCAGCCGTACCGCTTATCCTCATTAGGGTCGCGGGGGGGCTGGAGCCCATTCCCAAAAATTAATAAAGGTATAATGTATCCGAAATAAAATGAATACAAAAAGTCTAATTTCAGAACTGTAACAATTAAAAAAAGAAATACATCCATGATATTCCATGAATAAATACAAATGTCAATATTTCAACAATTTAATTTAAAAAAAACTATATAAATATACAGTAAAAAATATATATACTATAAAATTCCCAAAATAGAATTTTATATATTTTAAAAGAAAAATATACAAATACATGATTAAAAGAGTAATAATCATATTGTAAAAAAAATGATACAAATAATACATAAACCCTAAAATATGGTTAAAACAAGTTTTAAAAATGAATACCATAATAAAATTAAATGTTGGGGTTTATCACGCCTTTCAATATTTTCCACATCTTGCTTTAGAAGATGTAATTTTTGACTTATAAGAGATCAAACAGTGGAGTGATATCGTTTGTGAAGGATTTGTAATGATGGTGCAATGGTGTGCCTTGGTATTGCCTGCCCGCCCCCCTCCACCACTCATTGCTCTGGGCTTCATTGTTTCTTTCAGGTCATCAGGGAGTTCTGACTTCATCCCATGCAACGTCTCATTTTGTCTGCAACTTACTTTTGGGTTCTGATTTCAGATCTTTTCACCTTTTAAACTACCCATATTTGCTTACACATCATTGTGTTCCTTAAGTCTGTGGTTCTCAACTTGTCTAACTTCATGTCCCACTGTCCTACCCTAGTTACAAGTGCAATTCAAACCATAGATGGTAGAATATCACGGTTCCTGGATCTCTTAACCACCAGGGTCGTGAGGGCACCACTTCCTGTGGTGTGTCTTGGGCAAGTACATCATGGTGGCGCCCATTATTTTCCAGGCAGGTTTTTGAGGTAGGGGTTTGCTCCTCCACATGAAACCTATAGTACTGGTTTCCATGGTTACCAGTAGCAGGGGAAGCCTCCTAATTTGACTCAGATACAGCAACTTCAACTCGTGGTGGTTCTTGTTTTTCGGTGAAAAGCCCCTTCCGGCTCTTCAGAGATGAGCCGGATCTTGGCATTGACGGGCAGCGGCGTGTTCGTGACAATACTGATACTAGATCCCAAATAACAACGGGAAAGCTTATTCCGAAATTTAGAGTTAGGCCTGTTTTGTTCATATTCACACCACATCAATTGTGGCTTTCATATTTTTCTTGAACACTTTGTGGTTATGAAGTTACGTCCTTTGCTTTTGTGACATATTTAAGGGTCAAAGGCTCTTTGTCCAGTAAAGTCAAGTCATGGTTATTTGTATAGCTCTTAATCACAAGGAGTCTCAAAGGGCTGCACAGACCACCGACTATTGCAAACTAGAGACTATTATTACATGATCCCCTGACCTAAAACCTACATGAGGGCAAGGAAAAACTCAAAAACCTCAACAGGAGGAAAATGAAAAACCGCACATGAGGCAATCCCCTCCCAGGATGACCAGGCTGCAATGAATGTTGCAGTAACGAACAATGAAATTTTAAAAAATATATAAAATAATTAATAAGTATGATATGAAATAAATGATCAAATAAAAAGTATGACCAGTTTGCAATGGATGTAGCGCAAACAAACAATACACAGATATTGTCAACATGAAATATGGGTCATTCATAAGCTATCGAATATGTGTTTTAAGTTTAGATTTAAACAGTTCCACTGAAGTTGCAGATCGAATCTCAGAAGGCAGACCATTCCACAGCACCAGGGCCAGAATAGAGAATGCTGTCGAACCTGCGGATTTCTTTTTGGGTCTTGGGATCCCTAGTAGGCCAGCATTTTCAGAGCAAAGGCTCTGGACAGGAACATAGGGGGATATTCAATCTGAAAGATATGACGAAGCAAAAGAATGTAAAATCTTAAGCTAACAGGGAAGCCAATGCAATGTGATCAAACTTTCTTGTCTTGGTTAAAAGCCTCGCTGCAGCATTTTGTACCAGCTGCAGGCTCTTGATTTTGGACCTCTGCTCAACATGTGTTTTCCTGTGGTGTGAAATGGCAGGTGTAACCTCGCATTTGAAGGGAATTATCAACCTCTGCTGTTAAGGAGTTTAAATAACCCTCTTTTATTAACATTAATTAACCAAGGCAAAGGCCCGCGACCCACATTTGGGTCCCGACCCACCAGTTAAGAAACACTGCTTAATGTGACTAAACACACAACGTCCATCTATCAGGGTTTGTACGGGTGCTTGAAATCTCTGAAATTGCTTGAATAATAATGTTGTGTTTTCAGCTTTTTTAAAGTGCTTGAATTTAGGGTGAAATGCTTGTAAATGATTGAAATTGTTGTATCATGTTTCCCGGTAGTCTTGACTCGACAGACCACGTGTTAAATGAAGAAAAATAAAGTCTGCTTTTCGCTTCGCCATTACATTACTTCTTCCCTCGTGACAAATGGCAGCTGGCATTAGTTTGAATGGCGTTGTCATGTAAAGTGTCATTGCCCTCTAAAGGTCGCGCATTAAATGACTGGTGAAGAGACCAGGATGCCAATTACTGGATACCTTTAAAAATTGGCTTTGAAAGTGCATGAAACGTGCTTGAATTTAGCCCTAAAAAGGTGTACAAACCCCTACCCCTGGTGTCTAAACAGTTCAAAAAACTAGTGCTTACACTTTGGTGATGTCAAGCGATTGGTAGCAGGCTACCCAGGACTGACGCCATGACGACAACGGCTGTTTACATTAAATTGCATTAGCTCCCGGTTCAGTGAAAACACATGGATGGTGGGCCCCTCACATTGTCACCTTCCCTCTTTTTTCATGTGGAGATGACACCACGTATGCCTTGTGTAAACTGTTTATCGGCCTGACAGCGCTCATATGATGGATGTCGGATTTACATACTGTAGATGTGCCTCACCTTTTATTGCCCCTCTCTTTTTCATCTGTTTGCTCTCCTGAGCATAGAAAACATAATCGGAACACGCCGATTGTTTGATCTCGTGATGAGTGACAGCGCGAATCTCCGATGAGCACCGAACAGACGATCCTCGGCGCTCTAGGTTGCCTTGTGATCGGAGCATTCGTCTGTTCGGCTGCAGAACAAAGGCCAATTGTATGCAGTGAAAGACGGACATTTTGTGTTAGTCCCGTGCATGCATTTGCTTTGATTTGGAGATTTCCTTTGTTGCGGCAAATGTGTTGCTTCGGGCTGGGGATTTCCATGCTATTTTTGCCAGGGCACACTTGATAACTCAGGTTATCGTGACTGATGACTAACCATTATTTGTCATTTTTATTATCAATGTATTTTTTGTTTTGAATTTCTATTGCATTACTTTATCCATCCATCCATTATCTGCGCTGCTTATCCTCAGTAATGTCGCGGGGAAGCTGGACCCCATCCCAGCTATTGTCAGGCAGTGGGCAGGGGACACACTGAACTGGTTGCCAGACAGTTGCAGGGCACACAGAGACAGACAACCATTCACTCGCTCATTCACATCTAGGGACAATTTGGATCAGCCAATCAACCTGACATGCATGTTTTTAGAATGTGGGAGGAAACCGACACAGGCACAGGGAGAGCATGCAAACCCGAGACGGGAAGGCTGTGGTAGCTGGACTTGAACCCTGAACCTTTGCACCTTTGGGGCCGCGTGCTCACCCGTCCGCCGTGCCGCCTCGCATTTCTTTATATTTAATCAAATGTGTCATTATAATATCATTATCATTATTATTACTATTGTCATTGTTAGCATGATTATTCTTATATGTCCCATTTTTTAATTTTTGTTTTTTTGTATTTGTTTCATTATCGGATCTATTATTAGTGTTTGTACGGGTGCTTAAAATCATTGAAAATGCTTGTATTTTAATGTATTTTTCATGATTTTAAAATGCTCAACTGTTGGGTGAAGTGCCTGTAAATGCTTGAAATTGTTGCCGTGTTTCTCGGCAGTCTGATAGACCAAAAATTAAAACAAGTCTGCTCATTACACCAACACGGCCATCTGGTGGCTTTTGCTTTGCAATTTTATTTGTTCTTCTGTGATTAATGGCACCTGGTATTAGTTTGTATGGCGTTGTCATGTGAAACATCATCACCCTCCACACGTAGCGCCCAAGAGGACAGGTGCATCAGGCTAGTAATGGAAATTCCAGCTCTTTAGAAAACCGCAAAAAAGGGACTTTAACCGATCAATAACAGCTAAATACCTCTTTTGATAAGCTCTAGATTTATTCTTTTAATGATACCGCTAAAATTGTAGAATTAGTTCTGAAAGTCCTTAAAAATTGCTTGAATTTGGCCAAATAAAAGGTTCATTGTTTTGTTTCTGTATAATCTCTACGTAGTCTTATTTTGTTGTAGTGTATTAGTATTATAATGTTCAAAATGTTTTGCTGCCATGATAAATTGATAATGATAATGGGACTTTTTTTAGTAACATTGAAAAAAGTAGCTTTTTAAAATATATTTACACCAGTGCTGTCAATAATTTAAGTACGGTATTCATTCTTTACATCTGGGCTAGAGCAATTTTAAGGTATCTTTAAAGCACAGGACGTAATTCGAAATAAAATGAACGGATCAGTTTAGTCATTTACTGTAGACCTACCAATGACACCTTCCCTTTCTACCGCAGCCTGACGAATTGACCAACGCCTTGGAGATCAGCAACATTGTGTTCACCAGCCTCTTCTCCCTTGAGATGTTGTTGAAAGTTCTTGTCTACGGACCTTTTGGTTATATCAAAAACCCCTACAATATATTTGATGGCATTATTGTGGTAATCAGGTGAGTGTCAATCAATTAAATAAGTTAGTTAATTGTGAAGCTAATACACTTGACCCTTATCCAAGAAGGATTGGTTCTTCTCCTACATATTACAGTTTAATATCTAATGTCCAGTTTTTGTTTTCTCAACAGCGTTTGGGAAATCGTGGGTCAGCAAGGCGGAGGCCTTTCGGTGCTAAGGACCTTCAGGCTCATGAGAGTGCTAAAGCTTGTTAGATTCATGCCGGCTTTGCAGAGACAACTGGTGGTGCTGATGAAGACCATGGACAACGTGGCCACCTTCTGCATGCTCCTCATGCTTTTTATCTTCATCTTTAGGTGAGTGTCTGTTGTCAATGTCAAGACAAGTCATGTTTCTTTATATAGCCCTTAACCACAAGGAGTCTCAAAGGGCTGTACAGACTTTTCACGACTACAGACAATTATTACACCATTCCCTGATCTAAAACCTACGAGAGGGCAAGGGAAAACTCAAAAATCTCAGTAAGAGGAAAATGAAGAAACGTTGAGAAGGTTGAAAACAATAATAATAATGCTAGCAGACTATTATCCATACGAGAAATGTGATCAACCGATAAATGAATTTGAAAAGTTGATAATTTTACTTGAGGAGAAAATCCTAGGTCACCACTTCTGTCTCTCTCCGTGGTGCTGAAGATGTAGATATCCCTTAGCTAATTTGTGCTTTATGTAATCATTTTTTTGTTTCAGTTTAAGATGAACAATAAGATAAATAATGCTCCCTGTTTTTCTATTTATCTACTGTGATTCATGTTTTAATATTCGCTCTATTCTCTCCTCAGTATTCTGGGGATGCATCTGTTTGGTTGTAAATTTGGTTCAGAACGCGATGGAGACACCCTACCAGACAGGAAAAATTTTGACTCTCTCCTATGGGCTATTGTGACTGTTTTCCAAGTGAGTATATTTCTCTATTTAATTATGCATACATCGTTATTTTGCTTCACTGTGTAAATGGCCATTAGGTTGGGGGGGTGGTTTACAATACAACATAAACGTTTCAGGTCATTACAGTAATTAAAATATTAACATAAAACCAACAGATATTAATAATACTATGACCTTGTAGTGTGGTCTGATGCGACCAACACAGTGAATTGGCTTAAGACGAGAACCCGTTGTACAGGGAATCATGGACTGGGGTCTGATGAGACCAAGACAAAGACGTCTAAGATAATAAGACAATGGATACGGAATACTTAAAATGCAACATGTGGTCTGATAAGATTGAGACAATGACTTTGCTGGTGATAAGATTACTCTTGGCAGAATGACTTGACTCTGTTGAGAACAAGCTGATAGACAATTTTTATTAATGTTGTGTTTTGTGGTCTTATGAGACGTGACAAAGACTTCTCTGAAGACAATAAAACAATGAATACCAATCGCTATGATCAGATAGTGTAGTCTGATGAGACCAGGTCAATACATTTTCTTAAGAAGACAATAGACTTGTATCATGTGGACCAGGTAGTGTGTTTTGACCAAGTCAATGACTTTTATTAAAATCAAGACAATGGACTTGGATTATTTGGACTTGGTAGTGTGGTCTGATGAGACCAGGACAATGGCTCTGCTGACGACAAGAAGGTAATTGATTATGTATGCTGAAATCGTGTTATGTGGTATAGTGAGACCAAGACAATGACATTTCGGGCGGTGCGAACACAATGAACACTGACCTCTCGGACCATGTAGTTGTGGTCTGATGAAATCAAATATAATGCCTTTTCTGAAGAAAATGGATATAGATTATGGGAATCGTGGGGAGTGGTCTGACCAGGCAATGTACTTCCCAGGCACCCGTTTCTCAATTCAAATGCACAAATCTGAATACTTGTGTTGAATTGAGCGAGTTATCTTTGTCTGCTGCAAGGCCTGAATAAATAAAACAGTACCTTCATTCCTCGACCCTGGCGGTAAAAATCAGCCTTTCCCTTCATGTTCAACTGATTTCTATTTCCGGGTGGGTTCCGCGAATCACATGCGCTTTCTGCCTATGTCATGTCTGTTCCGAACATACCAGATGAAAATCTTCATCTGGGTCCTTATCATCTATGCATTATCCCTGCAGAGCATTTGTCACAGTGAATATAGTCAGTGTTAATAATTTACTAATACATGGAAAGTGGGAATCCGCATCGGCTTGCCTCATAAAATTGATGATGTCGACTTAGCTGGGCTATCGGAGGACGTGATGGTTCTATTTTTTTTTTAGGATTTGTCTTTAAATGATTTAATGCTAACGATTTTATGAATTCATCTTTTCAGGAACATATAAATACCGTTTAATAGAAATACCGTTATGCTAAAGATATTAGATACTGTAAAATTCAGACTACAAGCTGCGACTTATGCATGATGCGGCTAATTTTTGCATTTTTTTTTGTAACGGCCGCCAAGGGCGCCCGGGCAGTAAAGGTCAGAGTGAAACTCGTGGAGTATACTGTATGTGTTGAGAAAGACACAAATTAAATGTAACTTTCCGCTTTATGCATGAATAAAACAAGCATGAACAGACCCTCATCATCGAAAAGGTGTCAATTGAATAGGGAGGGCTAACTACCATATTGGGAATAATTTTACAAGTTTGTTCATTTGTAAAAGGAAATAATGTGGCGAAACGAACGGATTAGAAGAAGCAGCGTCCAACGAATCAGAAATGTTTAAGGTGGATTCCTATTTATCTTTTGGCATTAGTGGGTGTTTTGGCAAAACATTTTAAATCTAAAACATTGTATTCTAAAAAGGACATGTAACATTTTTGTACTCTGCAACAAAAATATATTATTCTTATCTATTGCTTTTTTAAGTATTATTAAAAAGTATGAAGAGAGTAAAAAAAAAAAGCGTTATCCTAATACTACTAGAAAAATCATTAAAAATATATCTGATGATTATAAACTTTTTTAATAAAGAATTCTCGAAGTAAATTGCAAAATAAAAAATATTTTAAATGAGCAACATTATTGACAATATATTGAATTGTTTTAATAATTGGTACAATAAACTGTAAAATAGGAAAAATAATATTCAGAATTAGCTTTATCACGATTATTTTTCCTTTTTAAAGACTTTGTATTATTTCCAGCATTGTTTGTCAGAATGGATTTCATATATTTTTATTACTAAATGCATCTCCAAAGAGTGGTATCAATCAAAAGGTCAGGGGCTAAAAACCATTCTGGGAATAATTTTAAGAGTCTGTTTATTTTTAAGGGGGAGTTTTAAAGAATTACGAACGGACAACAACAAAGATCGTTCAACAAAGCTGAAATGCTTTGAAGCTGATTTTTTTTGTCTGACGAGTCTGTTTATTTTTAAAGGGGAGCAATGAAGCCAAACTGACGGATACAACGGAGTTTGTTAACAAGGCAGGAATGCTTTTAGGCGGATTACAATTCATTTATTTTTTTTAATCTTTCGGCATTGTGTTTTGGGAGAAAACATTTTACACGGTTGGATTTACTGGACTGAAGTAACGACTCCATGTTTGCGTACATTCAACTAATTTGATGACTGCAAGGGGACGTAATAGTTGAGCTATACTGGCTCTATAGTTTCTGGGTATCTTGTTTCAGAGTTTTTTGATGACTCTGATGAGTACATTTTGAAATAGTCAGCATATCTTAAATAAAAGAGTTTAGGCTTTCCAATTATACGTGGCATGATGTATTTCAGTAACTGGTGACATCGTGCAGACAGTTTTTTTTCTTATCAAATGTCCGACGGCCCGTTCAGGGGCTAAACAAAAAAAGTTTCAGATCCACTTTTTTATGCACCAGCTCAAATATATATAACAAAAGGCCAATTTTCTTGTCTAAGGTCATATGGATTTCCGATAAAAACAAAAATGACCATGCAAAAACACATGGCGGGGCAAAGACGAACCGCAGGAGAAAAATGTGCCGCACCCGGCCAACCGAATCCTCTTCTTGCAGATATTAACCCAAGAAGACTGGAACAAAGTATTGTACAACGGCATGGCTTCCACAACGCCCGTGGCGGCGCTCTACTTCATTGCCCTCATGACTTTTGGTAACTACGTTCTCTTCAACCTGCTGGTGGCCATCTTGGTTGAAGGCTTTCAAACCGAGGTAAACGCTGTCTTTAATTATACATGACAAAATGGAAAAGCGTATCTTGAACAATCTATTCACCCCAGGCTATGATATTTATCTTAAAGATAAAGTTATCTATTGATTATGTGTCCTCCCACTGAAAAGCGTATTTATTGTACATCGATTCATCAAACTGGTTCACTCGAAAGTTGTAGTTCAGTTGCTTATGTACTCCCATACAATGTTACACTCTCTGCAGTGGCTTGCAAAAAAAATCCTCCTTAGACTAATAATTTATTTCTATAACAGACAATGCAGATGCTACTGCTGTCCTTGGGGGCTCACTATTATCCGTACTTTATTCAGGGTTCATATGGGAGCTTGAAGTCCTTAAAAATGTTGGAATTGTTGCCATGTTTCACAGCAAATCTGATCAAATAAATCGACACTGCTCTCTTGCAGTTTCGCTCTGAAATTGCAGTTCTTCTCTCATAATTAACGGCAGCTGACGTTCGTTTGTATGGCATTGTCTTATGAAGCGTCATCAACCCCTACGGGTCCCACCCAAGAGGACTTTTGCATGCCACACCTAAACACGGCACTACGAAATGTGTTTTTAGTGCAAAGATTGCATATCAATTATGGATATTTATTATGGGTGATGCAAAAATTTAAGGTAGCCTTTCCCAGTGATAAACAATAGATTTATCTTAAAAACAAATGTATTCGCAATTTACTCAAAATCTAAAAATCATATGTCTTGTTAAATGCACATGCAAATTTAAAAATGGCATATGTATATCGCAATTTTATCTGTGGATATAACATTTCTTCTTTTGATGGTTCTGCGGAAAATTAAAAATTGCTTTTGAAAGTTCTTAAAACGTGCTTGACTAAAAATGTGTACGAACCCTGTTTATTTTATTTTTCTACCACTGCATTAGTAGCAATCAGGTGTGTGTTGGCAGATAAAATCCCTCCACTTGAGTTTTATTTTTACTTGCTAACAAAATTCTAATGCATAAATTGCTAAATTGGAATTTCCTAGCAACCACACCTTTGACTATAATGGTGTATGGAAAGAGACGCACACTAATCCAGAAAAGCAAACTTCTAATAGTTTGTTTCAGGCACGCTTACTTTCTTTTTCAACCTCGCACGGCTCTTTGAAACATTTATTTTTAAACTGCCAAACTTCCCCTAGTGTTGCTGTTGCTATGCAACCAGCCACTCAATGATCATAGTGGAAGAGACGACGTATGGGTTTGGGTTTAGAGACGACAAAATCGCTAATGATTTGCGTTCTGTGCCACTGATGCCAGTGACGACCATCTCTGTCAAATTTCTATTTTCTGGGCTGGCAGTGAATGAGTTTGAATCTGAAATGATGAATCTAAAATTGAATGTTTGACACATTCCTCTGCTAAGAGTGCAAATATCAAATACAGTAACCCTCGGGGATATGACAATAACCCGTTCTAAGGTGGTTATCGCAAAGTGAGATTGCCGTACATCGGGGAAAGGAAACCTATATTTATTAAATCTGATAATCCCGGTATTCCCAGATAAATATTTAAAGTAGTTATTTAGTACATATGTTTAATATATGTGCAAAGTATTAAAAAAATGAATAAATATGAAAGATGACTTAAACTGGTACAGTGGAGTAGCAGGTGAATGCAGGGGAGAAGAAACGGCGATGGTAGATTGTAAAATTAAACAGATTTTATAACTTCTATTGGATTGCTTCAATTGCCGTATTATTTTGAATAATTGTCCTGATCATCAATTGAATATTACCAAGCAACTTCGTTAGCGTAATTTGTTTGCCTTCTTTGTATTTCTTCATAATTGCAAACTTTCTTTCCATGGTCATTATGTTTTTGCTTCTCCTTTTAACATCACGGTTAGCCTTGGATTCTATAAAGAATAAATACAGTATTGTATCACCAACGCACAGTCTCTAGGAAGTACACAATATTATAAACTGAATGATGAGACAAAAAGGAATGTTGGAAAGGAGTTCAACCAATTGCATGTCGGCATCTTCATGATGCCCTGATGTTGGCCAAAATCTCATAAGTATCTTAAAGACATAACTCTAGAAATAATGCAAAGTTTGAATTTTAGCCATTTAGCGCAGGCAAAATACTTTGCTATTCTATAGTGAAAGAATACATGTTATTCCAGACCGTAAAGTAAAAACGTCATAACGCCGGGTCTCCATATTCCAGGTGGTCTATTGTTAACATATTCACTGGAATCCTGCATAAAACAATGCTTGAACGCTAAATGCATGAACTTTGCTGAGACATTTATGTTTGTATGTCCAAATTCGATTATGGCTGCCTACTTGACTGTGGACCTCTTGACCTTTCTCGCGAGCATGGCGACCCTCGGAATGTTCTGATATGGATTTTCCTGAACTCGGCGTCTCGCTCCTTTTTTCTGCTCACTTCTGTTCCGTTTTTTTTGGGACTCCTCCCACTCACCTGCTGCACCGATTGCTTCCTCTGTAGGAAGTGACCAAGCGGGAGGATTTGCATGCTCAACTGAGTCTAATACAGCTGCCTGTTGATGCTCCTGGGGTATGTACGGTGCAGCATGGCAGCTCCCTTTCTCACCCTACTAATACTCCCTCTCTCCCCTGGCTTTCTCCTCTCCCACCTTTCCCTCCGATCAGTTTCCTCCATCCCTAAATAGACTTTGCAAATTAGGCACATTAGCTTGTACAGGGGTCTGGAACATATGGCCTCGCAAGCCAGATATGGCTCTTTTCATGGCTCTGAGATAAAGGCTTAAGTAATATTCTCTGCAACATTTGCACATCTGGTTTTAGTAAATGAAGCTGGAGTTCCCCCTCAAGAATTGTTAAGTCCAAATTATATTGGGCAAGGTTTTAGCTACACATTACACTCACAGTGTTACACCAAAAGACTTTGTTTTGGCTGTACATGTCCATGGAGTCCTTTATATGGAAGCTCAATAAAAAAATTATGTTCACTCTTGAGACGCTTCATGGCGAAAACCCACAGAACAAACTGTAAACGCACAAACACGCCGGCCAAGCATCTGGGGCAATTCAATTGGGTGATCGGTAAGGGTGGGCTAGAGGTAAGATTAGGCCTAAAAATTCCAGCTTGACCAGACCCAAGCCCGACAATTACATTGTTGTAAGGGGCCGAGACCGTATCAAACCTGAATTTTCACGTTTTATTTGTGAGGATTTTTTTTATATATATGTGAGGAGGAGGGCTTCCCTCTCCCAATTTTTTTTTCTGAATTATCCAACCGTCATGTTTATTAGTTAATTATACTTGGCGGAGGATCCACGCGCCCCCTGAGGGGATAGTAATCAGCACAGAAAAAAAGAAAAGAAATGACCAACAATCCGCAAGGTATCACCGCAAACGTCACCATCAATCACAGAGAGTTAGAACATGAAACCAAGTTTAAATATATTGCAGCTGTCTTATCAGAAAAGGGTTAGTATCAGAAATCATGGCCAGGATAGTTCCAACCACAGTTGCACTTCCCAGACTTAAACCCATCTGGAAGGACAAGAACATCACAGTGAAATCAAAGCTCAGACTTATGCAAGCGCTGGTTACTTCCATCCTTCTCTTGTGAAGGACGCTCACAGCAAAACTGGAAAATAAAATCCAGGCCATAGAGATGCGATGCTGCAGGAATCTTGTAGGTATCAACTCCAAACAAACCAGTGAGCAAACACCATTAGAGGCGATATCGGACCCTACAAAGAACTGTTGTCAACTATGCGCCATTGGAAACTACAGTGGTATGGTCACGTCACAAAATCATCAGGACTGACCAAGAAAATTCTCCAGGGCACAGTCCAAGGGGGCAGAAGGAGAGGAAGACCGAAAAAGAACCGGGCCAATAGCATTAACAACATGGACCGGTGCCAACTGTGCCACGACCCAAGAACAGGCCAGGATGCGTCAAACACGCCATTCTTGACTTTAGACTTGACACAAACATGATTGTACTCCTCACCTGGTTGCCGCCACACATGCTTCCCACCATCTTAGCCACACCCATTAATCTTTGTCAGACCAAAGGATATCTTTTCAGTAAGCCATCACATATGTTGACAGACTTATTGTCATTGTGTTAAAGTGATGTTTCCTCAGTGATGTTTTATTAAACATTATTATAGAATCTCAGTCAGGGGCCACAAACCCTGGCTGCATGTTTGAGACCTCTGGTCTAACACAAACCAGTAAATGAAAATATTATTCAATAATTCAAAAGGTTAATGATATCATATTATCATAGCACACAGAAGGTTCTCAAAAGCGAACAAAATCCAAATAACAATGACACATAAAACGAGTAAATTTATTTTATAACCTGAAGTCTGCTCTTGGTTGCTCGGTTTCCGCCACAATGCATTGGAGAATTTATTTTAGGAACTCTAGCATAAACAAAGTGAGAGGCGAATGAAATTTTGTCGTTTACTTTGATGACTCATCTCGAGAAAAAGGAGAAGAACATCTGTCGGTTTGAGAAAATAAGGCAACGCTAATAAAAGCAACAGGAGAAAACAAGTTGGCTTAGGAAATGAGGTCACAAATCACTTAAAAATTACCTTTTTATTTTTTTCTCAAAAAATAAATACATTTAAAAATTGAAACCACATTAATATATATATATAATATATAATTTATATAATATATGGGTTTAAGTGCTAAATGCTACAGTTTCTATAGTTTTTTACAAAATGTTTCCATAAACAAAACATTTATATCTAGATGTATTTGAGACATATTTAAATAGTTAAATATTTTAACGGAAGTACATAATAATATACATTTTGCTTTGTAACATGCAGTGAAGAATTGGAAACTGATGCTTTTTGTGTATCGTTTTTATAGAATATTAAATTCTAGTCAAGTCATGTTTATTTGTATAGCCTTTAATCACAAAGAGTCTCAAAGGGCTGCACAGACCACATATTATTGCAAACCACAGACTATTATGACACCAACCCCTGATCTAAAACCTACATGAGGGTAAGGAGAAAGTCAAAAACCTCAACATGAGAAAGCACTGATGCTACGAGTAAATTTGACTTACAACATATTTCCATTAGAAAAATAATAACAGATCATATAAAGAAACAGCACACTTACAAGTGGCTTTTTTATACAATGTATGTCAACGATCGATTATATTTTCCTCTAAAAGTATTAGTATATGATACCGGCTATCAATGTTTGTCACTCCTCCAACTGTCGATTATTTTCTAGATTAGATCATAAATATTATAAAACAAAATCAAATAAAACAAAATCTCCCTAATATCAGGAAATAATCTAGAAATCATAATATTTATGAAGATATGAAAAAGCAAATACTGCCGTGTAAATGTTTTTTATTTTACTTGAGGTACTCCTTTTTTTATTTTACTGGAAAAAAATTATTGAAAATATGCAAAAATGCAGTCATGAAGTTCCTCTTCATCAAGCCAAATCAGCCTAATGAATGCAAAATGTTTTCCTCCTATTTCTGCCCCATTAAACGGTGGAAAAGGTCAACACTTCACAAACGTATTCCAGTTCAGTTCTCATTTTCAAGTCAATATTCCGGAAATAGAACTTCTATAGAGGATCACAGGTTTTTTTTTCAACTGCTTTTGTATTTTTGTAAGCATATTCTCAACCCACCTGCCAAAAGGTTTCCATAACACGGTTCAAAGTTCTCCCGACAGTTTAATTAATCCCATTTTGGAAGCCCCCCATAATGGGAAAATCAAACAGTGACTCCACTTCCTTCGATCAACATCCATCAAGCAACCTGGCCCCGTTCTGAAGGCGAGTAATTGAGATCCTGCTGTCGGTAGCGGGTTTGGTCTGGCTCATCTCCGTGCCCGAATTGGCGGATAAACAAACTGTATAAACATCTCTGCTTTTTCAACACAAAGGATTTCCCTCAAGAGCCCAGCGCACACATAAACTAGCTCCACGGCAACTAATTTGAACTCTGCTATAAACTCTTCTAAACGACAATGTTCAGGCTTACCTTGTATTTTTGTTCTGTTTTTTTTTTTTAATTTTGGGAAGTAAATCTGAAATATTTTAGTATTTAGACTAATCCCAATCCCTCCCCTTTCACTCCCCAATATAAGACTAGAACACTGTCCCTTCCCCTCTCCCTTACTTTTCACAGAGAAATTGGACGTTCTTATTTTCCCCCAACTTTAAACAAACTCTCTATGTTTGAAATAGAAGTGTTCTATCCACCTTGATTTGCACTTAAAATTCTACAACCACTGCCATTCTAGGTAATATCACAATTTGATGTTTTAATTGTCCATGATGCACAACGTTTTCATCTAATGAACCTGAAATGTACATTGTCGACCAGCTTTGAGATTTTACTGGTAAAACCCCATCCTCCCTCACCCGATTCCTACCTTCGTCCCTCACCCAATTCCTCCCTTCGCTCCCATGCATGTTCGTGTTACTTGTGTTGTTTCTAACTCTGAGAACATAAAGATTTTCTTACCTCACTGACCGATCTCCAGCTATTGGTGTTATCTAACAACTTTGCATTTGTTATTGCACTCTAAAATGTTTTAATGTATTTCCAAGGGTGACTCTTCTAAAGCGGGTTCAGAGATTGATTCCTGTGCTCGCAGTATGGAGGATGTTGACGGGAGTAAAAGGGATTCATCAGCTTCTGCAGGTGAGCCCAGATGTACTTCATTTTTTATTTACAATTTAAATAATTTATAGAAGTGATTATAACTCCCTCTTTGTCCACTTGATTGGATGACATGTCACGCCCCCATACTAGTAGTTCCCGTCAATGGTCATGTGGACCTGAAGAGCAGTCTAACCCCTCCGCTGATCACCCACACCGCAGCCACCCCCATGCCCATACCCAAGTTGCCCATCACAGGGGACCCCGTCCTGGTATACGAGTCCCGACGGGGCAGCAATGTCTCCGTGGACCCGACAAACTTCTGCGACAAGTCACCAGTAAGTTTTTTTTTCAACTTGAGAATGATGAATTTGCATTTGCAAAATGCATTCTGTCCCAAAAGTGTACATATAGTGTGACAGATTAAATGAAAATTGACACAGGAAAGTTGAAAAATATTTACACAAAAACGGCAGGGGCCTCAAAGTTGAACACTGTGGAACACCAGATTCAAATTATGTCCTTTTCTTCATTTTTTTTTCCTTATTCTTATTTTCTCACTAAAAGTCTAGTGTCCGGAGCACTTCGCCTTACGCGCCATGGAGCAGCAGTAGCGGGCGCGCCAGCCGGCGGTCAAGCTGGAACAGCCTGGGTCGGGTCCCGTCTCTCAAACGGCAGAAGCGGCAATCTGGGGAGCGCCAGTCGCTTTTGTCAGAAGAGGGCGTTTCCAGCTCAGAAGAAGGCCGGGTGGTAGCGCAGAGTGGAGGTGGGCCAATGGAATACGCTGAAGGGGACGACGCCTCCTCTGCCGGGGCCGACTCCGTGTCCCGGTCGGATATGCCTCCTGATGCTCTTCTACAGGTACAGTTTGAAAAAATGACCACCTCTTATGACCGGACCAGTAAATTGTTTTTCAACTCGTGTAGGTTCCTTACCTCTATCGTTCGGCTAGCATGCACAGTTCGAGACCCCCCTTGCCGGGTACCCTACGACCACCAGGGCATAGCGACTGCAACGGGAAGGGAACACCCTCACTCTTGGACCCAACCCGTGTCTCGTTGGAAGAGACCACTGAAGAGGAAAATGTTGAGGAAGACACCAATCTGGTTAGTGTTAAAAAATATACAGATTGCTTAACGACAAAGAAATGCAATCATACAATATAATATGTGTCACTCCTTCCAACTAGTTTGCCTCAAACAAATAGAATAGGCCCAGCAAAATTCATATATCGTCACCAATCTCTTCTTATATAATTGTTTTGGCCTTTACAATTTTTTTGTTGCATTTTGATACATCAAACAATTAAATTGATGCGTTTACAACAGAAATTTGATTATATTTTAACATTAAATTTCCCTATTTAAAATTCAGATAGACAGTAGATTTCGTCAAACTAAAAATATATAACTCTCAAAATGATATGGCACTTTAATTTATAAAAATATGCTTTAAAAATATACAAAAGATTATTTTTCTTTTTTTATCTTTGAATTTTAATCACAGTTAATCGAAACATCATGGAGCGGTAATTAACATTAGTAATCATTGCCCAGCCTTCAATTAAATACTTTTTAAAAGCTCTTATATTATATCAACGGAGTTAGAAAAAAATGAGAAACATCTTTCTGTTTAATTTCTATAGTATTTCCCTAAACAAGTATAGCAGACACACATATAACATTTTTTTGTATTTTAAAATATAACTAATCACATTTAATAATCCATATCCTTAAAAAAATTCAACTGCGTTTGGAGGTTTTCATTTGAGCAATTAATGGTGCTCAATCAAATGTAATCGTTGCCCGTCCAAAATAAATCATTTTAAAAACGTAATTATACAATACAAAGCAAAACATAAGAAACATAATTTTGTTACATTCTTCAACAAAAGGATGATTTTGACCGTTTATTTAAGAAAAAAAGGATTCCTTTGATTTTAAACTTTAGGAGCCTTTCTCCTTCTCCCAACACTTGAGTAACTACTCATCCGTATGCTAACAAGCTTTCTCAGTATTGTGTGTCATAATAAATATTAAAGAGGCCGGGGTTTTCCCGCAGGGTCGCCTGGCCAGATTGTTTGGCTGGCTGGAGAAGAAACAACCCGAGTGGTGTCGACAAAGAGACACCTGGTCGCTTTACGTCTTCTCTCCAGAGTCGAGGTAGGCCTCGGATTTGCAGGGGTTGTACGGGTGCTTGAAATTCATGAAAATGTTGTATGTTCAAGGATTGAAAAGTGCTTGAATTTTGCGCGAAGTCCTTTCAGTCGCATAAAAATGTTGCCATGTTTCTCATCAAGTCAGCTTTAAAGTGATGCCAACACTGCTCTCTGGTGGCTTCACTTTGCCATTGCATTTCTTCTCTCGTGATAGACGTCAGATGGCATAAGTTTGCGTAGCATTGTTCTAAGAAGCGGCATCGCTCTGTATGGGTAGCACTCAAGAGGACATGTGCATGCTACACCTAAACAGGGCACTGTGTATTAGTACAAGGATTGCGAATCAGTTATGGATATTTATTATAGGCCATGCAAAAAAATTAAAGAAGCGTTTCCCAGTGGTATCATGTAATGGGAAGAACTTCCTGCAACTGAAAATGTAAAATACATATTTTCACCCAACACCTATATGGGGAGAGATTTGTCCTGATAAATGCACACACACGATAAAACATCGCATATGTAAATCACAGATTATTTTGTGGCGCTGCAAAATACATGATTCACACCTTTTAATGGTACTGGAGATATTGGAAAATTGGCTATGAAAGACCTTAGAAAGTCCTTAAATTTGGCCATGCAAAAGGTGTAAGAACCCTGGATTAGGTACTCTTCGAGATGGAGGCAAGCTTCTTAACCCGATGTTTACTCTTCCACAAGGAAAACAAGTGTAAACTGCTTATGAAGCGGAGAAGTCAGCTTCCCACTTGACAAGAAGAGGATTTCCCGTCGCATCTTTGCTTTTTATTCAAAGGCTGTGCGGCTTCTTCTTTTTTTTTCAACGTCATTTCGTATTCCGTTCTAAATTCTCATTTCAGAAGCAAACCCGTCCGTTTCTGCCGTGTCAGGGGTGAGCATGCAGCACTTTTTCCTTTCAAAGCGCTGCGTGTTATCGCAGTCACGTGTGGAATCCGTTGGCTTCCCTCGCCTCCCCCAGCATCTCCTTTTTTCACTCCCCCCACATCTATCGGGGCTTCAATCTAGCTCGCCTGAGGAGAAAAGTTGCAACAAGTGAGGCGCTGGTGCAAAGGCACTATCACAAACAAACAAAAACAAAATTATCTTCGAGGATTATTTAGAGAAGCATACAAACTTATTTTGTCACAGGATCTTACTCAAAACTTGAATACTCGTGTAACGAATGAATTTTCCCAAAATGAAATAACAAACAACTAATTGGTCCATTCCCGTTCTCCCTAAAGCATGCAAATAAACCCTAAATAGCTAGCAAACACATCTTCCTGATCACTAAAAATACATGTAAGTAAACAAATAAAAATACAGTGATAAAATAGATCAACAAAATTAACAAACTATAATTCAAGTTTGTTATAAGCACTTACCATGGAAGGAAGTTGGCGTAACTGAGGTTTGTTCGTGGCGCAAAGGAAACAGTAGGAAGGGGTTTTTAATTGCAAGGACTGGCTGAGATGTGTCATTTGTACGTTTTCCCTGTATTATACATGTTATGATTATTGATTATTTCGAATGGTGTACTACATCTAACACATTTTTATAAGGGGAAAAGAATATATAAAGAAAGACCGATCTCATCTTGCCCTTTTCGGTTCTAATCCGGATCGTCTCGGTCACTGGTAGCAAACGACAACATCATCATAGATTGCCAATATTTTCGCGCTATTCTACAAAGTCTGTCTTGCTGTGAGTAATAGATGCCGCTTTTTGTTTGGAAGGATTGTTTTTCCTCAGTAATGGGAATTGCAACCTAATACAGGGAACAATGGGCTGAGGTTAACAGGTTGAGATTGAGAGACTGTTAGCACTTACTGTTAAAATTAAAGTTACTTTTAGTTATGTTTTGCTTGTAGTAGTTTGCATGCACAAACTGGAACCCCCTGATGCTTGAGCAGTCTTTCGTGGTAGCCTCTGACTGCTCGTGACTTGGATTTTCCTTCTTACAGAAAGCAAGACATTTGCTACAAATCAAACTCGTATATCGACATTTTTTGTTTAGGGATGCTCATATAAAGAAATACAAACTGTTTATTAATTAAATCTATCATTTAAAAAAGTATTTATTTGCTTGAAATTTTATATTTTTTCTAAATAATTTTTAACTTCACTTTAATGGACGGCTTTAGACGCGTTTGGCATTAAGTCTTTCATTGCCGCATTTTTTCTTTCTCAGAATACCACTTTTTTCTTTTGTTAAATCACTAAATGTAATTCCTCATAACCTTATTTAGAGTGTGCAAATTGCACTAAGGTAAAATAATAATAAGGTTAAAAAAAGATAGTATGTTAAGGAATATACATTTTAGTCACCTTTTTTCATGACTCTTAATACTTGGACATTTATTTTAAGATTATGATACACTGCAAAAACCAAAACAAATGAAATACAAATGTAGCATTTTGCTACTCTTTAAAATTGGGAATTTTTCTCCTACAAAAATTTTAGAAATAGCTTTTAAAGTTCTAATAATGACCAAAAATGATCTGCCGTCTTCCATATCAGGCAGTTGTTTAATTTTCTTATTTCAGTTGTTGTAATTTTGAAATGTGTCAATAATTATGATCATTTATGTAGTTTAGTGTAATTATTTATGTCTTTGATGTTTTCATAAACACCCGAATGGTTTAGAAAATACAGATAAGACAAAATGACACTTCTCTGGGATTGTAACTCTGTTTTACTTCCTGATTTACTTACAATGTGCACATCCCATGCGCGCTTATCCAACAAAGCACTTTCAATGAAACATCACTTGATATGATTACAGTAAGACCTCGGTTATCGTGGTTAATCGGGACCAAAACCACCCGCGATAAGTGAAAATCCGCGAAGTAGCGGCACCCCTTCAAAAAGAAAAAAAAAAAAAAAATCTCATCTCATTATCTGCACCGCTTATCCTTATTTTTTGCGAGCGAGCCCCTAACCCGCGGTGCGGGTACTTTCAAGCGCGATACGCACGACACTGCGACAAGCCGAGCGGGTCGGGCGCTTCGCGCGGAGGCCGGTGTTAGGTGAAAGTGGTTGTAGTAGCGGCAGTGACGTGTGCGCGCTCCCGCAACAGGGGATGCAATTTTCGGCATAACACCGCCCGTCCGTCGGCCGGAGCCATCGAGGGCCGTGTAGAGCCATCGTTGCCCGAGCGGGAGACGTGACGTTGGTGACTTTTTTTTATCCGCGTTAACAAACGGATTTTGTAGAATAAGATCGCGCTTTATTGGTTAAATAAACGCGTTATATAGACTACGATCGCCCAATTATTTTAATTAGCTCGCTTTATGGTTTCAATAAGCGTATTATATAGAATACAATCGCTTTTGTCGGAAGCGAAGCAGAATGCGCGTTCACGCGAGGGGGGGCGGATTCTGTCTGGGAGTCGGATTTGGGCACAACACCGGGAAACGAGAACGGCGCGCAAAAAGTGAAAATCTGTAAAGTAGCGATGCCCCTTCAAAAAAAAGTAGCGACGCCCCTTCAAAAAAAAAAAAAAATATATATATATATATATATATATATATATATATATATATAATTTTATTTTATTTTTTTACCATTACAGACCGCGAAGCTCTGAATCCGCAAACGTCGAACCGCGAAGTAGCGAGGTCCCACTGTACTTGACTTCTTGATATATCCATTCATTCAGTTGTTATTCATTGTTTCAAGTGGTGTTTTTAGTTTGCAGTTAGGAAAAGGCCTTGAGGTTTATCAGTACTTTTCAGACATGGTCTAGACTCTAGAGTCTAGAGTCTAGACAAAGGGTCTGTGTGAAATAGGGATTTTACCCCTACCTCTAAAGTTTTGTTTACGTCATTGCCCGCTCTCCCTGAATAAAAGTAATTGTCAGGCATTTTGACGGCACACTCGTTAATCTTACACGCTTTTGTCCTGAAACACATTTGTGCCCTGAATATTCTTTTATAATAAAACATGAAAAAAAATGATCATCTTAGCTCCAGCAGTTGTTTTACCCATCTCAAATCCTGGAACATGCAAAGAAAGAAAAATGCCTCCCTTCTTCAAAATCTAAAAACAAATGAAAAATAGACTAAAGTGAGGAAAATGTTTTACAATGAGGCATCCGCCAATGGAGTGTACGATTTGTTGAAGTTAAACTCCAACGCTAGTTGTTGTTGATTATTTTGTCACATAAACGTTTTATTTCAGTTAATTTACTTTACAGGAAACAAATAAACTGATCTTGAATCTATTTAAATGAAAGTATAACTCAGAAACAAGTTAACATTGTCTCTAATAACCAAATAAAATATGGCTATTGTGGCAGAGACATCGAAGTTGTTGTAAACATAGTTTTACATTCAAAGAGATCGAGTATTCTCTTCCATTTTAACCTAAATTGAACCATCCTTTCAAATGGATCATTAATAATCACTATAAAATGAGACAGCAACCGTGTGTCTTTGCGGAAGGCAAATTAGCCTAGCGAGTTAGCGCGCAGCATGAATAACGATCAGTCCGGTCACACGAGTACTCACGCAGGATTAGCGACTTGACACAATTGTGTCTCCGTTGCCAAATATGTTGCAAATCCACATTTAAGCCTTACGGTTTTGTACTTTCGTGTACATTTATAGCTGCAATCAACGCTGAGTTGTTACTTTTTAGACTTGGGCGATTTAAAGCTTTTTCGTTGTGTTTTATATTTTTTAATGTGGTCGATTGTAGTTGGGTACAATTGTTAAGTCTTCTTTTTTACGTTCCATTTATACAATATTACTAATGTCAATATTTGTTGTTTTACAGGTTTCGTTTATCTTGCAAAAAGATCATCAACCACAAGATGTTTGACCATGTGGTGTTGGTTATCATCTTCCTCAACTGCATCACCATCGCCATGGAGCGTCCTCGCATCGACCCAACCAGTGCTGTGAGTCTCTATTTTTGAGGGAAATAAATCTGTGTATGCTCAAGGAAGTCAAGTCAAGTCACGTTTTTTTGAACAACCTTAAATCACAAAGAGTCTCAAAGGGCTGCACAGACCACAGATAACAGACTATTGTGACACCATCCCCTGATCTAAAACCTACATGAAGGCAAATAATACACCGATATTATCAACATAAAATATAGGTTATTCATATGCTATAGATTAGAAGTGTGTTTTAAGTTTAGATTTAAACATTTCCACTGAGGTTGCAGATCGAATCTCGGGGGGGACGATAAACATGCTTTTGGATCATCATTCAGATCATGGATCCTGATAATATTAAGTACACGTGCCAAATACTATTTGCTCCAAATTCAAAAAATAAAATGGAATTCATGATGAACGCATGTAAAGTCATTTTTAATTGTATAGTCCTTAACCAGTTAGGAAACATAATACCTCAACCCAAATTTCAGATTCGACACCCATTTTATTTTCTTAGCATATACTGTAATTCCTCGCTACTTCGCCAGTTGAGAAATATTCATTAATATTTTTTTATAACGTTAAACAAGAATTTGAGTCTTGCTGTCTTGGTCCTGGATGCATGGTTGGTTTCTGCAGAAGTGATCCATTATCCCTACATATTGCTGCAAGCGGGGACCGGCAGAGCTCACTTTTGTCTGGTCTGGTGTCTCTTGTTTGCCTTTATTTCCACCTAAAATGAACTGCACTAGTGTGGCCGTAATCTGTTATCCCCACTCCTATTTTTCTGTGAGTGGGCACCGGCATAAAGCACTTTTGTCAAGACTCATGCCGTTCCGTAGCGCCTAAAATGAAATCAATGGTTGTGGCCGCAATCCGTTATCCCTGGTCGATTATTGCTGAGAGCAGGGGCTGGCAGAGGGCATCCTTTTTTAGTTTTGTCCGGTAAAGCTTTCGATTTTAGCCTGCCAAAATTAACTGCAATGCGTGATTCATCATTCAATTTTGTATCATGCTTGGCAGACCTCTTTGTTCTTTCCTCCTGAAATGAGCAGCCGTGAGGCCGCGGTCCATTATCCCCGAGCGACCCGGGGGCCAACGACGCACATTTTGAAATCGGGGAGCACTTAGCGGATTTTTGGATTTTCCAGGAGGGTTTATGAACTCCATCAAAAGCTATAAACTGAATATTACAGTATATTTCTAATATCTAAGTTACTATGAAATGTATTTTATCAATTAACTATTGGACGATTGTTATCTGTTTTTATATTTAAAGGATACAATCATTTGTTCACACCTCTTAAAGGCGCACTTATCGCACAACTAAACCGTGGCCATTTTCATTTTCCAGCAAGAGCTACAAAACACAGAGTGGGCATTTTGTACATAAACAGGATAATTATCTCTGTGATTATCGTCGTCCCTACTGAGCGAGGTGTTCCGCAGTTAGCTTTGATTGTGGTTTGTTCTCAGCATATCTCCCAGTCCTGCTCGTTTTGTTTCCAGGACAGCGCTGTCTCAACTGATCCAATTATCTTTGTGCTGCCGTACGTGGCTAATGTCCAGGAAAAGCGGATGTCTAACACTCGGGGGCTGCCCCCAGAAGGCCACCGGGGCACATGAGGGGCGAGTCATTTGCATATGCAAACAAACAACGGTCCGAACCACTCCGACACGTTAGAACTTTTGGATAGATTTTGTCAGATCACTGCTGAGGCCGTTAAATGAAATGCAATGGAATGCAGCTAGCATCCGAAAAGAAATAAACTCTGAGTCATTACTGTGTTAGTAAAAATCTCATTTGCCCGGCGATGGCGCAAGCTGCTTTTTTGTGAGTTTATGAATTAAAGATGCCGATTGGGAATCAATTTCTTCTATGGTTTGGCTGTGTGAATCCAAACATGTATAATTGATGACCCTCCTGTTGCACTGATAATTAAGTTGGATACTTTTCACTTGGTAGTTCATGGTTTTCTTTCCATTCTTGACAGTTAATTGTCTTGTTGTTATTTGTGTCCAGTTTTTTTGAGTTCACATCTTTTCTTTGTTTCCTACTTCCCCATTCAGTAGACCCCCGGGATACGACATAAAATTGTTCTGAGGTCGGGATCACAAAAGGAAATTGCCGTGTAGTGGGGGATAGAAACCTATGGTAATGTGTATCATATCCCTTCTGAATCCCCACTACTCCAGATAAAAACATAAGAAACAGTAACGAAATATGATATGGACATTACTTATTATGTGTAAAATATGTGCATGTGATAAAATAACATCAGATTATTATTTTATTTTTTTACTATTGGTGTGGCGTGACTTGAGCTGGTGGAACATGCAGAGAAGGGAGAGTAGACAACATCATCCAGGGGTCTACTGTACCTACTGAAGGGCAACTTCTAACGATTGTTGGTGAAGATAGCAAATCTTTACTCTGTTCAAGGTGTCTTTACTTTCACCAAAGTGCTCTTGGAGTTTTTTGACACGTTAAAATTAGAGATGATAATAAATACAGGGTATTACCATTGGGTGGACAAAATTTGGGTATTGCATCGTTGTAAACAACTCTCATTATGGGTTGGTCCTTTGGAAAAGATCATGTGGAAATTACAGTTAGACAGTCTGGTGGTGTCTGATATAAATGGTAAAACAGTTTGTCTTGCTAGACAAGGGGTTACCAACCTTTTTGAACCCAGGAGTCATTTTTGTTACTGATTGGCACTAAGGGCTACCAGTTAAATATGAATTTCTCATATACCAATTCACGTTAATACCAGGTTGGAATTATTAGAAGTAGGGTTAAATAGGCTAAGTCAACAACTACATCATCTGCCTTGTATAAAGGCACCAAGTGAATTAGATATCTAGATGTTAGGGTAAATTTTAAAATAGTTTTGGAAGAATTGAACTTGTATTTAAAGGTGCTGTTCGGAATTTGAAAATGTTTTACTTGCTGACGCCATCTTCTGACTTATATTATCGTGGCAGTCTCTATCATATCATTCACTGAATGATTTTATACAGGAATTTGAATGGCAATTTATTGCCTGAAGAATGCTTTACAAATAAATTTGTTTTGATTTGATTCACGATACTTTACTTTTTCACCAATTTCCTCAAAGACGGGCTTCCTTAAGAAAATTAAGCAGTCCTTTTCTCTCTCACCCAGCGCTTTCAGCCACTCTCATGGTTTGTACTTGAGCTTGTGCCTGACCCGTAGAATTTGGGCAACTTTTTCTACCCGGGTTGCTGCTGCATCCTGTCTGCTAGGCAAAAGAGAGTGCCTGATGGTTCCGCCCACCCCGACCTGTAGCTAAAAAAGACAGAGGCAAACGGGAATTCCAGCACAGTGTGGACTTTTTTTTATTAAAGACAGAAAGGGACAATGCCAGGTGTAATTGGTGAGGTAAGGTGGGCTGTTATTGTGGCAACATCACAGATCTGCATACACACATAAAAAATAGCTCACTCTGCATAGATCAACAATTTGCAACCTAAAATGTAAACATTCTACTGTTCAGGAACAAATAGCCTGTGAATCAGTTTAGGTTTTATATCAGGATATGGTGTAATAATAGTCTGTAGTATGTACATCCCTTTGAAACTTCTTGTTTTTCAGGGCTATACAAATAAACATGACTTGACTCGACATAATATTTTTACCAGTTTCGTTCGGCAAGCCCACGTTTTTGAGATTTGGGTTCTCGTTTAGACTATTTAAAACAGTATTTTTTTACTTTCACCATTTTCATGCTACACTAACAGAAAACCACACGCATGAAATAATTCTCCACCCCCAACCATGCCTCCATTGGTCATTATTAACACGTACTAAATAATATACTTTTAACTTTTTGAGGACACCTCAAACGACGCACACCGCCTCTAAAGTCCCTGATAATATAGATAATTTCTCATACAAGTTAGAAATCTGATTTCTTAGAAAATAACAATGACTCATCACTGGTGATCTATTTTCATAACCAGTCCGTCGGCTAAATGTGTTCTTAGAGAGGTACCAGGTGCCCACAGGTACAGCACTAGTGAACCCCTTTCCAGTCTTTGAGCCTTTTTTTCCCCTTACCTAGACCACCTGTTGTATTCCTTAACCAATGTAAAATTTAGCTCCACCCCCGTCAGTGAGGAAAAGTTGCGTTAAAACACAAAGATAATTTCTTTGCTGCCATCGGTCTCGGTCGAGTACAACGGAGGCTAACATGATGAAGTGCTCATTTTGGCTTGACCTGGTTTCCAACGCTATGACTTATGGGCAGAATTACGATCCCTCGTAAGTCACTCCCAGGAGGTACTCTGCTGGATATTGTACCGCTCCTCTCCAATAAAATTTCAAATATATTGTGATCTGGAACAACTTCAGGGATATTTTTCTGAGAAAAGGATAAACCTAATTTTAATGAATTGTTCATCAGTAAATGAGGGTCTATTCTAAATGTAAATCAATGGCTTCCCTGTATTGATTGTCTAGGAGTCTCTCCTTTGTCTTGTTAGTACAGACATGTCCAAAGTTCGGCACAGGGACCAGCTACGGCCTTTAATCAAATTTTTACATGTGTACCTAAAGAAAATATAATCACCGCTTCTCTAGATGATGGCAGTATCGCTTTGGCCACCTTGCTCATTGTTTTCTGATTTGCCAAAAGACTGTTGCTTTGTTCAAAGAATATAATATCAAAAAGCTAACTGGAAACAAATGATGTAGGAAGCAGTTTAATGACACAGCAGCGCTTTTCCAAAGACCCTGCGAGTTAAATGAAAATGCTACAAAGGCGAGCTACGAGGTCGCGACGCTGATCACCAAGCATTGCATACCTTTCACGGAGGGAGAATATTTTTAAGACTGTTCAAATCAGGTCAGGCCGAATAGTTGGCCCTCACACATTTTCAGCTTACCAAATTCAGCCCATTGTCTGAAACGTTTGGACACCCCTACGCTAGTCAGTGTATATTTAGTCGCTAGTTTTCTTTCAATTCTGGAGGTGGACCTAGGTATAAAAGACCCCCAGGATACGGGGACCTTCCCTTATGCAAGTTACACTTTACAGTGTCGAATACAATGTTTTTGCGGCCTTTCTTTGCGGCATTTTCCCACTATATGTCATCAACAGTTAATTATTTTACACGCCCAAAACATTTAAAATTCAAACTTTGCAGTGTTAGTGCATATGACACGTTCTCTCTCTAAGATGCCTGTCTGGTATTGGTCATATAAAATGCTGGCCTACTATTGGTTTGTGTCACGGTATCATTAAAATGGCAAATTGCTATTGGTTAAAAAACCTCCCACAATGCCTTTATCTTGATACAGTTCAGAATCTCATTTGCTCCATACAAAATTTGCGAGTCGGCGGTCCAGTACTGTATTAAAGTATGTGTTGCCTTCCTTCCGAAGCTTATATAAAGCTTTTAATTAGCATTAGCTAATTACCATAGGTTTTTTTATCCCCCTCTATGCGGCAATTTCACTTTGCGACCCCCACCTCAAAACGGATTAATGTCATATTCCGAGGATCTACTGTGATGGAGTTAAGACCGATGGATACAAAACTGAGGCTGAATGGCTGCTGTCAAGCCAGGAATGTCCAAACCATTCAAGCAAGTATTCCCAATGAGGTCATGCCTAACATTCCCAGAGAGTCTCAAGCGCTAGCGTCGCGTTGTGTCAGCTAGTGTGACGTCGTCTTCTCCCGAGCATCCGCCTGGAAGGCCGTGGGAAAGGCAACCATCTCCAGTCACTAGCAGACATCCAGACTCAAGGATGTCGACTCGGGTCGCCGAGTTTTACCAGATTGAAGCGAATCGGGTTAAATAAGCAGACTGTCAAGGAATTTCAGTCACGCTTAGTGTTTTCTGGGTCCTGTAAGAAGGATCCCGTCCCAGTCCGCCGTGGTTTCGGAGGAAATCTTGAGAGTGAAAACATCATAGCTTAATTCCACATTTTGCTAGCAGATTTAGAATAAGGGTTCAAGTTTGTTCTTTCCTTCCGGCCGTCATTTGAAGCATAGTATTTTGTGAGATGTTATTCTTCAAAATTCTGTTTCCAAATTCTCTTCTGATTTAAAAGAAAATATTTTCTTTCCCTCAGGAACGGATCTTCCTCACGTTATCCAACTACATCTTCACGGCAATCTTTGTGACAGAGATGACTGTAAAGGTAAATATGCCCATACAGCATTGTACCTGTCTAGCTATCTACAGTATTTGTTGATTTTGTTAGCTATTTCCATGCTAACTTTCTTGAAAGGTTAAATTTCCACAGCAATCTTTGTTACAGAGACTGCTATAAAAGTAAGTGTCAGTCCATTTTTTTATCAGTCCAGCTAGCTGCCTGGTGTAATTGGCTATTTCACTTACTATCAGTTAGCTAGCTCGCTTACTCGGTCAAATCTCTGCAACAGTATTTGTGATAGAACTGACCATAAATGTATACAGGGACCCCTAGCTACTTGGCGCTTCCGTTATTACTGGTTCACTCCTTTGCGGGGAGAATTTTTTCATTTATTTCTTTAAATGATGGGATTAAAAAATAAAACCGCACGCTTCCCGCACCATTGAGAAACATTTTGGGCAGCAAACATTCAAGCCAATTGACTATTCAATTAAAAAAATAAAAAAATAAATTTTAAAACAAGAACCCAACGAATGCTTCCCAAACTGACACATCACTGCTTTCCACTGCTCATAAGGGGGCAGTAAGGGCCGAGAGCAGCCAAGATTCACACCAATCGGCCAGCATCCCTTGACTGGAGATATCTGATGCCACTTCATATAATAGCGTCTTTCATACTGTATTGTGACCGGACACCTGCTCTGCGTTTCTGCATCTAGCTGAGAATTTGTGTCCTGCACCTTCGTCGTGCCGCCAAAGCAATGCATCTTTATTTCTCCCTGGCTGGCTCTCTCAGCTCTCACTCTCAGTGGCAGGGCTTTGATCAAATGGTCTAGCCCTCCCCCCAAAGAAATAAAAAGAAAAAAAAAATGACTAATTGAAAATACAATTTGTTTATTTTTTTAAGGCTGAGTAAATGCAGCTTTACATTTGAAACAACTCACCACACTAAACAAACTCAAGTAGCAGCTATGAATCAAAATATGCTTACCTCAATTGTCATACTGCTTCAAAATAAGTATAAAAGAAATACAAAATACGAGTTTTGGTACTGAGCGGGCAATAACATCAGATCAAACTACTGGGCCTACTAAAGCTGACAAAATACTGCACTATATTGTCTTTAACATGAAACAAGACTGTACCTTAGCAGTCTTGCACCTTTTTGTTTTGTATTTATTTTAAAAATGCATAACCTTTGATAGAAATGAGCTCGGGAATTGCTTCTTTCTTAACTTCTGAATTAATCATTCCACGGGCCATACGATTGGCATACTTGCACTAGGTAGTAATCTTGCACGGTCACATTTCCATGGTATTTATTGTGATCATAATTATGATAAAATGGAGAAACTTAATGTTTAATGTCAAAACTATTTTTATATGTGTCTTTTAAATTCCTTTGATATTTTTATGGATTTTAGAAGTTATTTGGTTTTTACAGTGCGCCAAGTGTGCCCACTATTTCACCTTCACACAACAAACACTGTGTTTATGTCCTGGATTTGAATCATTTTACTTTTAGATTGTATTCCAATCAAAGAACCAGGGTGAAATAGGACAGTTGCGGGGGTCAACATTTGTGTGAATTTCTTTCGGCTGGTCTTCAACTTTAAATATAAGGGAGGAAGCTCTTTGATGGATTTTCACATGCATTATTCATAAACTATATGTATATGCTATGCGTTGATGAGCATTATTAGACTATGTTTTGAGCTCCCAGTAAATAAAAATAGTTTGGCCTTTTTTAAGAAGAAAAGGTCAAGCCAACATCTAAGTTAATTGTGTAAAGGATAGAATTAATAAATAGCAGGGCCTGTTCAAGGTTTTTTATGTTTCCTTACGAGGTCCGAGTATTTATTTATTTATTTTTCTCGCGAAAGTTTACGATTAGTTTCTACCTCGCAAATTGAAAGCATCACTCAGTAGATAGTCATCAAGTTAGCCCGTAAGTTAGCAAGCTATGTATTTTTGGGCTATTTCCTTCTTTACCCAGCCAATTTGGTTACCAATTAGCGAGCTTGCTATCCTTGTCATTTATTCTCATAATTTCATATATTTCTTCAAATTATTTATGTGTGTTGGCCATGTTTGCATCCAGATTGTGGCTTTGGGTTGGTGCTTCGGCGACCAGGCCTACCTGAGGAGCAGTTGGAACGTTCTGGACGGGATGTTGGTCTTGATATCCGTCATTGACATCCTGGTCTCTTTCATTTCCAACTCGGGCACTAAGATCCTTGGCATGCTCAGAGTGCTGAGGCTACTGCGTACTCTAAGGCCTCTACGGTGAGTTACTCTTTAGACCACAAATTCAATAAATTGTTGTGTATATGAGCTGGCATATTTTTACGATTTTTCTAAATGTTTGGCTTATTATACTCGTGATCACATAAAATTGGAATGTTAATAAGCCTGAAAAAAAAAACAGTAAGCGTTTTTAAAATTGGACTCCCTTTTATTTCTAGCTGTATAATATGTCCAGTTCCTGAGGTCTTACGGGTCAGATTCAATTGTAAAAATATGCGCAACATTGAATTCTGTAAACAGTACGAGGAGTATGTAGCTCTCCAGAGAAGAGCTGTCATTTTAAAGTTAAAAATGCAATGGCAGTCTGTAAAATGCATTTGGGCCTATATACAAATAAATTCAGTGGATTCAATCTGAAATTCGTGAAACTTTCATGATCAAAAATGTTTTCAAAATTGAGACAAAATGTCTTCCTTTCTATTTATTTAATAATCTTGTGAGTAGAGTCTCTTCGTCCTGACCGGACAGCTGCTTGGTTGTTTCCGATACTTATTTGTATTTTTATTAATTTCATTGATAAATGTAACGCTACATGTGTTAACGTGTTAATCATAAAGGAATCTTCTCCCTCCGGCCAATATCTCTTTAACCTGTTGCCTTCTGGTAGGCGCTACAGTTCCCTTAAAATGAGAATAAACAGGCTCATAGGACGTTTCTTCCCCTGGGTCATCACCACCCTAAAACTGTGAACATATTTATCTTGCTATCTATTCTTTTTTGTTGCTGCTAAATGTTATAGCACTACTGTCCATTTCACTATTTTTACAATGCACAATTTTTTATTGTGCTATTATTAGAAATTAAGCCAGTCTCTAAGTACTACGTTGTACATACTTTTGCCTATTTATCCTAAAAGTCTTTTATTTTTCTCTTTAAATTCTTTGTCACATATCGCCCTAGAGTGCCATGTCTAATCTCTTTGCATTCAAAGATTTACCCCTTTGTTATCAATGACAATAAAAACAATTCAATTCATCGATTGTCGTTGCATTTAAAACAGATTTTGGACGTATATGACCATCCACAATACTAACTTAACCAAATTGTTGAAACTGCTACGAGATGGATTGTGTAACGAGGTAGAATGAGTGAATAATGAATTATTGAAGAGTGTTGTAAGTACAGTAGAACATACAGCGACCTCCAACTTAAAACATTTTCACTTTACAGACATTTTTTTCTGCCCCTCAGCGTTTTTCCTACTATACGTCATTGACAACACATTTTTTCATGTTCCCAAAAACGTTGCAGTGTTCCTGCGTGTGACAAGTTACAGAGTTATGATGCCTGTCTGCTATTGGTCGACATCATATAAAATACTGTACTTTTATCGTTTTGCGTCACAGCATCATAAAAAGACAAATATGCTATTGGCCTGTAATAATCCTGGCTGTCTACTGTACGTGTTTCTGGATGTCAAAGTCAAGACTCAGCAATTTGGCATTTCTGAATTTAACCAAAATGAGTTTCAAAGCTTGCAGTGATGCTAAAGGGAGAAGGAAAAATAAGATTGATGTCAAATGAGCGTTATACCTACCTTGTTGACCTCAACTCTAGCTAACATGGAGAGCTTTTAAGATGCTCAAAACTTGGGCGTTATTTTTAACTGTGATGGATGGTAGTATGCATTTTAAAATGAGGATAGAATGACTCCGACAAGCAAAGGAGCTAGGCTTAGGCTTCTTCAAGCAAAGACCCGTCTGAGTTTTCTACTTACCCCTCCTCCAAATTCCCAAGACAGCATATGTCCAAGTAGTTTTTTACCACTTCCACCTAAGGTACAAGCCAAAGTAAAATGTTCTCTCATTCCTCAATATAGTTTGTTCACTTTTGTGTATCTGTATCTTTTAATATTACACAGTGAGCTATAAACAAGGAAATGGCTGTTGTTACAACACATGCAATCCTCCCTCCTCCAGCAGCACATCCCTCACAACGAAAAATGAGAACAACAAGTAGGGCAATAAGTAGCAGCCTACACTCCCACCGCGTAAACACTGGATGTAATTAAACGACTCTGGAAGACGGAAACAGGAGGGAGAGCAGGAAAGCGGTTATATAGATAATAAAAATGAAGCGGCGAGTGGTTTCTCACTTTGTTTTGTGCCTTTTGAAACGTTCTTCTTTCTCTATTCTATTGATTATGTTCCCTCCGCCCACCTTTTATACAGCTGTCAAACACGCACGTTTTCCTAAATTCCCTTCACGCCCACACAAGTAGCGCATAAGAAATGCTAATTTACACCGCAAGTTAACAGGCGAGCACATCGCATACCCACTGAAAGTGATGGATGAGCACAATTGATGAGCCGACTGGGGGTTAACTGTCTGGGGGGATTATCTCTAAAGCAACTATTTGTCAGCGGCTGACCTCCGTGACGGTGCGTCTGCCCCGAGTGACACCTGAGGGAACAAACAATAAATAGTGTGGCTATCAACTATCGGTGGACAAATGAAGCTTTGCGAAACGCTTGTGATCGTTTATTTCCCAACCAAGGTCACCTTCTAAACGAGTAAAACCATAACACTATGCCTTATGAGGCTTCATGTTTTTCCCATCACGATTGAAATAACACCAACACAAGGTCATCATTAGAGCACAACGCCAAATTATATTTGCCCAGTATAGAAAACCCCCAGGATACAACCATAGTTTGTTACAAGCTGAAGATTGCAAATCTAAATTGACACACATCGTGGGGAATAGAAATCTCTGCGTAGCTAATGCGTTTCGACCCCCTGGTACCCCAGATAAAACATTGAAATAACAAAATAGTAAAAAGTAAGTTCTACGTTAGTAGAATATACATACACAAGATTGAATAGCATTTTAAATGAATGTACATGTAAAGGAAAAATAATATTGTATTTACCTCTATTGTGATGTGACCTGAATGGATGAGTGGAGTAGTAGGTGGATGCAAAAATTGCAAAAAGTGATTTTAAAATTTTCACTAGCAAGGATTGTCATACCCTGACAAAATTGTCTTGCCCCCCCCCCCTTTTTTTTTTAAATCGTCCAATTGTCGATTGGTTACGACTATATTCTTTAGCAATAGTAATAATTCATGTGCTTTCTTCGCATGTTTACTACGCCCAAGCTTTGTTTCCATGGTTGTAGTGTTTCTGTTTCTCATTTTAGCATCACTACAAGCTTTGAGACCCATAGCCAATAAATACAGTACAAAGAATACACACACGCAGAAGCACACAAGATTCTGAATGGAATTAGGTGAAAGGAACTGTGAGAGGTAGTTCAGCCAATAGCATATCTGCATGTCCATAATGCTGTAAAGCAAACCAATTGCAGACCAGCATTTTATATAACAGCGGCAATAGCAGACAGGCATCTTCGAGACCTAACTACATATCCAAGAACGCGACAAGGTTTTTGGGCACACATAATTTCTTATTGGTGTTGTATAGTGGGGAAATATCCAATAAGAGGTGTATAGTAGTCAAAACATTGTATCCAGTGGGCCTACTGTATTGCACAGAGTGATCTCTAGTGTGTATTTCTAAGTACCTTCTCACGTTTCACAAGAATTCCAAGAAGCGAAAACTGATGAGGTTTAATGTCTGACTCATCATTGTCTGATCAGAGCAATTGATTGGTGGCCTCTGTCAGCCCTGACTCCTTATTATCCTGTGTCCTCTCTTAATGCGCTATTGACTCTGCCTTTACTCAATTGTCCATTCCAGAGTAAACACAGCGCAAGATGAAAGAGCTGTTCAGATTAGCTAGCATAGTCTATTTTTTTTTTTTTGCTCCACTATGCTTTTAGTATGCTCTTTATTGGCTGCCATGTTACGTGTTCCAAAAAAGTCTTTTAAGTTATAAAAGAAAATGTGAGACAGTAAACTGTTTGAACCGGAAGATTGACACTGTATAATTGATCTCACAGTGTAATTAGCCGAGCTCCGGGTCTGAAGCTGGTGGTGGAGACCCTGATGTCTTCACTGAAGCCCATCGGCAACATAGTGGTCATCTGCTGCGCCTTTTTCATCATCTTTGGCATCCTCGGGGTGCAGGTAAGCAGCGTGATGAAAAGAAACGATGCAAGGACATTTTATTTCTCTGTGTTATCAGATCATGTTTGCAGGAAGTCAGACCATTAAAAGAGAATGCTTCCGCGACATAGTCGGGTGGGTTATTTTTTTTCCCGTCCGAGTCGTAACTCATTCCATGTGGCTTACCTAGTCAATAACGATTTCATGGCGTGCCGCCCAAGGACTAATCCGTACGAATGAAATTGCCCTTGGTGTCGTCCAGTCGCCCATCTATCTACCTTTAGCACATTTATACTTCAAAGACCCTCTTCATATGGTGGGGGTCATTTGAGGTTAATAAACACAATCATCTTGTGTGTCCATGATTGGATGCTGCTGCTTCTTTAATGGCTTGTGTCTCTGGCTCACTAGTCAGCTAGTTGTCCGGATAGAAAGCCGACTGTCTTAATAACTAAAGCCAATTAGCTAGGTATCTATCTATTCTATCTAGCAATTTGTCTGTTTATCTCTGGCTAACTTGTCAACTCGTTATCTCTTCAGCCAACTGTCTTCATAACTAAAGCCAGCCAGCCAGCCAGCCAGCCAGCTAGCTAGCTACATGTCTGGATAGTGGGCTAGCTATTATTGTAGCTAGCAATCTTTCTGTCTCTGGCTTATGAGACATCTAGTGGTCTCTATTGCGAGTTATCTACCATCTGGATGGATGAAGCTAGTAAGATAGTTTGCTGTTTGGATACCAATTTAGCTTTCATTCTTGGCAGCAATTTGTCTGTCTGTGTATCTGGATCATCATTGAACTGGTCCTCTGGATAGGGAGCCAACTGTGTTAATAGCTGAAGTCAGTTTGCTTGCTCATTGTCTGGATAGCAAGCTAGCTATTATTTAAGCTAGCTGTCTGTTTCTTTTTGCCTCTGGCTCACTAGTCAGCGAGCCCTTTAACTCTTTGTCTGTTTGCATTACAGCTCTCTGTTCCCCAACCTAGCTAGCTGCTGTCAACCCCAAATTTACCTTAAAGCGTGAAGAGTGAAGAGTTTTCAAGTTGTTGTTTTGTGACTTTTCGTTCCCAGCTCTTCAAAGGAAAGTTCTTTGTTTGTCAAGGCGAAGATGTAAAGAACATCACAAACCGGTCTGACTGTTTACAAGCCAGCTACAGATGGGTCCGACACAAGTATAACTTTGACAACCTAGGACAGGTCAGAACTCGAGATACAAACTGTTTTTTCTTTGACCGTCAGACACCCTTTTTGCATCATTTTCATATGTCCTTGTTAACAGGCCCTGATGTCTCTATTTGTTCTGGCATCAAAAGACGGCTGGGTGGATATCATGTATGATGGATTGGATGCTGTAGGAGTCGACCAGCAGGTGTGGATCGGTCCATCAAATTGTTTGGCTTTGAGTGTCCCTAAATGTATTGAGTGTATGTATCATGATCGTTGCAGCCCGTGATGAACCACAATCCGTGGATGTTGCTGTACTTCATCTCCTTCCTCCTGATTGTGGCCTTCTTCGTGCTCAACATGTTTGTGGGCGTGGTGGTGGAGAACTTTCACAAGTGTCGGCGTCACCAGGAGGCCGAGGAGGCCAAGCGCAGGGAGGAGAAGAGACTGAAACGCATGGAGAAAAAGAGACGGAGTAAGGAGAAGGAGCTTGCTGGTCGGTAGTCTTTCCACATCTTTCTGAGTCCTGCTTGGTTTGAGCCTGAGCCTTTCTGTTGCCCTTTGAGTTTTGCTGAGTCTGGACCAACACAATTGGTGGTCTACCACCAAGAGACCTCTTCTGGGTCACTGAAGCCCTCTTGTGTCTCGACTCGGGCTGCTTTTCATCCAACTCTAACATTAAACCTGCTAATGTTGGACTTGGAGTCAAGCTACATTGAGAGGCTATTCACAGGGAGAGTAAAAGCGTCAATTCTCAACCCCTGATTCTATCATGCTTGGGTTGGCCCCTCCTTGGCGCATGCCCGTTGAGCTCTCACAAACGGGACTTGCATGGTGCTTTTCAGAGCTAGAGGGAGGGGGAGTCGTTTGGTCATCAATATCCCGGATCACAAGCCAGATGACCTCCCTCCCTTCCCCTCTTCTTGCATGTTGTTTTAGTACAGCCGGCGGGGCAGGGATCGACCAAAGCTTCAACGAGGTGGTAGTCTTTGATCACCAGAAGACATTCAGAAGTTAAATCACCGCTCGCCCTCCCCCTTCCCTTACGGCTGTATAGGAGTAAATGACAAACTGCTTGAGTGGTTCAGTGCAATTCCACTGCCTCTTAAACCTAAAACGCACGCTGGCGTCCGCGAGCACGGAGAAGTGCCTTCACGAGAATTAATCGGTTATAGAAGGCACTCTTTGGGTATGTGTATTCACAAGGAGCAGTGGACTCCAATGATTTTGTTATATGATTGTTTTTATTTCTAGTTCTCTTGAGAAATACAGATGATTTAAAAACATTTATACACAACCCCTGCACAATCTGTCAAAAGATGTACACAGTACACTGTTATATTAAGAAGGTCCGGCCCCAAGGGGCAGAGTTCGGACAAGTGTTTTTGGGGGGGAACATAGACAACAAAAAAAGGGGCCACAACGGGATAAAGAAAAAGAAGAAAAAGAAAAACACCGTCTGGAGGACTTATGGCTAGCAGAGTGTATAAACACATGTAATACTACAGTCCGGAGACAACTCTCGGCTGGAAGTGTACAAGTAGTCCAGAACAGCAAAGCAAATGCCAGGGCGATCCAACAACTGTTGTCCTACTAGTGAATATACAGGCCTGGCTTCATTAAGGTGAGATTAGAGGCAGGTGTGTGCAGTTCAGCCACTCACCCCTAGTCAGCGCCTTCTGGGGAGGAAATGGCTTGCGACAAAAAACTTCCTTTCAACCATCTTGGAACGGTGGCCACTCTTGCTTTCAGATTCCTTTCCCAAGGATTTTTCAGAGCTTAGACTGCAATAGAAAAATAAAGCTTCATTAAGCAACTGAGTTTCTACTATTTCCTTGCCATCAATAGAAAATATTACAAGTGCTTCATGAAGCTTTCTTTGTCCATCAGGTATTTCCGGGACAGAAAAGGAACTTCAATTTTTTGTTGTTTTTCTCCGTATAAAATAAAAAAGCAGACGAATAGGTGGGCTCAGAATCTCTGGAAAGACGAAACTCCGCCATACAAACCAGCTTAACCGTTAGCTGCTTCCTTCTGTTCTTACTCCGTCCCTCTTTCCCACTTTCTTTCTCGCTCTCTCTCTGCTTCTCTTCCATCTCTCTCGCGCCCTTTGTCCTACTCCCCTACTAACATCGTCTCATTCCTCTAGATTTAATGGTTCCAGGGGTGAGTTGGGCCCTCTCTGAAGGCACATTAAAAGGTACCCTGTTCCCAGCATGCTTTGTTTTGTCCCTCGACTCGTCACTCCGCCACTGACCATGAGCGTCCACCGCGGTGGGGAGGGTTCTAAGTTGCGTAATCATGGGAGGTACGGTCCCATCACATGTCCTCGTCCCCCCTTGCCTCTCATCCCATCAGCCTATAGTTAGCTGCTGTTTGCTGTTGCTTTTCTTTCTTCTGTTGTGAGTTTGTCTTTTACGGCCGTCTTGCACTGTTCGCCAACCATCTGCTGTACCTCACACTGCACCAGCTTCATCTGAGGAAGACTGCTCTGGTTTTCTTGGTATTGTCAAGTGCAGAAGGGGTGAAGACCGACCATGAAATGTATGAAACAAATAGTGGACATTTTATACTTGTTCCAAAATGTTGTTAACCGTTTGCCCTTTTTAGTCTTTGCACTTTCTTGGGATCATTTTGAAAGTAACAAGTTCAGTACGTATGGCCTAAAAAAGGACTTAAAAGAGTCTAATAGACATTCAACAACTAATCAAATAATGGAACAAATCATCAATTTCATCTCCATCTAATTATTGGGAGGGATAAAAACCTTGTTAAATCCTAAGAGATAGAGCATTTTGGCAGTCAATATATGTTTTTGTTTTTAATTATAAAAATAAAATTTTGTTGGATCAAAAAAATGTTGATCCCTGAACATAAATCTATTACTCATAATTTATTACATTTCACATAGTTGCAAAAATCTTCAAATATGGGATTTTGTTTTTTTATATATCTGTTACAAATGATTGACCTTCTTTGAGGTCTCATTCATTTTTCTTGTTAATTTAGAGGGAGATTATTTTTACCTGACACCATCGACTTCCTGTATTTTGGAAAATATTAATGAGGCACCAAATATGTAACTCAATAATAACTAGTTCATTCTTTCCAAAATCATAACTTGAAATGATGTTGCTGACAAGAATAATCCACAGGTTCATCAAATCTTTAAATAACTAGCCTTAGTCTGTAAAACATTTCAGTGCATTCATCACATGTATCGGTGTACTTTATCAAATAATTCTTCCTGTCCCCGGGTAATACCCTTTCACTATTCGCATTACACACACAATCACATAGACCGATACACACACGTTTTCCAGCCGAATCTGGGTCACCGCTAACAGAGATAAGTTTCTTTTTGCCTCCAATTCCACCAAGGCTGAGAGGTAATAAATGGAATCAGTCCCGTATGGCAATGGGAATTAGTTTATTTTTTAGTCATAGCCCTTTCTACCATTAAAGCTGGTGTCCGTAATTTCAAAATATTGTACTTGCTGACGCCATCGTCTGGCTGTAATCATTATGGTAGCCTCTGTCAAGACCCTTTTGATGCCCGTGCAAGTATCTGAAATTCTTAGATGCGCTTGATTAAACTTCCTTTTTCGTGTTTTGGGGGGTTTTAGGTTGGCATTTGGACTATATAGGAAACAGTCCTTATCTTGCTTTCACCATTTTCATTATAGAATTTAAAAAAAACGCGACCAGACGCGTGAAATCCCCCGCCTCCTCTCCTCTAGCACAATGCGCTCTGTTGCCGGGACACTGAGGGTAAAAGACAGTAAGATAAAAGCAGAAAGGGCAAAAATATATAAAGGCTCTTTGAACTCTGTTGGGTATTGTTAACAAATACCTAATGGACAAAATATTTAATTTTAAACTTTTTAAGAAAACGTCAAACTTCGCACCTTTTCTTTAAGAATTATATTATTTACTCGTCCCCGTTACATAGAATATTGAGGTTTGATGTGTATTCAGACGCTGTCCTACTTACGAACGAGATTCTGGTTGGACGATCGTTCGTAAGTTGAATTTGTTTGTAAGTTGCTTCAGTACTAAATTTTGTATGGAATGTATGTGTAAGGTTTATATAATTACGTTTAAGGCTTGTATAAGTAACCTGTATTTTGTACTAAAAAATAAACATTTCATAAAATGATATGCTCGATAAAGATAAATTAGATCAAGTTTAACTTACTTTTGGAACATGAGCTTCAACAGTTAGGCGACTTCCTCCTCCGTGATAAAGTGGCAGAAAAAAAGCGATCCAACCATTTTCTCAACCACATCAAGCTTTCTTATTCCACTTTTTTTTTCCGTTAAGTTGAATGAATGAATGAAAACTTAATTCGAACATTAAAATAAAAACAGAACAAAAACAATAACTCAACAACAAAATAATGTTACATAATATGTTCGAAAAGGGGTAGTAAGCAAATGCTTTCATTTCAAAAGAAACTGCTTGATACCTCTTTACACCAACCATACAGTATTGAATGGATGCACAATATATTAAACAATAAAAATGTCAAAGCTCTTAGCGCGCTGGAGATATAGTATAGAATGTTTACACACGAACTAGGAAGAGGAAGCAGATTTCATCTTCGGGGTGGATGCTGGCGGACCTCTCACAGCGCCACATGCCGGTAGCGGCGGATAAAATCTCTACAGTACTGTCCTCTACTCGCAAAAAGGTGCACACAATACAAAACCTAACCTAGCAATTGGCGGATATTTTTTGACATCATGGAAAAAAATCTACAGTTTTTCTTAAGTCGAATGGTCGTAAGTAAGTCTGTATCTGTCAAAAGCACATAACAGGAACAACATCTGATTGTTTTGATGCTTAGTCATGATTGATACTTGGAAAACAGAAAAACACCCATTGACAACACTTGGTTTTATACAGTATTTTCCAATGTTTACATTTTGTAATTTCTAAATAAATGTCGAAAAGTCGCACTCAGCCACATGATATATAAATGTTATATCCATTCAATTAGCTAATAAAGCTCGTGGTACTCCGGATACATTCTGTATATTTACTTCTCCATTGACAGCAACGATTAATGGGTTTCGTTAAAGGAATGGCTGAAAAGTCGATAAAGAATGATGGTTTGCCAACATGCCCTGGAAACAAAACGCCAGCCATTAAAGCATCTTAATTTATCTTCAAAACACATTTGTTACTCCATGAGAGAGCAAGTGAGCAAAAAATGTGCACAGTTGCAGCAGGCAAAGGCCCCCTAACTTATCATGATAAATGTTTTACGCCAGGAACTTTTATCAATGAATATTTCATCCGCAGGAATGTCAACAAGAGAGTGCAAGGGTGGCGTAAACTGTCAAGGGGCAGCGGCAGGGAACATTTAACGTCACCATCAACATGACAAAGTGCACTTTTTAAGTGACAACCGAGCCCACTAATATGGCCGATGTCTGTTCCTGTCAAGTTCTTGTTGACGTCAAGATGTAAAAATCAAACGTGGCTTCCCCATGCTAAATAAAATCCTTACACGTGTTTTTTTCAGTGCACAGAAAAAACTACAATATATTTCCATACAAACAGAACTAAAAAATAGTTAATTAAATATGTTGAGCGACAAAATATTCAAGCAGGTGCATGTGAAAACACTTTGCCCAAAAATGACCTTTTTTTTGTCGTATACAAAACAGCTTGTTCACTGCTACCAAATACTACAAATCTTCTGTAGTTTCGTACGCCAGTTTATAGCAAAACACGCATTTTCTATGTCAACTACAAATATCAAAAGAAAAATCAAGCAATACTTAGATTGGTCTTGACAATGTTGATTGTTCCTTGGTCATTTATGGTGTATTAGTGCCATCTGCTGGACACTTGTAGAAATGGCAGGTTTTTGCGCATTTTTTTAAGTGATAGCTTGGTCTAAAAAACACCTTTGACTTAAAAATGACACTCTTAAATGCTACTACAAAAAAAATTATTATAAAATCTAAAAAATCTCATCGATTCTGAAATAAGGGTTTCAGTGGTTGGTAGGTCTGATTGTTATATTATTACGTTTTTTCTTTCATTTTTTAAATGAGTCAGAACATGTAGAGGCTGATTAAATTACAGAGCCTTATCATACCAGACTGTCAAGAATCTTATAATATTTATGTATACCAGCAAATAGTATCAAAAATGAGTACAACTTAATCATAGCAAAATGTTAGCTCACTCGGTAATAATTTGCCCTTTTCCTTGTATTGTTTTGTGCTTTCGTTGTCTACATCTATGACCAGGTTTTTAAGCTATCACTCAGATTGAGGGCACTGGAGCCCGTTCTAGCTAACTTCGGGCAGCAGGCGTGGAAAACCATTAACTGGTTTCCTCCCAGTCGCAGGGCACACACTCGCTCATTTACCTCTAGGGACAATTTGGACCAGCCAATTATGCTGACATGCATGTTTTTGGCATGTGGGAGGAAACTGGAATGCCCAGGGGAAACCCACGAAAGCACGGGGAGAACATGCAAACTCTGCACGGGGAAGCTGTGGTAGCTGGATTTGAACATTGGACCTCTGCACTGTGGGGCTGCGCGCTAACCACTCATTTCATACATCAGTATCGTCCTTGCTTTAAAACCAGATCCAACGAGTTTTCAATTAAATAACACAGATAATAAAACAATTCACCTTTAAAATACCTAATGAAACCAAAATACATAAGCAGGCAAATTCCCCAATTTAAATTCTAAATTTATCAGATGGATTATTTTGAAATGCAGTGAAACCGGATGGCTAGAATCTTGCATCGGTTTGTTGCCCAAAGTGGATTTCTAATTGTTTGTCGTGGTTTTGTAGGGCTTCATATCATAAACTGTTGCCTTGCACCTTTCTAAACTAACAACTGAAACCTAATAGTTGCTATGACTTCTATTACTACAACTTCTTCCAGTTCGTCCTTATCCTTAAAAGTATCCGATGGATGATGACTTGTAGTCATGGCTGGTCTGCTATATGGAATTTTTGCTTTAACACTGGTATTTGGAAAATGAAGCCTCATGAAGCACTTGTCTCCTCTAGAGGAAGCTCTTGGATCGAAATTTCCATTGTATTCCTAAGCCTAGTGTACCATCTTCTGGAGTAAGAAAACTACAAGTGCTTCATGAAGCTTCATTTATCCATCAATATTTTAATGTAGGGGGGAGACAATAAAAACTCCTTTTTTTTGTGTTCTGGTCATCGCTGCTGTCCTTGTCCCACTCACGTCGGCCGTCCGCTTCCCTTTCCCATCCAGTCGCGCATTTTAGTTGGTTCATTGCTCAAGTATGACTCAGAAAGAAGTGTGTCAGTCTGCCATGCCAACCAGCACAATGTCTGTCTGCCACCGGAAAAATGTGTTTACGTGAGAATGGCTGTGTGTTCGAGCGTGTTTGACAGCACCAGAAAGTTGTTTGTCATCACGCCTTTATCATATTTGAATGATTTTGTGTCTAATGTCTTTGATGCTTTACAGCTGGACTGAACAATTTGCTCTGCTGCTGCTCTTATTGCTTTTCTTTCTTCTCTCCCTTTGTAGGATTTTTTTTGATGTTTAATAGTTATCAAGCAAGGCAGCAGAGCATTTTGAAACACCAGTTTTGTCATGTTATGTCTGTAGAGTATTCCCTTGAGTTTCACTGTTTAAGTTTTATAACCACCAGTATTAAGTGAATTTCTGCAAAGTAGAAACCTTATTTACTTAATTTTAGAATAATATAATTATCGACTAACAAAACAAATCCATTTACTTGTGTACATTTCAGTATTTTGGATATTTTGATGCCGCTAAGCACGCTGAACTTGTAGAACAGAGACGAATGAACCCTGATATACCTCGCTACAAAAGCTTTGTTTGTATTGGTTGATTCCTCCCTGGACATTTCCATTTAATTCTGTCCCTACAGTAAAAATGGCACAGGTGTAGCCGTTCATATTTTGTTGCTGTCACTGTTGTTTCCATCCATATATAGTGTAAGTCTATGTTTCTGGCTAGCCAATATACAATCACAGCTTGGGACACAGAAACGGAGCAAATGGTATTTTAATGATTGAATAAGATCATTCTTCATTAATGTCCGAAGTTAAATGCGGAAACAACATTTATTTGCGTAAAGACGTCGCTCGTGCTTGCACCCCGGATTGGAATACTCTCAAACGCCTTGGAACTAGGGTTATTTTTTGGTCACATTTGGTTCCTCCAATCAATGCCCAGAAGGCAGTTCTCCGACTGGTCTGTAAAGTAATGCAGAAATTCCCCAATGTATGTAATTCATACGTGGGACCTATTGAAAGAAAACAATCAGCGAAAGTCAAACAGCAAAATGACAAGGGAATACTCTAACATTAAATAGTCCTGTCAGCTTTTATGTTTCCACTCTGTGTTTGCCGGATTCTTAAACCAGGCCGTGTTCGACTTTGAAAGCAGACACAGAGTAAAATGTTTTACCACGAAAGAAAGAGGTATCAAAGGCGTTCACATTATAAGGAAGCAAACATCTTGATAAAGATGGCCCCCTATATCTTATATTTTCCCTTAGTGATGCCTGTAGCCATCAACTGTGTAAAGAGCTTTCCATGCCCGCCTCTTCATTTCAAATCATCTTTGTTCTTTTTAGGTCTTGTACATCAGCCGTTACATTTCATATGACAATTTGGTCAAGTGCCTCCCACTTCTAGACACATTCAGAGGAGTTCCAGCTCAGCCATGATAATATCTTCTAGTTTCAAGTCTCATGATCAGTCCCAAGTTTATTGCAGGGCACCCAACCTTCACATCCTTGAACTTCTTTTGGTGCCATTATTCGATCACCTCATCCTGGGAATATGCACTATATTCTAGAATCATTTACTACATAACCAACTCACCCCAGAGTCACAGTAAAGCCATGGAGCTGTACCGTAGTGTTCTTTATTCATCAGTCCAAAATCAAATAAGAATAATCATGTCTGTATTTCCCAAAAATCCGGACCACCCTGGAAAGAGGCTGCATCCAAAAGCAACTGCCAGACCGAGTCCACCTCAAGTATTGTATGCAGAATTTGGATGATCTCACAGAAACTGAACTGAGGAGCTTCAGTTTCGCTGTTGCTTTTGGATCGGACAGCAGTAGTTCTCTGATTGAATCTTTTTGAGGAAGGGAATGCTAAATGCTGGCCTCAGACTAATGAAGTAGCACCTGGATTTCAAAAGATCTTAGGGATCCCAGATTGCTGAGTCTTGATTTTGAAATCCAGTATCACATATTTGTATCACAAACCCCCTAAGTTTTCCAAAACTCTGTCACCGATTGTGCAATGAAGTTTCTGAGAAACCTAGCGAGATTTTCCCTTCCTCACTACTATCTTTTCTGAGTACAGGGAATAGTTGAGGACCAACCGAATCCAGTGTGAGAGGAGCATCTGGGAAATAAAGATGGGAGGGGCAATCATAGTGGCAGAGCGTGAGACGGGGAAAACCTCCTGGTTGAACTAAATGAGTCACCAAAGTCACAGGGGGGATTGTCCCAAATGTCTCTTCACTTTGTCCACCAACTGATTTGCCCAACCTATCTACAGAGTTCAAAACAAGTGTCACAAAACCAATAACCAACCTTTTTTACAGAGTAGCAGCCCGCTCCATAACACAACGGGTCTTATTAATGTCTTCCTATTGTATTACCTTGTATCTCACTTTATGAATACCACCCTCCCTTACCTCTTTCAACACAACCTTCACCCCTCCTGACCCCCCCTCCAAACCCCACTTCCAACAGAAGCTCAGAGTAAGCCTTACTACTCCGATTACTCTCCCACCCGTTTGATTATCCACAAGATGTGCACCAGCCATTACTTGGACCTCTTCATCACCATCGTTATTGGTCTCAACGTCATCACAATGTCCATGGAGCACTATCAGCAACCGAAGGTCAGATGTTCTAAATTAAGCACACACATTTGATTTGAAGTCATATAATTTGATTACTTTCTGGAGGAAGACAGTAGGAACAAGATACAGGTTCAAGGGACGAATCTAATGGGGCTTCGTTAAGATCCATTTTTTTCCTCCGGTATCAAATAATTTCTAAATTGTCTATAAAATGTACGGTAGACCCCTGGGATGCGGCGAGTCCACCTTTTAATGTTTTTACTTCATGGTGTGGAATTTGATGTTTATTCTGCCCCTCGTCATGGCGTTGTCCCCTACTATACGACATCAACAACTTATTTTGTGTGCCCAAACACTTAAAATTAACATTTGCGATGATTGTGCGTATGTAGAAATATGTCTGCTATTGTCGACGTCATATAACATTCTGGTCTGCTAATGTTTTGCATCATGAAATTGCTGATGTTATTGGCCAAACTACTTCCCACAATACATTTGTGTTTATTCACTTCAGAATGTCACGTGCTTTGTAAAGACTTAACAAGTCACGGATACAATACTTATCCTCTATGGGTCCCAAAAGCTTGCAGTGATGCTAAAGGGAGAAGCAAAAACATGATAACCTGGGAAGCAAAGCTTGTAAGTATCAACATATTAAAAAAAAAAAACGAATCACTACCCTAACCAAGTTGCATGGCCGTAATCGTTCAAGCATCAGGACTATTTTGAAAATAAGTAGGGGATTAAAGCAGGGAACGTTTTTTTAGTGGTTGACTGAGTCTATTTAACCATACTTCCAGTAATTAGCCTCCTAATTACCCAGTAATAGCATATAGTAATAACATAGTTGTTCTTTGAGAAATGCATATCGAACTGGGTGCCGTTTGGGCTAATTAGTCACAAAAAGTACCTTTCATCTTGAAAAATATTGGAGACCCCTTTTCTCTAAGGCCAAGATAATCCTCTTAAGTCAAGTTTTCAATTCAATTTCCTTTTTAATCGACCATTTCAACGCACCATCGCATCGACCAGCTAACTCCACTATACCAGCTCGAGTCAAATAAAACCAAAAATATATAAAATGTGTTGTTGTTTTCCCCTTAAATGTATATTTATTTATAACCCGTGTTTTGTCATGTATACATAAATTACACATTCGTAATACTTAATGAATAGTATTTTTTTTGTAATTCTATTTGGGGAACCTGGGGTTTGGAAGGCATTAGCTAACTACCCTAGGTTTCTATACCCCTCTATATGGCAATTTCACATTAGGATTCCCATTTTAGAACGGATTAACGTCTTCATCTAGGGGTCTACAGTAACGGGATCGGGCCGAGGGCTGAAGTTCTAGTCTTCTTGTGGCAAAACTGTCTCAAACTTGAATGATGCCAGCCTTAATAATGAATTGTTGTCCTTTCCTCAAATCTTCAGGAGCTGGATGAAGCCTTGAAGATCTGTAACTACATCTTCACTCTCATCTTTGTGCTGGAGTCAGTCTTCAAACTGGTTGCCTTTGGCTTCCGCCGCTTCTTTAAGGACAAGTTAGTATTTGAGGAGCTGACAAGACTACCGCGAATTAATGTGATTATTTTTTGGCTGGATTGGCTCCGAGGCAGCTCCGGCAAAGTCACAAACAAACATTTGTGGTAGCTTGCCGCTTTGGGGGGATTTGACAGCGTGATTCAAACAGATTCATTAGCTCGTCAGGAGATGGTTGCAAGCCGGTATGAATAAAAAACGCCTCATTAAACAGCCATAAAACAAGCTGCCTGGAATGATTTCATTTCTTTGAAATCTCCAACCTCCCAATGAAAACCACATTATAGCTCAAATCTGTGCCACGCACTCATTTCTTCGGAATTTAGCCGAGGTATCAGGATTTTTGGACTCGACCTACTCCGAAAGACGTAAGAGCCAATCATTGACGTAGAGGATGAATTTTCAAATGAGGTACACATTCAAAGTTATTCATCTTAAAAGAAAACAACGCTAGATTTTGGAGTACAAGCTAATCTTCGGTGTGGAAGGCAATGATAATTTACAGTGCGAAAATGAATGGAATCATGAAAACTCCATGTTGTATGATATTAATTTTTAAAAGTGAATCGCTTGAATTAACTTCATTAGACAATGCATATCTCTCATTGTGATGTAATTGAGACATCTTTTAAAGGAACAGCATGCTAGAGGAGAGACATTTTTACCGTACTCTTTTTGCAAATGAACCCAATTAGTCGCCACTTTAGTATATTCAGTGATACCTTGGTACTCAAAAAACTGTATTCAAAAAGTCTATAATATACCCAAAAATCTGAGTGTTTTTCGAAATGAGTGGCCATCTTGGCTACTCTTGTCCCATCGGCTACCATCGTTTATAAAGTCCGTCAGTTCCGCAAACATGAGTTAAAGTTTATTGTGATTTAATGTGTTTTATTGCCATTTTTCCAATAATTAAGGGCACCAAAAATTAGTGATAAGGAGAAAAAGCAAAACTGTTAGAACAACGATCAGGTTTATGAAGAACATTATTGTGAAATACGTGAATGATGTATGAGTGTCTGCTATCAAACCTCTCCTCAAAGGTACAGTAAATAGTTTAGAGTTGTATTATTATGTTAATTATGCGTAATCTTTATATTGCACAAATATAAATAATTTTCATTGTTTATGTACACGTATTATTATTATGACTATTCATAATTTGGGTATTCTGGAATGCTTATGAAAGTACAAAATAAAAATATGATTATTTTTTATGGGAAAATATATTGAACTACACCAATTTAATGTTCAAACACTGATCTGGAACAGATTTTGATTGAGGAACTAGGTACTGTACCACTGCATATCCTAAAAAGTAATCCAGGAAACTTCCTGTATTTGAAAAAGTGGTGAAATTGGTGAGATGAGGGTTGTGCTACTAAGAAGACAACAACAATAACTAGAATGGCTGTGCGCCATTAGAGCTTTTTGGGGCAGTCTTCACATCAGGGGTAACCTACCTGACTGCCTACCTGGGAGGGTGAAATATCTCACTGGGAACAAATGCTGAGTCATCAAAACTATAAGTGCTGAGTCAGTTTTTTGGGGGGCATTTGTGAAAGATGGCGGTCATGTCTAAACTCCTTCCCCTTTTGTCTTACATAACAAACATATCACCCAAATGAATACCATCAACCATAATGTTATTTAGTAGACAATGAAAATAATTTGTGAAGTGGACAAAACAAATCTAATCGAGACCAAATATGTGTAGGTGGAACCAGCTGGATCTGGCCATCGTCCTGCTGTCCATCATGGGGATCACTCTGGAGGAGATTGAGGTCAACGCTTCACTGCCCATCAACCCCACCATCATCCGGATCATGAGAGTGCTGAGGATCGCCAGAGGTAGGCGCTCAATACTTCTCTTGTGTATTGATTTCAAGACGTGACACGTCCACTTTTATCAGGAGTCCTCTTCTTTATGTAATAACTCCTCAAGTACAAGAAAAGTGCAAGTTGAAGAGAACAGAGTGCAGAAAAGAAGTGGTCGGCAACCACCGGGCAAAGGGTCTGTACCCGGCAGGGTTGGGTAGGGTTACTTTAACTTGATTACTTTCAATTACTTTTGGATTACTCCAATATCAAATATGCTAATAAAAGACAAACAAAACTAAATATGAATAAAATGATGACTCACAACACGTGGTAAGCTTTCTCTCCTGGCTTTGATCTCTTTGATCTCCGCGACAGAAACAAAATGTAAATAAATCCAAAAAGCTTGCCAACATCATTTTTGCCGTTCCATGTGTTCCGTTACTCCCCAAGCCTGCACAAAATTTAGTCATTTTATTCATATTTAGTTTCTTTTGTCTTTTATTAGCATATTTGATATTGGAGTAATCCAAAAGTAATTGAAAGTAATCAAGTTAAAGTAACCCTACCCAACCCTGATACCCGGCCACATTTCATTTGGGACCAGGTCCCACGGAAAGATAAAATGGTTGTCTTATTTTTTGCTTTTAACATATATTATCATTTTTTAAAAACAAAATCAAATCCTGGTTACGCGTTATACACAAGGTTATTTGAGCGATGATTGATCAGTGGTCAAATATCGCTGGCCAAATTTCCTCGGGCTTTGGATGCCACAGGAGGCAAACCCGGATTGCGGCATTATTAGAAAGAGTTTAGCCAAAACAACTGTGTACAATGTGTCAGTGATTAAAAATAGTGTGATGATGAGATCAAATCAAACGCCTTTTTCCTATGATATCTACATCCCTAGAGGTCTTGTGATTACGCAGAGGATTTAGGCATATTATTATTATTTTTATTGTTTGAATTGCTAATTGTTAATGGATCAAACCACAAGAATAATATCAGATATTAAAACCTGTCCGTGGTACAGAAACTGGTGTGGACCACTGCAAAAAAGGACAAAGAAATGAATGGAGAGCATCCAAAGAAAGCACAATACGATCCTAACCTATCCAACCACTTTCAGAAAAATAACAATGATAAAAATCATAAGAAATCCTGATGATAGGTTTTTTTTTTAAATATCCTTCTTTGAAAGCATCCGTTAGAAAGTTGTTGTTTTTTCCGATAAATCGTCTCTCTCCATGTTTAGCATAGAGGAGTTGTGTTTTGTTGCGAACTGTGAAATACTTGAGGCAAGGCAGACACAACCCATCTGAATTTAACATCCACGCTTAAGCTAGTTTGCTATCTAATTAGTTTTGCTATCTAATGATAAATCAATGCTACAATTTAACACCAACCCTGAATAATGTTTTTATATAGTATTACTTATATGACTTATATATGATTATATTTTTGCCCCTTTTATTGTAAAATTATTCATAATTCCTCATTATTTGTTTCATTTTTTTTTTAATATATTTTTTAATATGAAAAAATATTATCATATATAATAATAAACATATATGTAGTGTTTAGTTTCCCTTTTGTTATACGTGTTTATGCTAAAACATCCCTGATTTTTTTTTGTTAATACTTTTTATGAATTATATATATATATATATGTTAATGGTCTGCATTTATATAGCACTATATATATATATATATATATATATATATACTTTTAATGGTTTCAAAATGTTTTTTTTTGTTGCAATATGATGTGATACTAAAAATATATAAAATATATAATTTGGTATTTTAAAAGATGTTCTTTATTTTAAGTTTTCTTGTTTTTTTTTTATGTCAAAACATACTGGAAATTTTTTCTTAAACTTTATTTTTTTCTGAATATTTCAGGGGGTTATAATATATATATATATATATATATATATATATATATATATATATATATATACTGGACTGTCTCAGAAAATTAGAATATTGTGTTAAAGTTCTTTATTTTCTGTAATGCAATTAAAAAAACAAAAATGTCATACATTCTGGATTCATTACACATCAACTGAACTATTTCAAGCCTTTTATTATTTGAATATTGCTGATTTTGGCTTACAGCTGAAAAAAACTCAAAAATCCTATCTCAAAATATTAGAATACTTCCTCAGACCAAGTAAAAAAATAATTTTATAACAGCAAAACTAAATCAAACATTTGAAAATGTCCATTGATGCACTCAGTACTTGGTTGGGAATCCTTTTGCACGGATTACTGCATCAATCCGGCGTGGCATGGAGGCAATCAGCCTGTGGCATTGCTGAGGTGTTATTGATGCCCAGGATGCTTCGATAGCGGCATTCAGCTCATTTGCATTTGTAGGTCTGGTGTCTTTCATCTTCTTCTTAACTATACCTCACAAATTCTCGATGGGGTTCAGGTCAGGGGAATTAGCAGGCCAATCAAGGACAGTGATGCCATGGTCAGTGCACCAGTTACTGGTGGTTTTGGCACTGTGGGCAGGTGCCAGATCATGCTGGAAAATGAAATCCTCATCTCCATAGAGCTTTTCAGCAGATGGAAGCATGTAGTGCTCTAAAATCTCTTGGTACACAGTTGCATTTACTCTGGACTTGATGAAACACAGTGGACCAACAGCAGCAGCTGACATGGCTCCCCAAACCATTGCTGACTGTGGGAACTTCACACTGGATTTCAAGCAACTTGGATTTTGCTCCTCTCCAGCCTTTCTCCAGACTCTGGCGCCTTGACTTCCAAATGAAATGCAAAACTTGCTTTTGTCTGAAAAGAGGACTTTGGACCACTCTGCAACTGTCCAGTGCTTCTTCTCCATAGCCCAAGTCAGACGCTTCTTCCGTTGTCTTGAGTTCAGAAGTGGCTTGACCATGGGAATACGGCTATTGTAGCCCATTTCCCGGACACGTCTGTGAACTGTGGCTTTTGACACCTGGACTCCAGCTTCAGCCCACTGTCTTTGAAGCTCCCCCAAATTCTGGAAGCGGCTCTTCTTCACAATTTTGTTAAGGCTGCGGTCATCTCTCTTGGTTGTGCAGCGTTTGCGGCCACATTTTTCCCTTCCAACAGACTTTTTGTGGATATGCTTTGAAACTGCACTCTGTGAACAGCCTGCTCTTTGAGAAATTTCTTTTTGTGTCTTACCCTCCTGATGGAGGGTATCAATGATGGTCCTCTGGACAGCAGTCAGATCAGCAGTCTTCCCCATACTTGTGATTTAGTTTACTGAACCAAGCTGAGTGTTTTTAAGGCTCAGGAAACCCTTGCAAGGTGTTTCGAGTTAATTAGATGATTCAGGTAATTAGTTGAATAGCCTAGTTGTATACTTTTTCATGATATTCTAATATTTTGAGATAGGATTTTTGAGTTTTCTTAAGCTGTAAGCCAAATTCAGCAATATTCAAATAATAAAAGGCTTGAAATAGTTCAGTTGATGTGTAATGAATCCAGAATGTATGACATTTTTGTTTTTTTAATTGCATTACAGAAAATAAAGAACTTTATCACAATATTCTAATTTTCTGAGACAGTCCAGTATATATATATATATATATATATATATATATATATATATATATATATATAAGGACATTTTTGCAAATGTTTGTTGAGCAGAAAAGAAATTAATTTAAAAAAAAAAAGCAATTTTGCTAGCTAGAATTAAACCGCGCCCCATGGTGTGAAAAGAAAGAAAAGGCAATTCTTACATAAATAATTTCAATAAAAATCACTGATTTCCTTTTCCTGTGCCTTCTTGGAATCAAAACCGGCAATTATTTAGCTGTCCTGGTACAACCTCGGATAAACTCAGCCTTTTTTTTAAAAAAAAACATCTCTCCCAACCTCATGTGGGAGCGTTTACTTATACGAGCAGACGATTACAATGATTCGATGGATTGACGTCATTTAATAACGGGTGACCAACCCGGCCGGTTGAAACGAAAAATTCAAAATCCGGCAGTCCACACGTGACGTTTATTTCACACGTTCAGGTTTTTTACACTTCCTCTTGTGCCAGCAAATGATTAAGCAACAAGAGCACTCAGAAAGCGGAGACCTTTGCCAAGGCGGTTGTCACCTGCAGAATCGATGACTACCATGCAGGCGCTTAATGGCCTAAAAGGGATTAAAGTTTGCTTCTTCTAGAAGGAACCAAGTCTCATAAAAGACCAGTGCAGCTGGGCTGAAATCAAAATCTGGCTCGCACCCAAGTGAAACCTGCAACAATAAAAAGAAAATCTTTGGGAGCAGTAATTAAAGAGAATAGAGGATGTGTTTAATATAGATAATGCAGAAAAATCCCAACGGTGCAATCGCCGCCATGCACGTTGCAGACAGCTTGGAGCCTGTTTAGCATGTGATGGACACTAGCTCTCTTTAAGAAGAATAGCGTTCCAAAATCTGTAGACGACACTAAACAATTCTCTCATTTGTTTTGTGCTCATTTATAAGTTTATAATTTGTAACATGTGCAAAATGAGGAGAGAAGACATCAATGAATTTGGAGCTTACAAAAAGGACAAGAAAGGACTGTACAAAATGATATGTTTCGTGTTTTCTAATCTCCGGTTACAAAAGTAGATCAACCTTAAAGATTATGGAAAATTTGAAAAAAAATGCATCATGACAGTGATGCAAACATAGCGCAAGCGCTCAATAATAGTCGACATAAACCAACCACATTCTCTGCATGTGTTCAACCATCAAAATAGAACTTTGGCATTGCTTGCATTCTTCATTGCAAGGTGAATATAAACAAATGTAACACTTATTTTGACAAATGTAAACAACAAACTAATTAATTTTTCTGTATCCCCTCTTTATTTCACAGAAATAAAGAACAAACCAACCCTGGCTTTAGAAGCATTCTTAATTTCAAGAGTTTTATAACTAAAAATAGAACCACCCTGGTATGTAAGCATTCTTCATTGCAAGTACAATAAAAACAGATGTAGCCCTAGTTTTGACAAATGTATAATAATTATTTTCTCATTCTATATCCCCTTTTTATTTCACAGAAACAAAGAAATAAACCAACCCTGGCTTTAGAATCATTCTTAATTTCAAGTGTTTAATCGACAAGGGAATTAACTCTTGGGTGTATCTGATGATGAATCGGACTTTGAAAATGTTTAAATTAAGGGGCATCAAACAGGCGGCCCATGGCCCGCGAGACAATGCTGGGGGAAGCGCAAGAGAAAAACGAGCTGCAGTTTGAAATATGTCCACTTGATGTTGCCATAGCCAGGTGCCTCTCACAAACGCTGTATTTGTATTTCTCTCTGTCTCTCTCTTTCTCTCTTCCTCCCTTTTTCTCACACTCTCTATCTGTCTGTCTTTCTCTCTTTTTTCTTTATTTATTCCTCTTCGTCTCTTCCTCTCTGTGTCTTTTTACCTTCTGCTCTCTCTTCCTTTTTTCATTTTCTCTCTTTCTCTCACTTTTCCATTCTCTCTTTCACTCATTCTCCTTTCTCTCCTCTCTTTCTGTTTCTCTTTGGATTTCTTGCTTTCTCTCTCTTTCCCCCTCTCTCACTATTTCTCCTTTCATCTATTTTGTTTCTCACATTCTCTCTCTCTCTCCTCTCTCTCCCTCTCTTTCTCCTTTCTCTTTCTTTGTCCCACCCTCTATCTTTTTCTCTCACTCACTTTCTCTTATTTCTTTCTCTCTCTTTTTCTTTCTCTCTAATCTACTAGTCCGGGCCCGAGAGAATTTTTGTTTTATCGTGTGGCCCCCGAGTTAAATTGAGTTTGACACCCCTGGTTTGAATAAATGGTCAATTTTATGTTGGAATTTTTTTTGTTATGAATAAATGATTCTTTTGAATAAATGAATAAATGATGATTGGGCGGCAGTAGCTCAGGAGGTAGAGCGCTCGTCTTGGGATCAAGAGATCGCAGTTCGAATCCCGGCTCCTCCGTTTTACATGTCGAAGTGTTCTTGGGCAAGACACTGAACCCCTAATGCCCCCAATAAGCAGGTTAGCAGCCTTACATGGCTGCACGGCCGCTATTGGGAAATGTGAAGCACATTGTAAAGCGCTTTGGGAAGTCATTGACTTGAAAAGCGCTATATAAATGCAGATCATTTCATTTTTCATTTCATTTCATTTCTAATCATGGCCTTACGTATTAAACAACTTATGTCACTCACTGTTTTTTTATACGGATTTTTAATTCAAAAATTGGGACATTATACACAAATATACATGGTATAATAAACATGAAATGATTTTCTAATTATTTATCAAGTCCTTATGGTTACCACCAAGTCTCATGATCAAAACGAGTCACCGATGTTGATTTGAAGTTGAATGGGGACCCGGTTTTTAACCATCTCATAGAAGTGGCGTTTTATCTTGTTGTTTAGCTTCATTAGCTTCCGACGCTAATCACCTCGGTGTCACCTGAGCCGTGCTTCCTTTTGTTTGCCAGTGTGCGGTTCATTAATGAAAGATTTCCGTCCTTCGAGGATCGCGGAAAGTTTCAAGGAAAAACTAGATTGTTGTTTTTTTTCTTTTTTTGCAGTCCTTAAGCTGCTGAAGATGGCGGTGGGGATGCGGGCTTTGCTGGACACAGTCATGCAAGCTCTGCCTCAGGTACGTAGCGACCGCTGGGATAGACTTTCTCTCGCATCATCGCGCTGCTTACACGGATCGTTCAGATTTTAACAGCGGCTGTTCTCTACCGAAGCCCATTACATTCATTATATCAGTGTTTCTCAACTGGTGGGTCAGGACCCAAAACTAAGTCATGAACTCGTTTTCAGTGGCTCATGTGCCTTTACCTTTGCAAAAAAAATGCTAAGAAGAAAAAACAGAGGGTCAATTTCACTCCTTAACTGTAAATCTCTTCTTACTGTTCTGTCAATTGGCGCCATCTAAGTTGTTTGGGACCACATCTCGTTTTAACGGGATTTTGATGGTTCTTATTCCTTTTTCTGACCGTTATGAGTCCCAAGCAAAATACGAAAATGATGTTCGAATGCCATTGTAGCACTGCTGGAAGGTACTGTAAGTTGTTTGAAAATAATAATTTTCAGGTTTTTACCAGTGTATTAAGCTTTATTATCTACATGATTTAATAATTATTTTTGTTTTGGTACACATTTTACTTTAGTATGAAGCTATTTTTGAGCTGTTTTAGGGGGCAGCTTATATGAGTTATATGCCAATATATAAGATAATTGAAGTTTTTGGGGTTTTTCAAACAAATATCATTATATTTGACACTATATCTGGTTCTAACGGCACAATCCTTTTATTCAATAAAATTAGGAAGTGGAAATTTGTTCTTCATTTGGGTTGCTTTTGATGCTGTGTTCTGGAGTCGGACCAGTTTTGAACCACTGCATTAAATCATTATATTAATAATGAAAACAATAAGATTGTTTCTCATTAATTCTTCGTAATTTTTTTGTAATGTCCTGTTTTTAACTTTTTTTATATTTCATATTCTTTTAAATAGTCAAAACATTTTCATTTAAATAAAAATTGATTTACTGTGTTTTTTTAGACTATAAGGCACACCTAAAAACCTCAAATTCGACAGAAATTTTACAAAAAAATGTACCTTTATCATTCAAGTGTGCATTGTACTGGGGAAATGCTGTAAAAAAATGGAAAAGAATAGTTCCAATGAAATACTTCTACATACGGTAAGTCAAGTCATATTTGTATAAGCCTCAATGACAAGAAGTCTCAAAGGGCTGCATAGACCATTACAGACTATTATTACTCCGTCCCCTGATCTAGAACCTTCATGATAGCAAGGAAAAACTCAAAAACCTCAACATGAGGAAATTGAAGAAACCTTGAGAAGGGACCGCACATGAAGTAATCTCCCCCTCTAGGATGACCAGGCTGGAATGTATGTTACAGTAAAAAACATGAAACATAGGTCATTCAGAAGCCATTTCTGAATACATCAATTCATTTTAGTTGTGAAACCAGTATTCCTAATATTTATATTTTATGAAATAACAGAACCTAGCTTGTACTGTAGATTAAATTGAATGTCCTTTAAAGCCTGGTGGGCCTTATTCATAAAAAATATTTTTGAAGATGCGCATTATCTGCTGCTGGTCTGTAAAATAGGGTATAGAATATTTTTTAAGGCTTTTTTTGTGTGTTTTTAAAAATATTTTTTCTCCTTGAGTTTATTTTTTTATTTTAGTTTATTATTCTATTCCCATATTTTTAAATAGTTTGAATTATCAAAAGATTCTTATCCCTCTGCATTTTTCTCTATTTTTGTGTCAATACATTTTTTATAATTATAACATTCAATGTTAAAATATATAGTCTCTGCTTTATTTTTACTAATTATCATATTTTTAAAATATTTTTCTTTTATTAATGCCAATGTTTTTCAGTTTATGATTGTCAAAAATGTATATATTTTTCCCTGTATTATTATACATTTTCTATGATGCCCATATTTCTTAAATAGTTTTGACTAGTCAAAACATTGTTGTCCACATTTGGTTGGAAAAAATATTTTATATTTTCCTCAGTATTCCTTTTAGTTTTTGTTTCAATATTTTTGATATTAAAAATACATTATTGTCTTTCATAGTTATATATTTTCGTGTTTAAGAAGGTATCTTCCTTTTTTCCCCGAATTGCCTATATTTTTACCTTAAATGCTTAAGGATTTGTACTTTTTTATTTTTATGGGTTTGTTTTTTTACATTTTTTTGCCTTTTTTAATAACTTTAAAAAATATATTATTTAATTAAAAAACAATCTTTTTAAGGTTAAAACAAAACAGAAAACTTGTATTTGTTAAGCAGAGAAAAATGAATAAAACTGGGAAAAAGAAGAGCCCCACCCAAAAAAAGCAACACAGCCTTTCTTTTTTTTTTAAATTTTTTTTTAGATGTCCTCAAATTCACTGCAATCTAATCTCCGAGTCGGGGGCACTTATTTGCATATGTGCGTCCCTACAGTCATTATTAAATGAGAGGAGGTGCAAACTTTTTGGTTCCCGCTGTCTTTGAAGGTGTTTGAGGTGCTAATTTGAATGAGAAAGAAACCTGCCAGAAACTAGCACTTTTTTTCCTCACGAAATTCTTTGACTCCCGTGTCTCTTGCAACCTTGATTAATTTAATCGTTCTTAGAATGAGCTTCGAATATATTTTTTAAAAGTTCTGGCGTTGTGTTCTAGAATCCCGCAAAGTGTCCCCTTTTTTCTCCCCTACCGTAGGTTGGCAATCTGGGTCTTCTCTTCATGCTGCTCTTCTTCATCTTCGCAGCCTTAGGAGTGGAGCTTTTTGGCGACTTGAGTAAGTTCGATCCCTCCCTTACCCCAAAAACAGGGTTCGTATGCCTTTTTCATGGCCAACTTCAAGCACCTTTTAAGGACTTTAAAAGCCAATTTTCCCGGTACTTTTAAAGGAAGAAATCCAGAGCTGATCAAAAGAACGTTCTTTTTGTTGTTGACTTTGACCACTAAAATAAAGTCTGTATCTTTCTGCTAGCACAGGGGTCGGTCACCCAAAATGTTGATAGAGCCGTATTTAACCAAAACAAATTATTAACAGCCTTATTTATGAATAAATGCAACACATGCTGCACGCATATATTAGCTACCGAATATTAGCCTACTATCATCTGGAGAATGGTGCACCATGTGACTACTCTGCTGTAGTATAGCGCCTCAAGTTTAACTTCATTACAATATTAAATAATTGCAGTATGTTTTATTGCTTTGATGAGATGAAAGAAATGTAATAAATAAATCCAATTTTTGATGTCATTTTTATTTTGAAAATTCAAAAAAAACAACAAAATGGAATAAGCATAATGTGCCTCTTATCCGGGCAACAAAAAGAGTGCTATGCAACGCAGCATGCATTTATAAACAAATGAAACAGCCGCCTTTTGAAAAGCTAATTCACATAAAATTAATACATTCTTCTCAAGGACAAAAAGACAAAGGTATAAGGTCAACATCACCCATAAGCTATTGAATATAAGAGTGTGTTTTAAGCCTAGATTGAAACACTTCCACGAAAATTGCAAAACGAATCTCAGAGGGCAAAGCATTCTACAACATCGGGGCCCAAAAGGAGAACACTCTCGAACCTGTGGATTTCTTCTTGGTTCTTGGAATCAGTAGTAAACCAGCTAGTTTCGATTCAAGGCTCCGAGCAGGATCGTAGGGGGAGATTAAATTGGAAAAGTATGAGGGGGCAAGTACATGCCTAATTTTGTCAAATACCAAAAGAACCTTAAAATCACAAGTAAAACTGACAGGGAGCCAGTGCAGGTAAGCCGACTAGCTCTTTGTTTCTTCATTAAAAGTCAGACTGCCGGGAAACACGGCAATAGCGACAAAAATCAAGCATTAACAAGCACTTCAACCAAGGTTAAAACTCAAAAACACAGTTTTCAAGGATTTCAAGCACCCGTACAAACCCTGAAAAATCTTTACATTGAATGTTCTGTTTTTTGTGGTTTCGGCAGTCTGCGACGAGCTGCACCCGTGCGAGGGCTTGGGCCGCTACGCCACTTTTAAGAACTTCGGCATGGCCTTTTTGCTGCTCTTCAGAGTTTCCACCGGAGACAACTGGAATGGAATCATGAAGGTAAGAACACACGTCCTTATTTGGAAAGCTTTACTATGGCAATTCATTTAAAAAAGTCCACAAAACTTAATGGTGTGGGGGTAAAATTCGACAAACAGTTAAAAGGCCATTTATTAAGGATTAAAATGTATATTTATTATGAATTAAAAATCATATTCAACAGGGTTCCTGCATCTTAAAGCAAGTCAATTTAAGACCTTTTAAGCCCTTTTTAATGCATTTGAAATTAAATCGTAGACCATCTTGACAAAAAAACCACATATTTCTTGTACACCTTACCTGGCACAGCTTTTAGCCATGGTGAAAAACGTTCGTCGAACAGCCACTTCTCATGACATCGACATTTTCCCATGGTCCAAAATAAAGGTCTATGTAGACCTTGAACGTGAGTCTGCTCTTAAATGCCCGACTGAAACCACATCACCGTTTTGATAGTTCCGTTATTGTTACCACACGATGTTGCCATTAAGGCATTGTTAATAAAACAATTGATCAATATTACTTAATCTTTTTAGTTCAAACAAAAATGAATCATATTGATGTGTTCACACTTGTAAGACTTTTAAAAATTGGATTCAAGACATCTTAATGCCAATTAAGGCCTTATTTTAAAATAATGAATTCAAAGTCTTTTAAGACTTTTCAAGGATCTGCGGAAACTCTGTTCTGAACAATCCGTTTTTGTTTCCAGCCTATGCTTAGCATCAATGTATTTATATCAAAATAAAAACCACGTGTTTCATGTTTTAAAACAACTGAGTAGCATAATTAATTCTAAATTCACAATAAACTTTGAAATTAAAATGTTTTTGGGGTGAAAATTAAAACATGTTCATATTTTCATTCATTTGATCAACCAATGTTACAAAATGTATTCTTTTTTTGTACTTCCACACTAATTTCTAATTTCTCATCTTTTATCCTTACCATATTTTTTAAATTTTAAATAAAAAAGTGTAGGTTTTTTTTTTATTGATTCCAAATTTTAATGTTGCTTAAGTTACCAACTTTCATTTTTATAATTGTAAATGGACACATTTTTTTTTGTGGTTGGCTTATTCTTGCAACATTCTTACTTAGAAGTCAAATCAATTAAATGAATGTTGTCAATGTTTTTTAATTTCATTTCACATGTCAAAACGATCTAACTTTACACTGTACAGCTTGACATGGTACTTTTATTTAGATTAAATAAAAAGGTAAATTGTTGAATTATAAGAAAGAAAAACACAATGTAATTTCTTTGTACTAATATAAAAAGAAAAATAAATCATGAAAAATCACAATTGTTTTCATCTTATATTCCCTGCACCTTTTCTAGATATCAGAGTAAAATGTGGAATAAAAGAAATATCTTGATGTTACATTAAGAAATCATAACCATTAGAATTATAAACTTTGACAAAATGAAAAATGAATTTTATCTAAAAGGAAAAAATATTTTTTTTTAAAGTAGAAGAAAGTAAAAAATATGGTTTAAATTAAGGATTGGAGGGGTTACGTTAATAATATAATCTGATAGTTACCATTTACCTGTTAAAGGACGTAATCAACAACCTATTCCAAATACCTTTTATATTGCAGCTATGTAACTTGATTAGTTTCAATTACTTTTAGATTATTCCAATACCAAAAAAACACAAAATATCAAAATTATGTTTAAGATAAATTAACAACGGAACCTTGAAAAAGATTTGGAGGAAACCAATGTCAGGAAGTTACTTGCAGTCCTACAAAAAAGTGCTTAATTTTTTTTGTCTATCACTTGGGCAGATAAGATATGCTCTGTTTTTGTTTACATTGAGAGTACATTAAGAAATCAAGTCATGTTTATTTGTGACACCCTTAATCACAAGGAGTCTCAAAAGGCTGCACAGCTCACAGATTATTGCAAACCACAGACTATTATGACACCACCCCCTGATCTAAAACCTACATGAGGGCAAATAATACACAGATATTGTCAACATAAAATACAGGTTATTCATATCCTATAGAGTAGAAGTGTGTTTTTAGCCTGGATTTAAACAGTTTCACTGAGGTTGCAGATCGAATCTCAGGGAGAAGAGCATTCCACAGCACGGCGGCCCGAATAGAGAACGCTCTCGATTCTGCAGATTTCTTCTTGGCTCTTGGGGTCACGAGTAGACCAATGTTTTCTGAGTGAAGGCCCTAAGCAGTAATATATGTGAAAATTAAATCTGAAAGATATGAGGCACCAAGTCCTTGCATGATTTTGAATACTATCAACAGAAGCTTAAAATCATATCTTAAACTAACAGGGAGCCAATGCAGGTTAGCTAAAATCGGGGTAATGTGATCAAATATTGTTTTAAACACTATCTATCTAGCTAACCTGGTCATATCCCTCGAGAGGGGTGACCAACGGCAAGACAAACACATACACAAAAAAATAATTATATAAAAAGGAAAAAAGGAGCAAAAAAATTATTTTTGGACCATGGCCAACCCAAATGCCCAAACACCCCAACAAGTTTAGCACCTCGGCACCCAAGTCGGTCATGCTTTCGTCCCTCCAGATGAAAACACACAAATTGTAAAAGGTTTACAAAATGTCTAGAGTCCAAGTTTTTCTTGTAAAACATTCTGACAATATAACAATGCTGTGATCGTATTGTTATTTTGAACACCAATTAATTGCAAAATACATAGACAATCAATCATTTACTGAATGTCCCTGAACGCATTACTAGTGCGCAACTGCGTTGATCTCACTAAACTGCAGGCTCTTGCCAATTCAACAAAATGAGTGCTACATTGTAGGAGAAAAAAAATACAGACTAAAACAAAAGTGGTCTCTGCACAAAGTACGAGTTGGCCGCCTATGCAATATGTGCAACATTTACGGACATTACTGCGACACCTCTTGTCTCTCTGTCTCTCAAGTGTAAGTAATTGAAATTATGATGGACGCAATATGTCTATGTATATATATTTTTTTTAATTGTAATTCTGCAAAGTGATCCTTATTTTAACGAAATGTAACTGTACGAAATAGAATTACAAAAAATGTGTATCCTGATCTCGTAATGCCGTTGCATGTATTCGGTTACTCCCCTTTTTAAAGGAACTCATGTTCTCTTATTTTTTTTACGAACATCAATCATCTCAGGACACTTTAAGGGACTGCGCTCACGAGACCAGCACCTGCTACAACACTGTGGTCTCCCCCATCTACTTCGTCTCTTTCGTCTTGACGGCTCAGTTTGTCCTGGTCAACGTCGTCATTGCGGTTCTCATGAAGCATCTGGAGGAGAGCAACAAGGAAGCCAAGGAGGAAGCCGAAATGGAGGCCGAACTGGAAGCCGAACTCCACGGCGATGGCAGGGACGCGGCCGGCAGGTCGCCCCGACTCAACCCTCTCGCCGACAGGTCCTGTTCCGGGGGTTCCCCGTGGAGATCCATAGGGCGGGAAGAGGGTTCGGACTCGCCTCATGTTGACATACCTAGAGACCCAGTAAGCGTCAGGGAGGAGCCCTCGTCGTGCTTGGAGCCCCCTCTAGAGGTAAGGAATTGACAACAGAATACCGTATTTTCCGGGCTTACACTGTATGTACCGCAAGTGGATGATATTGGAAATGCATACAGGTTTTGTATGTGTGTGTGTTACTCACGGTTCACAGATCCCTTAATAACTTGAGTTGCCAGCGCATCACTTCCTGTGGTGTGTCTTGGGCAAGTAAAGCTTGGCGGTGGTCATCCCTTTCAGGACCAGTTCTCTGTGTAGGGGTTTGCTCCCCACATGATATAGATAGTACTGGTTTCCATGTCTACCAGTAGAAGTCATCTGATCTGATTTAGATACAGCACCTTCATCATCTGGTTGCTGTGGTTTTTCAGTGCTAAACGTCATTCCGCTCTTCAGAGATGAGGCGTACCTGGGAATTGACAAACAGCAGAGTGACAATATTAATACTAGATCCTTAATCCCTACGGAAAAACTATTTTGTTCTGAAATTTTAATCATCACATCGTACAATAAGCATTGCATCTCTTGTGGCTTTCATAGTTTGGTTTTGTGATATATTTAAGGCACAAAGGCTCTTTGTCCGGTAAAGGACTTTGTAATTTGTATATTTTTGTATTTATATTCAAATGATATATTAAAATGAATAAAAAACTACACAGATTTAAAAAGAGATAAATACACAAATAAATTCATTAGAATGGTTACATGAGGTTTTACAGTAAACTACTGTATTTGTGCAATAATTGATCAATCAAAAAGTGTCGCTAACCAAAATGTCGTTTGCGCTAGTAATCAAACCCGGGTCGTGAAATCGCCAAATCCTAAACATTTGGCTACTAGTGATATAGATGACATTTGAAAAGGCATTGTATTTTATCTCATTGTAACACATTTCTTTTAACCAGAAATGTATGTTAACGGGGCAGCACGGCGGTGCAGTGGTTAGCACGTGTGCGGCACAGTTCTGAGGTCGTGAGATCAAACCTTCCTGTGTGGAGTTTGCATGTTCTCCCCGTGCTTGCGTGGGTTTCCTCCGGGCACTCCGGGTTCCTCCCACATTCCAAAAACATGCATTTCAGGTTAATTGGCCGGTCCAAATTGTCCCTAGGTGTCAATGAGTTAGTTGTCTGTCTCTGTGTGCCCTGCGACTGGCTGGCAAACAGTTCGGGGTGTCCCCTGCCCACTGCCCGAAGATGGCTGGAATGGGCTCCAGCACTCCCGTGACCCCACTGAAGATAAGTGGTGCAGATAATGGATGGATGGATGGATGTTAACAAATGGAGAAAACAGAAAGAGATACATAAACGACACAATCTTACGGTAGTTTTAATTCCATGTGCCTTATACTCTGGTAAGCATGGTACATGAAAAATATATAACAAAAGACTGTTTTTGGGTGGGTGTTCCTTATAGTGCAGATAATAGTTTCATTTTTAACGTGACCATTAAAACATGGCTTTTTTGGGGAGGGAGGCCTCATCTTTGGAAGGCAGCTCAGATGTGGAGTTTTTTTATGACAGTTTTAGTGTGCGTGTCCCCACGGAGGACGTGCCAGTCACAGGCAGGTCACAGTGGCATGGGAAAGAACTCCTCAGTGACTATTTCCAGTCAACTTTGGGGGATGGGGAATTTGTGCTCTTACAATTTCTGGTTCTCCTGGATGATTGTGGTCTTGTATCGCCCCCTTGTGTTAGATGCAGTGATTGCAGGAACCCAAATGACAGTTTTCTTTCTAGTGACGTCGTTCCTTCTTTCTGTCTGATTAACTGTGGCTTTCTTTCTTTGTCTGTCATCCTCTGAACCGTCTGGCCCTCTTTCTTCTCCTGCTTTTCCTCCCACTTGTCCGATTGGTCCAGCGTAGAACAGGGTTGGACTCAGTTTCCCTGATCATGCAGGGTTCGGTGGAAGGGGATCTGAGTCTGATGGACAACTTGTCCGGGTCTGTGTGCCGCTTCTATGCGCTCGCCCCCAAAGCCAACGAGCGCAACATCGACAAAAAGGTCAAGGAACGACGAGAAATCCAAACAAGTGTCCCCTTTCCGCAGGAAACTATTTGGGATGCGTTTTTTTTAAATGTGTTTTTTTCATCACCATTCAACAAAGGCTGAAACCAACACTTTTTTAATAATCGACAAGTTACCGACTAATTATTTTTTTCTTAAATGTATCATTTAGTTAATTTAATTAGGTGGCAATAATAGAAAAAAATGGTACTGACAAGTACATCTTTTATTGAACAAACAGATCGGTACACATTTTAGACCAAATAGGTGCAGTGCTAGGTCAGTAGAGACATGCATCCATAAATAAAGCTCTATCCATTTTGTAGGGACAGGCAAATAATCATTCAAAATCATTTTTATCCCGGTAATGTAAACAAGGAACAGGCTCATTAGCAATAGTAGAACAATAAATAAAACAAATATTAAGTGCATTTTTTGAAGTACAATGTCTGCTTGTTCTTCAGACTGCATGCATTGAATTTCAAACATGTTTTTCAGGCACAGTCTGACATAACATTCATGCTTTATATAAAATGTACAATCATGTCTTCGAAACTGCTTGAATCTTAGAGAGGCGAGTCAGACTCAGTTTTGTTCAAAAGTCCAACGTGCTCTTCATATGTTCGCACGTCACTGACCTACTGCCATAATCCGCAAGGTATACTTAGCAAATAGTCTTTTTATCTAATGTATCCAGGCCAAAATGCTTATAGACTTTAGATGTTTTGTACGCTAACTTGATATTGACCCCACCATTTCTGGACGTTTTTGTTAGCAGAGACAGAGAATCGAATGTGCACGTGTGACCCACATCAGAGATTATATTCCAGTAGTGATGCCTTACTCTGTTAAAAAAATGTTGTCTGGCGTGATTAGTCAACAACGAATTCCATTGTTGACATTTTATAGTATCGATTTTTTCAGACAACGTTGACTAATTGTTGCAGCCCTAAATCCAACCAGAGTGAGCTAAGTGAAAACAAATGTCTTTGACGTATTTCCCCAGTAATGGCACTGAACCAGGATTTAGTCAATAACCGTGCCTTATGGTTAAAACTTGACCCCTATTTAGTTAATTAGGAACATGTGATATTATCTCACCTTTTTATGACCATTCAGGCGCATTTTTTCCGCCTTTTGTTCCTCTACAGGATTTCCATTTAGCTGTAAAATGTTTATGAAGGGGGAAAACAAGGACATGCTGTCCGTACATTTTCCTTTTTTTGGTACAGCATGCCAAACATAATGCCGCCCAAGAACCATTACCCTTTTTTGTTGGAATTCCTCCACATTTCATAACTTTAGACCGACTACCCTTGCCCGGCATGTCGGCCGTGACGTCAATCGTGTTGCCATTCAAGACTCACTCATGCTTGATTGTTTTTGCATTTGGAAGGCCTCAAAAATGCCAAAGTACCGTAATTTCTGGACTATAAGGCGCATCTAAAAACTCCAAATTGGCCAGAAATTTGAAAGGGCGCCTTATATCCCGGTGCACCTTATATACTGGAACATACGGTGGATACAATTGTAAAAGCGTTCTGTATTTATTTGTGTGTGTTACTCGCAATCGCAAATCATTGTATGGAATTGTACTTGAACCTGGGCCGCGGCAGTGAGAGTACAGAAATTTAAGACATTATAATGCAAGTATGATGTGTTTACCTATTTAATCTATAACATATTCACTGATAATTTTTAATTAATACATTTAAAAGGAGCTGGGTATTTTAATATCATTTTCATTTTATTCTAGGAACTATTCCTACCAAATTGTGTGAAGGAATTACAGGGTTCATACACCTTTTCCGTGATCAAATTCAAGCACTTTTTAAGGACTTTCAAAGGCATTGTTTTAATTTCTCCAGTATCATCAAAAGATTAAATACGCTGTGAATTATGTATTTTGCAGATCCACAAATATATGATTTAAGATCATGAATGAATCACAAATATATTTGTGGAGATGAACAATATGTGTGTAAATATTTTTGAGACAAATCTCTTCTTAGGTGTTGGGTAAAATGACAGTATTATGTAGCCTACATTTTCAGTTGCAGTAAGTTCTTCCCATTACAATTTACCACTGGGAAACGCTACCTTATCTTTTTTGCATGGCCCAGAATAAATTTAGGACTTGCCGTTAATCGTGAGGGAAGACTTTTTGTGAAACATACCAACAATTCAATTCACAACCACTTACCAAATTCAAGCACTTTTAAATCCTTGATTGAAAACACAATATTAAAATTCAAACATGTCCAAGGATTTGGAACACCCCTCGTTTATTTGTAAAACCAAACCATAAAAACTTCAGTACACTGTAGCATGTTTTAAATAAGGGGTCATTCTAAGTGGGTTGTTCCATTCTTCCATCTTGTCAACAATCGTCTCATTTTAATTTCATATGGTTTTGAAAATGTATAGTTTTGTTCATATTGTGTCGTGTTCATTTTCTATGTGCACTCACCCGCCACTGTCTCTTCCCGTTTAGATTCCTCTAGCGGAGATGGATGCTCTGTCCCTGGCCTCGGACAAATCCTGGTCCTTCGCTGACGATTTTAATCCCTTCTCTCTAAGCAGCCTGGAATGCAATGTACTGACATTTTTTTTCTTATCATACATCCTCCTGTTTGCAGTAACCCGTAGAAGTGCTTCCTTTCCGGGGTCTTCCATAGCTACTTGAGGTCTTTGGAATATTTATGAAACAATTAAAAAAAAAATCTACTTAGTTTTATTACATTTCAGTATGCTAGGCAACAAGTTCCACTAAACAAACATTTGGATGTTGTTGGTGACCTCGCACTACCTCAACAAGGGAACATTGCACTGAGAGATTAAATTGCACTAAAAAAACTTGCCACTAGAGGGAACTAGACTTGCAACTTTCCTAAGTGTGACGGAGAAACCTCACATTACGTAATACTAGACTTTAATATTCCCCCTTTTTCCACTTTGTAGCCTGCGGGCCATTTCTAAAAAATAGCTCACAAGTTATTGCGATTTTCTAGGAAATTTGGTTTCTATCCCTTAACCACGAGGGTCGTAGGGCCACCATTTCCTGTAATGTGTCTTGGGCAAGTACAGCCCGGTGGCCCCCATCCCTCTCCAGGCCAACAAATGTTTCTGTCCGTTCTCAAACCGGGGATCTTTCCCGTGTTAGGCGAATGTGCTACTGCTGATAAATACAACATACTAATGACATGGTAATTTGATTTTTAGATATAATCAAACTGCCTTTCATGCTAATCAGTATCAAAAAAGTAGTTCTGAGCTTCAAAAGGTTTGGTAACCCATGACTTGGAGCAAACCTTTTTGTGTAATTTTACCATATATGTTTTTCCTGCTAATACCTTTGACAATTTTTTTTTGCACTTGTATTTCTATTTTTACCTAATGGGACAGTGTATTTTATGACCTTTAGATGTCACCGTATGGAGTTAGAGGAACCGAAAAAGAGCTAAAAACCACAAGGAAGAATACAATTTACGGAGACCCGGAGTGACCGAAACACAGCTATTTACTTCTCATTTTTGTTCCCCAGTCTTTTTGACGCTTCGGGGTTACCAAAATAGCAATATGGTAGAAAATGATGTCAGCTCCCTTTAGCTGCGACTCATAATATTTAAAATACATGTTTTTTTTTCTTGACCGATGAGTTTTATAAAAATGCTTTATGATAGTTCATGTATTGTTTGCTTATTATTTAAATTGATATTGTTTTTAATGAATGGTACACAGGTAAGGTAAAATGTATGTAACTCCCCCCATTGCTTCTTATCTCTACAACAAGAGTACCCTCTAGAGGCGGAAGAAATATTGCAATGCCTAAATAAATCAAATCAAATGTACAGTATTTGTAAAGTGCCATATAAAAACATTCAGTGTACATTAGGACCATAAAATCCGCTCCTATATCCCCATCCAATAACCGAAAACAGTTAATACACAGACACACACAATGGTTAGAATACCAGATAAATAAGAAATGAAGTGAGTTTAAAGTGGATAATGCGGCTAAAAAAGGAAGAAGGAGCGAACGGTTGTTGAAAGAAAAAAAACATTCGTTTTTATGCTTGACTGATCCTACTTATAAATATAATCTGGGTGGAAACATATGCTGGCCTGGAGAGGGTTGATTGTACTTGCCCAAGACACACCACTGGAAATGGTGCCCCGATGATCCTGGTGGTTAAGGGATGCAACCAACAACATAGTAATGACTCGGTTATTTTCAAATTTACATAAAAGTATCGCTTATCTTCAAAAAGGTTGGAGACCCCTTTGTTACAGGTAATAATAAATCTGCATCCCCGATCACAATTCGACTACACCTGAAGAGTTTTACTGACCCACCGATAATTGGTGCTTCCGAGTCAAATCGTTTTCTTGAAGGACGTCGCCGCCATAAATGTAAAGGTACACGGAGCGTCGGCTTTATTGGCTCAGTGGCGATGTCATCGCTTCCCGAGAGGTGCAGCGAGAGGTCATTTTAACCTTTAAACTATTCAAGCGGCGCAAGTGACGTTGGAAGGCCCCGGCCAATCTTAACCGCCGCCGACTTTTCCTCATTCTCATTCCAGTCTGAAATATAGAGTAGCACAGTTGACAGCTTTTCCCTTCTCGCTCCTGAATGTCTGGCTTCCTTTTGTGCTTTTCATGTGAGTCTACGTTTTAAGTCACGGTTGTCTTCTTGTCCTTGCTCTACCCTCAGTCGGTTCAAGAGCCAAAAGAGTGTTTGTCCATTTCCCCCCCTAAAAGAATTATCTCGTTCACTGCCATTGGCGTCAAATTGAATTATTTTCTTCACTATAACCACGGCTATGCAGTATTCCCTCGTTATTCCACGGTTCTACTTTCGCATTTTATAAAAAAAAAATAGACTCTGTTAGGGTTTTGCAAGGGGGAAGCAGTAACTGAGACTGGGGTGCTCAAAAAGAGGAATGGTATTGGTAACAAAAGCAGGTACAGAGTGACAAAAAACAAGGCTTCACAACGACAAAATGTCTGAAAACCAATTCCGACATGATCCAAACTAGAAACAAAGACCGGAAATGGAGATGCAAGGAACAGAGTAACAACCAAACAAGTGGGCAGTAAACTACTAACATAGTGACAGGATACCATATGCAAAAACAAAATCTGAGGTAGGTAGCAATTACATTGCCAATGAAAATGACCCGACGCCATGGGCTGTCCAAACAGTCATTATAAAGGGTCAGGATATATAGTGACAGGTGTGTAGTGCTTGAAAACATCTGTGCCCAGATCCAAACCCGGTTAGACCTTAATGGGGAAACATGGCATTTCATATCTTAACAAATTAATACTATGAATCTTCTGTAGTTTACTACACTGTCTCTATAAAAATCCCTAAAATTTAAGCGATCCTCATTTTTGTCTTGATATTGTTGTTCCGTAGTTATTTATAGTGTATTAGTGCTATCTGCTGAACCCTTGCAGTAACAGCAGGTTTGATGCGTGGTTTGTCTTACAACCACTTTTGACTTAAAAATGGTGATCTTAAACGCTACGACAAACAAAATCCAAATCTGAAAATTATATTTGTATTATCGTTCTCAAAACATATATTTAATGTTTGGAAGCTCTGTTCATAGTTAAAGCTTTGCATAATTAGGGCATACATTTAAAAGCGCCGGTACACTCAAACAAGAGATGAGTTTTTTAAGTAGTAGTAGCAATACTTGGTCTCCTCTCTTACTTTGTCATGTGAACAAGAGAAGGGAGAGCTTAAGATCATGTGACTGTAATGCGAGTCTACATAAAAAAATCAAATCAAGCTTTTAATAGTCGGTACAGTACATTGAGTTTTGGTTTTGAGAATATTTCTATCGCACTTGTGCGTATATATTTATACCAATTGAATTAATATCGACTGTTACACTGGTTGATTGAGATATACAGCTCTGGACACAGTCTGCAGCAAGTGTCTTAATCGCGGCACAATGTGTTACTTTTCTGTACTAGACATTTCCCCACTACTTTTTCTTAATCTAATAAACGGACCTGAATGAGTTCGTTTGAGTTGAGTTTCTTCCTTGAATGTGCTTGTGCAGCTTTTAATCAGGTGTGCTCCGTAGTCCGGAATTACGGTGAATATATATGGTTTCTATTTGGCGTAAATTCACTAAATACAGGTGGTTATGCAACGTATTAACTGTGCAAATCGAGGGAACGCTGTATGAATCGTAGCTAATTATTCCTGTCTGGCAGAGGATGAGTTCAAACCCACCCTTTTAAGACTATGTAATTGCTCCAGCTTCTGTTCCAGCCGACTCCCCACATCTGTCTTAGCTGAAGCTTATGGCGTCTTTGTTTATTGTTATAGAAAATTAAGCTTCAGCTGTTTTGGTAGGAAAGTTGACTTGGGTTTTGTTTCACAGGTGGAGCAGCCGGACCCCGGGGGGGCCACGGAGGACGAGCAGCCCGATGCCAAGAAGCTGACCGTGGGCCGAACGCATTCCCTGCCCAACGATAGCTACATGTTCTTCCCTTGGCGGGCCTGCGGAAAGCCCCTTTCGACGCTGCCGCCTCAGCACATATCGGGCTCTCTTTGGGCACAGTCAGGTAATTTGTTGCATTTACTTAGAGGTCAGGTCCTATAATTTCCCTGCTTTTATTTTTCCATCCAAGGCAGAGGTGTCAAACTCATTTTCACCAAGGGCCACGTCAGTGTAACGGCCCTCGAAGGGCCTGATACAACAAATTGTAAATCGCACGAGGCAAAAAATGCATAATTAAGAAGGGAAAAACATACATAAGTAGCGCGTTCAAGTAAGTAGCGAGTTTAAATTGCATTTTTGTGGGAAATGTATTCGATAAAATCCAACACTAAAAACATACACGTCATCTTGAAAGGCAGTTTAAAATAAAATGGAAAACACCAGGCTGGATAAGTGTACGGTATATTACCGTTACATGACTAAAATGTCTGGTAAAGTCATCAATGACGTAACATATTGAGTGACATTCAGATAACTAGCATGAAGAGCATGCTTACCAAACGATCAGTTTCACTCCGAATCACTAAATCGGCGATGCACCGCTTCCTCTTCTACCTCGCGTATGTCAGACTTATCATCAGTTGCAGCTCCAATAATTCCAGCCTTTCTGAATCCTGACAAGATGGCTTCAGTTGTTACTGAAGCCCATGTTTAGTCACCCAATCAATGACTTCCAGGAAAGTTGCATGACACATTCTCCCGGGTGCCATTTTTGCTCAGCCTTTCTCAGTTTTTTTTACTGACAATGTTGAAATCATCCACACAGGCCCTCTTGCACTTAGTGCGAAAACGACATGTGAAATGATATGCAGGTAATGAAAATCTTAAACTTAATGATATAATATTGTTATTAATTTCACACATAAGTCTATAACTGTGACCTATAATCCGAAAAATACGATAGGTGTAATTGGTATGTCAATGTAACTACTTCTTCAGCGAAAGTAACGCTGTCTGTATTGATTAGTTAAGTCACAAAAATTAGTTGATAGGAAAATGTCACTAGACATATATATATATATATATATATATATATATATACATACATACCACAGCCATATGCCCCTAGTGGGAGGTGACCAGAGTCATTTCTGACTCTTTTTGGGAGATTGATTTAGAGGAGGGGATTCCCAGCCCCCTCGCTCAACCCAACTTAGGTGTTGGGAGTCATTAGGTGACCAAACCCCCCAATTCCAACCCCTAATGCTGAACTTGGCGTTCAGGAAGGCAACGGGTACCAATGTTTAAGTCTTAGGTATGACTCGGCCGAGGCTTGAACCACAACCTCCCAGTTTCGGGGCGGGCGCCATACCCCCAAGGCCACCGAGCTGGTGTTCACTAGACATATATAATATCTTATAAATGAAATACAGTGATACCTCTACATACGAGCCACAAGAAATTCTAGGTACAAGATGTCTTTTGAGCAAAGAGAAGATCCAAGTAATGAGATTTTCTAGACATTACCACTAGAGACCGGGGCTTTATCCATCCATTATCTGCACGGCTTATCCTCAGTAGGGTCGCGGAGGTGCTGGAGCCCATCTCAGCTATCTTCGGGCAGTGGGCAGGGGACACCCTGAACTGGTTGCCAGCCAATCGCAGGGCTTTAAAGTCATCTTATTTATCTTGTGATTTTATGTTCAATTCCTCTTTGAATGTATTTTTAGTCCCCCAACCCGAGTGAGGATAAGCAGTGCAGAAATGGATAGATGTGATCAGAAAGATGGGGGTTTTGGCAGGCCAGGAACGAACTAATTGATGGTTATTTCGTATCTGGAAAATTTGCTCTAGATTTGAACAATTCTAAATACAAGCGCAATCCGAGAGCAATTTTAACTTGTATGTAGAGGTATCACAGTATAACAAAATAAAAAAAAAACCTTTTTGGACATTTTTGGGATAATTTATTCCCAAATTCAACTCATTGGCACTATTATGAAACACTGGCGTCTACTGGCCCTGATCCATTTCTTTGCAGATTTGGTAGTCAACAGGCATTGTGGGAAATGTAGTTTTTGGTTTCATCTGTTTTTTTATAGACGCTCACACATTTTAATACGTTGCAAGTCACCTGGTATTTTTAGCTAAATGCCCTAAAAAGGTGCATCCAGAGTAAAGTTAGTATGCTTTGAAATTGTACATATTGAATTGCCATTGCCAAGAACAGCAAAGGGTTTGAATACAGTGAAAAATAAAGAAAAACAGTTTAAAATAATTTGAATAACGAGTACATTAATCTGTTATTGCAGATAAAAGCTAGTTTTTAGGATGTCAGAGGCACATTATTTGACATTATATTCAATTATAAATGTATTCATCTCTGACATCATTTTCCAGTGACAAAAAAAGCCACAGTTATGCATCACGTATCCCCTTTCTCCCTTTTAGGTTCCAGCTGCTCAGTCCGCTCCCAGCCAGAAGACTCTTCCCGCCGGCTTATCGTCCCTGCAGACGTCTCGAGATCGGTGAGCCCCCGCAGCCACTCGGACTCCGAGAGCATCCCGCGGCTGCCCCCTCCGAAACGCCATCACGCGCTCAGCCGAAAACTACGCAGACAGGTGACTTAAAATACAAAACATTCCTGCAGCATCACTTTGTTTATTTTAAACTTTGGGCTCCTCTTATCAACCTGAGTCCATTTCCCAACACACGGTATTCCAGTGGTCGGCCACCTTTTTTGTACCTAGGACCAGTTTCGTGCCTGACTATACATCAGTAATTCATTATCTGGACTATAACTCTTTATGAAGTATAAGTAGCACCAGCCAAAAAATACATACTGTATTTTCACCACTATATTATGAGGCACACCCCAGAAAAAAGAAAGGTTTTTGATCTATATTTTCCAGACTATAAGACGCACCAGTAGGAACATCAACAAAACAGTCAAACTTTATCAAGCCCTTAAGAAGCAAATACGTGTCTCAGAGATGGTGTCAATACGAAGTCACTGAAATATAATGCCACATATCATTGGAAAGCTTAAACTCTTGGGATTCAATGCTATTTATAACTATAGTATTCTCAGAAACATCACACGAGAAAAATATTAAACCAGGGTAGCTCGCCAAAGACATCGTCTTGAAGCTATCATGTTCGGTGATAATATACAATCTTGGTCCCCTTACATCTGTGTAAAATATTTATATACTCTAAAAAACACAATAATGGCAACAAATGAAAAAAATATGCCTAAAAGCATATCTGCATCAATGGATATTGCTTGTTGCCAGTAAAATTATTTTCTCTAAACTGTAGCCCAACCTAACTTGTGATTCACATCTATTTTGTCCAATTGCATGCTTTGTTTTACCCCGCTTTAACATATAATATGTATGAGTCTCACTGGAGTATTAGTCGTATGGCTGGTCATATTATGGGAAAAAAATGATAATAGAAATAATAATCCCAAATACAATGTGTTTTCACTTGACCACTAGGTATCCAGATGACATAGGGTAAGGCACCAGACAGGGTTCATACTAGTGCTTGAAATCATTTAAAGTGCTCGTACATACTTGAAATTGTTGCCATGTTTCACAACAAGTCCTCTTTAAGATGATGCCGACACTGCTCTCCGGTAGCTTCACTTTGCCATTGTATTTCTTCTACCCTCGTGATTAACGACAGCTGGCATTCGTTTGTACGGCATTGTCCTATGACGCGTTATCGCCCCCTACCCAAGAGGACAGGTGCATGCTACACCTAAACAAGGTACTATGAAATACATACCAGAGCAAGGATTACTTATCAATTATGGCTATTTACTACGGAGCCTTTAAAAAACGAAAGTAGCATTTCCCAGTTGTAGATTGTAATGGCATGACCAATTTAGGTGCCGAGGTAACTAACTTGTTTGGGCAATTGGGTTGGCCATGGTACAAAAATCTGGTGTGTGTTTTTTTTTTCCCCTTTTATTTTCTTTGTTATTGTATGTGTTTGTCTTGCTGTTGGTCACCCCTCTTGAGGGATATGACCAAGGTAGATAGATAAATTGTAATGGGAGTAACTTCCTGCAACTGAAAATATAAGCTACATATTATGGCCATTTTACCCAACAGATCTCTCTCAAAAATATTTACATACGTTTTGTTCGGATACACAAATATAATTTTTAGATCTTGAGTAAGAGAACTCAAATAGTGGCCTGGTCAGGGGTATCAAACTTGCAACCCGCAGGCCACATTAAGCCTGCCACGGGTTTTAACCCGGCCCTGAAAAAAAAACGCAGAGGGAAGCAGTTTTAAATATGTCCACTGGATGTCGCCAAACCACTCACAAAACAACTGTCTATCCATCTCTTTCTTTTGTTGTCTTTCATTCTCTCCTTTTGTCTGTCTCTTTCTTTCTCGTTTTTTCTTGATATCTCTTTGTTTTTCTTTTCATTCTTCTATATACCTCTCTTTCTCTTCAATCTACTATTCCAGCCCTCATGGGAATGCCTTTCCTACCATAGGGTCCCTGAGCCAAAATGAGTTCGACATCCCTGGGCAAAACCATAATTATTGCAAAACAGAACTCCGTTGAGTATCCGAACAGACTAAATATTTTCCCGTATCCGGTCGATGAGGAGGAACAGTTGGGAACTCATTTTGTTTGAATATTTGATCCGAGTTTACAAACGTACTATTCAAAGAGACACTGTATTATTTGACCACTAGGTGTCACAGTATCGTCTCGTGTAACAGAAATCAAGAAGGAATACCAACTACAGAGACTCAATGTGTCCAAATTGCACTTTTTTTTGCCAAGCCCTTCACAAGGTGGGGAGTTGTAGCAGCAAGATAGCAGACAATCGTGTCAGCTCCTACTCAGTGAGACCCATTTAATGTAAAATAAATACAATTTCTTGACCTACGATTATTTTTTCAAAAATCCACATTAAATGATAGTTCATGTATTTTCGCTTATACTCAAATCAATGTCATTTTTTAAATGAAGTGTTATCACCATTAGGAGGCGCTAAACTATAGATTGGGAACTTATGGCTTGCGAGTTACATTTGGCTCTTTTCCTAAGTACATAAAAGTTAATTACAGCCTATTTCAAATTGGATTTGTCTGCAACAGGGATTGACTTGAAAAAAGCTTATGTAGCATTGCTAATTATTGGAACAATCCAGTATATAAACACTACAGTATACAGTCAAGGTGTATGTTGCTACAGAAACCTTAAGTAACGTAAGTGCACTGTTGAGGCACATTATGGTGAAAACATCACTCAAGCACATAGAGCAATTTGAATGGTTGTGCGAAGGTAAATACATCATTATCCTCGTTTGCAGTATTTTGTGACATTTTTACTAAAGAGCTCTGCTTACACCTTGTTTTAAAATCATCATGAAAAAAAAACCAAAGGTCAAAATGAGAGGTAGCAAACCCGGTCCACGAGAGCCGCACGTTCTTCTCCGACTCAAACCTTCAGCTTGTGGGAGCTTGATCATGATCCAGGTGAGTGGAATCCACCTGTATTGGAGCAGAGAAACTCCAAGACCGGGTTGCCTACCCCTCTTCAACGATCTTAAGTAATTAAGGGAGGCACGTATAAAGTGGTATATTTGTTGGTATGGGACATTATTCTTATTTCATAAATGTAATCAAATTGGATTTTACCTGTAGAGCAGGTTTTGGTGGTTTTGCTGAAATGTGTCTTTAATTATTTTGGTATGGCTCTCTCTCTCTCAAAATACAAATCTCAATATTTTGCTATAGTGGATCAAAAAGCTTCCCACCCTTGTGCTAGACTAACCACAATATCCCTTTTAGGTATTTTTTTCATTGTTGTATTCAGAGAGGAAAAACTAAATACATTGTAGAGCCGGAAATCGAACTTGCAACCTCTTGATACCAAGACGAGCACTTAACCTCCTGAGCCACTGCCGCCTAATAATCCACTAGGAAACATCTTTTTGCCCATAATAAATGTCCATTATTGATATGTAATCCTTGCAATAATACATTTTCCATAGTGCCCTGTTTAGGGCGTTACCTGTAGGGGGCGATCAAGCGTCATAGGACAATGCCAAACAATTCAAGACAAGAGAAGAAAAGTTGTAATGGCACCAAAGAGCAGTGTCTCTGATATCTTGCAGGGGGGAAGCAGTAACTGAGTCTGGGGTGCTCAAAAAGAGGAATGGTATTGGTAACAAAAGCAGGTACAGCAGGTGTGTTGAGAAACATGGCAACAATTTCAATCATTAACAAGCACGAAACCAAAAATTCACACTTTTCAACCCTTGAACGCACAACATTAGAATTCAAGCATTTTTGAGGATTTCAAGCACCCTGATCAATTATCGGGCTTCAATGACTTGAAAAGCGCTATATTAATGTAAACCCTTAAAGTGTATGAATTTTAAAAATTGTGATATTATACAACATGAAATTGAAAGAATTAGTTCCTAAAATGATTTGTATGTACCACTTTCCAAACCATCTCAATTTGTGGCCAAATAAAACGTTCTTTTTTGTTTTTATCATTGTATTGAATTAATTTTGTTGCCGAAACGAGTCACTGTTAACTTGTTTTTTAAGGCTGTTAGTTCCATTGATCTTGTTGGGGCTGAAGTACTAAATCTTATGACCACTAGGTGTCTATGTTGTCACGTATTTGACACTCATTCAATTCTCTTAGGCGCATTCACGTTTTCAATATAATTGCCTCAACGGAGTGAAGCAGTGGAATTTGTTGGTAATTGCGGATTACATTCCATTTTAGGAGATTTTGTTGTCACTTAAAGTTTTCTTGCTGCTGTAATGACATTCACCGGCTTCAAAGAACTACACAGATCAGATTTCACACTGAGGTCTTAAACTAGTTAGTTTTCAGTGCTGAGGTCAGAAATCAGAGGGGGGTCTTGGCTCAGAGTTCTTAAGGGCAGAAACTCAGAAACAATATCTATCTCGTTTTCAAACGAGTCAGGTGTTAAATTATTATTCTAGTTTAAAATCTCAACCCTGGCTGTGAAGTATAAAAAATGTCATCATCTGTGAGCGTAAATTAACATGGGTTGGGAATTTCAGGGTTTTAGTATGCATTCACCGTAAAAACCAAAACGATCATTCTATTTTTGTTTTTACATGCTAAATTGAAGTCCCCCCTGGCTAATAGTCATGGAAGTTCCATGTGCCTTCTTCGTATTCCTTGATAATTGCAAGCTTCGTTTCCATGGTTAACATGTTTTCTTCTTTTTTGTGTTAAGCATTGTTTAGAATTTGGAGGTATCAAAAATTCACAAAAGTAAAAGTTCTGCAATGAAAGATGAGGGTTCATACTTTCATCTAATGGTCCTATACAGCTATATACCTGCGTTTTCTGCAGCCCTTCAAAAATGAGTCAAATTGTCTGGCACTGTTGAGAAACATGGCAACATTTACTAGCACTTCACCCAAAATCCAAGCACATTGGCTGCGTAGTGTAAATAAACCTTATCTGTTATTGGCTGGACGCCTGTCACTCACCAACCTATGACGCAACTAATTTGTTTATTTTATGCAATGTAGAGAACTCTGCTCAGCATAGAGATAACATTGCACTCTATTTTAAAAAAACAATCATATTAGATAGTAGGGGTTCGGTAGCTCCAACAGGGAAATTCCAACCATGATTCGTACACCTTTTTTTCATGGCCAAACTCAAACACTTTTTAAGGACTTTCAAAGCCAATTCTCCAATTTTTCCCAATACCAATAAAATATTTGGTGTGAATTATGTATTTTGCGGAGCTACTCATACAGTATATCTGAAATTAATTTTTAGATCTTGAGTAAATTCCGAATATATTTGTTTTGAGATTAATTTCTCCTCATATAGGTGTTAGATGAAAGTGATTTGTAGCTTACATTTTCAGTTGGGAGTTCTTCTTATTACAATTTACCACTGGGACATTCTACCCTTATTTTTTTTTTGCATGGCCCAGAATAAATGTCCATACTTTATATGTAATCCTTGCATTAATATACATTTTATAGTGCCCTATTTAGGTGTAACATCCGCCTGGGGACAATGACGCTTCATAGGAAAATACCATACAAACTAAAACCAGCTGCCGTTAATCATTAGGGAACAATAAATACAATGGCAAAGTAAAGCCACATGAGAGCCGAGAAACATAACATTTTCAACTATTTACAAGCACTTTTCAATCTTTGAAAACACAACATTAAAATTCAAGCATTTTTGAAGGATTTCAAGCACCCGTGCGACATTTATAACAGTCATAGGTTTTATGAAAGCAAACCAAAGGGAAAACGTTTGAAATTGTGAGATGTTTTACGCTGAATGTACTACTGTATAACGCTGTAGCCATATGAATAATTGATAGGGGTCTCTGTTTTAAGTGCTACATTTGGTATTTGGTTTAAAAAAATACAACTGCAGTTATATTTTTAAAGTATTTGTCATATGGGTTAGAGTTGTAGGATCCATATTAGTACTTTTTTAGTATTTCTGTTGTAATATTTCTTCAGTAGTATTTTTATATTATAGTATTACAGTAAGTGTTTTTGACAGATTTCTACAGTTTTTTTTTTGCAGAATAAACACAAAATATTACATTAAATGGTAAATGGCCTGCATTAATATAGCGCTTTTCAAGTCAATGACCTCCCAAAGTGCTGTACAATGTGCTTCACACTTACCCATTCACACACACACTCACACATTAAGTACTAATTTTGGTATTTGATTTAGTAGTACTTGTTTTACTATTATATCTACTGTATTGTCATTATAGCTAGACCATTGGTTTGGCGGGCCGGATGTAGCCCACATGCTGTGGTTTACCCACCCCTGCACTAACCTCTCCCCCCAAGGTGTCCTCTCATTTTGCCTGAATAATTCACCTCCTCCCCTTTTTGTTCCCCCCAGGTCGCAGTGTCTACCGAGTCTCAGGAGGCCCTACGTTCCGACCAAGGGGAATGCAAGGAAGGACTTGCCAAAGAGGCTTCTTTCACCCCCCGTCCCTTCTCCCTGAACCCCCACATGGTTCCCCCTACACCACGGTGCCCCAAACCAAACCCAACTTCTTCGGATCAGGAAGTGTCCGTCATCATGGGGGACATCACCACGCCGGCCCACGAGCTCATCGGCACCGGCGGGGGTTACCAAAACAACGGGGACCGTTTAGAAACCCCTTGTTTCAGACCCTTGAAGAGGTTCCACAGTATGAACACACGGGGCCCCAGCGCGGTCCCGCCCCATCCCCGCCCCTCCTCCTGGTTGGACGATCCCCGCCGCCACTCACTGGAGGTCTGCTCCACCCCCCTTTCGGAGTCTCCCAGTCAGACTTCACCTCAACGGAAGAAGAAGACGAGTCCCCCCTGCATCTCCGTGGATCCCCGCGGATCGGAGCCAGCTTCACAGGGTTCACCCCCTCCCCTGCCCGCTCGGGACACCTGCCTAAGGAGGAGAGCGCCCTCTAACGACTCCTCCGAACTCTGCGCCAGAGAAAGTTCGGAACGGGATAACGAGTCCCCGAATCCTAACAAGCTACTGACTCCGCCCACTTTCTCAGAGAACTCCAACCCTGAGCACTGATTGTCGCAACCAAAACACACAAAGACACTTTGTGCATCTTTTGCTAGATCTAGTAATTATGCCGTACTAGAGTGGAGGTAAGATCAGGCCTAGAACATATAGCTCGACCAAGCCTGGGGCAGGCAAACCCGAAATTTCATGTGTGAGGACTTGGGAGGAGGAGAGGTGATGAAAGATTAAAGCCCGTCTTTTGTAACGAAATCTAAGTCAAACATTTACATGCATTACATTTCTGTCTCTGCAGAAGTCCCATAAACTGACAATTTTTCTTTTGACAGGTTGAAAATCGGGCTACGAACCACAGCAGTATTACACACTTAAGAATCTAGTGCAGCACTTTAAGAGAGAGAGGCAGAGAAGAACAAAAACGGCAAGAGAGCTTGACCTGGACGTGTAACGATTGATGTTTTAGGCCTGACCATTAAGATCTTACCACTGCTAGAGGATAATAATTGTTCAACTAATTAAAAAGAAAAACAGTGCTGTCGTAGTGTTACCGGCCTTTGTGTTTTTGTTTTTTTTACTGCCACAAAGAAGAGAAACCAATGGAGGGAAGTTCCGACTTTAGCGCTCGTCGGAAGTACAAAAGCAATACGGATGTTTTTAGAGGCACTATTTTCTTAAATTATTGGGCCATTGTGTGTTTGTACACGGCGTTGTTGCTATAATACTCTTTGTTGTTGTTGGTTTGTTCTTTATCTTTTTAAGGCTTCACATCTAATTGTTTTTAATTCAGGCTGTTTTTAGCTTTCTTAGTGTGTTAAGGAGCAAAGTGATGCATGTATTTGTAAGGAATAGAGATATTATGCAAATACTCATACTGTAATCCCTTGCTACTTTGTGCGTCGCGGGTTGAAAAACAAATATTCCACCATTCATTATAGGAAAAGCGCATTTTTATCATGCTCAATCTTTTTTTGCCATTATTTTCAACAAAAATTGACTAGAGTAATACAGCTTGATCTATTATCCCCGATTGCCTGTCCTTGCTTGCAGCAATATGCTTTGTGCACTTTTGTCAAATGAAGTGGCTATTTTAGCCCTAATTTGACTTAAATGAACGAAACAGTCGCGATCCATTATCCCTATATTGCTGCATTACATTCTGAATCAAAATGCAAAGTTGTAGCTGAGATACATTATCCCCAGTCAACTATTGCTGAGAGCCATTGAAGCGCATTTCGGGCCACTGAATTGTGTCATTATGTCTATTTTAGCCTTAGTTTCTGTCTTAAATGAACAACACAACCACTATCCATTATCCCCATATTGCTGCATTACGTTCTGACCCGCTGCAATCCATTATCCCCAGTCAACTATTGCTGAGAGCCATTAAAGCGCATTTTATGGGCGGTTCGGGCTACTGAATTATGTCATTATGGCCTGCCTTAAGTAAACTGCACTGTTTTGGTCTTGATCCATTATCCCCATCGTACTATTGCCCGAAAGCAGGTTCTGGCGGTTCAGACCATCAAAGTGTGACATAATGGCCTGCACTGTTTTGACCATTATTTCGGAGAGCAAATTTGAGTCAAGCGTGACAGCTCTTTCCGCCACAATCCATTATCCCCGGTCGACTATTGCTGCGAGCGAGGGCCGAGAGAGCGCATTTAATCCCAATGAACTGCAATAAACAAGGGATTACAGTATATAATTATATCTATTTAATACATCCTATCAATGTCACGTTGTTATAGGTTAGATAGAGGGAGAAAGCTACAAATGGTCTTTACTTTATTTCACTTTTTGTTACGTTGCAATTCTTGATTTCCCCATTTTCTTTTTACGTAATACTACAGCTCCAACTTTGAGATTGTACGCTAAGAAAAAAAAAGAGAAAAGGGAACTTGTCTATTCCTTGTGTGATGCTGAAAATGATAAAGCACATTTCATGTTTCACCTCATGAACCTTATTGTAAATTATCTATTTATTTATTTTTCAAAAATAAACACTTATTTAAACTTGTGAGCTCAAGCAGTGACGGATCGAAACGCGATGTGGTGCATTATCCCTTTAGTGGTGTTTTTTCAAAAACTACCAGAGAGCCTAGCCGAGTTCAATTTTTAATAGTTTGTCTGCACAGAATAGATATAGCTCCCTAGCGCCCTTTGTGGTGGCAAAGTAGAATACGATAATGGGAAAAAAACGAACCCAGGACAAAAACCTGTGTGTAATATTTGACCACTAGGTGTCACTCTAATGTCTAGTGAAACCATAAACGAGTGCTCAAAAGCACAAGAAGGAATCTGAACTACTCAAAGTGAACAAAATGCATCGTATTTCCTTTCTTTTTTGCCAAAGCTCTCTTAAATGAAAGATTGGAGACAGGAGAAAAGAGGAGATATAATAGAAAAAGAATAAAAGGATAGGAAATGGAAAAAAGTCAGAAAAAACAAAGATGAATAAAAACAGAAGAATAATTTTTTTTAGGTTTACCTTTAGCAGCAAGATGCTGGAAAAATATGTCAGCTCCCTGTAGGTGATACTCATTTAATGTAAAATCCAAATGTCTCCACCTACAATTATTCATATATTTTCGCTCATGATTTAAATCAATATTGATTTCTTCAAAATAAATGATGTGTTTCTTTACCACTGGGTGGCGCTAAATAATACACTCTGTCCCTCTTCATGTACTATGAAGTATTTGAAAGTCCAATTGTGGATTAAGTCTTTCATTTAATGTTTTTTTTTTATCATGTCATAATTAGTATCTAATATCTGTGTTTTCAAACCTTTTTCGAGACTAAGAACACTTCTGTTTAAAAAAAAAGTGTTTTTTTAAAAGATTATATGGTCATGTCGCCTAATTACAATACTTAAATATGAAAATATATCCGCTTTTTGCATGCTAGCATTGTTAGCTTTCCAAAAAAACAGTCCAGCTAGCAAATACAATATATCAGACATGAGAGATATTCTACTTTAGCATGCTAGCATCGTTAGCTTTCCAAAAAATGAGTCAAGCAAGCAATTCCAATACACCATATAGGAAAACAAATCTGATTCTGGCTTGCTAGTACTGTTAGCCTTCCAAAACACTAGTCCAACTAGCAACAACAATATAACAGCTATGCAAACCTACTTTTAGCATGATAGCATTGTTAGCCTTCTAAAAGGTTCCCACTAGCAATAACAAAATATCAGATTCGAAAACATCCGCTTTTAGAATGCTAGCTTTGTTAGCCTTCCAAAAACACTAGTCCAGCTAGTAATAAAAATATATCAGGTATAAAAATGAATCTGCTTTTAGCCTGCTATCATTGTTAGCCTTCTAAAAAGACAGTCTTGTTAGCAATAACAATGTATCAGAATTGAAATGAATCCGCGTTTAGTATGCTAGCATTGTTAGCCTTCCAAAACACTAGTCCGGCTAGCAGCAACAACACATCAGATATGAAAATGAATCTTCTTTTAGCATGCTACTATTATTAGCCTTTCAAAACACTAGTCATGTTAGCAATAACAATGCACCAGATATGAAATGAATCCGCTTTTAGCATGATAGCATTGTTAGCCTTCTAAAAAAAGTCCTGCTAGCAATAACAAAATATCAGATCCAAAAACAAATCCGCTATTAGAATGCTAGCATTGTTAACCTTCCAAAACACTAGTCCAGCTAGCAAGAACAACATATCAGATATAAAAAGGAATCTGCTTTTAGCCTGCTATCATTGTTAGCGTTCTAAAAAGACAGTCCTGCTAGAGATAATACTATATTTTAGATATGAAAATAAATCGGCTTTTAGGATGCTACCATTGATAGCCTTCCAAAACACTAGTCCTGTTAGCAATAACAATGTATCAGAATTGAAATGAATACGCGTTTAGTATGTTAGCATTGTTATCCTTCCAAATCACTAGTCTTGTTAGCAATAACAATGTATCAGAATTGAAATGAATCCGCTTTTAGCATGATAGCATTGTTGGCCTTCTAAAACAAAAGTCCTGCTAGCATTGTTAACCTTCCAAAACACTAGTCCAGCTAGAATTAATATATCAGATATAAAAATGAATCTGCTTTTAGCATGTTAGCATTGTTAGCTTTAAAGCTAGCAATTACAATACAGGACACTGCCAGGAACTACTTCAAGATAAATCTCCCAAAATCACTCATCTCAGTCTTTTTTGGGGCTGAAGTTGATTTTAAACTCGAATCAAATCAAATAGAAATGAATATTTTGGCGGCTTGTTGGCTTACTTCAGTCCCACTTAACGGCGAAGGCTAATCCCATTTCTTATTCCCGACTCGCTCGCTCAACTCCATGTCATGAATTTCAAACAGAGCGTCAGTCAAAACGCGGCAGACAGCAGGTGCAATTATCCATCAGCTCCGATTTTTATCGTCGCGGGGTTTCGACTCAGTGAAGCAAAATATGGAAAGATCGGCGATAATGCTGATTATATTCACCGGCACCGTGCCAAGAGATTTCCTGGGAAGATGCTTGTTTTTACACTGATGATCGGTGATAAAGCTCCATATGTGTTTGTTTTTTAACCATTATCTCCAAGGGTCTTTCAACAACATCTTGTACAACTACTATGGCCTAACTCTGCTAGCTTTAAGTGACGTTTTGCTAGCATGTTGGTACAGGCGGCAACAATTGGAGATCAGAAATATGGGAAAAAAAGAGAAAAAAAAATCTAGGTTAATTGAAAAAAATGATTCTTTTTAAAGCTAGCATCAAGTCAAGTTTATTTGTGACGCCCTTGATCACAAGGAGTCTCAAAGGAGACGCAGGACCTTAGGATTTCTTCTTGGCTCTTGGGATCACTAGAAGACCAGCATCATCCCATTTCACCTAACAAGCTGCCAACTTAAGGCCAAGTTTTGAAAGCATATCCACACAAACTATGTATAAATATTAAGGGCAGCCCCGTGTCATTCAAGCTAACAGGCTGCTAGCTTAAAGCTAAGTTAAAACTGAAATAGAAAATTGAGAAGAAAGAAAGGAAGAAAATCTAGGTCAACTAAAACTATGTATACTACCGTAAATTCCGGACTATAGAGCGCACCTGATTATAAGCCGCACCCACCGCATTTTAAGAGGAAAACCGATTTTGTACATACACAAGCCGCACCTGTATATAAGCCGCACGCGCTCACATTTAAACATGTAACACAAACACAAAATTAACCCAAACCCGACTTCAACTCCCGCGATTGAAACTAAATGTTCTCTCATTAAAGTCAACAGTCCAAAAATCACAGCCGGCAAAATGAACGGAAAATGATACCGGTACTTAAGGTTTGATGCAGACCTGCAGAGTCGAGGTCCCGTTGAAAGTAATCCAAGGAAAAAAGTGTATATTTCCAAAGGTAAGGGTGGGAAAAATATATCAGATGAACACATTTACTCACGCAACTCCTTTTTCTTTAACCAACTTTTTACCCCTTCTTTCCTTGTCTGTCCCTCACCTTTAGCGGTCCCCACTTAAACTCGGCACCCCGCGTTTGTTCCGCCCCTCATTTTTCGTTCACACGTGCAAAACATATCAGAATAAGTGTCTAAAATAAAAAGATTACAAAAATATAAAGTTGCAAATACATATTATACATGGGTTACACATATTTACAAAGAAAGACGGTACACCGAGAGAGTTTTCAAAGCTTTAATAATAATAATATAGCTTTGACAGGGCAGTTAATGGTAGCAACACTCGAGCGCCGCTAGCGGCCGTTAGAAAAATGACATAAAATGGCCGCATCACTGAATAAGCCGCAGGGTTGAAAGTTAGGGAAAAAAGTAGCAACTTATAGGCCGGAATTTACGGTATATATATTTTCCAACCTAGCCCAGTCTCATTCAAGCTAACAGACTGCTAGCTTGACGCAAAGTTTTGCTCGAATATCGACAAAGGCGACAACAATTCTAAATCAAAGAAATGGAAAGAAAGGAAAGAAGTAAATCTAAGTTATTAAAAAAAAACTATGTGTAGTTATTTAAAGCTAGCCCGGTCTCATTCAAGCCAACAGACTGCTAGCTTGAAGCAAAGTTTTGCTAGCAAGTCGACACCGGCAGTTACAATTGGAAATCGACAAAATGGGAACACATCTAGATCAATAAAAACTAAGTATATGCATTGTTTATGCTAGCCCTGTCTTTTTGACGCTAACAGACTGCTAGCTTGACGAAAGGTTGGCTAGTATGTTGACAAATGTGGCTACAATTGGAAATCGGAAAGATGGGGAAAAAGGAAAGAAGTAAATCTGTCAATGAAAACTGTGTATACATATTTAAGGCTAGCTCTGTCTCATTCAAGCTAAAACACTGCTAGTTTAGGGCTAGGTTTTAGTAGCATGTCGACACAGGAGGCTACAATTGGAACTTGGAGAAATGGAAAGAAAGGAAAGAGGTATATCAACACAAACTATTATATATATATATCTCATCTCATTAGCCGTACCGCTTATCCTCAGTAGGGTCGCGGGGGGGCTGGAGCCCATCCCAGCAATCATCGGGCAGTGGGCAGGGGACACCCTGAACTGGTTGCCAGCCAATCGCAGGGCACACAGGGACAGACAACTCATTCGCTCATTCACTCCTAGGGACAATTTGGACCGGCCAATTCACCTGAAATGCATGTCTTTGGAATGTGGGAGGAAACCGGAGTGCCCGGAGGAAACCCACGCAAGCACGGGGAGAACATACAAACTCCGCACAGAAAGTCTGGAGCTGGATTTGAACCCACGACAGGTTCCCATGACATGAACTGTGCCGCACAAGCGCTAACCACTGCGCCGCCGTGCTGCTTATATATATATATATATATATATATATATATATATATATATATATATATATATATATATATATATATATATATATATATATATATATATATATATATATATATATATATATATATGACTTTCTTTCTTTCTCGAATTGCAGTTCTTAAGAAAACTCAACATGAAAACTCATGCCTGGTGTATTTTCTAGCGTTAGCCAACTTTTAAAAGCTCTCCCACAGGTGCTCTGTTTTAGACCCAACATTTTTTGGTGCCGAAACCCGGGAATCATATCTTGGCTAGCCCTGTCTCATCTAAGCTAACAAACTGCTAGCTTAAACCTAAGTTGTTTCAGCACGTTGATACTTCAAATGAGGTTAAGGAAAACGTTATGTACAGTAAAAAATAATATTTTAAAACGAAGACCAACTTCGTGTGGTCGAAGCTAACAAACTGCTAGCTTAAAGCCAAGTTTTGCTAGCATTTCTACACGGGCAGCCAAAACTGCTGATCATAAAAAACGTAAATCTAGGTCATTAAAATGAGATGAGTTATTAAAACATTTGTAATAGTTATCACCATTTTATTTAACAATTTTAAACAGGAGCAAGTAGCGTTCCTACCATTTGTATTCCGTCATTTTGCCGCCTTGCCAAAGGGCAGCGGATCGGAATTCACAAAATGTCCCCGACCTTAAAGGTTTGAGCAGCAGGATTTAATGCAGCTCAAAGGATCTAATCAAGGTTTTAATCAATAAACATCCGGCACAATTTTCTTTCCCAGGAAACTGGATCGTAATTCCAAGCAGGACAGAAGACACAAGCCGAACCTTTTGCACTTTTCCTTCCAAGAACTGGAACGTGCTCCTGCTAGCTAGCCAATCAGCTGGTTTCCTCAGGCAAAGGTTGGAGAGCTCGAGTGGAGATAAGACCGCTAGTCCTTAAAAACGATTTAAATGTGGAATTGCTTTTATCTTTGCCACATATTACCTATGTTTTCCTTACTGATGTTCACTATCATTTGTTTATTGTTCCCCAATGTAAAATGTATTGTTGCCAGGTTATCCTGGAAGGGGGGTTACCACTTGTGAAACCCCTTCATGATTTCTTATTCTCCACATGTTTGAGGTTTTCAGTTTTCCCTTGCCCGCATGTTGGTTTCAGATCAGGGGACGGTATCATTGTGGCCTGTGCGGTCCTTTGACTCAAGTTCTCACATCTGGCCAGCGTTTCAAAAGGTCTTTATCACAAACAATTCAGACGCAGAGTCAGAGGAGGGATATCCGACACGTCAAGGGGACTCAATCGTGAATAAGGGGTGTTAAAAGACCCATTCCCGAATACCACATCAGGCAAACTCCTACTCTTATCACTAAATACAATCACTCCCCTAAGGCAAAGGTTGAGAGGTTTGAGCAAGACTCCTTCCCTGAAGATCACGAGGCCATCTTGAGTAAGAATATACTATTCAACTGTTCACACGGTTCACAGATGCCTTAACTGCCAGGGTCGTGTGGGCACCACATCCTGTGGTGTGCATTGGGCAAGTATAAATAATAAAGAAAGAAATCACCGTTAGATGGCAGGACTGGCTTTGATCCGATCTTTGCCCCCCACTTCCTAGTCTTGCTTCCTGTATCCAGCGATTGAGAGTGTGTAGACGGCCTTATATGGTGTTGTGAAGCAGTGTGGTGAGAGTAGCGAAGAAATGGATAACCACAGACAGTTAACGCTTAAAGATTTGTTTTTCTTTTTAAAAAAAGATGAGGATGACGTTTTGGGGGTCTGCGGGAACGTGACTGTCATGGTGACCTGAATCTTGTGTTCACGTCACAGAAAAAAAACATTAAAAATTTCAGTGTACTTGAGATCATTGTTTAGAAAATGTTTTAAACAATAGTAAAAGATAGAAACTTTTGATATGTCTTATGTTCTATATAGCTACAAAACTAAGTTTTTTGTAGGCCTTCAAAAATGAGAGAAACATCTGACCATGAAGGAGTTAAAAATAAGAGGACATAAGAAAATGAAAAATGGGACAAGGGACTGACAAGATTGGAGAGGTGGCAGAACGATTATTACGGTAATTAGCAGTTGCGATGCATGTAGCTTAAAATAGGTTTTAATCGAGTGGGAAATTATAGATCAAACTTGGTCCCCATTGGTGGAATTCAACAAGTTGTACTTATTTGATGTTGTATAAGCCTCGGTAACATGAATTTTAAGTAAATCCTAAACGAGATAGATGGGTAGAGGTAGAGTAGGGAGCCATAAAGCTAATGTAAAAAAAAAAAAAAGTAAATGCTACCTAAGACTGGATTTGTGGATCCTTCACAATGTTTCCTCTGAGCTGCACTTCCCAGAACTTCTCAGCACACCAGTAAATATATCCAGTGCATTATTTCGAGTGGCGGGAATTTTGTGTTGCTCACGTCGTCGCGTCTACGAGATTGTTTCAGATTCCTACTTTAGCAGAATTCTGGATTGAGACTTTTTATATTGAAAAGTTTCGGGTAAGTATCTCGGACGATTGGCGCAAGGTAAGTGCCGCGCACAATTGTTTTACAGTCGGAAGCTGCTGCCGATCGTTGTTGAAGGCTATCCCCTCCCACGGCTGCTAGGACGCTCTTGGCATCCGACGCTTACAAGTGAGTATGGGTTGCTGTAAAGGTTGCTCCCGTGTCCGTAGGCAGGTTGCCCTTCTAGAGGGACGTGTCCGTGAGCTAGAGCAGTTTAAACGGAAAATGTTAGGTGCCTCGGACACCACTGCTAGCGTGGGTTGTAGCGAACCTGCTAGTCCGGTTAGCATTAGCCCTAAACGGCATGCTAATCGCGGTGAGCCAATTCAGACGCATAACAAGTTCAGCCCCCTAGCTAGTCCCACTCCACCCCGGTCTACTGGCTCCCGCACCCTAGTTATAGGTGACTCCATCACCCGTAACATAAAGCTTAGCACCCCAGCCACGGTTATGTGTATTTCTGGGGCCAGAGCACCCGACATTGAGGCTAATTTGAGGGAGCTGACGAGCAAACCTAGACACCAGGACAGGGCTAGCTACACCGATATAGTCATTCACGTCGGCTCCAATGATACTAGAATGAGACAATCTGAGATTACAAAGAAAAATATTGCTAGGACCTGTAATCTCGCCAGAAAGATGAGTCGGCATCGAGTAATTGTCTCTGGCCCCTTGCCTGCGAGAGGCAATGATGAGAGGTTTAGCAGACTAGTCTCGCTAAACCGATGGCTGGCAAGTTTTTGCAATCAGAAGGGATTTAGGTTTGTGGATAACTGGCCTGCTTTCTGGGGCCGACCTGACCTGCTGAGGAGAGACGGCCTTCACCCTAACTGGGAAGGTGCTCTCACTCTTTCTAAAAATATAGATTACTGTTTAAGCCTTCCATGACAGGATACACTAGTGCAGGCCAGGTCACAGGTGATTAGTGAACCTGTTACCATGGGTGTGGAGTCTGTAACGCTAGAGCTAACTAGCGCTATGCTAGATTCATGCAATTCACATAGTTTTTGTAGTTTAGAGTGTTCTACTGACTGCACAATACACCCTGATTTATACTATTCTATAGCATCTTCTTCTGTGCCTCTTACCTCTGTTTCTCCCTTGTTAGGTGAGGAGGGAGAAGAAATAACATTATTTTCTACCAATAGTCATCCTGCTACTCCACCTGTCAACAATATTCCTGTGGTATGGAATTCGGGCCGCATCTGCCGTCATGCAAGGCACAAGACCCGGGACCGGCAGTCGAATCCTGTGGTGGTTACCACTAAGGTGCAAAACTCGCGAAAGGTTTCAGCTCAGTCCACAGTGCTGAAGCTTGGCCTTCTTAATATTAGATCACTAGCCTCCAAAGCTTTACTTGTTAATGACCTTATTAATGAACACAATCTTAACCTTATTGGCCTTTGTGAGACCTGGTTGAAACCAAATGAGTTTGTAGTGTTAAATGAGGCTTCTCCCCCTAACTTTGTGAGTGCGCACTTGGCACGACCATGCAAAAAAGGTGGAGGTGTTGCTCTTATATCGGAAAATAGGTTGAAATTTACTTCTAATACCTCTACTAGTTTTAAAACGTTTGAAGCACTTGTTATGAGGTCCTTAATGTCAACACCAATTTATGTAGTTGTTGTGTATCGCCCACCTGGACCATACTCAAATTTTTTGGAAGAATTTTCTGATTTGTTAACAGACTTAGTTACGTATGCGGACAATGTTGTAATTATTGGTGATTTTAATGTTCACATAAACTCCCCATCAAATTCACTTGCAATTGCATTTAAGTCACTGATGGATACATTTGGTTTCAATCAAATAGTTGATGTGCCAACTCATAAAGATGGGAACACTCTAGATCTTGTCCTGACCCGTGGCGTAGTAGCCTCAAATGTTACAGTGTTACCGTATCCTAATGCCATCTCTGATCACTATTTTGTTAAATGTGAGGTGTTGTTTAATGTTTACTGTGATAAGGAAAATATAGGCTTTAGCAGTCGCAATATCCGCCCTAAAACGGTGTTAGCCTTAAAAGAATTATTACCTACGGTAACTGCAGCCTTCCCTTCGTACACTGGGTCTGTTGACTCACTTACAAACAACTTCAATACTGCTTTGGTAAATGTTCTTGATTCTGTGGCGCCCCTAAAGTATAAATTCCGACCCAAGAAGAATACACCTTGGTTTACTGAAGAAACTAGGTTACTCAAACAAAGTTGCAGAAAAATTGAACGAAAATGGCGCACTACTAAGCTGGAGGTTTTTCTACTGGCCTGGTGTGACAGTTTGCTGAAATATAAAGTAGCTCTTGCCTCAGCTAAAGATTCGTATTTCTCTAAGATTATTGTTGAACATAAGAATAATCCAAAATTTTTATTTGACACAGTGGCGAAACTTACCAGACAACAACTTAACCCAAATGGTTGCACTCATTCTGCTAATGACATTATGGAATTTTTTAATAAAAAGATTCAACTAATCAGGAATGAAATTTTAAAAGAACGCTCTGTTTCCTCCTCCTATATCAAAGATGTGGAGGTGCTAGGTATGGACTGTGTCAGCGGTTGTTTAGAAACATTCTCCAGTTTCAATGAATTGTCCCTTGATAATCTAACACAGATGGTCAGTAGGGCCAAGCAAACTACGTGCCTGCTTGATCCGTTTCCAGCTTCACTGGTGAAGGATCTGTTTGAGATCTTAGGACCATCAGTTTTAAATATTATTAATATATCGCTATCCTCGGGTATTGTTCCTATAGCCTTCAAGTCTGCCGTCATTAAACCCACGCTTAAGCGACCTAACCTTGACCCAGAAAGCCTAGGTAATTATAGGCCAGTGTCAAATCTGCCATTTCTTGCGAAATTACTTGAAAAGGTCGTTGCACAGCAGCTAAATGACTTCATGTCAGAAAATAACCTTTTTGAAACTGTCCAGTCAGCATTTAGAGCAAATCATTCTACAGAGACAGCCCTTGCAAAAGTAACCGATGATCTCCTTTTAACAATAGATTCTGGTGCCTCATCAATGTTACTGCTGCTGGATCTCAGCGCTGCTTTTGATACGGTCGACCACAACATATTATTGATTCGTCTAGAACGCATTGGTATCTCAGGAACTGTACTCTCGTGGTTTAGGTCCTACCTGTCAGACAGGATGCAATGTGTTAACTATGGCAATCTGACCTCTAAACAATCTAATGTCCCCTGTGGTGTTCCTCAAGGCTCTGTACTTGGCCCCCTTCTTTTTAGTATTTATATGATCCCGCTTGGTGACATTATCCGCAAGTATAATATTAGTTTCCATTGCTATGCAGATGACACTCAACTGTATGTGCCACTGGAAAAAACTGGAAATTTAAGTTGTAGAAATCTGGAGGCTTGCCTTACTGAGATTCAAAGATGGATGTCAAATAATTTTTTACGCCTTAACCCAGAAAAAACTGAAATGTTGATTATTGGTCCAGCTCACTGTCGTCATTTGTTTTCAAACATTACCCTGAACCTAGACAAATGTAATATCACCCATAGTGACTCGGTCAAAAATCTAGGTGTTATATTTGATCCTAATCTGTCGTTTCAGTTACACGTGAAAAATATTACTAGAATAGCTTTCTACCACCTCCGTAATATTGCGAAGATTCGTTCAATGCTGTCCCAATCAGATGCAGAGATTTTAATTCATGCGTTTATTACTTCTCGGCTTGATTACTGTAATGTATTGCTTTCTGGTCTCCCGATGTCTAGCATTAAAAGTTTGCAGCTGGTTCAGAATGCGGCAGCTAGACTTTTGACTAAGACTAAAAAGTTTGAGCATATTACACCTGTATTGGCCAACTTGCACTGGCTCCCAGTCCACTTAAGATGTGACTTTAAGGTTCTCTTATTAACATATAAATGTTTGCATGGGCTTGCACCCTCTTATCTCTCCGATTTGATTTCCCCCTATGTTCCTTCACGGAGTCTGCGCTCGGAAAATGCTGGTCTACTTGTGACTCCGAGAGCCAAGAAGTCTGCGGGCTCGAGAGCGTTCTCCATCCGGGCCCCGGTGTTGTGGAACGCCCTGCCTCTGGAGATAAGATCTGCAACCTCAACGGAAGTTTTTAAATTGAGGCTTAAGACACACTTCTATTCCAAAGCATATGATTGATGCCCACCTCGTATTCTGTTTTGTCCTGTCTTTTTCTGAGGCCTGCCTGGCTGATACGTAGGAGAAGGATGATTTGGGATGGGTCAGCGGACCGGCGTCTGACCTGCAGCATGTCAACCCCTGCATTTACCAGCTGGCGTCGTTGTTGATGTCATGCTCTTTCCGGACATTTTCAACATCTTACCTAGTGTTTACTATTCTGTGTACAGTAATGCTAATTGTAATTCACCCTGTTCAATCCTGGAAGGGGGATTACCACATGTGAGGTCCTTTCTCAAGGTTTCTCTTTTCTCCTCACACTGAGGTTTTTGAGTTTTTCCTTGCCCGCATGCTGGTTTGCTAGTTTAAGATCAGGTAATTGTGTAATTTTGTAACTGTAATCCTGTGCAGTCCTTTGAGACATTTTTGTGATTAAGGGCTATATAAATAAATTTGACTTGACTTGACTGACTATTACCAGGGCTATAAATTGCTGAATTAATACCCTAAAATCTTCGGCCAGAACGACAGTGCATCCAGGTAGAAACAACGCGGGTTACCTCTGTGTGTTTTAAAGGTGGTATTTTGAAGTCAATATCAACACAAGATTGAGTAAACAAAAGTAAGTGTGGACGTGAGATGGAGCAAGAGAGAAGGTGGGAGGAGATCGTCCTCGCTGTTAAAATGGTGGATGCAGCTTGTACATAACTTTCATTGAGTTTCTGCCTTTGCGCAGTGTGTTTCACATGTTTATTTCTGCTTGATCTAGAGCAGGGGTGTCAAACTCATTTTACTTCGGGGGGCCACGCGATAGAACAAACAACCTCTCAGGGGCCGGACTAATGAGGAAGGAAGAATGAAAACGAGAGATGGACAGAAAGAAAGAAAGAAAGAAAAAAGAATGGAAAGAAAAGATGGGGACAAAGAAAGAAAGAAAGAAAAATGAAAAGGACAGATGGGACAAAGAAAGAAAAAGAAAAAAGAATGAAAAGGAAAGATGGGGACAAAGAAAGAAAGAGAAAGTAAGGAAGAACAAGAAGGAAAGATGGGGAGAAAGAAAGAAAGAAAGAAAGACTAGTAGATTGAGAAGAATTAAAAGGAGAGAGAAAGAAATAAGAGAGAGAGAGAAAGAGAAAGGGTGGGACAAAGAAAGAGAGAAAGGGAGAAAAAGCGAGAGAGAATGTTAGAAACAAGAAAGCTAAAAAGAGAAATAGTAAGGGAGGGGGAAAGAAATAGATGGAAAAAGAAATCCAAACAAATAGAAAGAGAGGAGGAGAAAGGGGAGGGGGACGCAAGAGAGGAAGGGAAAAAACAAAGAGAGAGCAAAAGAAGGTAAAAAGACGGAAGGAACAAAGAAAAAGAGAGACAGAGTGAGTGAAAGAGAGAGAGAGATACAAAGTGAGGGGAGGAAGAGAGAGAGAGAGAGAAAGAAAGAAAGAAATACAAGTACAGCATTTGTGAGAGGCGCCTGGCTTTGGCAACATCAATTGGACATATTTCAACCAGCAGCTCATTTTTCTCTTGTGCTTTCCTCAGCGTCGTCTCACGGGCCGGATTCAATCCCTTAGCGGGCCCGATCCGGCCCACGGGCCGCCTGTTTGACACGCGTGATCTAGAGCAACTTGACATGTGTCGCTTGTGTTGACAAACAACACAGTAGTCTGACTGTTCACATTTACGTGAAAAATATTCATTTTCTTTGATTTCAAGTTGATGAAAAGTCAGTCAATCTTTTGCCAACACTGCTAGTCAAGTCAAGTCAAAAAGGAAAGAAAAGAAAGAAGTAAATCTAAGTTATAAAAAAAAAAAAAAAAAATATGTGTAGTTATTTAAAGCTAGCCCTGTCTCGTTCAAGCCAACAGGCTGCTAGCTTGAAGCAATGTTTTGCTAGCAAGTCGACTCCAGCAGTTACAATTGGAAATCGACGAAAATGCCCTTAATCACAAAGAGTCTCAAAGGGCTGCACAGACCAAAGACTATTGCAAACCACAGACTATTATCACACCATCCCCTGATAGTCCATGCATGATTTTTGTATACTACCAACAGAAGCTTCAAATCACATCTTAAGCTAACAGGGAGCCAATGCAGTTTAGCTCAAATCGGGCTGAAGATCTTACTGTCTTGTTGTATGCTAAATGATTTTATACAAATTTTATGCTAATAATTTGATTTAATGGCACCATGTCAACATGTTTAATTAGGAATACCTCAATTATGAAAATATTACGTTTTATTTGTTAACACATGGGGTCACACTAGACCAGGGTTGTCAAACATGCAGGCCCGGGGGGCGGATCAGGCCCGCTAAGGGATTGAATCCGGCCCGCGAGACGACGCTCAGAGAAGCGCAAGAGAAAAACGAGCTAAAGGTTGAAATAGGTCCACTTGATGTTGCCAAAGCCAGGTGCCTCTCACAAAGACACTGTACTTGTCTCTCTCTCTCTCTCTCTCTCTCTCTCTCTCTCTCTCTCTCTCTCTCTCTCTCTCTCTCTCTCTCTCTCTGCCTCTCTCTCTCTGCCTCTCTCTCTCTCTCTCTCTCTCTGCCTCTCTCTTTCACTCTCTGTGTCTGTCTCTCTTTTTCTCTTTCTTTTTTTCTCTTTGTCTCTTTCTCTCTCTTTGTCTTTTTACTTTCTTTTGCTCTATCTTCCTTTTCTCTCTTTTCTCTTATTATCTCTTTCTTTAGGTTTCCCATTCTCTTCTTCCATTCTGTCTTTCTCTCCTTTTTTTCTCTCCTTCTCTCTATTTCTCTTTGGATATCTTTCTTTCTCTATCATACTACCCCTGTCTCATTAATTGTCTTTAGCTCTTGTTTCTCACGTTTCACGTTCTCTCTCTCTCTCTCTCTCTCTCTCTCTCTCTCTCTCTCTCTCTCTCTCTCTCTCTCTCTCTCTCTCTCTCTCTCTCTCTCTCTCTCTCTCTCTCTCTCTCTCTCTCTCTCTCTCTCTCTCTCTCTCTCTCTCTCTCTCTCTCTCTCTCTCTCTCTCTCTCTCTCTCTCTCTCTCTCTCTTTCTTGTCCCACCCTCTCTTTTTTTCTCTCCTTCGCTTTGTCTTATTTTTTTTCTCTTTTTCCTCCTCTCTAATATACTAGGCCGGCCCCCGAGAGAATGTTTCTTCTATCATGTGGCCCCCGAGGTAAAATGAGTTTGACACCCCTGCACTAGACCCTTCATGTGTTTCCAAGGGTTAAAAATAGAAATCTCAAGTTGTGGGCCATGCAACTGTTCCAAAAGCGCATTAGCCAATTCATTATTAGGTGAAAAAAAATATTCAGATCAGCAAAATGTATATTGATTTGATCTCAGGTTTTGGACAGGATGGACACTGATTTGGTTGCCACACACAGGATTGATGTTAGTTACCGTGGTTCCGAGCGATGCTCACAGAATTTTTGTGATTGCTCAGACTTGTTTGAAGTTTAGAGGGAACATTGAACCTAAATAATACTCTTCATCCTCCGACACGGTTGTTTCTTTTGTCCAAACTCTCCGAGTTTCTACAGTCCGTCTGCAGCTTTATAACCGAACCCATTCGTCATTTTGATGTCTTGTCTTCAGCAAACCTTGTAAAATAGAACCAGGCCCTAAATCTCACTTCAAAGCAAACATATACCATCGCTCAAATCTGGAGTGTCTATGGATTTATTGATTACAAAGTCTTGCGTCGTTCAAGTGGAATCCTTAAAGTGACAGTGTGCGATAATTCATCAGTATATTTAGTTGAAGTGTGCGATTTCGAAGAGGACGGACTACAAAAGCCCGAATGATGAAACGTCGCTTAGCATGCTATGCCACCAGACAAGTAGGCAATATTTCTCTATCCCCAACCACTAGTGCATCTTAGGGAATCCCGAGAGGCGCTGCCCAGATAGTCTCTCGAGTGTGTCCTCCCTGTTGTCCATGTTTGGAGTACTGGACACCTTCGCTTAGTTCATCAGAGCCTCTCACCATGGCTAAAGGAAAACCCTGACAAAACCTGCATGTTACTTGCCTTTCCCTATCAGTTTCATATAACAATTCCAAAAGATTCCCAAGGCCAGTCAACCTAATGTCTTTCCAGTGCATCCTGGGTCAACTTTGAGGTACTCCTGATGATTGTCCGTGCCTGGAACAACCCAATTGGATGCCTGGACCCCTTTGCTTGGTTTAAAAGAGCTTCTGACCTTATTCTACAGAAGCAAGGAGCCAAAACCTCCCTCTTCCCAACACCTTCAGCTAGCACCTCCGAAAGAATCTCAGTTCCAGTCTAGATGCAATCTTCTGTTGTCCTGGGGTCATCTTTGGGGTAATCCTGCCTGTTTTCCACCCCTGGAGCACCTCAATCTGATGATCTGACAGAGCTTTTCACCCCATACCTAAGGAAAAGCCCGGAAAACCCTGCTTGTATCGCCATACTAACCCATCTTCCACAGAAGCCGGGAGACACAACTTGCCTGTCCCCAACCTCTTCAACTAGTGCTTCCTAGAGAATCCCAAGAGGCCCAGCTCAGATAGTCTCCACAGTGTGTCCTGGGTCATCTCTGGGGTATTCCTGCTGGGAGTCCATGCCTGGACAATTTCTCTCGGTCCAAAGAGCTGCTCACTCTATGCCTAAGGGAATGCCTGGAGAAAACATGCTTGTATCACCCTACCGACCCTCTGCCACAGAAGCAGGGTGACAAAACTTGCCTGTCCCCAACCTCTTCAACTAGTGCTTCCTAGAGAATCCCAAGAGGCCCAGCTCAGAAACAGTCTCTCCAGTGTGTCCTGGGTCGTCTCTGGGGTATTCCTGCTGGGAGTCCATGCCTGGACATTTTCTCTTGGTTCAAAGAGCTGCTCACTCTATGCCTAAGGGAAAGGTCAGAGAAAACCTGCTTGTATCACCCTACCGACCCTCTGCCATAGAAGCAGGCAGCCAAGACTTGCCTCCTCCCCATCCACTTCACCTAGTGCTTACTAGGGAATCCCAACAGGCCCAGCCCAGATAGTATCTTCAGAGTCTCCTGGGTCAGCTTTGAGGTACTCCTGCCGGTTGCCCATGCCTGCAGCACCTCAATCTGATGATCTGCGGGATATGACAGAGCTTCTCACCCCATACCTAAGGAAAAGCCCGGAAAACCCTGCTTGTATTGCCATATCAATCCGTCTGCCACAGAAGCAGGGAGACACAACTTGCCTGTCCCCAACCTCTTCAACTAGTGCTTCCTAGAGAATCCCAAGAGGCCCAACTCAGATGGAATCTCTCCAGTGTGTCCTGAGTCATATCTGGGGTATTCCTGCTGGTAGTCCATGCCTGGACCTTGGTCCAAAGAGCTGCTCACTCTATGCCTTAGGGAATGCCCAGAGAAAACCTGCTTGTATCACCCTACCGACCCTCTGTCACAAAAGCAGGGTGACACAACTTGCCATCCCCAACCTCTTCAACTAGTGCTTCCTAGAGAATCCTAAGAGGCCCAGCTCAGATAGAGTCTCTCCAGTGTGTCCTGGGTCATCTCTGGGGTATTCCTGCTGGGAGTCCATGACTGGACCTTTTCTCTTGGTCTAAAGAGATGCTCACTCTATTCCCAAGGGAATGCCTGGAGAAAACCTGCTTGTATCACCCTAACGATCCTCTGCCCAAAAGCAGGCAGCCAAGACTTGCCTCCATTCACTTCACCTAGTGCTTCTTAGGGAAACCCAACAGGCCCAGCCGAGATAGTCTCTTCAGTGTGTCCGGGGTCAGCTTTGAGGTACTCCTGCCGGTTGCCCATGCCTGCAGCACCTCAACCGGATGCCCGTACCCCTTTGCTTGGTTCGACGGTGCTTCTCACCCAATGCTCGGTTAAAACCTGCATGCATCACTATACTGACCCTTATGTCAACTCCAGTTCTCTCATACCCAAGACTACAACCCTAGATGCTTTCTGCCCTGACCTGAAACAAACAAAAACTGTATATTTGTGCAAAAACATTGCAGGAAAACAGCACTTCCTGATTAAAACCACTGGAGAACTCATTAGTCAGGATGCGATCCTGCTCTTCATCAGTCACGCTTAGTTAGGAGAATCTTTTTTCCTCTGAGGAAAAAGGAGGCACTTTATTTTGGAAAGCCTAAAATATTTGTTAGGTTTGCTCCAGGCATTTCTAGCACGGTTGCTTTTTTCTTTCCCATAACTGACGTTCTTGACGGCAATGCCCGGGGCAATGCAGACCAAAGAATGTGTCGTGTATTTGATGATTTATTGACTTTTAACCATGAGTTCAAATTTGGCGGCATAGAACTATGATCCAGAAAATAAAACAATATTAAAACACAAGAAAATTGAATTGGTTTAGTTTCTAGCATTATTTCGATTGGTATTGAATGATCTGGGGCAGGCATGGGCAACTATTTAGTCGCTGGCAGCATTGGGTTTAAACATCTAACCAAGGGGCCGATACTGGAGAACTATCCCATTTTTTTCCATTTATGAATACATACACATGCGGAAACTACAATTTCTATTACTTTATATTTGTTTTCAACAGATTTGTTTCATCAAATTGGTTTTGAAACGCTCATAATTTAAGCAGCATAATATATTAAGTCCTTGTTTTAGGCACTCAATTCGATATTTAGTTTTGTAGTACCCGTCATGATTACTGATTTTGATCACCTGTGCCACTACCTGATTGGTTCCCTGTCCTTTTTTAAGCCCCGTCCTGTCCCTCTCCTGTTGTCAGTCTGTCAGCGAACCTCTGTTGTTACAAGGCAAGCATTTTGACCCTGACTCCCGCCTGTCCCGTTTTTGCAACCATTTTTGCACCTGTCCGTTCCTGATCTCCCCGTTTGTCTACGGCTACGACCTGTTTTCGAGCCCGACCACGTCTGCTCTCCCGTCCCGGCTTACGACCGGTTTTTGCGACCACGGTTTTGCTCTCCTGTCCCGGCTATCGACCTGTTTTCCCGTCCCTGACACCGCCATCTCCCGCTACGAAAGATCCACTTCCGTTTTCGGATCATGAGCCGATTGCGAGAGCGATTTGCCTGCCGCGTCCAGCGAGCACCGGATTGCGGGCGCTGCCCGTCCTCTTTCTATTCAATAAACTTGTGGTTAACGCTACGCGTTTGGGTCCTGATTCCGTTCTGGTCTTGACAGTACCGAGTAACTGTAGTTGGATTTCTTTTTTTTTTTGTAGTTGGATTTTGTATTTTACTTAGTATTTTTGTAGGAGTTTTTTGTTGTTTTTCTGCAGTAGGATTTTTAGAGTTTTTCCATAGTACTATTTTTTTAGTGTTTCTATATAATTTCTGTAGTGATTTTGTGGTATTTCCGTCGTAGAATATATGTCGTGTTTTTGTGGTATTACTGTTGTTGTATTTTTGCAGTACTTCTGACGTAATATTTGTGTATTAGATCTTTTATTGCATTTCTATTATTACATTTCTGTAATGCTATTTTTATATTATAGTATTACTGTAGTGGTATTTTCGTAGTAGCGCTGTAGAAATATTTCCAAACTAATATTTTGTCGTATTTCCATTGTAGTATTTTTGTAGTATTACTTGGCTATTTTTGTAATACTGCTGTAGTTGAATTTTTGTAGTATTTCTGGGGAAAAAAAATCCTATCGTGGTATTTTGGTATTATAGTATTACTGTAGTGGTATTTTTGTACTAGCGATGTAGAAGTATTTTGGAAGTATTTCCATTGTAATATTTGTGTAGTATTACTTGGCTATTTTTGTTATATTACTGTGCTTGTATTTTGGTAGTGTTTCTGGGGAAAAAATCCTATAGTGGTATTTTTGTATTACAGTATTACTGTAGTGGTATTTTTGTAGTTGCACTGTAGAAGTATTTCTAAACTAGTAATTTGTAGTATTTCCATTGTAGTATTTTTGTAGTATTACTTGGCTATTTTTGTAATATTGCTGTAGTTGAATTTTTGTAGTATTTCTGGGGAAAAAATCCTACAGTGGTATTTTTGTATTATAGTATTACTGTATTAGTATTTTTGTAGTAGCGCTGCAGACGTATTTTGGAAGTATCCAAACTAGTATTTTGTAGTATTTCCAATGAAGTATTTTTGTAGTATTACTTGGCTATTTTGTAATATTACTGTAGTTGTATTTTTGTAGTATTTCTGGGGGAAAATTCCTATAGTGGTATTTTTTTATTATAGTATTACTGTAATGGTATTTTTGTAGTAGCGCTGTAGAAGTATTTTGGAAGTATTTCCAAACAAGTATTTTGTAGTATTTCCATTGGAGTATTTTGTAGTATTACTTGGCTATTTTGTAATATTACTGTAGTTGTATTTTTGTAGTATTTCTGGGGAAAATAGTCCTATAGTGGTATTTTGGTGTTATAGTATTACTGTAATGGTATTTTTGTACTAGCGCTGTAGAAGTATTTTGGAAGTATTTCCAAACAAGTATTTTGTAGTATTTCCATTTGAGTATTTTGTAGTATTACTTGGCTATTTTTGTAATATTACTGTAGTTGTATTTTTTCAGTATTTCTGGGGAAAACAGTCCTATAGTGGTATTTTGGTATTATAGTATTACTGTAATGGTATTTTTGTACTAGCGCTGTAGAAGTATTTTGGAAGTATTTCCAAACTAGTATTGTGTAGTATTTCCATTGGAGTATTTTTGTAGTCTTACTTGGCTATTTTTGTAATATTACTGTACTTGTATTTTTGTAGTATTTCTGGGGAAAAGTCTTATAGTGGTATTTTTGTATTGAAGTATTACTGTAGTAGTTTTTTTTGTTTTGTTCTTCTGTAATATTCTTTTTCAGAACTCAAGGAAAATAATACACAGGTGTATTACTTCCTTGTTTTTAATATATGATATCCAGTTATGTAGTAATTTTTAGAAGTATCTTTATTGTAGACACACAAAGGGCCAATGAAGACTCCCAAAAAGGTTTTTCTATTAGTAGTACTTGAATTACTATTATGTACACGGTCATTATATTTGGACCAGTTTCATTTAGCGGGCTGGACGAAAAAGCCTAACGGGCCGTATTTTGCCCACCCCTTATCCAGGCCGATATTAAAAAAAATGAATAATTGACTCCTATGATTAGTCTCCACTTCCCCTCCCCCGAAAAAGAATTATTTCTGAAAAATCGAGACTGTTTTTACACAAGGTGGTGTTTTTTTTTTATTTTTTGGAGTGTTTCTGAAATTGTGTTGAATTATTTATACGCTTCCTGTTTGCATGAACGTAACAATCGAGGTTATTTATTGAAAGGCGCTTTTAAGACGCTTCCGTAATAAAGTTGAATTTAAAACCACCACGTTGCATAAAAACTACCGACATGAGAATGAAATTCCAAATAAGTATTATTTACCGTACGTGGGAAGCCTACCCAAATAAAAGAACTCATGATTATTCTTCCATATTTAATGAACATAATATAATAATTAAGAAACTGATCATCAAAGTAACTGCGGTCTGATGAGACCAACTCAAATATTTTTGACTCCGAGGGTGTCAAATAAGAAAGTAAACCGCAGTTTTCCGAAAAAGTAATCTTTCATGGCCTCTATAACTAATCATAACATGATAACAATAAATTTATTTTTTAAATATATTAGGAATTTGCAAGCTCCAAATATAGCCAGATATTTGTACTGCGTTTCATATCAGCTGCCCTCTAGTGGCCATTTAAGGAACTTGAACATAGAGATAAAATAAATCACTGTAACTATGTCATGCGGTCTAATGAGACCGACATGTTTTTCTTTTCCAATAATGAAATATTAGAAATCAACAATACTAGCATATTTTAGGGTATCTGTACTCCGTTTCATATCAGCTGCCCTCTAGTGGTCATTTAAGGAATTTGAACACAGAGATCAAATGAATTACTGTAACTACGTGATGCTGTCTGATGAGACCAACATGATTTTCTTTACTGATTACGAAATATTAGGAATCGGAAATACAAGCATTTTCAAGGTATCTGTACTCGTTTCATATCAACTGCCCTCTAGTGGCAAATTAAGGAACTTGAACATCGAGATAAAACAAATTACTGTTACTACGTCATGCGGTCTGATGAGACCGACATGTTTTTCTTTTCCAATAATGAAATATTAGAAATCAGCAATACTAGCATATTTTAGGGTATCTGTACTCCGTTTCATATCAGCTGCCCTCTAGTGGCCATATAAGGAACTTGAACATCGAGATAAAATGAATTACTGCAACTACGGCATGCGGTCTGATGAGACCGACATGATTTTCTTTTCTGATTATGAAATATTAGGAATCGGAAATACAAGCATTTTCAAGGTATCTGTACTCGTTTCATATCAGCTGCCCTCTAGTGGTCATTTAAGGAATTTGAACACCGAGATCAAACAAATTACTGTTACTACGTCATGCGGTCTGATGAGACCGACGTGTTTTTCTTTTCCGATAATGAAATATTAGAAATCAGCAATACTAGCATATTTTAAGGTATTTGTACTCTGTTTCATATAAGCTGCCCTCTAGTGGCAAATTAAGGAACTTGAACATCGAGATAAAACAAATTACTGTAACTACGTCATGCGGTCTGATGAGACCGACATGTTTTTATTTTCTGATCATTAAATATTAGAAATCAGCAATACCAGCATTTTTATGGTATCTGTACTACGTTTCATATAAGCTGCCCTCTATTGGCCATTTAAGGAACTTGAACATAGAAATAAAATGAATCACTCTAACTACGTCATGCGGGCTGATGAGACTGACATGTTTTTCTTTTCTGATAATGAAATAATAGAAATCAGCAATACTAGCATATTTTAAGGTATCTGTACTCAGTTTCATATCAGCTGCCCTCTAGTGGCCATTTAAGGAACTTGTACATAGAGATAAAATGAATTACTGTAACAACGTCATGATGGTCTGATGAGACAAACATGGTTTTTATTTCTCATCATATTCCGAATCAGCGATACCCGCATTTGTTAAGGTATCTATCTGTACTCTGTTCATATCAGATGCCCTCTAGTGGCTATTTAAGGAACTTGAACATAGAGGGAAAAAAATAGGAGAAAAGTAAATTAGATGGAAAATGGTTTTATTTCTTAAGTTACGATTATGCTCCAATATTTCAATAATTATTTGATTACTACTATTTTATCCGATAGTTACTGTAACTACGTCATGCGGTCTGATAATGAAATATTAGAAATCAGCATTTTTTAAGGTATCTGTACTCCATTTCATCTCAGCTGCCCTCTAGTGGCCATTTAAGGGACTCAAACATAATGGTATCTGCTGCCTTCTAGTTGCTATTTAGGGAACTTTAAATTAGAAGAAAAACAGGAGAAAAAATAATGAGGATGAAAGAAAATTAGGGGGAAAAAAATATGTTATTGAAATGCTTCTGTGGCACGTTTGAAATATATATACATTTATTTGGCAATTCGTGTATTGAAATCAATATATTTTTCGCAGGGGGAAGGGAATTTATATATATCACGTACTGTGGTATCGGTACCGGGTTTCGGTATTGATAAGAGTTGAGTAATTGTATGGATCAGTCTTTAAAAATAACAATGAAAAAAACACTAATAAATATGACAAAACCTCTGCAACTTTCAGCACTCAAATTCCCTGAACTGAAGTCCGGTAAGTGAACACACCAAACATCTCCTGAAAAAGACATACTGTATAAGCGGCTCTTTCGGCTCGGCTCACCTAAAAGAGCCAGCTCTTTTGGCTCCAAATCGGCTCTTTAGGTCATGTTATTGTTGCCATTATCTATATACTACCAGTTATTATGCAATATTGGGCCCAGAATGACTGAAAAGGGGGGTGAAGAAAATAAGAAAAAAGAAAAGAGGGAAAAAAAGGAAAAAAGAAAGAGAAACAGATGAAGGAATAACAGTGAAAGAAAAAAGAAGTACAAAGATACGGGAAAAACAACAAATAGTAAAACAAAAAAGGAGAAAGGTAAAAAAAAGGGAACAAATAAAAAGGGGAAGAACAATTGAAGTAAAAAGGCAACAAAAGAAGAAAAAAAGAAAAGAAAAAAAGGAAAATAGAGAACCAAAGAGGAAAAAAAATGAGACAAATGTTAAGAGCTAGGAAGACAGGAAACAAAAGAAGGAAAAGAAATAAAATGAAGAAGTTCATCAGTATATTACCAATAATAACTTAATATGCACAAAATGAATTATACCTTTTTTTTTTTATATATTCTTCGACTAAAGTATAACAGCATTTCTTTTGTTTCCCACTCCAGTGAACATTTAACTCATCTAAACCTTGAACCTTGTTACACTAAGCAACTGGACAAAACAAAATGTTGATTTCAAATATTCTCTTTTCAGAGCAAAAAACAGAATAAACTACCAAATACAAGAATAAACTAAACAATTATTATGATTATCAGTGTTCTCGTTTGCCCGCGTCCCTGCGTCCTAGACGCATCATTTTTGCTAGGGGACGCATCGTCTCAAATCAACGTGATTTACCGCACTCCAAACTTTTCGTCAGGCAGATCCGCCATTGTTGTTTTGGTCTCGCGCCGATCTCGGCAAACGAGATCTCGTTGCTTCGAGATGACCTCATTGTTTTGGTGGTTGTCGAGTGAAAGAGAAGTATGCCTCCGTAAAAACAGTTGGTATTAGGTGCAAATCAACAAAAAATTGGTCGGTAATAAGTCGAAACATAATACAGAGAGCGGTAAAAACAGCAATAATTCTTCGGAAGACCGCCAAGGCAAGGAAAACACGTGTTTTGAAGCAAACGATTTGACGAATGATAAACAAAAGAATACTCCTAGCAAGAAAAGGACTTTTCTGCCAAAAAGGACTCAATTATATTCCTGGTGACGCTATGAGGAGGATGATAATGGAGGCTACATGTTTTGTGATGCGTGTACCCAGCGTGACAAAAAAACTGGATTGCATGAATCATTTCGCAATACGAACTTTCAGAAAAGCACGTTGGATCGGCACAACGACAATGAAAACCACAAATTGGCTATGGAAATTCCGTTGCTGCAGAGAAGGCATTACAACTTGTGGCGGGACAGCAAACCACGAAGAATATATGAACTGAAAAAACTGCATGAATATATAGACTAATATTTCAGCAATATTATTTTGTATAATGTACAATATTTTTGTGAACTGAAAAATCTGAAGTGATAACTGCTCTGTATTACCAATTAAGTGTGATGATTAAAACTGAATGAATATATAGATTTATATGATATATTTGTCGCCGATTTACAATTTCAACCTGGATAACACTCAATTTTGGGGACCCATAGATCTCTGTTGGGACCCATAGATTTTGGAGCATGCGAGTCCCCGGGAACCATCACTTATCATGAAACACTGGAAGCATAAATTAAAATATGTAAAATGATGTAGTTAATTAATAGAAAAAAATATTATAATAATAGTTAATTAATGAATTTTACCTTTAAATACTCAATAAATATAAAGTCAATAAGACCAAATTCCATGTCGAAAAAGCATATTGACCAATCAGAAGAGGCTAAAAAGTGAGCAGTCTGTCTATTATTGTATTAAATAATGAAGCATTTGGTAGACGGTTTCTGAACGTACTGCTTTGAAATCCCCCCTGAGACCGAAGACATATCGTTTTTGCTTTAAAGCTTTTCGGCCCCTGAAATTTGAGAATACGCTTGAGCGGTGTCCCGCGACGGTTCGCCGACGATTTCCTCCGATATATATAATTGCCGTGCACGTTCCTGTCGTAAATTTCAAGCGGCGGCGCCGAAGTACGGCGTGGTAATCGCGGCTTTTTATGAACTCGACGAGGACGGGAGGCGATTTAGGGCGGGAGGGTTGAAAGGCTCTCCCCATTATTTATGTCTGTGAAAATTGCCTGTTAAAATGGCCGCCTCGGTTCATTCTGCCAGTTTGCGTCGGTTTCGCACCTTCGGCGTTTTTTTCTCAAGCCACTAGATCGCTCTTACCAACTTTAAGTTCCCCCGTAAACATCTGGGCAGCAAGGTTTAAAAACAGAACGGCAATACTGAATGAATAAAATCGATTAAAATCGATTAACTCAAGCCCTTGCAGTTAATTTATCGTTGATTTGTTATGTCGCATGATTTATGAGCCACTGAGCACTAGATCGCTCCTGCCAACTTTAAGCTCCCCGTTAACATCGGGGCAGCAAGGTTTAAAAACAGAACGGCAATACTGAATAAATAAAATCGATTAAAATCGATTAACTAAAGCCCTTGCAGTTAATTCATCGTTGATTTGTTATCTCGCAGGATTCATGAGCCACTGAGCACGAGATCGCTCTTCCCAACTTTAAGCTCCCCGTTAACATCTGGGCAGCAAGGTTTAAAAACAGAACAGTAATAACTGAATGAATAAAATCGATTAAAATCGATTAACTAAAGCGTTTGCAGTTAATTTATCGTTGATTTGTTATGTCGCATGATTTATGAGTCACTGAAGACTAGATCGCTTGTCCCATCTTTAAGCTCCCCGTTGACATCGGGTCAGCAAGGTTTAAAAACAGAACAGTAATAACTGAATAAATAAAATCGATTAAAATAGATTAACTAAAAGCGTTTGCAGTTAATTTAACAGCGATTTGTATTGTCGCGTGATTCATGAGCCACTGACCACGAGATCGCTCTTCCCAACTTTAAGTTCCCCGTTAACATCTGGGCAGCAATGTTTAAAAACAGAACGGCAATACTGAATAAATAAAATCGATTAAAATTGATTAACTAAAAGCGTTTGCAGTTAATCTATCATCGATTTGTGATGTCGCATGACTTATGAGCTACTGAACACTAGATCGGTCTTCCCAACTTTAAGCTCCCAGTTAACATCTGGGCAGCAAAGTTTAAAAACCAGAACGGCAATACTGAATGAATAAAATCGATTAAAATCGATTAACTAAAAGCGTTTGCAGTTAATTTATCCTCGATTTGTTTTGTCGCATGATTCATGAGCCACTGCACACATTAAATCACCAGCGTCAAACAGACGGCTCGCGGGCCAGATCAGGCCCACCAATGGTTTAAATCGGGCCCCCAAGACAACAGTGAGAGAAGTGCAAGAGGAAAATGAGCTGTAGTTTTAAATATTTCCACCGGATGTCACGTTAACACTTGCAAAACAGCTGTGGTAGTATTTCTCCATTTCTCTCCGACTCACTTCTTTTTTTTCTCCCTCTCTTTTTCTTTCTCCTGTTCACCCTCTCTTTCTCTCTTTTTTCTGTTTTCTCTATTTCCCACTCACTCTCTAAGTCTTTCTTTTTCTCTGTCTTGCTTTCTTTCTATTTTATCTCTCTTTCTCTCTCTCTCTCACCTCACTTTGTCCCTTTTTCTCCTGCTGACTCTTTCTTTCTGTCGTTTCACTTCTCTTATTCTTTTTATCGTTCTCTTTTTTCACTTTCTTTTTCTCCCTATATTCATTTCCCCCTTTTCTCCATTCATATCTCTATTCTGCTCTCTTTTTCTCTCACTATTACTCTGTCTCCCTTGTTCTCCCTATCTGTTTATCGGTCTCTTTCCTTCTCCCTCTTTCTTTCTCCCTCTCTCTTTCTCTTAAATTTACTAGTCTGGCCCCTGTGAGATTATTTTATAGCATTTGTGTCCCCCAGCTAAAACAAGTTTGACACCTCTGCATTAAATCAATGAGAAAATAATGCACAGAATTTTGTTGTGAGGTTGGGAGTTGTTGCACTACTTTGGTCCAGAAGAGGGCGCCCCGGGACCATTTTTTTATAAAGAAAAAGAATCCTCCATTTCTTTAAAGCAGGCGTGTCAAACTCATTTTAACTCAGGGCCACGCGATAGAACAAACATTCTCTCAGGGGCCAGACTAATTAGGAAGGAAGAATGAAAAGGAGAGATGGACAGAAAGAAAGAAAGAAAGCAAGAAAGAAGAAAAGAAAGCAAGCAAGAAAGAAAGCAAGCAAGCAAGCAAGCAAGCAAGAATGAAAAGGAAAGATGGGGACAAAGAAAAAAGAAAGAAAGAAAGAAAAGAATGAAAAGGAAAGATGGGGACAAAGCAAAAAATAAATAAAGAAAGAAAGAAAGAAAGAAAGAATGAAAAGGAAAGAAAGAAAAAAATAAGAATGAAAAGGAAAGACGGAGGGAAAGAAAGAGAAAGAAAGAAAGAATGAAAAAAAGATGGGGACAAAGAAAGAAAGAAGTAACAAAAGAAAAAATGAATGAAAGAAAGAAAACGAAAGAAAGAAAAAAAATAAGAATGAAAACAAAAGATGGAGAGAAAGAAATAGATAAAGAAAGAATAAATGAAGAACAAAAAGGAAAGATGGGGAGAAAGAAAGAAAGAAAGAAAGACTAGTAGATTGAGAAGAATTAAAAGGAGAGAGAAAGAAATAAGAGAAAGGGGGAGAGAAAAAGAGAGAGGGTGGGACAAAGAAAGAGAGAAAGGGAGAAAGAGAGAGAGAGAATGTTAGAAACAAGAGAGATAAAAAGAGAAATAGTAAGAGAGGGGGAAAGAAATAGATAGAAAAAGAAATCCAAACAGAAATAGAAAGAGAGAAAGAGAGAAGGAGAGAAGGGGAGAAAGAGGAGGGGGGCGCAAGAGAGAGAGAGAGAGAGAGAGAGAGAGAGAGAGAGAGAGAGAGAGAGAAAAGACAGAAAAAATGATAAAAGGAAGAGAGAGCAAAAGAAGGTAAAAAGACACAGATAGAGAAAGAGACAAAGAGGAACAAAGAAAGAAAAAGAGACACAGAGTGAGTAAAAGAGAGAGGGATAGAAAGTGAGAGAAAAAGGAAAAGAGAGAGAGAGAGAGAAGGAAAGAAGGAAATACAGGTACAGCGTTTGTGAGAGGCGCCTGGCTTTGGCAACATCAAGTGACATATTTCAACCAGCAGCTCATCTTTCTCTTGTGCTTTCCTCAGCGTTGTCTCACGGGCCGGATTCAATCCCTTAGCGGGCCTGATCTGGCAAGTGTCGTTGGTTGGTATCTTTGATTCCTTCCAGTCTCACCATTTTTCATGCAAATATGTCCGATATTAGAAAATCTCCAAAACACACGCGAGAAATATTCAATAACCGACCGTTTGTATATCGGCATTCTTGGATGTTTCGATTTTTGGGTTTCGGGTTGAACCCCACAGGCGATAAATTTGATTTCTGAGCGGCAGAAGGTAGAAGTTGAGTCCAGGAAATGCGCATACGCGGTCACGCCGATTGTCGGAAAGGGGGGGGACAACGTGTTCCCAGACGGCATCTCACTTTTTCCCCCCGAGAAAAAAAAAAACGGGCCGAGTTGAGGTTTGGCCGGACTCGCTGATCCATAAACGTGACGCCCGCACAAAACGTCTGCTTGCTTTGCTCTCGTTTCGCTCAGTACGCATAAGTGTCCGGTTTTTGTTTTTTCCGTTACTATACAGTGGAACCTCGCTAGTTCGCGGTTCCACTTTTGCGGGTTCAGGGCTTCGCGGGTCTAAAAAATATAAACCTTACCTTCTCAATAAAAGCATTTATTGACTCGACGCCATTGAGCGCGAGCTTATGTCAACTGATGACACAGTGTGGACACTCTTATTGTGAAGGGGAGGGGGAGGCCCTGACACAATGCTTAGTCATGGTGAGTTACCGCTTCGCTCATCCCCCCTCCTTCAACTCCTCCCACCCAGTGTTCCATCTAGGCTGCGCAATCGCGAAGAAAATCTAGCCAGTGCACAAAAATGAGGGCTCAAAATTACCCAAGGACACTTCGACATGTAACACGGACGAGCCGGGATTCGAACTCGGATCCCTTGATCCCAAGACGAGCTCTCAAACTCCTGAGCTACTGCCACTTCCGCGTTTCCAACCACCGTTGATCCTCGGATCGTGGAAGCAAGCCCTGCTCTCGCTCTTTATCAATAAAACCGAGTAAACGAACGCTACTGGGTCCTGTCTCCGTTTCTGGTCTGTGACACATATACAGTGGTTTGCGAAACTATTTGGCCCCCTTGAAATTTGTGTCCTTTTGCCACATTTCAGACTTCAAACATCAAGATATAAAACTGTAATTTCTTGTGAAGCACCAACAATAAGTGGGACACAATCAGGAAGTAGAAAACACTTTATTGGATGTTTTAAACTTTTTTAACAAATAAAAAACAAAAAAAGTGGGTGCGCAAAATTATTCAGCTCCTTGACTTTCAGTGCAGCATATTCAGTCCAGAAGTTCAGTGAGGATCTCTGAATGATTCAATGTTGATCTAAATGACTAATTATAATAAATGGAATCCACTTGTGTGTAATCAAGTCTCTGTATAAATGCACCTGCACTGTGATAGTCTCAGAGTTCTGTTTAAAGCGCAGAGAGCATCATGAAGAACGGGGAACACACCAGGCAGGTCCGAGAAGTTAAAAGCTGGATTTGAATACAAAAAGATTTCCCAAGCTTTAAACATCCCAAGGAGCACTGTGCAAGCAATAATATTGAAATGGGAGGAGTATCAGACCACTGCAAATCTACCAAAATCGGGCCGTCCCCCTAAACTTTTAGCTCATACAAGGAGAAAACTGATCAGAGATGCAGCCAGGAGGCTCATGATCACTCTGAATGAACTACAGATGTCTACAGCTGAGGTGGGAAAATCTTTCTATAGGACAACAGTCTGTCATATTCTGCACAAATCTGGCTTTCATGGAAGCGTGGCAAGAAGGAAGCCATTTCTTTAAGATATCCATAAAAAGTGTTGTTTAAGGTTTGCCAAAAGTCACCTAGGAGACACACCAAACATGTGGAAGAAGGTTCTCTGGTCAGATGAAACCAAAATGTTTGGAGTAAAATCAGCACAGCTCATCACCCTCAACGCACCATCCCCACAGTCAAACATGGTGGTGGTAGCATCATGATTTGGGCCTGCTTTTCTTCAGCAGGCACAGGAAAGACGGTTAAAATTGATGGGAAGATGGATGGAGCCAAATACAGGACCACCCTGGAAGAAAACCAGAAGGAGTCGGCAAAAGACCTGAGACTGGGATGGAGATTTGTCTTCCAACAAGACAATGATCCAAAACATAACGCAAAAGCTACAATGGAATGGTTCACCAAAAAACATATCAAGGTGTTAGGATGGCCAAGTCAAAGTCCAGACCTCAATCCAATTGAGAATCTGTGGAAAGAACTGAAAACTGCCGTTCACAAACGCTTTCCATCCAACCTCACTGAGCTTGAGTTGTTTTGCAAGGAGGAATGGGCAAAAATATCAGTTTATCTATGTGCAAAACTGATAGAGACATACCCCGAGCGACTTGCAGCTCTAATCGCAGCAAAAGGTGGCGCTACAAAATATTAACTCAATGGGGCTGAATAATTTTGCGCACCCACTTTTTTGTTTTTTATTTGTTAAAAAAGTTTAAAATATCCAATAAAGCGTGTTCCACTTCATGATTGTGTCCCACTTATCGTTCACAAGAAATTTCAGTTTTATATCTTTATGTTTGAAGTCTGAAATGCGGCAAAATGTCGCAAAGTTCAAGGGGGGCAAATAGTTTTGCAAGCCACTGTATACTCGCATATAAGACTTTAGCACCTTTATAATGTAGATATGAACCAAAATACAGTACCTATACCAAAAACAAACAAGCTGCATGCATTTATTCACCATCCATTTTATTTTGCTTCCCTAACCACACTCTTCCCTAACCACTTCATCCAGCTCATCTGGGAAATTCAAGCATTCCCAATCAAACCTACACATTAGAGGTCAATTCTGGGGCTTCCTGCCAAGTGAAAATGCCTACAACACCTCCACGAGAAAAAGGTACCCGAGCCACTTCGTCTGGATCCTTTCGATGCAAAAGGAGCAGCTGTTTGTTATCCGCCGCCTTAATTTTGAGATATTCTACGTCTCTACCAGTCAGTGGGAGTGAATGAACTATGAAATGAAAGTGTTTGAAGATGACAGACGAAAATGAAGACGTATCGTTGGTGGCATGAGTTCTTAACGTTCTTCTAAGTTTTCATTGATGTTGCTTTTGCCTCCCTCTGCAGGTCTTCGTGTATATTTATTATTATCAATTCCAACCTGAAGGGAAGATTGGCAATGGGTCTCGCCTCACACGATTACTCTGTGCCTCACCGTGTCTTTTTACACATTTTCGAGTAATTACTAGGGTAGTTTCTCGTACAACTTCTTTTAAGGATCGAAGTTAGTGCGTTTAAATGGTTTTCTGGTCGCTCCAGCTGAGTTAACTTGAACAAACACTCGAAATAATTATCGGATGCTAACGCAGTAATAACAAAGGACAGTTGACGCCCAAGGTAGGGCGTTTCTTCCTCATGACATTTTACTTCAGGGTGTGGAATTGGAAGTTTTTTCAGTTCTTTTTTACAGCCATTTCCCCTTTACACAACATCAACGATATTCAAGCTTTAAAATAATTAAGAAATACGAGGAAGAATGAACAAGGACACAATCGAAGCAACAAAGATTTAAAATCTGTTTTAATATTTACCCACTGTCTCCTCCCCCTTTGAATCCACCCGCTACTCTACCGTACCAGCTCAAGTCTTTAAGATGTTTATCTATTTTCTAACGTTATTTATTCATATCTACGTATATTAGACATACTGTAATCAGTTCTTATTACATACCAATTTCTATGTTTTTAATCGGGATTCCAGGGGTTTGAAGCTAATTACCATAGTTTTTTATCCCCCGCTGTGCGGCATGTTAATTTTATATCTCGGGCATCAACTGCATTAAAATGGATCTGCTTTATTTGATTACAGGACCCTGAGTGGTTTTTACAATTTTTGGACCAGTAAGTCCGTATAGGTTATAAAAGTTGAGTAGCCTACTCCGGTTGATAAACCCTATCAATTTAAATTATAAAGGATATCCCTCGGATGCCTTTCTTGAGGATATCACTTCGTGTGTTGACTATATTCTGCGGTCACCACAGCTTTACGGTCCTCGACCACAAGCCACAATAATAAAGTAACACAGTAATAACACAGTAATAACACAGTAATAACGTGGTAATAACACAACAATAACATTAACAATTATTTCAGCAAGTTTTGAGCAAAAACTGGTGGAGCTAATAGGTAGCCAAAAGGTCACTCCCAGCTTCCAGCTTAGACTTTTGCAGGAAAGAAATCTAACACCACGCCCGAGTTCATCAAATGCGAAAAAACATACCGATGAATCGAGTTTCTTCCCGCCATAATAACAATCTTCCCAAAAAAGGGAATGCTTTATACCCAGACGCAATTTTTTTGGGGTCTCCAAGGGAGCGAAGCGGCATCAAATCTGGTCTAGACATTGGCATTTTCGCCGTATTTATTACAGCATGTGATTTGATAAACATTGCGGCTTGCTCTACAGCAAACGGGAGAGCATGCCAGCGCTCTGTGCTACACGGCATCAATTTAGGACCTCATCATCTCCGGCGTCCTCTTTCTCAGCCGGGATGAGTTTTCTCGCTAATGAGATGTGACGAGGAGCCACTCGGCATCATTTACAATTTGGCCGGCCGGGGTCCATTATTGATGCGCTATATGTTGTGTATACACGGGAGAAATTACCGTGGATGATAGGATCGTGATTAACCGGTGTTTTACAGCTTTTCATTTATCATCATCACAGCTCAGAAAATCATTGGGTGCCTTCTGATCAGTTATCAGGGACAATCATACAGGGTGGGGACAGAAGAGTGGATTTGATTGTCTCAGTCTTTTATACAGCACATTGAAAAGTGCTTTACAGCTAAATTTAAATTGATTGTATTCTGTTTAAATAAAACTGTGATAATGATTAAAGCGCTGCATTAGTTCCATTATCTTTTCGTTTTTAGGTATACAGTATGTGGATATGTATGTAGACTGTAATCACTTGTTTATCACGGTTAATGAGAACCAGAACCCCCAGCAATCTGCAACTATTCCTGAAATGAACCCCCCTGCACCCATTTTCTACATGTGCTCAGGTGCCACTCACTTGTAGCAATAGTTGACCGGGGATATTGTACTGCAGCCACACAGGTGCTGTTCATCTTCGGCGGAAAGAACAGAAAGAAAGAGCCACCACACATGACATAAAATTTGGTCTCTCAGCAATAGTCGACAGGGGAAAATGGATTGCGGCCAAAAGAGTACAATTCATTCTAGGCGGGCAACAAAGTTCCGGCAGCCTGAACCGGAAATTAAGGCACTCTGCCGGCCCCTGTTTACAGCAATAGTCGACTAGGAATAACGGATCGAGGCGGCACAGGTTAATTTTACGTGGAAAATCGGCACATATTTTTTATCTCGACCCCTGCTGAGAGCAAAGGTCGGCGAAAGATAATGGATCGTGGCCAAAACCGTGCAGTTCAATTCAGGTGGGCCACAATGGCAGGGTCCTGTAGCGCAAACGGAAAAATATTTGCTCTATCAGCCCCTGCTCGTAGCAATAGTTAACCGTGGATAAAAGATCGCGGCCGCACAAGTGCTGTTAATTTTAGGCGGCCACAAATGGCACAAATTTGCTCACTCTGTCTCTGCTTTCAGCAAGAGCGGGCTTAAGATAACGGATCACGGCCAAAACAGGGTGTTTCATTATAAGCGGTCCACAATCACAAGCCTCAGCAACCCTCACCCTGCCGGTCCCTGCTCTCAGCAATAGTTGACCAGGAATAATGGAGAGCGGTTGCACAGGTGCTGTTTTGAACCAACGTACGGTTAGACGATGCCTTATCGGTCCGATTGATCATCTGACCTGGCTTTAAAAAACCTTTATTTGAGATGACAGAGGATTATAACCTAAGCATCAAAAGATCCCCATTTCACCGTCCTGACGTTCTGTAAGACGAGATAGAGAGATAGAGAGATAGAGAGATAGAGAGATAGAGAGATAGATAGATAGATAGATAGATAGATAGATAGATAGATAGATAGATAGATAGATAGATAGATAGATACTTTATGCATCGCCATAGGGAAATTCACACTTCCAGCAGTATCCTTTTGTTGTTTATTAACAGATTAACAGGATGGCCTCGGAGTGCTGAGTTGTAGTTCAGCCACAGCGGAGTGGATGACGTCACACGCTAGGCCAAAAGTTTGACGTCCCTGCGGCAGATGGAAATCTTTGTGCCCAGGGTTACACCACCTCGTGTTCACGTAGATAGCCAGTCCGTCTCCTCTCCGCTTCCCGCAGGCTTTCGTGTCTCTGTCTAACAGCGCTGAAGATGGGTAGCTCCGGGTAGCTCCATATTAGCGTCCGGTATGCTAGACGTGAGCCACGTTTCCGTAAAACACAGCAAACTGACCTCCCTGTACGCTTGATGTTTTTCACCAGCACAGCCTGTTTGTCGGTCTTATTTGGTAGAGAGTTCACATTTACCATAATTACGGACGGTACCAAAGATTTATAACACCGCTAGCCGCTTAGCTAGCTCCGGCTCTCCATCCACGATAGGGCCCCCTCATCACGCCGGCACGAGAATTCTTCAGGGCAAGGAGTTGATTCCTCGAATAAACGCATTTTTGTGCCTTAAAACCCATAACGATAGGATAGAAAGTAATCCAAAGTGTAGTTGTCAAACGGGATGAAAAACACCAAATGTAGAAGCAGACACTTAAAACAATAAATCACAAAAAGTGCGAAATAACACGGAGCTGCTGGAAAGGCTGCCGCTAGCAAAAGTTCAAATGGTTTTCATAATTGTTTATACGGGGAAGTAGCTAATTAGTTTTTTTTTTTTAAATGACCGATATTAGGTTGCCTCAACGGATAGACCACAATGCAGATAAGCATTCTCGAAATGCTAGGTGACACCCAATTCTTCCTTCCAATTGGGCTTGCTATAGTTCTGAGGCGGCAAACATGCGGTACCAGGGTTATACTTTGAGCACATTTTCTCCCTCCCATTTTTTTTATAGTAAGGAGGCTACACTCTCTCACCCTCTCTCCTCCCTCACCGCCTCTCCACCTCACACTCACTCACTCGCTCGCTGAGACAGAATTCTCCCAGACGGCTGCAAGAAACGTAAACCTCCTTTGCTCTGTCACCCTCAGTTCAAGTCTGTCAGGCTTTTCCTGCTCCATTCACGTCACGACTGTCAATCTGGAGATAATGGATTCTAAACAACTACTTAGAGAACTGGATACATAAAGATTTTTTGGACGGAGTGAAATGTTGGACATAGGTGCCGGTTTTGATAGGGAAAAGTCCAGCAAAAGTATGGCTGATGGGACTGCAGAAACGTGCTGAAGGCTTCTCGAGTGAGGCGACAAAGGTACTTGTTTGCACGGCCGTTTTAATACTCTTGCAAAGTTCAGACTGGGTGACTTGTAAATTAGGTCCTGGTGTGTTTTACATTCAAAAATATTCATTGAAGACTTTGGGGTAACGACCAAAAACTCAGCAAAGGATATCCAGAGTCTAGAACTTGGCGATAAATCACAGTCGGGCAGGTTGTACCCCTATTCTCTTTGGCGGTCGCTTTAATCAGGACTAACATTGTGTCTTTATAAATTCAATTTGAATATATTAAAACCTGGGAGAGGCACAAAAGACTTGTTGTGTTATAACCTTGTTCCGAAGCAGCCCGGGCACTCGGGCTCAAAGCTATTTTCAGAGGTGGTTTTGGAAGACTCAACAAAGGTATGCTTTACTCGTAATGGCTGCTGTCCAGGGTTGGACTTCAAACAACGACGAGCATTACGGTCTACCTCAAATGACTCGAAAATATTCCGTTACAACCGGCAACACAATGACTGAGGTTTTTTTCAGACTGTTACCTGACTTCAACCTAATGGAGGAAGTCAAGGAAGGTAAAAAGACACTTGCAAGAATTCAGGTTTGATGCTGTTCATGATCTAAACCAGAGCTAAACAACATTATTATTTTTAGTTTTCTGATCGCTTTGTTTCAATTCTCTGGGAGTACATGCAAATCTAAAACCTGTAGACACAGTTGGAGAATCTGATCCAGTCATGAGAATTTTCCAGACTTTTTCTTGGTCTTTCTTAGGCCTGCCGTGCGATATAGTCTACCCACCTGATAACACCTCTCCAAGAAAACATCCAAATCAAATCATCTTAACCGCAGATAACTTATTCAAACTCGTTTCGCTTCATGACCAAAAACTCCTGAACATGATAGGGTAAGATAATAAACAGTCAGGTAAAACAAGAGCATCATCCGTTTACATTCCACTTCCAAAACTGTACACCCGATTCACTTCTCAAACTCCGGTTTCATTCTTCTCGAAGAAAGCCAGACTTTGTTTAAGCTTTGAAGAGAGATTTCCAGGCCAGCCAGAAGACCGTCCACCAGATCTTATACCTCTCTAAGAAGGCCCCCAACAAAAGGAGATGTAAATCAGTTGCACCGTTCTTCTCATACCCAAGTCACCTCTTCAAACTAATTTTGCTTGAATGTAGATGCTGTTTCTATTGCCGATGACCCAAAACTATTGGCTAGGATATGGTAAGATCAGGTATATCGGGAGCAACATTTTATTAACCTAGCTATTTACCTAGCTTCCATTCAAAAATCACAACCCCGTAAACCTGATATATTTCTTAAACTGCAGTGAACAAGACTAAGGTGAAGATAGTTAAACTTGTTGTCTGTGGACTAATCCCAGATCTAAATCCCAGATATGTTGACTTTCCATTAGTACAAAGTGTAGTCTAAATAACCACCTTATAGAGAGTCATTAACACAGCTTAGAAAATCATTGGCTCCACTCTGCCCAGTCTGGAGGACATTGCCAACTTGTGCTACCGCAGCAGAGCTAACAACATTTTTGAGTACTACTTTCACCCCGTCCGCCACCACTTTGACCCACTTCCCTCTGGCAGATGCCACAGGTCCCTTAAAACAAAAACTAATCGGCTTAGTGAGTTTCTTCTTTAGAGCGATCACCACCATAAAAAAGCACACAAGACTGTGAAAGATATAGTGCCTATCTACACTTTAGAATTAAAATTCTCCACAAGAATGGGCAGAAAAACTCAGATTTTCAGGGCTATGTTGATGACTCTGTTAGGCATTTCTGTTTGCAGCTGTAATCCCGGCATAACGCAATGTTGCTATCAATGACAAAGACCATTCTCTTCTGTTGCATTTCTGCTTCAGTATCTATGGAGATGACCACCATGTCCATGGAGCCCGTAGGATCGCTGGTTGAAAGGAGTGCCAATGTTACCGAAACCCCTCAGAACTCCCATGAGGACCCAGCCGCCACCTTCGCCATCGGCACCATCCTCTCCATCATGTGTCTCGTAGGAGTCTTGGGCAACATCTACACCCTAGTGGTAATGTGCCACTCCATGCGTAGCGCAGCTTCAATGTACATTTACATCATCAACTTGGCTTTGGCGGACCTTATGTATCTGCTCACCATCCCCTTTGTGGTCTGCACGCACTTCCTGAAGCGCTGGTACTTTGGGGACGTCGGTTGCCGGATCCTGATTAGCATGGACTTCCTGACCATGCACGCCAGTATCTTCACCCTGACTATTATGAGCACGGAGCGCTACTTCGCAGTACTCAAACCGCTGGACACGGTGAAACGGTCCAAAAAATATCGGAAAGCCATCGCTCTGCTAGCTTGGGGGGCGTCTCTTGTCCTGACCTTGCCAATGATTGTGAGCATTCAGCTCATGAAGGTGGGCAACAAGGCCATGTGTCTTCCCACCTTGACGCCGTTGTCCTATAAGATTTACATCACCTTCCTGTTTTGCACGAGCATCGTCGCCCCGGGACTAATCATAGGCTACCTCTACATCCAGCTAGCTCGGACTTACTGGGTTTCACAGACCGTGACCTTCAAAACCACCAATAAGCTTCCCAATTTGAAGGTCAGTTGATTCCTCTCTTTTAGTATGTTTTAAAGACAGTATTCCTCTTGATTTCTGGGGTTAATCCGCGTCATAACCACCATTATTAAGCGAATTATGGTATTAAACCCCCAATTTTAACATGCACTCTGCTGTTCCCCCTGCTCATATAAATAGTCCAACGAGGATAACGGATCACAGGTGCACATGTGCTCTTCAGTTTAGGCGAAAAGCGCGTGAAAAAAGAGCTGCCAGGCATGACACAAATTTACTCTTGCTCCCGCTCACAGCAATATCGGCTGGTGACAATGAATCATGGCTAATACAGTGCAGTTCATTTTAGGCGGGCCACAATGACATGCTTCAGTAGCCTCAGATCTCAGCAATAGCCGACCAAGTATAATGGACTGTGGCTGCACCGGTGCTGTTCATTTTAAAAGAGAGAACGAAAAAAAAGAGCCCCCATGCATGAGACAAGTTAGCTCTCCTGGCCCCTGCTCCCTGCTGGGGATAACAGATTGCTGCCAAAACAGTTTATCTTAGGCAGGCCGCTATAGTAGGTCTGACCAACCCAAACCAAAACAAAACGCTCTACCGAACTCTCCAATCAGCAATGGTCGATTGGAAATAGAGGATAAAAGAAACAACTGTGGGCATTTCATTTTAAACAGGCCAGAACAACACACTCACCGATAAAAAAAGCTTTCTACCGATCCACGCTCACAGCAATATGGGATCAAGAAAAATGGATTGCGGCCGCACAAGTGCAGTTCATTTTTAGGCGGAAATGCAGTAATGAATATTGGTTCACACAATATTTTTCAAACAAGTCAACTGCAAAACAAAAAGGACTAATAGTTGAAAGCACCAGAGCAGTGACGGGTCGACAAAAACTACACAACATGTTTTCCCGTCGGCACACTTCATCTCCTAACTATGATTGAAGATGGAGTGATGTTTGCTCTTTCTCACAAACACATCGGCCACGGACGTCACTGTCAATGGACTCGTATCAAGTGCACACATGATAAGAGCACACGAAGGAGCACATGGAGCACGTAGCGGGAAGCAATCTGAGTGGTCATGATGAAGAAGTTGGCGGCTCCATCACAATCCCCAATTAGGGACTAGAAGGGCAGTGGACACATTGAGAGGATGCTTAAAACATATAGCGGGTATACGACATGAATCCATTCTGGGGTGGGGATCGCAAAGTGAAATTGCCATATAGCGGAGGATAGAAACCTATGGTAATTTCTTAATGTCTTCCGAACCCTTATCACAAATAAATGCCTTAAAACAACAAAATAGTATGTAGTAAGTGCTACTGATGTGTATATGACATTAGCTGGTGGAGTGGCGGGTGGATGCAGAAAGAGGGAGAAGACAGCGACGGCAGAATAAAAATAAAACTCATTTTAAGACTGGCGTGCCTAGAGAAAATGTCCTCGACTTAATCGCCTCCTTAATTTTAATAATGGTCCTGGTCATTGATTTATCACGGCCGTGCAACCTGACAAGAGTTGCAGTTTCTTGATAATCGCAAGCTTCCTTTCCATGGTTATCATGTTTTTGCTAGTCCCTTTGGCGTGACTCCAAGTTTCGAGACCCATGGAAAATACAGTACAAAAAATACAAGGATATTGGGTATTTGCTTCTCCCTCTAGCATCACTGCAAGTCCTGTGACTAGTGAATAAAGCAGTACAAAATAATAAACTGTTATCACACTTTGGCTTCTCCCCTTTAGTATCACTGCAAGCCTTGGGAACCACTTCAAATAAATACAGTACAAAAAAGGATTATTGTACTGCACTAACTCACACAAAGTAGCACATGAGATCATGAACTGAAAGAAAAGACAGGCATTGTGGGAGGTAGTTAAGGCAATAGCATATCGGCATTTTCATGATGCCGTGACGCAAACCAATAGCAGACCAATATTTTATATGACTTTGACCAATAGCAGACATGCATCTCAGGGACATTTATGACTATCCTATCTAACTTGTAGTCGACGTCATATATCGGGGAAAATTATTTCACAAAAAGCAGGAAAAAACATCTTATTCCTCAACTGAAAGTAAAAAACGTTGTAAGGCGGGGTTGTGTATCCAGGGAGTCTACTATTTGTAGAGGATCTGGATGGGGGTGGTGGATAATGTTAAGTTGGACAGGGACATCACATATCAGTACAGTGGGAACTTATGACTAAGGATGGATCCATTATGCATTGACGGAATCAGAATCTTTCTCACCGCACCTCAAAGAAATTCAATTAATTGCACTAGAAGGCACATCGGATTATAAGGCGCTCCCCCAAAATCAGTTTTCGAGGTTTTTTTTTTCCTTTTTTAAGGCGCACTGGATTAAAAGGCACATCGAATTCAAACCAAAGATAGGGTTGCACTAAAAATACATTAGTACTGTAATGCACAAAGCATAGATTGAATAATCGAAATACATTGCTGTAGTTATTGACCGCAACAGGAATCGAACCTGGATCGCACCGGAGGAGCAACAGATCCGATCTCCTTGACGGATAACACAAAAAAATGCATTAAATGTAAATGGTCAGAATCTATATATCACTTTTCAAGTCAATAAAGCGCTTTACAACGTGCTTCACACTCACCCCTTCACACACACACTCACATACCGATAGCAGGGTCAGCCATTAAGTTTTATGACATCATCACACTCTTGAGTCACGATACTATGTGGTGTTATTATTGGGCTGGGTTTCCAGAATAAAACCGGGAATTAAACCGATCCGTGGTACAGGAATGGTTGGGGACCATTGTAATACAGTACTGTATCAGCGACTCGCAAAGTCTTTACTGAACTGAATGAAGAAAAAGGCATTAAGGGAAGTAATTCGGGCGACCTGAAAAGATAAACAAACACACGGGCGCACGTAGTAAACAATGGTTGTCGATTGCAACACGTTTGTTTGAGCTAAGAAAAGGTCCATAAAAGTGTCATCACTTTCTCATACGAACGTTTGTATTTGGTTCTGTGACTAAAAATAGTGTGATAATGAGATAACACCTTACCGCGTAATATATAATATGTCCCGAGTGGCCTGGTGGTTAAGGTTTGCCACTATTGCAGACTCGATTCAGGTTTGATCCCTGTTACTACCATGGCCATGCAATTTTGGTCAGCGCTAAATATCGACTGATCAATAATTGCGCAAAAACGATATTACACCGGTATGCATTTCCAATATCTTCCCATTAAAAGGCACGCCATATAGCAGAGGTCAGGAACCTTTTAGACCCAAAGAGCCATAAAAGCAAAAAATGTTTTAAAAAGAAATTGAGAGAGCCACATCATATATTTTCAGACAAAGTTGAAAAAACTGCCATACATGCTCTCTAGACAAAAGCTAATTCTTCAGCACACTTTATTTCACTGTGTGTCATTTGATGATTTAATCAAATGTATGAAATGAGAATAATGCCAAATCCTGTGTCCCAAGTCAATGTAAATATGTCATTTTCAATTTGTCTTCCACCTTCAGTTAAGAGTGTTGAGGCAATTTCTTTCCATGAAATTTGCCCTTAATAACGGTTTCAAAACAATGTGCATGCAAAGTTCTTTTGTAAAAATGTCACAAATTACTGCAAACGATAAGCATATCGTCATATTCACTTTGGGTGAGCGAGAGAGAGAGAAGGAAGTGCCATGCGCTGTGTGCAGGGATCCGCCCACCTGTACTGCTCACCCAATCAAAGTCGTTTGCCAACGTTTAAATGGTTTATTATCGAACTTCTGCATTATGTTGCTTCGGCTTTATATGGACCAAAATCGGATGAAATCACTTGACTTTGGAACGCCACAGAGAGATGTGCAATAGTTACATTTTATTTCTGAGCCATATGTACTCATGAAAAGAGCCATATATGGCTCCCGAGCAGTGTTCCCTCTAAGCTGCGCGTGTGCGCAATAACGCACTGCTCGCACATTCTCAGCGCACAAGAAAATCTTGCCAGCGCACAAAAATGAGGGCTCAAAGTTAGTAATTAAGAAGCGACATAAGTCAAAGTTACAGCATGAAGGTAAAAATACAAGGGTTCCCCTGACTTTGTGTCCTAAATGCGGTATTTTGAAGTCGAGTCGAAGTAGAACGAAGTTGAGTAAAGTTAGTAAAGAACCGGCTTCTTCGGCTCGGCTCACTAAAAGGAACCGTCTTTAAGTTTGTTTTTGCTTCTTTAATCCCAACATGACCAAATATTATGTAAAATTATGCACAACGTGACTTAAAGGAAGGGGGGAAAAGAACAAAAAAGAAAAAAATACCAAAATGAAAAAGTAGTGAAGAGCTGAGAAAAAAAGAAACAAAAGGAAGAGAAAAAAAGATGGAAAAATTTAGAAAAAAAGCCAGAAAAAAAAAGAAAAGAAAGAAAAGTAGGAAAAAAGTAAATAGAGAACAAAAGAAAAAAGTAACAAAAAAGTAGAAAAAAACACGGAAAAAAGAAGAAAAAGTTTGTGTTGCATTCAAATAATTTCCAATGATATCAAGTGAATCTTGTTGCCAACATTGTACTTCCACTCAAAAATGTGATTAAGTAGAGTTCTGTATCTTACAACCGACTAAATAAGCCCCCAAAAATGTTAATATTATGCAACAAAATATATCAGGAAATAAAAAGAAATGGATATCTTGTGAAAGAATTGTAAGAACAAACGACGTTTGTAGGCCGTACAACCTTTGCAATAGTACATGAGTCAATTCATTCAAAAGAGAAAAATCATTTTGGATTGCCGGAAACTCAGCAAAATGTAACTTGATGTTAAGTTTTGGACATGTTTGATAATGAATTATCTTGCCACACTTGGGATTATGGTTGCTCACTGTTGTTTCAAGCGTTGCTCACCGACTTTGTGTGAACGCTCAGACCCGTGGAAAATTACAGGGAACATTGCTCCCGAGCCATAAGTTCTCTACCCGTGCCATATAATAAGTAAATAAATTTCTGGCCAATTCGGGGTTTGGGTGACCCTTATAGTCTGGTACATGTTGTCTCCCAAGCCGGTGTCACTCTTTAACCCTTCCCCTTCTCTTTTCTGTCCCCTTAAGGTCCTCTACTTGATTTTCACCATCGTCCTCCTCTTTTGGGCATGTTTCTTGCCTTTTTGGGTATGGCAACTGTTGGGTCAGTACCATTCGTCACTGCCCCTGTCCTCCACAGCCAAGCGCAACATCAATTACCTGACGACATGTCTGACATACTCCAACAGCTGCATCAACCCCTTTCTATACACTCTGCTCACCAAAAACTACAAAGAGTACTTGAGGAAGCACAACCGGTCCTGGTCCGCTGGGAGTTTTTTCGAGCGGAGGAGCCGTTTGCAGCGCTCGCCGCGTAGGTCGCCCTCCGCCAGCAGTCAGCAATGTACAGAGAGTTTCATGTTGACGCGCACCGCCTCCTTGCGAGCCCACAAGAACAGCGTATAAGGTAGGCAGGTCTTGGGGTTAGTTTAAGTCTGGTTTATGATAGTCAAAGTTGAGTGGCAGTTTTCAGTGTTCTCGTTTGCCCGCGTCCTAGACGCATCATTTTTGCTGGGGACGCATAGTCTCAAATCAACGTACGACCCCGGGACGCAACCTTTTTGCCACAAAATTGTCATTATTACCCGATTACTTTTTTTTAACCAAGATTTACTGCACTCCAAACTTTTCTTCAGGCAGATCCGCCATTGTTGTTTTGGTCTCGCGGTTCCAGTTTTCGTCTGCACGCCGATCTCGGCCAACGAGATCTCGTTGTGTAGTGAAAGGAAGTCCGTCTTTTTTTAGAGAACAGGCTTTTTTGGCTCAACTCATTAAAAAGGGCCGACTCTCAAACAGCCCACTTGCTTTGATGATTGATATTACGAATTATGTAGTACAAAGAGGTTTAGAAAAAAAGGAAGTATAAAAGGAGAAAATAAAAAAAAGACAGGTTTGTGGTGTTCCCTTTATTCGGTATATTACCAACAATAATTTGATGCAGAAAATGAATTACCGTATTTTCCGCACTATAAGGCGCACCTAAAAGCCTTTATTTTTTTCAAAAGCTGACCATGCGCCTTATAATACAGTGCGCCTTATGTATGGATCAATATTAAGTCGCAAAGTCTTGCAACTAAGGCAAGCAGCCGCCGACTCGATTTTCCCCCGAAGGCGAAGTAGTCCGTGGTGTATGCTGGGATTTACATACCGGCGTTTCATTTCCTAACCAATGTGTCAATCATGATTTGAATCAGTCACTTTTGGCTAAAGTTATTCGGAGGTAAAGGGGGCGGATCCTTTTTATCATTTACAGGCTCGCATAGGCTAAAGGTGCGAAATAAAGCCTGCAATTGGCCGAAAAAGATGAATGTGAATCACACGTTGGTTGGGTTGCACTACGGCATAGAGAAAATTTTTTTTACTATTCTGTATTTGTAAATATTTTACTCTCCTGGATTTACTACACTCACGGTTGTAAAAAGACCATGGTTACGTATCATTATTGAACGTGATGGCTGCAAGAGAACTTAGGTGAGCTATGCGGATTTATATTTTCCCGGTATCTTGTTTTAGAACGATCTTGATGTTTCTGTGATGAGTCTATTTTAAAAAAAATTCAATTCAAAGTGTTTATTGTCATATGCACGGTAAAGAACCCTGTTTCCCTGCACAATAAAATTACTTTGCTGTCCACACAGTTGCCAGCAAAAAAATCAAATGGAAACTAAGAAATGTTTGGCATTTCTTGAATCCCAAGACTTTAACCTTCCGAATGATATTTGGAACGATGCATTTGAGTGATTGGTGACATTGTACAGACACTGTTTCCGTACATGTCTGAGACACGTATTTGCTTCTTTGCAAGCTTTCGGAATGTTAAGGGGGTAATAAGTTTGACTAAACTATCTGACTGTTTTGTCGACGTTCCCATTGTAGCTCCTTATAATCCGGTGCGCCTTATGTATGGAAAATATAGGACCAAAAACTATTTTTTGGGGGTGTGCCCTATCCCCGGTGTGCCTTATAGTGCGGAAAATACGGTAAAAATTTGATGATTAAGACTGAATGAATATATAGATTTATATTGTATATTTGTCGCCGATTTACAATTTCAACCTCGATAACACAAAATTTTGGGGACCCATAGATCTCTGTTGGGACCCATAGATTTTTGAGCATGCGAGTCCCGGGAACCATCACTTTTCAGAGGTAAAATGAACACTGAGTTTTGTGAATCGACTCTATATAACCAACAACTTGACAGATCTTCATTCATCCATAATTCCGGTTCTCTAGACCAGTGTTTGTCGACCATTGTGCTGTGAGACTTTGTCTAGTGTGCCACTGGAATTTGCCCAATTTCATCTTTCCAAAAAATCAAGCCATTATTCAGTATTTTTGCTATCTTCGGACAAGGAACTGTAATAGTCATCCATATCAGTAGGTGGCAGTAGATTTTTATATACTTTTTATATACTAATGATCTGCTCATAAGGTAGCACAGTACATTTAATAACTTCATTTGTTTAACAAATTGGTTTAAGATTGCACTGTAAAAAATAAAAACATAAATAAAGCACATCATTCTTTTTTATTTTAAGTATTATTTTCTTATTTTTATATACTAATTACCTACTTATGAGGTACTACAGTGAAATATTTGACATGACTTCATTTTCAAACATTTTTCCATGGACGGTGTGCCTCAGGGTTAAAAAACACTGCTCTAGACCAGTGTCTCTCAACTGGTGGGTTGGGACCCTAAAGTTGGTCGCCGACCCATTTTCAGTGGGTCACTACCATTGGATTAATCCATTAAGTACAATTTAGACCAGGAGTCACCAACGTGTCCATGCGTGGCCTCCTTAAAAAAAAAAACATAGTAACCGCAGACCGGTCCTAAAAATAATAGCTCACTAATGATTGGTCCTTGTTATATTCAAGAAAAGTGTTTCTCATTTGGTCTGGATTCAGGACCTACCATCACACCCTTATTACGAGATATGACCGGAATCAAGAACAAATTTCCTCTTTCTCAAATCGAATGTATGATAGGATTGTGTAATTTAAATCAGAGATAGTAGAATATATTCACATTTTTAAAAAATAACCAAAACCAAAATGTCTTCAAGTAATAATATTCCCTTTAATGATCAATTAGCTGCTTTTTTATTTAAAATCCAAAGCCAGTCACTTCAATAAAATCCATGTCCCATATATTCTCGGTTGTACCTGCATTTGGCTATGCACTACATGTATAAACATTTTTCAGTGCTGTGAAATGGCGAGTTTATACGATCAGTTGCATGTAATTATTGTCATCTACTGTTTAAATAAACATTATTGCATTATTTTGCTAAGACAAAGGCTTGCGACCTGCTGAAAACTGCCCCATGACCCAACTTTGGGTCCCGACCCACCAGTTGAGAAACAAAATTTCTATTTGGATAAAAAAATAATTGTCATGAACGTTAGTTTTGAATAAATTAACTTAGAATCAATATTTGTAAATCACTGAGTTCTCTTCTATCAAACAGATGTTTTAGGGGTTGACTGGGCCTATTTTAGCCCTACTTCTAATAATTGCAACAAGGTTATAACATATTAATAACAGAGTAATACCATAAGCAGTGTCTGAAATAACGTCTGCCAGGACGCCCAGGGCTTGCATCTTTTACGTGGGGCGTAAGATTTACAAAACTTCTCCGCCAGGGTGGCTGACAACTTTTTAAAAAAAAAAAAAAAAGCAAAAGATTTTTTTTCAAATCAAACGTTTGCTTTATTTCGATTTCGAAATCTGAGTTCTTTTTGGAAATTTCGGATTTTTGGTTTGTTTGGAATATGAATACTCGGCAGCCAATCAGAAGCCTGCATTGAATAACTTCGTGCTTCCGGACTTTCCCGAGTGTTATAATTGTATTGTTGTCCCGAGTGTATTATTTTACAAAGTAGATGCACAGAGAACACAAGAAAAATGGATAAGTGGTGAGGAATCAAGCCAAAACCTCAGCCCCAGAAGAACGATTCAAAAGAAGCAAACAAAACTGATGACGCTACAAAACGTAAACGTACATTAAATGCATCGTGGAAGAAGAGTTCACGTGGCTTGTAGCAGACGACAGAACGCAAACATTGCATGAATGAAGATGAGTAAATACAGGTACATACTGATGGCAGATGGAATACAGTGATGTCATATACGTGCAATAAGTGTTATAAGTAGATTTATAATAAACTTAATTGTAAAGTGTTGTTCTGTTATATATTCTGATTATCAATCCTAAATACTTTGCAACAATGTTTTTTTTTTTTTGCGATGAGGCATCATATTATGTTTCAAGTTGTGAAAAATGGGGCAGGCAACTTTATGGCTGGGCAGTTGTCTGCCCTGGTGTCCGGTAAGTTTTTGTCACGGGTTTCAGACACTGACATAAGTTATTTTTATATTAAACTAGGAACCATTTGCGCTAATCACTCACTAAAACGGCAGCACGGCGGCGCAGTGGTTAGCGCTTGTGCGGCACAGTTCATGTCATGGGAACCTGTCGTGGGTTCAAATCCAGCTCCAGACTTCCTGTGCGGAGTTTGTATGTTCTCCCCGTGCTTGCATGGGTTTCCTCTGGGCACTCCGGTTTCCTCCCACATTCCAAAAACATGCATTTCAGGTGAATTGGCCGGTCCAAATTGTCCCTAGGTGTGAATGAGCGAGCGAGTTGTCTGTCCCTGTGTGCCCTGCGATTGGCTGGCAACCAGTTCAGGGTGTCCCCTGCCCACTGCCTGGAGATGGCTGGGATGGGCTCCAGCCCCCCCGCGACCCTAATGGGGATAAGCGGTACGGCTGATGAGATGAGATGTGACTCACTAAAACGGAGCTCTCGGCTTCAAAAAGGTTGGCGACCCTTGCGCTAGTTGCTAGCATTCAGCGCGGGTTCCATTGTCATCCTCTGGTATGTATGATACTCGTCAAAAACAAACTACTGAGTAGTTCCAAGATTCCCTCAGCCTCATCGACTTCATTTCTATTTATTTTGGGTCAAAACGGGTAATTTATGGTGCCGTCTGGGACATAATTCTAGATCAGCTCTCACGCGCACAATTTAGATGATCTCATACTAATTTTAGCTGTCGGTTGTGAACGTTTCCCCACAAAGGAAACCAGAAACATTTATTGTAATGCGGCGCAGGATGTTTGGAATGCGGAATGGACATCACCATTCATTTCCTTCGGCGATTAGCGTCACGCTGGAGCTGGAGCCCAGCCCAGCTCGATTTGAGCGTCCTGGACCGGTTGCCAGCCACATGCGGGACTCGCAAAGTGTAGCTTTAAACTCCAAACTGTGCGGTTTCCTGCAATAACATTTTGTATTCATTATTCATTTTCTTATCAGCAAAACAAACGGTCCCTCAGGTAACACAGGCAGCCTTAGAGAAATACATCTGGCAATAAATTGCCTTTTAGAGAGTCATCCATTTGTGAAAAGCCCGCTGTAATACGTTTCTGTTTTTGTAAGGGATCGAGAAGCTCTTGGTTTTATTGCTCCGTTGCTTTTTTCTTTTGATGATTTTATTGCGAGTCTCAAAAGAGCCGGAGTCTCACGGCTGGATTCTCAAGCCGACCGTAAAACCAACTCAGGTAAAATAATAAGGAATCTACGTCGTGACAGATCCCTGGCTGCAATGTTCCCTCTAAGCTGCGTGTATGCGCAATTGCGCACTGCCCAAAGCTTTTCCGCGCACAAGAAAATCCAGCCAGCTCACAAAAATCAGGGCTCGAAATTGCTAATTAAGAAGCGGGTTCCCCTGACGCTGTGTTCTAAATGCGGTATGTTGAAGTCAAGGTCGAAGTAGAACAAAGTTGAGTAAAGTTAGTAGAGTTTTTCGAGAACCGGCTTCTTCGGCTCAGCTCACTAAACGGCTCTTCAGGTTGTTTTTGCTTCTTTAATCCCAACATGACCAAATATTGTGTAAAATTATGCACAAAATGACTTAAAAGAAAGGGGGAATGGAACAAAAAAGATAAAAATACAAAAATGAAAAAGTAGTGAAAAGCTGAGAAAAAAGAAACAAAAGGAAGAAAGGAAGGAAAAAATCAGAAAAAAAGACGGAAAAAAAGAAAAGAAAGAAACAAAGGAAAAAAGTAAATAGAGAACAAAAAAGAAAAAGTAACATCAAGGAAAACAAACACAATGAGATTTTTTTAAAAGGAATTTTAAAAAGTGAGAAAAAAAAAACAGGGCAGCACGGCGGCGCAGTGGTTAGCGCATGTGCGGCACAGTTCAAGTCATGGGAGCCTCCTGCGTGGGTTCAAATCCAGCTCCAGACTTCCTGTGCGGAGTTTGTATGTTCTCCCCGTGCTTGCGTCGGTTTCCTCCGGGCACTCCGGTTTCCTCCCACATTCCAAAGACATGCATTTCAGGTGAATTGGCCGGTCCAAATTGTCCCTAGGTGCGAATGAGCGAGTAAGTTGTCCGTCCCCGTGTGCCCTGTGATTGGCTGGCAACCAGTTCAGGGTGTCCCCTGCCCACTGCCCGATGATTGCTGGGATAGGCTCCAGCACCCCCGCGACCCTACTGAGGATAAGCGGTGCAGCTAATGAGATGAGATGAGAAAAAAAACAGGGAAAAAGAAGAAAATGTTTGTGTTGCATTCAAATAATTTCCAATTGTATCAAGTCAATCTTGTTGTCATCATTGTACTTCCACAAAAAAAATGTGATTGAATACAGTTCTGTATCGTGCAACCGACTAAATAAGCCCACCAAAAATGTTAGTATTATGCGACAAACGATACCAGGAAAAAAAAGAAATGGAAATTATTATGAAAACAAATGACATTTGTAGGCCGTACAAGCTTTGCAATATTACATTGGTCAATTCCTTCAAAAGTGAAAAATAATTTTGCTTTGCCGGAAACTCAGCTATATGTAAGTTGGTGTCAAGTTTTGGACATGTTTGATAATGATTTAGTTGCCACACTTGAGATTGCTGTTGCTCACTGTTGTTTCAAGCATTGCTTACCGACTTTGTGTGAACGCTCAGGAAAATTAGAGGGAACATTGCCTGGCTGCCAGTAGCGGGTTGCCCCTAACTCATAATGGCGCTTGATAGTGTTGCGATAACGCTAACAAAAGGCAGGAAAAGGCCAACGCGCACAGGAAGGGGCAGGAAAAAAACATGCGTGACAAAACGTTTTGGAGCTAGGGTTCACCAAATTGGTGCCTCAGGGCACCGGGTAGTCCTAAATTTGAAGAGATGCCGGTTCCAGAAATAGCTGGCTAATTTGTGGACAACACGAGCTGTTATTTCCACATTGTCCTTATAATCACTCAATAGTAACACCATAGAAGTAATAACTGAAAAGGGAAAACCAGAGAAACAGGAATAAGAATAAAAAGAACCGGAAAAAGAAGCCAAACAAGGAGCAGGGAAGAAAACAAACAAGAAGAACAACATCAACAAGTAGAAAAACGTACTAGAACAAGAACAAAAGGAAGAAAATCAAGAAGAATAACAATAAGTTGAAGATAAAGTTGAAGAACACGTGAAACAAAAAGAATAGGAAAAAGGAAACACGGAAAAAAACAGGACAAAAAAAGAAAAGAAGAAAAAGAACACAAAGAAGATGACAAACAAGAAAGAACAAACAGAAGCACAAAAACAACAAAAAATGAAAAAAAGAACCATAAAAGAAAACAAGAAGAGAAGGAAGATGAACAAGAAAAATAAGAGGAGAAAGGGGAAGAAAAAGAAAGGGAATAAGGAACAAAAACAAGGACAAAGAAAAGAACAGCAAAAAAAAAGAGCACGAAGAAGATGACAACATGTAAGAACAAGCAGAAGAAGCACAAAAAAACAGAAGAAGAAGCACAACAACAATGAAAAATGAAAAAAGAACGACAAGAAAGAAAACAAGAAGAGAAGGAAGATGAACAAAAAGAAAAACAAGAAGAACAGAAAGAGGAAGAAAAAGAAAGGGAATAAGGAACAGAAACAGGAAAAAAACAAGGAAAAAAATGAAAACAACAAAAAGAAAACGAACACGGAGAAGATGACAACAAAAGAACAAAAAAGGCACAAAAACTAACAGAAGAAGCACAATAACAACAAAAAATGAAAAAAGAACAATCAGAAAAACAGGAAGAGAAGGAAGATGAACAAGAAGAAAAAGACGAATAACAGAAAGAGGAAGAAAAATAAAGGAAATAAGGAAAAGGACAGGGAAAAAATCAGAACAAGCAAGGAGTACATGAAAAATACAAACAAAAACCTGCAGAGGAAGAACAAAAACAAAAAAAGGAAAGTGAGAAGAACAGAAAGAAAAAAACACGGGACAATAAAGAACAAAAGGAAGACGATGAATGGGAAGGACATTAAAAAGACAAATGCGAAGAAGCAGAAGAAGAACAAGAAACAGAAAATAGAAAAGAAGAATGATCGGAATAGGAAAGAAAACAAACAAGAAGAGAAGAACAGGAACCAGAACAACAGGAGGAGGAAGATGAACACCGGCAAAAAGAAGAGGAAGAACTAAACCAATTACAGCCCCCTTTATTTGAGGATTACAGTTTCCGTTACAAATTAATCTAAGTAGCTTTTCACACATCCATTCACTTTTCTCTCTTTTAAAATCTTAACATTCGAAGCCCTTGGCGCTAACCATGAAATCGCTTCCAAGTTCAAAAGTTTAGCGTCACTTTTACAGTTTAATATTCGCCACGACGACATTTTGAACCAGTTACCGTTAAATCATCCAATAAGAAGCGGTTCTCCAGCGGCTAAGATTAGCATGAATTGACCGTGGTTAATGCAAACAAGGACTACGATAATTGATGAAGACGCCGCGCTATTGAAATGCCGTCTCAGCAACAATGGCGACTCCGTCCATATTTAATAAGGAACGTCTTTAGGGAGGAAGAAAGAGCGCTTCGAATGAAGAACGCGTCGCGTGACCCCGATAAATGACTTCACATTTCGAGTTTTCCGTCCTCGGGACGAAACTTCGTTCGTTGTAGATTTTATATCCGATAAGTGACGGAAACGAACAATGTGAGGAAGTGGAGGGAGGAACAGAATAGAACTGAAGAATAATCATTTTGCTAGCATCAGTGCTAATTTCAAACGTACATGTTAAGGGTTCGTACGCATTTTTCCATGGCCAGATTCAAGCACTTTTTAAGGACTTGTAAAGCCAATTTTCTAAAGTCGGCACACCCATTAAAAAAAAGAAATCCAGTTTGGGTCATACATTTTGCAGAGCTACATATATCAGCGATTTACATATCTATCTAAATATATACTGAAGACATATCCCCCTAGTGCAGGGGTGTCAAACTCATTTTAACTCGGGGGCCACACAATAGAACAAACATTCTCTTGGGGGCTGGACTAGTAGATTGAGGAGAAAGGAAAAAGAGAGAAAGAAACAGAGGGAGAGAAAAAAAGAGAGTGTGGGACCAGGAAAGAGAGAAAGGGAGAGAGACAGAGAGAAGAAGAGAGAGAGAACGTGAGAAACAAAAGAACGAAAGAGGGTGGAAGAAAGATAGAGACAGAAAGAAACCCAAAGAAAAATAGAAAGAGAGAAAGAGAGGAGAGAAAAGAGGATAGACAGAGAGAAGGGTAGAAAGAGAGAGAGAAAGACAGCAAAAGAAGGTAAAAAGACACAGAGAAAGAGACAAAGAGGAACATAGGAAAAGAAAAAGAGACAGAGAGAGTGAAAGAGAGAGAGATATAGAGAGAGAGAAAAAGGGAGGAAGAGAAAGAGAGAGAGATACAACTACAGCATCTTTATGTGAGGCACCTGGCTTAGGCACCATCAAGTGGACATATTTCAACCTGCAGCTCGTTTTTCTCTTGCGCTTCCCTCAGCAATGTCTCGCGGGCCGGATTCAATCCCTTAGCAGGCCTGGTCCGGCCCGCGGGCCGCCTGTTTGACACCCCTGCCCTAGTGGGAGGTGGCTAGAGTCAAGAACAAATTCACCAATCATTCATTCCGCTTCGCTCTTCCCAACCTGACACCGAACATGAAGCCCACAAAACTACGAGGGATGATTTTACATACGCCATTTCTAATTTTGTATGTGCATTTATCAAGACGTATGACTAAATCGTGGATATATTAGTTTTCGAGACAGGTGTTGGAAACAAATGATTTTCAGTTGCAGGAAGTTGTTCCCGTTACAATTGACCACTGGGAAATGCTACCTTAATTTTTTGCATGGCTCAGAGTAAATTTCCATACTTTATACGTATTCCTTGCAGTAATATACGTTTCATAGTGCCTGTTCTGAACGTGCGATGACACTTCATTGGACAATGTCATACAAACTCATGCCAGCTGCTGTTAATGATGAGGAACGAAGAAATGCAATGGCAAGGTGGAGCCATCAGAGAGCGGTGTCGCCGTAAATTTTATTCATTCAATGCGTTGTCTAGCGGGTCAGACTAACGAGAAAGATGGAAACAATTTCAAACATTTACAAGCGTTTCACCCAAAATGCAAGCACTTTTCAAACCTTGAAAACAGAACAATAAATATCAAGCCTTTTCAAGGATTTCAAGCACCCGTATGAACCCTGTAGACCAGGGGTGTCCAAATTTTTCAGAGAGCCAAATTTTGTAAGCTGAAAATGTGTGGGGGCCAACAATTGAGCCTGGCATTCGTTGAACAGTCTTTAATAAATTCTCCCTCTGTGAGTGCTCGGTAATTAGCGTCGCAACCTCATAGCTCGCCAATGTAGCATTTTCATTCGACTCGCAAATTCTCGTGAAAAAGCGCTGCTGAGTCGTTAAAACAGCTTCCAGTTGCTTCACCTTTCCACAGTGTTTCCAGTTAGATTTTTGTGGTCAACAATTTCGTGGCAGTGTCTCTTGATATTATATTCTTTGAAAACAGCCAAAGTCTCTTGGCAAATTGGGCAGACGCAGTTTTATGTACCGGTGAAAAAATACTCCAATAACCACTTGTCCTGGAAGCTACGGCCCTCCAAATCAACTGTCCTTTTTTTATTTATAGTGCCCATGTCGGAAAAGACCAAAATATACAGCGGCTAGCATCATTTACACAGAACCAATGCAACTATGTATATTTATGAGGTGTTTTTTAACCTGTAAATACACAAGAGCTGTAAGACTCAACTATTAAGAAAGTCTGGGGGTAGGTTTAAATCAGCGTATGCTTCTTCATATTCCTTTTCAGACATATTTGTTTACACTTTTTTTCTTTTTTTGACCTTTGTATTTTAGACTTTTGTTTTGTTTTTATCATGTTAGAAATACAGATTTATTCATTCATTCATTCATCTAGCTTTTTTTTTTTAAAAATATTGCTTGTATGAATGGCCAAGTGCACTTGCTCATCAAAATACCTAGAGTAGGGGTCTCCAACCTGGTGCCCGTTGGCACCCGGGTGCCCCCTAAGGACAGCTGAGGAGCCCGCAGACCTGTTCTAAAAATATCCCAACCGTGCTTGGTCAGTGTGATTTTCTAGTGAAATGATTTTCGTTTGGTAGTTGACCAAGTCAAATTAACCTTAATTACTCTTTGCCTATCTTCTTCTCTTACTTTCACTTTCTCTCTTTCTCTCTTATTTTTCTCCCTCTCTCATTGTCTTTCTTTTGCTCTTACTTTCTTTTTCTTTTTATCTTCATCTCTTTCCCCCTATCTCTTTCTCCCTATGTTTATCTCTCTCTCTTTTCCTTCTCTTTCTTGCACTCGCTCTCTTCCTTGCACTCTCTCTCTTCTTTGCACTCCCCCTCTCTTCTTTGTACTCCCCTCTCTTCTTAGCGCACTCTCTCTTTCTTGCACTCTCTCTCGTCCTTGCACTCTCTCTCTCTCTCTTTTCCTTGCACTCTCTCTTCCTTGCACTCTCTCTCTCTATTTTCCCTGCACTCTCTCTCTCTTCGTTGCACTTACTCTCTCTCTTCCTTGCACTTACACTCACTCTCTCTCCCTCTCTCTCTCCCTCTGTCTCTCTCTCTCTCCATCATTTTCTTTTCTCTTTACTTCTTTCTTACTTTTTCTCTCTATCTTTACTAGCAATAATTAAATTAGTAATAACATAGTAACAACACAGTAAGTACAACAACACAAGTTATTACTTTAGAAAGGTACTTATTTGCCCAAATAAGTAGTTGGTTGGAGACCCTTGAACTAAAGTGATTCAAAATACGAAAACACAAGTCGTAATTCTGTCAATGAGAACTGATGCTATGTACCAGTACCTCTAAAATTCTCACAGAAAGCCATGGATAATGTGGCCAAAGTGCTACTGCCATCACATGGTGAAATGGTGATTATTATTAAAAATGCTTTACACATGTACAAATGTATTTCATACTGCCTTCAACATTACTGGCGGACCGCTTATTAATCATTTTGTGACGGACAGGAACTGGCCCCCGGGCCGGACTTTGGACGTGCCTGCTGTAGACTGTTCACCCACAGGGGTCTACATAGTATTAGCCTCCCTAAGTCATGCTAGGTTATTAACGGATAGTTTTCCTGAGAACATCGAACCCTCAAGCTTGCTCAGGCGGGAAGCGGCCTTGGAGAGAATTCCCATCCCCCTCCATCAAAGGCTTAGAGAAGATGCGAGACGAGCCGTGAAAATGGTCGCCATGATTGATATTTGCGCCGCTGCCGAAACATCATTTTTCGCACTCAGGTGACCGGGGATGGATGCTGACCTTTTCAAAGGGAATAACTTAAGGTACGCTTTATCCAGCTAAAAAAATGAAACGTTTTTAATCAAGTCAACATTTTAATTACCTGTATAAAAATCCGGTATAGGACTACACGGGTTTTATTTAGCGTGTTGTTTTAGTCGAGAACCATATATTAAACGCATGAAATACTTAATACAGTGTTTCTTAAGTAGTCGGTCCCTGGCAAAATAATGCTAAGAAGAAGAAAAATGGAGGGTCAATTATACACTAGATAGTTCATTCATGCAGCGCCGTCCCAATTGTGATTGAGAGGGAACACATCTCCTTCAATTATGATTTGGTTTTATTTCCTTTTTCTGCCCCCAAGAAACTTAGTGATAAGGGGAAGGGAAAGTGGAAAACCGTGACCATAATTATTGAGTCCAAGAAGGCAAGGAAAGATTGACATTAAGGAGGAATTGTGATTTACAAAATTGCTGTACGAAGGTCTGCCATTGATGCAATGCTTGAAGTTACATTAAATGGTTTGAAAAAGTTATACTTCTAGCTTAATTTCACCTATATATTGATCTTTATTATCTACACAATTAAGTAATTATCATTGTTTCGGTACAATATTTTTAATGTTTTTGTAGGAACTTCTTTTATTCCATGGCTATTTTAAAGCTTATATGAAATGTAGGCTTGTATACAGTGCCAATATACAGTTTATGGTACTTTCACCTTTCATTCAACGAAAAAAAAAAATAGCTAGCTATGTAACTATCTAGTATATAGATTTCCAACAAGCCTTTTATATGCCTTAAATGCTTAATATAATATAAATGTCTGATACCACTATTTTACCAGTTATAAAAAAAGCGCTTATTTAGAATACCAGTACCACAAGCAACTTTCAATGAAAACAATTATCTATACCGTAAATTCCGGACTATAGAGCACACCTGATTATAAGCCGCACCCACCACATTTTAAGAGGAAAACCGATTTTGTACTTACACAAGCCGCATCTGTATATAAGCCGCATGCGCCCACATTCAAACATGTAACACAAACACAAAACTAACCCAAGCCCGACTTCAAGTCCCGCGATTGAAACTAAAAGTCCTTCATTAAAGTCCAGAGTCCAAAAATCACAGCCGGCAAAATGAACGGAAAATGATACTGGTGCTTAAGGTTTGATGCAGACCTGCAGAGTCCAGGTCCCGTTGAAAGTAATCCAAGGAAAAAAGTGTATATTTCCAAAGGTAAGGGTGGGAAAAATATATCAGATGAACACATTTACTCACGCAACTCCTTTTTCTATAACCAACTTTTTACCCCCTCTTCTTTCCTTGTCTGTCCCTCACCTTTAGCGGTCCCCACTTTAACTCGGCATCCCGCGTTTATTCCGCCCCTCATTTTTCGTTCACCCGTGCAAAACATATGAGAATAAGTGTCTAAAATAAATACATTACAAAAATATACAGTTGCAAATACATATTATACATGGGTTACAGATATTTACAAAGAAAGACGTTACACCGAGAGAGTTTTCAAAGCTTTAATAATAATAATAAAGCTTTGACAGGGCAGTTAATGGTAGCAACACTCGAGCGCCGCTAGCGGCCGTTAGAAAAATGACATAAATTAGCCGCATCACTGAATAAGCCGCAGGGTTGAAAGTTAGGGAAAAAAGTAGCGGCTTATAGTCCGGAATTTATATATATATATATATATATATATATATATATATATATATATATATATATACACCGGTATATATATATATATCACTAGCTAGAAGCTATCTAGACATCTTTTTTAAAAAAGCCTTGATTTTTGCTTCAATACTGTACTTGCTTTTCCAAATAAAGTAAAAGAATACAAATACTAATTCAGAACTGATTTTGAGTACCACTACCTTGATTACCTAGTTTTAAAACAAACAATATCTAGCTACCTAACTAACTTGTATCTTGAAAAAAACTACAATAGTTTATCAAACTAAACAAACTAATCCGAAATACAAATATACAAGTATTATTTAATCCGTTATAGGGGATTTTGAGTCCTAGGATCTCGAGTACTTTGCTTTAACACAAAAAATATATAGCAAGCTAGCTAACCAGCATCTACCGCAGTTTGCTCAAATGAATGGCCAACTCTTACAAATATGAAAATACAAGTATTAATACATTCAATCAGAACTGATACTCTGTACCCGTACCCAGTGTCCCCTCTAAGCTGCGCGCGTGCGCAATTGCGCACTGCTCGCACATTCTCAGCGCACAAGAAAATCTAGCCAGCGCACAAAATGAGGGCTCAAAATTACTAATTAAGAAGCGACTTAAGTCAAAGTTACAGTGCATGTAGGTAAAAATACACGGGCTCCCCCGACGTTGTGTCCTAAATGTGGTATTTTGAAGTCGAGTCGAATTAGAACGAAGTTTAGTAAAGTTAGTAGAGTTTGTCGAGAACCGGCTTCTTCGGCTCGGCTCACTAAAAGGAACCGGCTCTTTCGGGTCCTAAACGGTTCTTCAGGTTGTTTTTGCTTCTTTATCCCAACATGACCAAATATTATGTAAAATTATGCACAAAATGACTTAAAGGAAGGGGGGAATAGGACAAAAAAGAAAAAAATACCAAAATGAAAATGTAGTGAAAATCTGAGGAAAAAAAGAAACAAAAGGAAGAGAAAAAAGAAGGAATTTTTTTTTAAAAAGCCAGAAAAAAAGAAAAGAAAGAAATGTAGGAAAAAAGTAAATAGAGAACAAAAAGAAAAAAGTGACAGCTCGGAAAAAATAAACACAATGAGATTTTTTCTAAAGGAATTTTTTAAAAAGTAGAAAAAAACACAGAAAAAAAGAAGAAAAAGTTTGTGTTGCATTCAAATAATTTCCAATTATATCAAGTGAATCTTGTTGCCAACATTGTACTTCCACTAAAAAATGTGATTAAGTACAGTTCTGTATCTTACAACCGACTAAATAAGCCCCCCAAAATGTTAATATTATGCAACAAAATATATCAGGAAATAAAAAGAAATGGATATCTTGTGAAAGAATTGTAAGAACAAACGACGTTTGTAGGCCGTACAAAGAGAAAAATCATTTTGCATTGCCGGAATTCTGCAAAATGTAACTTGATGTCAAGTTTTGGACATGTTTGATAATTAATTATCTTGCCACACTTGGGATTATGGTTGCTCACTGTTGTTTGAAGCGTTGCTCACCGAATTTGTGTGAACGCTCAGACCCGTGGAAAATTAGAGGGAACATTGCCCGTAACTCAAGTACTTCTCATCGAAGAAAAAATTGCTTTTTTTATTTACCTTATCCAAATAAAGAAAGTAATTAGACATAAAAATATACACAACATTTTTACATTTTCTAATATCCCGTAAATTGAAGTAAGCGGAACAAAAAAACATCGGAATATCAAAAATAGCTCCTATCACTCACGCCATTTATTGCCAGCTGTTAATTCACAGCCTGAACACCTTTGCAAATGGTAATTATCACCGTAGCTAAGGTTTCTATTCCCTTGAGCGATTAGCATAACAAAACACGCATTACCGGCATTTGACGTTTTTGTAAAAAAAAAAAAAAACTTGCCTTTTTTTGTCTCTCCCCTCGGGATATTTTGAGAAACGACATCCACTCTCATTCTGTCTTGGCGCTTTTGACACAAAACGACTTCAAAAGACCGCGTTGATGGATGGCACCACTCGGAGACGGCACCGGGATCCCAGATATAAAACACGGAAAACGCGCAAACCTCCGGGGCTTGGGGATGACGTTGACGTTAAAGAGGTCGTTTTTGACTTTCGGGATTGTCGTTCTCATGGATGATTTGTATTGTGAGTAATTAACGTGGGGAGTTAAATGACACAAATAGAAAGCTCTCAAGGGACCCGTTGTTTATTTGTATACATTCCAAAACTCCCGAATTAAACGGGTTACGAATCCCGAATGCATTTGAGCTAATATTCCTTCCCATCGTCAGCACTATTTGTTTATTCTAACGTAATGAGCCGAAATGAAAAAAAAAACGGGTGATTGATATCTTATCTAATCTGAAACTTTGACCTTGGAACTTTTGCTTTTTCAACCTTTGCAAAGAATGAAGTGCAATTGCACCTCCACTACACTAGGAGGAGTGTCATCACATTGGCAGTCTTTTATTTACTTTTAACCTCAGAGCCATAGATATAGATAGATAGATAGATAGATACTTTATTCATCCCCGAAGGGAAATTCACATTTCCAGCAGCATCCCTGAGCTGAGAACAATACAATAATAAAGCAAAAAAAATACAATATACAAACACCCGGTGTGACGTGCAAATGCCCACTGTAGCGTGTTGTGTAGAATAACTAAATAGTGCTACACAGAATACATATTGCAATAAGATTCGGTAATATGCAATGTAGGTGGTGTGGTTTACTGTGGGCTTTTACTCTGCCGGGTAGAGTTAAAGAGCCTCATGGCATGAGGGAGAAAAGATCTCTTCAGTCTGTCCGTAGTACAAGACAGAGACAGCAGTCTGTCGCTGAAACTGCTCTTCTGTCTGGAGATAATGCTGTACAGAGAATATGAAGTACAGATGCTGCCTGACTTACGAACGAGTTGGGTTGCGGATGATAGTAAGTTGAATTTGTTCGTAAGTTGCTGCAGTGCTATATTTTGTATGTTTATGTTTTATATAAGTATGTGTAAAGCTTTTATAAGTAAGCTGACTTGTTTCGTACTAAACAATAAACATTACATAAAATAATGTGCTCTATGGGGGCGGCAGTAGCTCAGGAGGTAGAGCGCTCGTCTTGGGATCAAGGGATCCCAGTTTGAATCCCGGCTCATCCGTGTTACATGTCGAAGTGTCCTTGGGTAAGACACTGAACCCCTAATACCCCCAATAAGCAGGTTAGCGTCTTACATGGCTGCAATACAAGGCCGCTATTGGGAAATGTGGAGCACATTGTAAAGCGCTTTGGGAAGTCATTGACTTGAAAAGCGCTATATAAATGCAGATCATTTTGTTTCATTTCATATAAAAATAAAGTGAGGTTTAAGCTACTTTTGGGAGATGCGCTTCAGGAGGTACTCCCCCGTGGTAAAAAGTGGATGAAAAAAAGCATTCAGACAATTTTCTCAACCGCATCAAGCTTTCTTATTCCACTTTCATTTTAAAAGCAACGGCTCGCCTCCTCTTTACACTTTACACCAACCATATTGAATGGATGCACAAGATATTAAACAATAAAAATGTTAAAGTTCTTCACGCGCTGGACATAGTGTAGGTGTAGAATTTGAGTTGCGCACGAATGATGTCAGTAGGGTGACGAATGTCGCGAGAGTGTAGGGGAGTGCGAGAGATTCGTTTTGGAGAGAGTTCGGTGTGTTTACAATAGACGGGTGTTGACGGTCTTCGCTCTCCAAAGAGACCATAATTGTTTCTGAGTATTTTTTATGAACGAGGAGCAATCCATTACCCATACAAAATGACACGCTACATTGGTGGCAGTGGTGAGATTTACAAGCAGGTGAAGGAGAGATGTTTGAATACGAAGTAGGAAAAGGAAGCGGATTTTTTACTTCCGGGTGGATTCTGGGTGACTTTTCACAGTGCCACACGTCGGTAGTGGTGGAAGTGAAGCGCTACAGTACTGTCCTGTACTCGGAAAAAGGTGCACACAATACAAAATCTAACTTGGAGCAATGTCCGGATATTTTTCGACATCCCGAAAAAAAAAATCGACTGTTTTTCGTAAGTTGAATGTTCGTAAGTAGGGGAGCGTCAATACAGTATAGATATGAAGTGGAGCAGACCCTCAAGTGACCACATGAAAAAAACACAACCCCTAGTGAAGAGTATGGAAACACCAGTCTTGGGCAAGCCCCCACTCAGACATTTCATTCTGTAGAAAAAACTCGGATCACAAACATGAAACGGTCGTAAGGTCATTCCAAAGTGCGGCATATTGGCATTCAGAAACGCTAAAAGAAATAAAGAAAAACATTGCAACGGTCAGTAAATGTTACTTTTACAGAGCAAGTGCAGGGAAAGGAATATGAAATCATTCAATTCTGAGGAATCGGTGCATTCTTAGTAGAAAATGAGGACACACCCAGACAATTTCCTTTCCTTAATTGGGCACCAGGCTTCGATTGAGTCTGGTTGTTAGTCAGCAATTTAAAACAGTGCAGTTATCACACCTTGGAGGGGTCCTGGACTAAGTGGATTGGCAAGAATCATAGCTCCAACAAGAGAGACGTCTCGAGACCAAAGCCAGAATCGTCAAATTCTTAAAAAAAGGCAGCTCTACTCGTAGGGTTGCCAAAGATGTGGGCTGCTCACAGTCAACTGTATCGAAGATTTGAACTAAGTACAAAGAGTACGGGAAGGTTGTTAAAGTCAAGCGTACTGGTAAGCCAAGGAAGACATGTGGGCGTCAAGACAAACAACTAAAGGCCATAGATCTTAGAAAATGCACAACAAGACAAATGAAGAGGAAATGGAAGGAAGTTGGAGTCAATGTATGTGACAGAACTGCCCAAAATCGCCTAAAGGAAATTGGATTTTTTTTCAAAAAGGAAAGGGAAACTATGGCTGACGCTTAAACACAAAAGAACAAGACTGCAAAGGGCTAAGGAGAGGCAATCATGGACTGTGGAAGACTGGATGAACGTTATCTTAAGTGATGAGTCACGAATCTGCATTGGACAAGGTGATGATGCTGGAACTTTTGTTTGGTGCCATTCCGGTGAGATTAACAAAGAAGAAAACCAAATTCCTCCTTCCTTCAATGGAAAAAAATGTTTGGGGATGATGAACTCCTTTTCCAAGATGACAATACATCATGCCAGAGCAAAAACTGTGAGGGGGCGTGAGAGAAATTCTTCCGAGGGGGGGGATCCTGACAGAAAATAATTGAAAAGAACTGCTATGAAACAAATGCTGTCATACAATTTGACTGGAGTACAATAAAAATATTAGTAATACTTCCCAAATGTCCAAAGACAAAGCAGTCCAGTCTGATTAAGTATAACGAGCATTTGAATTCAGATGGATTCCAAGAGGTTTGTCAAAAGGTATTTGTTCCTTTTCCCCGCTCAAAAACAACCATGTCAAAAATAACCTGATTTATTTTGAAACAATCTGATGTATTTATATGGGGATTTGACATGCAAAAAATGTCTTAGAATGTACCTATGACATATGGTTTCGGAAATATTGCAGTGTTTCCTATACCATAGGAAGTTTATGGTGGGCCACTAGGGTTTATTAGTCCCACCAAGGCTAAAAAAAGTGTATTATTAAAATATAACAATTATATATATATATATATATATATTAATCTATATATGTGTGTATGTACATGTGAAGTGAATCAATTCAAAAAATACAAAATGTTCTCTCGATGAATCAAGCCCCTGCAATTGTCTAAATTGTATAACTATGTGAAACACTGTATTGTAAAATACTAAAAAGTACTGAGAAGTACTAAAAAGCATTACAAAGTAGCAAAGCACAAAAGAAGTTTTAAAAAAGTATTTTTAAAAGTAAAAAGTACAAAAACTACTGAAAAGTCTTAAAACTATTAAAAAAACGTAATAAAAAGTACCCAAGCTACTGCAAAAGTGTGAAAACGTAGTGTAAAGAAGTACTAAAAAGTACTGAAAATTATATCAAAAAAACTACACAGTACTCAAACGTATTGAAAAGAACTTGGAAGTACTGAAAAGTGTTTTAAACTACTCAAAAGGTCTAAGAACTATAGAAAGTACTGAGAAATACAAATAAGACTGAAATGTATTAAAAGTACAGTAAACTACTGAAAAGTACTGAAAAGTATCGAAAATAACTTTACTGAAATGTATGAAAAACTACTTGAAAGTCAAATGTACTGAAAAAATTGTGAACGTACTGAAAAGAATTGTGGTACTTCTGATATTTTTGTAGTAAATAGTACTGAAAAGTACACAAAATATTTAAAAATGTATGACAAGGCACTGAACGATATTGAAAAGTGATTAATAGAAATAAAAACTTTGGAAAAGTACAATAACGTACTTAAAATGACAAATGCTAAAATGTACTGAAAATGAGTAAGAAGTATTTGAATGTTAAATATTAAAAGATAGAAAAAGTACTATGGTCCTGTTTTGTAATATTTGTATTGGTGTAGTGAAAAGTCCTGAAAAGTATTGCAAAACACAAAAAAATACTCTTGTACCTTTTGTACTATTATGTAGTAAATTACTCAAAAGTACTGGCAAGTACTGAAAATGTTAAAAAGTATTAAAAATAGAAAAAAATCAAAGGTATAAAAAGTACAACAAGTAATATACCATCTAAACCGATACCATAGTGAACAGAACTAAAATTACACAAAGTACTAAAACGTTTATGGATCCTTTAACCGCAAGGGTAGTTGGGGTACCACTTCTATGGTGTGTCTTGGGCAAGAACAGCCTGGCGGAAATGCCAGTACTAGTCTTAAAAAGTACTGATGCTACAACGAAGTACTATCTTCTTTGTTCTCTTCTATCCTCACTGTAAAATGTGAACCTGGAGTGCCACGTCCAATTTTGTTGTCACAATATGTTCAACCCATTTTGTAACAATGACAATAAAGGTATATTCTATTCTATTCTATTCTAATAGTACTATAATGAACAATTCTTTATTGGCCATTTGATATCCACAAATTACCGATTTTTTTCCTTTGGAATACTGAGATTTCAAATGAAATTCCAAAGTAACTCAACAAAAACGATAACACGGCTTGCGGAAAATTGCTAGCTAGGTCATTGATTGCACATTTCTGATTTGATGAAAGGAATCACTTACCGATGGACTTGTTCTTTCGAAGACGTCGTAAGGTTACCAGGAAACAAACGGCCGTACGAATCGGGAGCGTCCAGCCGAGAATCGTTTCCGAATCGCTGACCTGAAACAAACCAGTCGAAGCCTCATAAAAAAAAGAGTGATAGAATCGTCCCCTCGAGGCGGCAGACGAATCGAAAACCGCGCCGGACCTCGATGAATCAGATTCCCAAGTTGACTCGGCTGAGAGGACCGACAGAAATAAAAATCGAGTCCGTGACGCTAACTGGAATCAACTCGAGGAAACGGAGTAGCTTATTTTTCGGACTATAAGGTGGCAGAAACACTGATTTGGGTAGTTCATTCTGATAGGTTAGACCAGGTCTGTTGAACTCATTTAAAAGAAAAAAGAGAAAGAAAGAAACGAGATAAATAAAGAAATGAGAAAGAGAAAAAAAGAAAGAAAGAAAGAAAGAAAGAAAGAAAGAAAGACGAGAAAAAAGGATGATAAAGAAAAGAAAAGAAATAAAAGAAAGTAAAGAAAAAAAAAGCAAGAAAAGAAAGAGAAAGAAAGAAAGAAAGACGAGAAACAAAGAAACGAGAGAAAGAAACAAAAGAAAAAAGGGAAAATTAAGATGAATAAAAGGAAGATGAATAAAAGAAACGAGAAAAGAAAGAAAGAATAGAAATAGCAAGAAAAGATAGAAAAGATAGAAAAGAAAGAAAGAAAGAAAAGACATAAAAGAAAGGAGAGAAAGAAAGAAGACAAAGAAGAGAAAGAAAGTAATAAAGAGAAAGAAAGGAAACAAGCAAACAAACTATCAAAAATATGGAAACAAAGAAAGAAACAAAGAAAAATGAATGAATGAAACAAACAAACAACAAAAACATATAAACCAAGAAAAAAAAGAAACAAAGAAAAACAACTTAGAAACAAAGAAAAAAAAGCAAAGTAACAAAGTAAAAAAAAAAAAAAAAACAAAGAAAAAAAAAAGAACAAAATAAAAATACATAAGACAAACATTTTGTACAATTTTAATTCAAACGCATCGGTGTATTTTAAGAGCAAAATCAAGAAGCTAAATCTATTGTAAACTATTGGTTCATTAATACGCTAGTCATGAAAGGCAATGACAAAGTAAACAAGTCACACCAAAAAAGCATTGTAACACAAATCCTATGCCAATATTGTACTATTTTAAGATATCATATCGGCAAGTAAACAGACCAAATAACTGATCTGAGTTTTAAATTCAAATAAATGTAAAAATAATATTGTGATTTGGTAAACGACGGTATTAAATATCAGTACCACTAGTTTTGTGGTTTCTGCTATGACAGGATGCCGGTTCTTCTTCAAAGGTTGCCAGGAGGTTATTGCATACCAGTCACCCTCAGTCAAATGCTCTCATTATAAATGCTTACAATTCCCTTATTAAGTGATAATCAACCTTACAGACACCACGCGGCAGCTGTTTCTCTCTAAAGCAAACTTTTAACTCATTTAAACTTTTAAGCAACTTTAAAGTAAAACAACAGACTCCCTGAGAAACAAGCTACACACCAAAATTAAAAGAAATGAGAAATAACCCTTTAGTGCTATAAATATAGAAATTCCAAGAACTATTATTTACAACTCAACTGTTAACAAATGTAGCCCCAAACGATACAAAACCTCTGAAAAAGATGCAATAGTATAAATTAAAATGTGTTGAACAAAAAGAGTCTCTTCTAAATATTAGTATTCAGGAACACTCCACTTCAGAGACAATTAAACTGAGTCTGATTTTGCTGCTTAGACTCTTTTTTTCCTTTCGACCCTTTTCTGTGTTCGATGTGCTATTCCAACTGGCTCTTACAAGTTTAGCAACTTCAAACACCGTCATCCAATCCTGGTGATCTCAGATATCAGATATCTGAGGCCACGCCCAAAGAGGCATGATCTGGTTAAGCGTTCCTAGTCCAGTGATTTTCAATCACTGTGCCGCAACACGGTAGTGTGCCGTGAGAAATCGTCAGGTGTGCCGTGAAAAATGATCCAATGTCACTTTTATAAAACATGTTCTGCAAATATTATGCCATTGACAAGTGTCTGTGTTGTAAAAACTGGGGGTATAATAAATTATATTGTAATTAAACATACTATTCAGAGTAATTTTATAAAATTTTTGGTTAGTGGTGTGCCACAAAATTTTTCCAACGTAAAAAACATGCCCTGGCTCAAAAAAAGGTTGAAGAATACTGTCCTAGTCAACACAAAAAGAGGAGCTGATCGAAAGCTCGGCCTCTTTTGGTCCTGCCTGACGGATTCATCATACGTCGGTCTCATGGAGCAGCCGTACAGGCCTGCCCTGCGGCCTTGAGTTCAGCACGTAGGCCATCTATGCACTAATATAATAATTATAATACAATTTCTGATTTAACACCATATTTGACGGTATTTGGAATAAGCTTTTTTTCTGTACAAGGAAATCTCCCCAAATCGACTTGCGTTATAGCAGAAATTTTCTTTTTGTGCTAGTAACTTTCAGCGGTCGGAAACTCCCATAATCTCCGGCGCCTTCCCTCCCCTCTTTTTTTTTTATCATCGATTCTGGGTTAATAAACTGTGTGTTCTCTTTTAAACGACATGGTTCATTGATTCCATTTTGGGGGGATTAGTCATTAATATCAGAAGTCAAGAACTCAAAGTAATAACGTAATTCAATTTTTCATCAATGTAGGAAATTCTAGCATCATTCAGAAAAAAAAAAAGATTTACGGTGGAGCTAAAGCAACACCTAGAGGAAAATTTGTTTACTGATTGCAGTAAAGAATGATTCATTTCAATCCTAAGAATTTTCAAAATTAAAGCTAGAAAGGTCCCTACAACATACATATACATACTAAACCGAGAGGTTCTTGATGCACAGGTGAATAAGTGGAGAGACTGTTTAAACTATCAGAATGCACTATGCAAAGCAGTGTTTCCGGCACCTCGAGTAAAGATAGTGTGATAATGAAATAACTTTTAACGCCTTATCGTATGTCATCTGTACCACTGGTGGGGGCCTAGTGGTACAGTGTTGGCGCCCACACTTCCGTGATCCGGGATCAATTGCACTACTATATGTCGAAGAGCCCAACTGTTACATGTAAAGACGGTAGCTCTTACTACAGTCTCAATTTCATGCAACTTATAGTCCGGTGCGCCTTATGTATGAAAAATACACTATATGACAATAGACTATTTTAGGGGAGTTACTGAATCGACTGTATTTTGATTTGCAGATGGTGTAATTTGATTTTAAGTTGCTTTTTCCCACTACGACAAAACTGAATGACAAATAAGGAATGGAATCGACAAAGGTTAGCAGAGCGGCGTTTAGGGAAAGAACAACGATTATTTTCTTGTGCCTCGAGCCTCCACTCATCGATTTTTGCGTCACAAAGCCTGATTTGTTGAGTCTGTTGTTGTGAGGCACTTCATCCCAGAAATTAGGGCCCTTTTGTTGAGGATCAATAAAACTCTGAAGTCTCCGTAACGATCCTGCTAATCGTTTTCGGGACAGATTTTGTTTGGTTATGTGAAATAAGACAGGTAGATCGTTCTACGTAACGATAGATCGTGAAAGACTTAAACAAGATGGTGATCTCAAAAATTAAAAGATCGTTATAATGTCCATTCCGTTCAGGCAGTCCCTGGCCTGAATTTACTGCAATATTTTGCAGCTGCTAGCTGCATTACTGCAGAGGATCGCTTTAGTGGCTAGCTTTGAATTAGCATTTTGTATTACTTTAGACCAGGGGTGTAAAACTCATTTTAACTCGGGGGCCACACGATAGAACAAACATTCTGTCGGGGGCCGGACTAGTAGATTAAAGAGAAAGAAAAAGAGAGATAAAGAAATAAGAGAAAGAGGGAGGGAAAAGGAGTGAGGCCGGGACAAATAAAGAAAAAGTGAGGGAGAGAGCGTGAGAAACAAAAAAGATAAAAAGAGAAGTCGTGAGTGGGGGTGAAAAGAAAGGGAGAGGAGTAAAGAAATCCAAAGAGAAATAGAAAGACAGAAGGAGAGAAAAGAGAAAAGAAAGCGCGAAGGGTAGGAAGAGAGAAAGAGAAAAGAGAAAAGGGAAAAAAGGAAGTTAGAGCAAAAGAAGTTCAAAAGACACAGAGAGAGAAAGAGAAAAGAGAGAAAAGGAAAAAAGGAAGTTAGAGCAAAATAAATTAAAAAGACACGGAGAGAGAAAGAGACAAAGAGCAAAAAAGGAAGAGAAAAAGAGAGACACAGAGAGATGGGAGGAGGTGCTTGCACTTTTTCCATAGCTCCACCCATCCCTCCTACTCACCCAATCAAATAACTAAGTTCTCTTCAGGTGTTTTGACGTATTTACAATTTGTTCCGTGGATTCATCAAAAAGTATCTGAACACTGAACACAGACTATATATTGAACTTTTATATAAAGGATTCTTTAGCGTTGTAAAGCCAAAACGAGTTTTTTTTTGTGTGACACCTTGACTGTAAATTGTAGTGAAAACGTGCCCTATATACTCTCAAAAGTACTGCTCTGTAATTCAGCTTTGGTTTGGCTTTGCGTGTATCTGAACAGGATCAATGGCTGAAGTTTTGAACGAGATGGAGAAAATTTGCATGCAATTAAATTTGTCTCTGAGCCATAGGTACTCAAAGAAAGACCCATTTCTGGCTCGCGAACCATAGATTCCCGACCCCTGGTATATAGTATAGTATACGTCATATATGAAGGAGTAGGTACAGTGACTAAAACGCGTTGTTCATATTGACGGGCCATTAATAACAATACAGTGGAACCTCGGTTCTCGACCATAATCCGTTCCAGAACCCTGTTCGAAAACCGATTTGTTCCATCACCGAAATCATTTTTCCCATTAAAAATAATGTAAATCGTTTTAATCCGTTCCAACACCCTGAATGTTTACCATGAACGTTAAACGTAAACATAAAGCTAACCCAGGCTAATCGCACGTTCGCGTTATCGTAATCTTCCATACGAAAAATTATGCTAACATGAACGTGTAAAAATGTAAAAATCAGGTTGTTTACAAGTCATTTAGCACCCGTGTCTCCACAACAAGTGGTGAGCGGTTCATTGGAAAGGGGGCTCCGTTCCAACACCCTCAATGTTGGGCTCCGTTCCAACACCCTAAATGTTTAACGTAAACTTAAAGCTAACCCAGGCTAATCGTACGTTCGCGTTATCGTAATCTTATGAATAGGATTTCTTACCTTTGTGGTGGTCAGCAGAAGGCGCTCGCACACCTCCTTCATTTTTGGCTATTATTTCTTTCTTAAATGCAATAGTTGTACGCACTACTTTTCTTTTTTCACCTGTAGCAACTTTGCTGCTTGCACTGACTTTCTTTGGAGGCATAATAAGGCTCTAAAACACCCGTACGCCGCTCAGCATCGCACCCTAGCGTACGCACCCACGCGTTATCGGCGTTCGAACTCCGATTTTTTTGACCCAACAGCGAAGCAAGAATTTCTCGAAATTTTTGGTCGGACTCCGATTTGTTCGAACTGAGAGGCGTTTGAAAACCGAGGTTCCACTGTAATGTAAAATGGTCTTGCGGGCCGGATATGATTACACGGCGGGCCGGACGTGGCCCGCTGGCCGGGAGTTTACCACATGTGCTTTGGACGTTAATACTTAATAATTCAGCAGCTAATGTCAGTTTCACAAACCTTATCAGCTATAGCTTGTATTGAGGACTTGGCTGGCATCAAAGTCGCGACTCACATTAGCGTATAGATTGCTTTGTTGGCTAGTTTTGCTTTGGCTGCTTGCATAACTTTACAAGCTAACGCTAAATAATTTACCATTGAATGTCAGTTTTCATGGAATTTACGTTCTAATGCTTCATGCTAGCATTGTGGACCTTTTTCAGAAGTGCTTGGCTTGGATTTTGCACATTTTTTCACTGACAGAGTCGCTAAACGAATAAGAGAACATCGCTTTTGTGACTAGCTTTGTTGATCCGTTTCCAGCTTCACTGGTGAAGGATCTGTTTGGGATCTTAGGACCATCAGTTTTAAATATTATTAATATATCGCTATCCTCGGGTATTGTTCCTGTAGCCTTCAAGTCTGCCGTCATTAAACCCACGCTTAAGCGACCTAACCTTGACCCAGAAAGCCTAGGTAATTAAAGGCCAGTGTCAAATCTGCCATTTTTTTGCGAAATTACTTGAAAAGGTCGTTGCACAGCAGCTAAATGACTTCATGTCAGAAAATAACCTTTTTGAAACTGTCCAGTCAGCATTTAGGGCAAATCACTCTACTGAGACAGCCATGGCTAAAGTAACCAATGATCTCCTTTTAACAATAGATTCCGGTGCCTCATCAATAATAATAATAATAATAATTTCCTTTGTATTGTCATTCTTTGTAACAATGTACACAGAACGAAATGTCGATACACCTGACCCGTTGTAGCGAGTCGATGCAGCCGCAGCCAACAGAGGGCGCCGCCATTATACCAATTAGGTATGTCTCGGCCGAGGCGCGAACCAGCGACCTCCCAGTCTCAAAGCGGGCACACTACCATCTAGGCTACTGAGCTGGTAATGTTACTGCTGCTGGATCTCAGCGCTGCTTTTGATACGGTCGACCACAACATATTATTGGTTCGTCTAGAACGCATTGGTATCTCAGGAACTGTACTCTCGTGGTTTAGGTCCTACCTGTCAGACAGGATGCAATGTGTTAACTATGGCAATCTGACCTCTAAACAATCTAATGTCCCCTGTGGTGTTCCTCAAGGCTCTGTACTTGGCCCCCTTCTTTTTAGTATTTATATGATCCCGCTTGGTGACATTATCCGCAAGTATAATATTAGCTTCCATTGCTATGCAGATGACACTCAACTGTATGTGCCACTGGAAAAAACTGGACATTTAAGTTGTAGAAATCTGGAGGCTTGCCTTACTGAGATTCAAAGATGGATGTCAAATAATTTTTTACGCCTTAACCCAGAAAAAACTGAAATGTTGATTATTGGTCCAGCTCACTGTCGTCAGTTGTTTTCAAACACTACCCTGAACCTAGACAAATGTAATATCACCCATAGTGACTCGGTCATAATTAAGACAATTCTATTCCAATTTTAACATAATAGAAAATGAAAAATGAATAATAAATGTATTTATAACCATCCCATCGGTGGCCTTGGGGGTATGGCGCCCGCCCCGAGACTGGGAGATTGTGGTTCAGGCCTCGGCCGAGTCATACCTAAGACTTAAACATTGATACCCGTTGCCTCCCTGCTTGGGTTGGAATTGGGGGGGGTTTGGTCACTTAATGACTTCCAACACCTCGGTTGGGTTGAGCGAGGAGGCTGGGAATCCCCTCCTCTGAATCAATCTCCCCAAAAGAGTCAGAAATGACTCTAGCCACCTCCCACTAGGGGGATATGGCTGTGGTATATAATAATAATAATAATAACAACCATCCCATCAGTTTGTCTGGACATTTTGTTATTTTGTGAACCGTGTTCCTTTGTACCTTCTTTGCCATTAAATGCAACCCCTCTTCTTGAGCACCCCTGCCTTAGTTAGTGCTTCCCCCACATGGGTCCATCACCCCAAACCCATAAGTCTTAGCCGTTAGCATCACTTTAGCAGCTAATGCCAGTTTCACTGACCTTAACTACTGAGGCTAGCATTGTGAACACAGCCGCTAAAGCAGCTAGTAGCCAGATAAGACCTTAGCTTCTCATGTCAATGCTCGCTTTGTGGACACGGTTGCTAGCTGCTTATGCTAGTGCCTTTGCATGAATACTTGATTCAAATTAAACCTAGAAAGTAGATCCTAAAATGCCTGTTCTTTTATATTAGTAAAACATAAGAGGGAAATGATCAGACATATTGTTTTTATTAAACAATCATGATCAAATCTAGATCAAATTTCTGTTTTTGTTTTTTTGATATTCGTCTAGCTAAGAGATTATGTCTTGTATTTGTTATCGTTGGCACGTCGGACAACAAGAGTGAGATTTACAGGGGCAGTTATCAGACAGTAAATTGCTTCACATGTCCTAACAAGGTCATTAGAAGGTCAATGGCTGCTGTCGGAAATTCTATTCCGGACATGGGATCGTCGGGATTTTAAACGCCTTGGCGCCTAACTTCGTAAAAAATGGACGCTAAGCCACGAAACAAGATCTTGGTGGGAGAGAACAGGGCGTATTTATTCATTCTTTTTCGTTGTTTATCCTCATCCCCTTCGATATTTGGCTAATATTTCAGTCAGTTACTTACCGTAAATCCTGGACTATAAGCCGCTACTTTTTTCCCAAACTTTCAACCCTGCGGCTTATTCAGTGATGCGGCCCATTTATGTCATTTTTCTAACGGCCGCCAGCGGCGCTCGAGTGTTGCTACCATTAACTGCCCTGTCAAAGCTATATTATTATTATTAAAGCTTTGAAAACTCTCTCGGTGTACCGTCTTTCTTGTATAATATGTATTTGCAACTGTATATTTTTGTAGTGTATTTATTTGTATTTATTTTAGACACTCATTCTGATATGTTTTGATCGGGTGAACGAAAAATGAGGGGCGGAACAAACGCGGGGTGCCGAGTTAAAGTGGGGACCGCTAAAGGTGAGGGACAGACAAGGAAAGAAGAGGGGGGTAAAAAGTTGGTTAAAGAAAAAGGAGTTGCGTGAGTAAATGTGTTCATCTGATGTATTTTTCCCACCCTTACCTTTGGAAATATACACTTTTTTCCTTGGATTACTTTCAACGGGACCTGGACTCTACAGGTCTGCATCAAACCTTAAGTACCGGTATCATTTTCCGTTCATTTTGCCGGCTGTGATTTTTGGACTGTGGACTTTAACGAAGGACATTCAGTTTCAATCGCGGGACTTGAAGTCGGGTTTGGGTTAATTTTGTGTTTGTGTTACATGTTTAAATGTGGGCGCATGCGGCTTATATACAGGTGCGGCTTGTGTATGTCAGAATCGGTTTTCCTCTCAAAATGTGGTGGGTGCGGCTTATAATCAGGTGCGCTCTATAGTCCGGAATTTACGGTAATTGGGAAAGTCACACCGCCCCCTGGTGGTTGAGGGTCAGAGGCAATAAGGAATAAAAACAGGCAAATCTTACATCATTAAACTCCTTTTTTCCAGGAGGATGAAAAAAAAAAAAACTGTTATTCCCCAAAAATGATTTTGATAACGAACAAACATAAATACGTTTCAAAATTCAATTCAGGGCTATTTTATCTGTCATTCGATTTATCGGCCCAAATTTAATTTAATAGTTTTCTTAAAATAAGTTTTTTTATTATCTTTAAGTTTTACCTCATGTTCTTTCTTCTTATAATATAAGAAAATCAAATGGCTGAAGGAGGACTGTATTTAGAATAACGATATTCGAGATCGGCGGGTCCGATTTAGAAAGATCGGCTATAGGTTTTACTATCGTGCCCGATAAAATAAACTGATCTTTTCTTCAAATGAATTCTTGATCGCCTCATGTTTTTTTTCACCGTGTAAACGTCTTTGATAGAACATAATTGTACTACTGAAGGAAAACGGTGAGTGAATTACAACAAGAATCATTAGGATCGGCAGGTCTGATTTAAAATATTGGAGATCAGCTAAACAATTTCACCTGATAAAAGTAAACCAATCTTTTCTGTTTTTCCCCTCATGTTTTTTTTGCTGAACAAACGTTTTTTGATCGAACATAATTATACTACTGAATGAGAACAGTGAGTGGAATAACAATATTCAGGATCAGCAGGTATGATTTAAAAGATTGGGATCGGCTTAACAATTCGCCTCGATTAAAATAAACTGATCTTTGCCTTTTTATCTCGTGGTTTTCTTCACCATAAAAGATACAGGAAAAATTATATGACTGATGGAGAATGGTAAGAGGGAAAACGTTATTCGGAATCGGGAGCCTGATTTAAAATATTGGAGATCTGAGGAACAATTTCCCCTGATGAAAATAAACCAATATTTGCCTTTTTTACCTGGTTTCACCGTAAAAGATGAACAAAATTATACGACTGTGGGAAAATGATAATTGGGATAACGTTATTCAGAAACGGCAGTCTGATTTAAAATCGGCATAACAATTTCACCTAATAAAAGTAAACCAATCTTTGCATTTTTTACCTCATGTTTTTTAACTCGACAAACGTTTTTGGACGGCTGAAGGAGGACGGTATTTGGAATAACCAAGTTCGAGATGGGGGGGTCTGATTTTCAAAGACAATTGTGCCCGATAACGTAAACCATTCTTTTCTAAAAATATGTGACTGATTAGCTTTGAGTATTACTGCATGTTTATTTTTCACATTTGGTTGCGTGGAATAACAATATTCAGGATTGCCAGGTCTTTTTAAAAAACATTGAGTATTGTGGCAGACAAAATATACTGAATATGAAAAAAATATGAATTTTAACACTTTAAAATTTTACCACTTGTTAACTTTTAATCATATAAACGTTGAGTTAAATAACAACATACCGAATCGGCAGATAAGATATAAAATCATCAATCGTTCCTCATATAATAAACCGGTCTTAACGAAACTTATTTTTTTATTTGCTCGTCACATTTAAGATATAAATTAAATTTTCACTGTATAAATGTTTTTGGATTAAAACGAAAAAAGAAGGCTGAAGGAGAACGGTGACTGAAATAATGAATGGTATTCGGGACTGGCATGTCTGATTTGAAAAGATTGGTTTATTTTATCAGGCACGATTGTTAAACCAATCTTTTTTCTTTTTTTTTTTATATTTTGATTCCTTTAAGTTTTACCTCATGTTTATTATTCACTGTACATAACGTTTCTTGATCGAATAAATGACAACTGATTGGAATAATGATAATAGGCGGTGTCCGGTCTTATTAAAAAAAAAAATCGGATATCGACTTAACAATCATGCCCGATAAAGTACACCAATCGTTTCTAAAAAATAAATTTAAACATACTTCATGTTTATATTTTACGGTGTAAACAGTTATTGACACAAGAGAAATAATTAAACGGATGAAAGAGCAACAGTGAAAGGAATTACAATATTCAGGATAGGCATGTTCAAATTAAAATGATCGGTTATCGGCTTAAAAGTTGTGCGTGATAAAATAAACCAACTTCTGTTTCAATTGTTTTAGATTAGCCTTTAAGATTAACCCTCAATTTATTTTGATAGAACAAAATTAGCTGGAGTACGGTGAGGTTAAAAAAAAAAAAAAAAGAAATTCAGGATCTGCATGTTTGACTGAACAATTGTGCGTGGTAAAATAAACCAATCTTTCCCCCAAATTATGAGGATTTGCTTTTACGATTTATTCTCTTTTTTTCACGTTTAAAAGTTTATTTGATGGAAAAAAATTGGAAGCTGAAGTAGGATGGTGAGTGGAATAAAGATATTTAGGATCTGCATGACTTTGACTGAACAATTGTGCGTGATAAAATAAACCAATCTTTCCCCCAAATTATGAGGATTTGCTTTTACGATTTATTCTCTTTTTTTTCCCGATTAAACAAATTTATTCAAAAGAAAAAATTGGAAGCTGAAGTAGGACGCTGAGTGGAATAAAGATATTCAGGATCTGCATGTTTGACTAAACAATTGTGCGTGATAAAATAAACCAATCTTTTCCCCGAATTTTGAGGATTTGCTTTTACGATTTATCCTTTTTTTTACGTTTAAACGTTTTTAAAATCGAACAAAATTTGGCAGCTGAAGGACGACGGTGAGTGCAATAAAGATATTCAGGATCGGCAAATGCGACTTAAAAGATCGGGGATGGTCTTGAAAGACCAAAAATCGGCTCATTTTGGTAAACTCATTAGCTTTCACGACGGGTATAAGCATCAATGTTTACAAGCCTGGCAGCGAATGAGTTAAGGAGCAGGTGGGGGGGTTGGTTTGGGTCAACGTTTGTCCTTCTTGTCCTCTCCGCTAATAGCAGGAGAGTCAAGCTTTAAATGGGGGAGGTCATGGAGGGGGCAGAAAATAGAAATCCTTATAGACCGGAACACAAACGCCAACCCGCCCCACCCCCAGCCCCCGTGTTCTGGACGGTCAGGCACCTGCTCGCTTGTTAGGACTGCAACTCATTTGGCCTCGTACCCCCCACCAGTAAAATAGTAATTAGTTACAGTTACTAGTTACTTCATTTAAAAAATAAATGCGTTGGCACGCACCCCCCATCTTGAGCTATTTAGCAAGCTACATAGTAGCTTTTTACATGTTTTGCATGACATCTAGCTAGCATTTTACCCTATTTTTTGCTAGTTATCAAGCTTAAATTTGGGGTCCTTTCTAGCTAGCTATCTAGCTTTGTTTGTTTTTTAGCTTTCTATCCGGCTATTACAATGGCGTCTTTCAGTTTTTTACCTGTTTACCTTTCTAACTAATTATCAAGCTACCTTTTTTGCTATTTATCTAGCTATCGTTTTACATTTTTGCTTACAATCTCGCTAGAATTTTACTTTGTTTTGCTAGTTATAAAGCTTAAATTTGGGCTCCTTTCTAGCGAGCTATCTAGCTTTGTTTTTAGCTTTCTATCCGGCTATTTAGATGGCTTTTTCCTCTTTGAGCCATCTATCCAATTTCCCTTTAGTTTTTCACCTGTTTACCTTTCTAACTAATTATCAAGCAGCCTTCTTAGCTCTTTAGCAAGCTATCTTTTGACATTTTTGCTTACAATCTCGCTAGCATTTTACTTTTTTTTGCTAGTTATCAAGCTTAAATTTGGGCTCCTTTCTAGCTAGCTAGCTAGCTTTGTTTTTAGCTTTTAGCTATTTAGATGGCTTTTTGCTCTTTCAGACAGCTATCCAATTTCCCTTTGGGTTTTTTACCTCTTTACCTTTCAAACTAATTATCAAGCTACCTTTTTTGCTATTTCACAAGCTATCTAGCTATTTTTTTACATTTTTGCTAACAATCTAGCTAGAATTTTACTTTTTTTTGCTAGTTATCAAGCTTAAATTTGGGCTCCTTTCTAGCCAGCTATCTAGCTTTGTTTTTAGCTTTCTATCCGGCTATTTAGATGGCTTTTTGCTCTTTCAGCCAGCTATCCAATTTCCCTTTCGTTTTTTTAACCTATTTACCTTTCTAACTAATTATCAAGCTACCTTTTTTGCTATTTCACAAGCTATCTAGCTATCTTTTTACATTTTTGCTTACAATCCAGCTAGCATTTTACTTTTTTTTTGCTAGTTATCGAGCTAAATTTCGGGCTCTCTTCTAGCTAGCCATCTAGTTTTGTTTTTAGGTTTCTATCAAGCTAATTAGATGATTTTTTGTTCCAATTTCCCCCAATATCCAATCTATTTTTAGTTTTTTACACATTTATCTTTATAGCTAATTGTCAAGCAGCCTTTTTAGCTCTTTAGCAAGCTACCTAGCTAGCTTTTAGCATTTTTTGCATGCTATCAAGCAAACATTTTACATTTTTTGCGAGTTATCAAGCTAGATTTTGGGCTCTCATCTAGCTAGCTATCTAGCTTTGTTTTTAGCTTTCTACCTTACTATTTGCAAGTTTTTTTTTACTCTTTTAGCTAGCTATCTTGCTCCCTTTTAGTTTTTTACGTGTTTATCTTTAAAACTGTCAAGCTAAATAGGTTCACTTGATGACGCTAAAGCCAGGCCGAGGCACTCACAAAGCACCCACTGTAGCTGCACAGTGGAACCTCGGTTCTCGACCATAATCCGTTCCATTTCTTTGTACGAAAAACGATTTGTACGATCACCGAAGCCGTTTTTTCAAATTAAAAGTAATGTAAAATTGTTTTAATCCGTTCCAACAACCTGAATGTTTCACCTTGAATGTTTAACGCAAACATGAAGCTAAACCCCCAAAAACTGCTTAAAAGTGTATTAGTTGTTTTTTGTATGTACTTAAACACAGGAACACATAAACACGCCCGTCCTTTTAAAATGTGATCAAAGTTGTGTGGCTGGCGCATTGAGAGTTGCATGCTACTTCGGGAGCGATGGAGGAATGGTAAAAGATGCGTTACCAGAAGTGTGGTAACAGATTACAATTACTCTGTGTAATTTACTTGGGAAAGCTTTGGGACATTTTGTACTTCTGGTAGTATTTTTAAATCACTATACTTGAGTGGATTTGCGAAAAATTTACAGTATTCTTACTCCGCTAAATACTGAGTACGCGTATTTCCCCTCCTCTGGTTTTCTTCAGTGTCTCCTGTGTGAGAGCCAGCTTTGCCCCGCCCCTCTCAAAGTAGAGATCCAGGTAGCAAACAGGCGTGTGTGTGTGTACAATCTGCCAAGGACCACATAAATAAAATGAGAAAAACAACTGCCCAGAAATCAAACTTAACTGGCATTAATGTGATTTTATTTACTTAACTTTTTCAAAGGGCTGCTTTTTTATTTTTACAAATGCATACGCAGATAAGGGGCACGTTATGCACCTATCTTGTTGTTTTTTCCAATTCTCAAAATAAAAATGACATCAAAAACGTCATTCTCCACAGGTTGTGTTGCATTCGACTTAGTTATTTTGATAATAGGCTAATTACACACACATATATATATATATATATATATATATACTGTAAATTCCGGACTATAGAGCGCACCTGATTATTAGCCGCACCCACCACTTTTTAAGTGATTTTCCACTTTTGTTCTCACACAAGCCGCATCTGTATATAAGCCGCGTGCGCCCGCATTGAAACTTATGACACAATCACGATTAACCCAGACCAGGGTGTGAGATCCACGATTGTGATATTGTAGAGATTAATTGGTTTATATTCTTTATCAATTGTCCATTATTCGTCGAATCATAATACACTACAAAGCCAATAGGACGAGACCCAGCACAAACCCCGCACCACCTTATTTGGCCTCCCCTCCCACTCGGACCGCTGTCCTGTCTGGCTCAATGTCCCGGTAATGGCCCTCTTGGTCGCGTCGGCCAATGCGCTGCATATTTTACCCTATCTGCCAAAGGTGTCGTAATCGAGGACTCGTGAGAGAGACCTTATCGGTGAGCCGTGTTGTTTATCACTCGATGGAGAAGGTTGAGGTCGAGCGTTGACAGTCTGACTGAACACGTCAATGTCATGCAAGGACAATGAAAAGTTTCGCGATATCACTGTGGAAACACACCAACTGATCCATAGTAAATAGTTGCGAGTGTTTACGTTAACCCAGGGCTGTCAAACATGGGACGTGCGGGCTGGATCAGAGAAGCACAAGGGAAGAAAAGAGCTGCACTTTTAAATAGGTTCACTTGATGACGGCAAAGCCAGGCTGAGGCACTCACAAAGCACCCACTGTAGCTGTATTTCTTTCTGTCTTTCTCTCTCTCCCCCCTTTTACCTTCTCTCTCTCTGTCTCTTCTTTGTCTCTATTTTTCCCCTCTCTTTGTCTCTTTCTATCTTTGTCTCTCTTTTTCTCTTGCACTCCATTCTCACTCTATTTCTCTTGCTTTCTCCCTCCGTCCCTCTTGTTCTTTCATTTTTACTATGTGTTTCTCTTTCTCTCTCTCTATTTTTCTCACCTTTTTCTCTCTTTTTGTCTCTTTCACTCTCTCTCTTTTCCTCTCTTTATGTTGCTCTCTTGTCTCTTTCTCTATTTCTCTCAACCTTCTTTTTCTGTCCCTCTGTGTATATTTTTCTCTCTCTTTCTCTATGTGTTTCCCTCTCTTCTTTCTGATTCTCTCGCTCTTTATTTCTGTATTTCTTTTTCTTTATGTCTTTCTGTTTTTCTTGTTTTCTATCTATTTCTGTCTTTATGTTTCTCCCTGTCTTTCTCTCTCACTCTCTCTCCTCCCTTTCTTTCTCTTTCTCTCTCCCTTTACCCCTCTCTCTCTTTATTACTTTCTCCCCCCAATTTTATTTCTCTTTTTCCATTTCTTTCTCCCTTTCTCTTTCTTCCTCTCTTTCTCCATCCCCCCTCTCTTTTTCTCCCTCCGGCTCCTTCGACTCCCTCTGTTTTAACTAATTATTTGCCAATTAGGGATTGTTTTGACAAATGCATCATGTGGTATCAATACTAATAAATATGTGATTTAAAAAAAAAGACTAAGTGTAACTATTGTTTGTTTTTTCCCATTTTATTTGTTTCTAGTAAAAAGTAAATACATTTAAACGTTTTTTTATTATAACATACTTTTGACTCTTAATAAAATAAGACATTAGATTAGTATCTTTATTGTTCTTATTCTGTCATATTTCTAACCGGTTTTCTAGTAAAACAACAATAAATACATTAAGCGTGTTATTCATAGTTATAAAATCATATTTATTTTCATTATTTACTATTATCTTAAGTTTTTTTTAAGTTTAACAAAAATATGAAGATCATTTTGTATTATTATTGTTTTTTGTATTTAATAACCTTTTTTGTAGTAAAATAAGGAAGATATTACTGTGAAAATTTCGAATGTATCTTTTTTTTAGTTTTTTTACATTTGTTTATTGTTCTTATTGTATTTTAAAAATGTTTATAATTTATTAGTATTTTTTATGTTCTATTGATATTTATATCTCATTTTTCATGTATATTTATTTATGTTGTATTACTTATATTCATGTTATTGTTATTATTACCAAAAATAAATTCTGCATATAGACTCAATATTTTTTAAGGATTAATGAAATACATAAAATGATGTTTTCATTTCGTCCAAAAAACTAATGATAATAAATTCAGATTTAAACATTTCTAAATTGTATGTACACAATAATCCATTCATGCAATAAATAATTCATATAATATTTCATGCTGAAATTCAATAGTACCTCGACGGACCGAGCCCTTGAGTTCTATTTGCGTCGATTTCTAACAATGCAGCGTTTGTGAGGCACCATAAAGCCGACGAGATCCGAAGCTTTGTTGGGAAAATAACAAAAGAAAAACCATCCCTTAAATGCACGGAGACCAGAAAAGTAGAACCCTTTGTGCGTCACGGGCTAGGCTCTTATGACCTTAAGGACGTCAGCGCATCCCAAAAAAAAAGTCCTTGTTGTAACAAAGCAAATCTGTTGTACACAAAAATATGAAACCCAATCATGTTTCTATTGATTCATCCGATTTATATTGCTAAAACTGGCAGGCATAGTGAATTGAATCATTCATGGTTTGTTTGGTTGCTGAGGATATACTGTAATCCCCACACTTTCTGTGGTGTGTCTTGGGCGAGTACAGCCTGGTGGCGCCCATCCCTCTCCAGGCCAACAATAATTTCCAACAGGGGACCTTCGCATGTTAGGTGAAATGAAATGAAATGATGAAATGATCTGCATTTATATAGCGCTTTTCAAGTCAAGACTTCCCAAAGCGCTTTACAGTGTGCTTCACATTTCCCAATAGCGGCCGTGCAGCCATGTAAGGCGCTAATCTGCTTATTGAGGGCATTAGGGGTTCAGTGTCTTACCCAAGGACATGCAACACGGAGCAGCCTGGATTCGAACTGCGATCTCTTGATCCCAAGACGAGCGCTCTACCACCTAAGCCACTGCCGCCCCATGAATGTGCTAACCACTGCACTACGGAAACATTATCTACTGTGAAAATGTCAAACATATATATTTGTAAATATAGCCTATTGACTACTGTAAAGTGGGCTTAAACTAGTTCCACAAAGTGTGTATTTTTAAATCAGATGGTATCACGTTTCTGTTTCAAATATTTGTACCGCCCAAAGGGGCGTTTCTTTCTTTGTTTGTTCTGCCTAAATAAATGCAGTTTGGTGGGGGAAGGGCCCCCCAGAGTTGGGAGCGCGACCAAGGAGATGGACGTAAGTTCCTCCTCTCCCGGCCCCTCCCCCTCTCCAACTGGCAGTTGTAAAACAGTCGAATGCTTGGGGTATCTTTTTTAGCGATCAGCCAACTTTTAAATAGCTCTCCCACAACATGTAAGAGGTCGATACTACTTTATATTTGATCCATTTGAGTAGATCTATCTTGCATGAATGCATAAGCCCATATTTTGATATACAACCTTATAAATCTTTGTCATTACCTGACTCTGATAACTTGCACTGAATGGAATTAGCTGAGAATGCTAAGTGAGGACAGTAGCTTCCTAAAGCCAGCCTCGAAAAAACTTCCAAATGACCATCAGTCACGGTACGGAACGGTATTGGGACTTAATAATCTTCATGAAAGAAAAGGCTGACTCATATAAATAAGTGGAGCTGAATAATGCAGTCAAGGAAGTAGCACATTTCCTCATATTGGGGTACTATTCCACAGCAAGTCCCATGATCCATGATCCCCAGTCTTCAGCTAAATGCCAGCTTGTAGATTCAAATTAGTGCCTCATGAGGTAGAGCGCTCGTCTTGGGATCAAGAGATCGCAGTTCGAATCACGGCTCCTCCGTGATACATGTCGAAGTGTCCTTGGGTAAGACACTGAACCCCTAATGCCCCCAATAAGCAGGTTAGCGCCTTTCATGGCTGCACGGCCGCTATTGGGAAATGTGAAGCACACTGTAAAGCGCTTTGGGAAGTCTTGACTTGAAAAGCGCTAAATAAAATGCAGATCATTTCATTTCATTATCTAAACCGTGGTTCAATGTTTTGATGCCAAGGAATCAACCTCAGCATCATCCCGAAAAGAGTAGCACATGAATGTTGCGAAGGACTCCAGTAAAACTAAGTCTTGAAAGTGTTCTCCAACTCTGACACACAGTTCTCAATCTGCTCTGTGTCATGCCTTCCATTGCATCTCCAGCTGAGACGCGACGTTTTTGAAGGTTCCCACTGCGCTACATTTTGAATATGACATAGTGAAAAAAAGTGCTTCTTCCGCTCCATATGGAAATGGTAGGCTTTTGGCTTCTTACTCAGTCCTGCTCCCAACACTCATTGTTATAACCTTTCTTGAATTTTCAAGGAATAAATTGGAGGCTAACTTGGCAACTCTGTTGCATGGACTGCTCCGTAATTTGAACATTTTTGGCGGGGTTGTATGCGCATGCGTGGAGACCCATCTGTCAGAGATGGTCAGATGTTAGACTGGCTGGGCTGTATATCCATCAAGTGACATACTTTATAGCAGGGGTGTCAAACAGGCAGCCCGCGGGCCGGATCAGGCCCGCTAAGTGATTAAATCCGGCCCGCGAGACGACGCTGAGGGAAGTGCAAGAGAAAAACGAGCTGCAGGTTGAAATATGTCCACTTGATGCAGTGCTCTCGTTTGCCTGCGTCCCTGCGTCCGAGACGCATTATTTTTGCTGGGGACGCATCGTGCCAAATCAACGTGCGTCCCTGGTACGCAACTTTTTTGACACAAAATTGTCATTATTTTTTTTTAACAAAGATTTACTGCACTCCAAACTTTTCGTCAGGCATATCCGCCATTCTTGTTTTGGTCTCGCGGTTCGAGTTTTCGTCTGTACGCCGATCTCGAGTTCGAATTGTGTAGTCCGTCTCTTAATAGAGAACTGGCTTTTTCGGCTCAGCTCATTAAAGAGCTCTCAGACGGCTCACTTGCTTTGATGCATTATATTACGAATGAATATGTTGTATAAAAAAGTTAAGAAAAAAAGGAAATATTAAAGGAGAAAATGAAAAAAGACAGGTTTGTGGTGATCCCTTTTAATCAGTATATTACCAACAGTAATTTAATGCAGAAAATGAATTCATAATTTGAATAAGAAAATGTAGTATTCTACTTCATTATATTTGCATGTATTTTTTCTTTCTACAGTGAACGTCCAAGCGACTTCATTTTTGAACTTTTTTTTACAATAAACCTCATTCATGTCGAGCAACTCAGTGTCTCACAACAAAATGTTCATTAACAATATATATAATATAAGGAAACACATGTACAATATAACATGTTAAACTACATAAATAAACATGTTTGAGAGAAAAAAAAGATTTTTTTGTATTTTGTAAGGGAAAATACGACAGTTTGTAAGGGCATGGAGCACACTAGATTTTGGGGACCCATAGATCTCTGTTGGGACCCATAGATTTTTGAGGTAGGAAATGAGTCATATATTTTTTGAATTTATACGAATAAGAAAAGCCATCTTATCCCATGGTTCATTTTTGTCTCGTATTCTTTTGACATCAGTCGCCGTCAAATACGCTTTACTTTTCACAGGTAAAATGAACACTGTTGATGTTGCCAAAGCCAGGTTCCACTCACAAAGATGCTGTATTTCTTTCTCTCCCTCTCTCTCTTCCTCCCTTTTTCAAAATGTCTCTCTTTTTCTCTTTGTTCTTCTTTGTCTCTTTAGCTCTGTGTCTTTTTACCTTCTTTTGCTCTTCCCTTTCCTTTTCTCTCTTTTCTCTTTCTCTCTCTCTCTGCTGCTTTCCTCTTCTCTCTCTCCTTCTCTTTCTTGCTTTCAATTTATCTTTGGGTTTCTTTCCTTCTCTTTCCTCCTCTCTTACTATTTCTGTTTATGTCTCTTTATTTTCTCACATTGTCTCTTTCTCTCTCATTTTCTCTTTCTCTTGTTCCTTGTCCCACTTTTTCTCTCCCTCTTTCTCTTATTTCTTTCTCTTTTTTTTTCTAAATCGACTAGTCCGGCCCCCGAGAGAATGTTTGTTTTATCGTGTGGCCCCCGGGTAAGAATGAGTTTGACACCCCTGGTTTATAGTGAGGAGATAATAGGCCGAAGTTAATTTTGTTAAAAATATGCGACCCTAGAAGGGCGTGCAGTAGCTATTTTGTTCTCACCAACCGAAGGTACCTTATTTCCTCGCGGTCTACTCATACAGTCGTTGAGATCTAATTGTAGATCGCGATAGACCCCTGCGGTAATCCTTATTCTATTATAATGAATGGGGAATACAACCCCCACTGTTATGCAAAAATTCAAGAAGCTGCCCCATTTTTAACATGCGCTCCCCGTTAGCAGTAATAGTGGACCTAGGATAAAGAGGCGCACCTGCATGGGTTCTGTTCATTTTAGGCGGAAATAATGAAAAAAATAAGCCAAGCCGTCAGGCATACAACAAATGTACTCACTTTGCCCTCGCTCTCAGCAACAGTAAACTAGGGATAATGGATTGCAGCCACAACCATGCATTTCATTTAAGGCAGGCCAAAAGAACACACCTTCCGACAAGTCTCCCTTTTGTTGTTTCTTGCTGAAAGCAATATGGGATTGGGGATAATAGATTGCAGCCACATGAGTGCAGTTCATTTTAGGGGGTATATCAAATTATATAATATTTAGGGGGAAATAGAGTAACGTCAAAAAAAGAGCTTCCCGGCCCAACGAAAGTGCACTCTGCCTGTCTCCACTTGCAGCATTGTACGTTTAGGGATAATGGATCACGGCCGCACAAGTGCAGATTACTTGTTGGTGTACAGAATAGCAAAAAAGAGCTGCCAGGCCTGACAAAAGTGCCCTCTGCCGGCCCCCGCTTGCAACAATATGCGATCGGAGATAATGGACCGCGGAACGTTGTTCAATACCAGAGTTCGTGACATTAGGTTACTATTTTGGAGATTCTATAAATGCACTCTGACCGCTGCCGCCCTTGTTCTATTTTAAGAGCTTACAGGGTCCGATTTTCCCTTCTCTTATGACCTGTTAAAATCTCACTTACATGCTATCAGATTACCACGTAGTTAGTGAATATTTATAAAATATAAACGACTGCGTGTTAACAGCAGTATATAAATACAAAATCGTTACTCCTGAGATTTATCGTAACGTCCGTCGATCGGGGAGTCTCGTTTCTCACTCTCAAACAAATCCCGTGACGTAAATCGATGCTCTTTCTTTATTCAGGCTACGGAACGCCGAGTAGAAGGAACGTCACGTTCGGTCGTGAAAAATGACCAAACGGAGGCGCTATAAGGGATTTCACTAGTGTTGGAGCGAAGAACGAAATGAAAATAATTGCCTTCTTATGAATAAAAGGTCAAAAAATTACTGGGACACTTTGGGACGATTTGATCCCAGCCCAAAAATGGACAAATTTACAAATGTATTTTGTTGATTGTAAATTGTGCTTTTTACTAATGTTTATTAATCTGCTGTTACAGATGGGTTGTTTATTAGATTCATCACCGATATTGGAACAAAAACGCATTTGTAGCATAAAGAACAATTGTATTGTATTGTATTGTATTTCATTTCATTTCATTTCATTTATTGTGTAGAAAACCTTGAGATATAACTGAAATTGGGTTCCAAAAATGGACCAATTCATGATTTAGAGCAATGTAATATAACTTTGTTTTTTGTACAAAGTGACACAGTATTTTGAGTTTTTATAGACATAATGAAACCGTTTAGGGCAGTGTTTTCATAGCAACACTAAAGGCTGGGTCAAGTTAACCCAAGAAATGGATGAGTCCATCATCGACCCAAATTGGGTTTATTTTTGCCGAACATTTCGAGAGTGTTGTCTTGGATAAACGAATATTTTTTTCCTAGTAAAATAAATCCACAGTGGCAAAGGATTTTTTCCCCCTATAACCACCTAGAAGTTTAGTCAGGTTAACCCAAATTATGTTTCAGTCCACCCTTGAGTCAATTTGGGTTATTTTTGTGCCCAACCTTTCTAGAGGATGATCGTTTGTAAATGAAAGTATCTACTTATCATGTCAACTTCGGCATGTGTTCCAAAACAACCCAGGAGTTAACCCTAAATTATATTTAAGTCTATCCTTGACACAAACTGGGTTTACTTTTGCCCAACAATTCAGGAGGATACTCCTTTATAAATGAATGTATTATCTTGTCAAATAAATCAAATTTGGCATAGGATTTTTTTCCCCTACCATAGAAGTTTAATCAAGTTAACCCAAGTGATATTTCAGTCCATGCTCAACCCAAATTGGGTTATTTTTGTACCCAACCATTTTAGAGGATAATCGTTCGTAAATGAATGTATCTGCTTGTCAAAGCAACTTCGGCATGTGTTCCTAAACAACCCAGCAGTTAACCCAACTTATATTTAAGTCCACAAACTGGGTTTATTTTTGCCCAACAATTCAAGAGGATACTCTTTCATACATGAATGTATTATCTTGTCAAATAAATCACATTCGGCATAGGATTTTTTTTCCTTAACACAGAAGTTTAGTCAAGTTAACCCAAGTGATATTTCAGTCCATGCTTGACCCAAATTGGGTTATTTTTGTACCCAACCATTGTAGAGGATTATCGTTTGTAAAATCGTTTGTCTAATTAACTTGTAAAACAACCCAGGAGTATAGTCAAGTTAACCCAAGTGATATTGAAATCCACCCTTAACACAAATTGGGTTTATTTCTGCCCAACAATTTAGAAGGATAATCTTTTATATATTTATGTTTTGTCTTGTCAAATAAATCAAATTTGGCATAGGATTTTTTCCATTACACAGAAGTTTAGTCAAATTAACCCAAGTGATATTTTAGTCCATGCTTGAACCAAATTGGGTTATTTTTGTACCCAACCTTTTATGAGGATTATCATTTGTAAATCAATGTATTTTCTTGTCCTATCAACTTTGGTTGTGTTCAAAAACAACCCAGGAGTTTAGTCAAGTTAACCCAAGTGATATCGAAACCCACTATTAACACAAATTGGGTTTATTTCTCCCCAACAACTTAGAAGGATAATCTTTTATACATTTATGTTTTGTCTTGTCAAATAAATCAACTTTGGCATAGGATCTTTTTACATTACACAGAAGTTTAGTCAAGTTAACCCAAGTGATATTTTAGTCCATGCTTGACCCAAATTGGGTTATTTTTGTACCCAACCTTTTATGAGGATTATCATTTGTAAATCAATGTATTTTCTTGTCCTATCAACTTTGGTTGTGTTCAAAAACAACCCAGGAGTTTAGTCAAGTTAACCCAAGTGATATCGAAACCCACTATTAACACAAATTGGGTTTATTTCTGCCCAACAACTTAGAAGGATAATCTTTTACACATTTATGTTTAGTCTCGTCAAATAAATCAACTTTGGCATAGGATCTTTTTACATTACACAGAAGTTTAGTCAAGTTAACCCAAGAGATATTTCAGTCCATCTTTGACCCATATTGGGTTATTTTTTACCCAACTTTTATAGAGGTTAATCTTGGGCAGTATTGTTGTTGTTTTAGATATAGATTTTTAAATTGATGTACCGTATTTTCCGCACTATATGGCGCACCATGTTATAAGGCGCACCTTCAATGAATGATATATTTTAAAACTTATGCCATACATAAGACGCACCCCATTATAAGGCGCTATAAGTGCATGCTGGTTTAAGATCAGGTCATTGTGCAATTTTGTAATTGTAATCCTGTGCAGTCCTTCGAGACATTTTTGGGATTAAGGGCTATTTACGGTAAATAAATGTGACGACTTGACTACAGTAGAGAATGTAGTTACTTTATGCAACCTCTAGATGTTGCCACGCTCAAGGGAATGTCAACAAAATATTCAAAAAGGTCAAACTTTATTAACAAACAAGCTTTCCACAACTCCATTCACTCCCAAAATAAATAAACAGCCGTTTTATTATTTTCTCTGAGGTAAAGCATTTTCGTGACACATCTTTGACATCTTTGAACAACATCGACATATCATTTTATTTTTTGTCCATTTAGTCAACACGCAAAGAAAAAAACGTCTGATAATGTTATTTTAAATGAAACGTTAGTGCAAACGCAATAAAGTGACACTCGTAATGTGCAAAAACAACGAGTGCAAAGCAATAACATAATAACTGTAAAATGTAAAACGTAAACACACAAAAGAAAAACAAAGATCACTCTATAAGCTCCTCATCGACGAATCCCTCGAATTCTTCTTCTGCTGTGTTCGAATTGACCGTATCTCAGTGAATGGGCCATCCAACACGTCCGGTGTTTTTGTGCCAGCGCTGTTGCCTTCATACGTATAGTTATCGTACTGACACTTCTGCTTGCCGCTCTTTGTTGAACAACCCACTGTTCAAGTGTCTCCTCTAACTCTGGCCATCTTGCTTTATTGCCACGGAAACTTTGTTGAGTTTTCCTTACTTGGCGGAGCTTATCTTCATCCTTTCTCCACTTCATTTAAGTTTAACTCTCTCGCTGCCGCTCTATTGCCGTGTTGTGCTGCGTGACTGATCGCTTTGAGTTTAAACTCGGCGTTGTACGCGTGTCTCTTAACAGGAGCCATTTTTTTTTACAAATGCACGTATGAAAGAGAATCTCGCTCTCTCTCTCTCTCTCTTTCTCTCGCTCTCTCTCTCTCTCAAACGTGACATTCTGAATAATTCTGAGTTTGTTTAAGGTAAATTGTGCTTTACATCTTCACCAGTCATAACCCTGGATTCAGACAAATACTGTATTTGTTGAATATGAATTAAGCAGTTTAATGGGGTAGCCATTTTGCCACTTAGTAAACAAATACAACACGAGCCCCGGCAACTACCAATCGTTTAATATTTCCCAGTATGCACAGCGCGAAAAATGGAGTCGGCGGCTGTTTCTCGTAGTTGCGAGACCTTGCGAATTTAATATTGAGCCATATATAAGGCGCACTGTGTTATAAGGCGCATGGTCAGCTTTTGAAAAAAAACAAGACTTTTAGGTGCGCCTTATAGTGCGGAAAATACGGTATATTAAACATGTTTCTTCTTTGTTTTTGATGACAGAAGTGACGGAAGTGTGCTGAACGAGGAAAAAGGACCAAAGAATTGCAGCAAAATCGTTATAAAAACGATGAATTGTCATCGTTACGAAATGGAGAGCGGGAGAAGGAGAAGCTATTGTGCGAAATCAACAATGTACATTCATTTGTATGCTCCAATGACCCAGCCTTCATATGCCATCAGTGCTCCTCATTAGGAAAAAATGTGAGTCTGCATGAACTTTTGCAGAAAATGACTACATAAAATGATTATTAGCACTGTATATACGCTTATAAACTAGTTTAGTTTTTGTTTGAATTCATTTTTGTCGAAATCGAGAGAGTAAAATATAAATGCAAAGTTTGTTCCCTAAAAGAACGACATTTTTGACATCATCAAAATCAAAAATATTAATAATGTTTATTCAAAATAATTGCAAATTCAGCCTTCCTTTTTTTCTTTTTTAAAATTCTAAAAATATAAGCTGAGTATGTATAGTATACTGATTATGTAAAATAAAGGGATCAAATAGTTAATAAACATATTTATTTAAAAAAAACAAAACTGTGATTATTTAATTTTGGCGATAGTTATATTTTGTGGGGGATTCGTTAGGATTTTTTTTCCTTCTATTTATTTCAATTTTTGACTCAAGCAGTTTATCATGAGATATGTATTTGAAAATATATTTGTATTTGAAAATATTGCATATCTAATAAGAACAGTATGACAGGATGGACAAAAATATTTTCATCATACATTTTTTTGCTTTACAAGATGAATGCACTTCATATTTGTGTTTTTGTAATAAGCGTGATGTCACAAAGTTGTAGTCTTTTTTTCCCAGTGTACCAAAAGTGCTTTAAAGGCTAAAAAACACGCATGACTATCATTGTTGTAAAAAGGACACACTTCTTTGTGATGGGATTGAGATGCTAACTTTTTTTGTATGCGTACGTAAAGCAAAACAGAATAAAATTGCTTCAATGTTAGCAGCATTTTGATGTTATAAAGTAGCACAAACATGGTAAATAAAATTGTGTTGACTCTGCCTAAGGTGTTTTTTTCATGTATTTTTGATTTGTTTGTCTCTATGTGAAGCGGTTGAGCAAACTAGCAAGCTAGCTGCTAATGCTAATCGCTAATTTGGCATTAACAAGTTGCTAATGCCAGCTGCTGTTGTGGTGAAACCAGCAGCGAAAATAGTCTCTGGCGGGTTGATAGCAACTAGCTACTAGCTTTTAACCTAAGGCATTTAAATCAAACTCACATTTATTGAGTCTGAGTCAAGCAGTTGAGAAAACAAGCAACCTTAGACTCAAATGCTAATCGCTAATTCTGTTGTTAGCTAGTCCCCAATGCTAGCTGCCACTACAGAGAAATGCTACAAAGTTACTACAAAACAAAATATCAAATGTAGTTCTTAAAAACAAGGACCTTATATATAAAGTTTTTTAAATTTTGAAAACAAAAAATACTTTTGAAATACTATCGGTACAAAAATCAAATGGCAGTAATATAACAAAATTGCGAAAAAAAGAATGCAAAAATACTATTATGGAAACGCAACAAAAATACTACAGATATACCATAAAATACTACTACAAAAATAGTGCTAAATAATACAAAAGAGATACATCAAAAATACTACTACAGAAATATTACACAAATACTACCACGGAAATATTACGACAGAAATACCACCAAAGTAAAACTACAATAATACTACAAAAAAACAACTCTACAATGAATATACTACAAAAACATTTCGATGGAAATACTACAGAAATACGACCAAAATCTAACTGCAGAAATACTAGCGAGATATTACAAGAATCCGACTGCAGAAATACTACTATGGAAACGCAACCAAAATACTACATATATACCATAAAATACTACAAAAGAAATAGTGCTAAATAATCCAAAAAAGATACTTCAACAATACTACTACAGAAATATTACGACAGTATTACACAAATACTGCCACCGAAATATTACGACAGAAATACCACTAAAGTAAAATGCAATAATACAAAAAAAACCTCTACAATGGATATACTCCAAAAGAATTTAGATGGAAATACTACAGAAATACGACCAAAATCTGACTGCAGAAATACTACAAAAATACTAAAAAAAAATCCAAATACAGAAATACTGCAAAAATAATTATCAATATAAAGACTTAAAATAGGGACCTAGGTTATTTTTAGCGTTTCAAAAACAATTTGATTAAATTAATCTAATAAAAGACAAATATAAATCAATATAACGTAGTTGCCTGCACGTATATTTCTTCATAAATAAAATAATTAGATGTGGCCAAATTTTTTAACCCAATGTCACGATTGCCCATTGCCCTCACCTGGGCCAGCTCGTTTGGCGCCAACTGCTGCCCCCTTTGCCTGATTGGCTCACCTCCTATTTAAACTCAGTGCTCCCATTCACTCCTTGTCAGTCCGTCAATGAACCTCTGCAATTGCAAGACTTGTATTTTGACTCTGTCTGGTATCTTGCTCCAGTCTACAGTATCCGGTATCAATCCAATCTGTTCTCATCCTGTCCGTCATCTTGCTCCAGTCTCCAGTATCCGGTATTGATCCCGTCTGTCTCATCCTGTTTGGTATCTTGCTCCAGTCTCCAGTATGAATCCCATCGGTCTCGTCCTGTCCGGTATCTTGCTCCAGTCTCCCGTATCAATCCCGCCTGTCTCACCCTGTCCGGTATCTTGCTTTAGTGTCCAGTATCCGGTATCAATCCCGTCTGTCTCGTCCGGTCCGGTATCTTGCTCCAGTATCCAGTATGGATCCCGTCGGTCCCGTCCTGTCTGGTATCTTGCTTGTGTACCCAGTATTGATTCCGTCAGTCCTGCCATGTCCGGTATCTAGCTCGTGTATCCGGTATCCAGTATCGATCTTGTCTGTCACATCCTGTCCGGTATCTTACTTGTGTATCCAGTATGGATTCCATCTGTCCTGCCCTGTCTGGTAGCTTGCTCGTGTATCCATTATCTGGTATCGATCCTGTCTGCCCCGTCCTGTTCGGTATCTTGATCTTGTTTCAGTATCCAGTATCGATCCCATCGGTCCCATCTTGTCCGGTATCTTGCTCCAGTATCCTGTATCGATCCCGTCTGTCCTGTCCTGTCCGGTATCTTGCTCGTGTATCCGGTATCGATCCCATCTGTCCTGTCCGGTATCCTGCTCGTGTATCCAGTATTTGGTATCAGGCCTATCCTGTCCAGTATCTTGCTCGTGTAACCAGTATCAATCCCGTCCTGTCCGGTATGTTGCTGTTGTACCCAGTATACGGTATCGATCTCGTCTGTCCCGTCCTGTCCGGTACCTTGCTCGTGTATCCAGTATCAGGTATCAATCCCGTCTGTCCTGTCCAGTATCTTGCTCGTGTATCCTGTACCTGGTATCCACCCCGTCTGTCCTGTCCGGTTTCGATCTTGCCTGCCCCTGGCTTCCTGTTTTCACGTGCCAGACTTCTCTGTCTCACTTCTTCTGCCCTGCGATTGTGTAATTGCTGGCGTTTGTGTTCCCGTGCATGACTGCCCCGTTCTCATAAAATAAAGCTTGTGTGAAAACATTACGCGTCTGGGTCCACCGTTTGTTCGGGTTTTGACACCCAATGCAGCCCACCACTCATTATAGTTGCCCACCCCCGATTTAGATAATGTATTTGAATGAATAACACAAAACACGGAGTTCTAAGTATCGGATGTAACCACCGAACCGTGACGGCCGAAATGTCAGATCGGTGATCCCGAAATGTGAGAGACGATTTTCTCACTTGTTAAGAAGATGGGCTTTAGGAATTCGCTCGACGTAATTATGGACATAAGCCCCGAGGCATCCTTGCTAACAGTAAATGTCACTCTAAATTATGCAGCCGGTATTCTGTTATGAGCTCTGTGGAATGTAGGATTTCCACCTAGTCTTTTTGTACTCGAAAAAATATACATACATATAAATACCTGTATATCAGTATTTACTGTATGTTCCCGTTAAGGACAGTGATATGACAAATAACTAAATAAATCCTGTGTGTATAGATTTAAAAACTACAGGCGGGAACCATCAAGCCAATTATAAATTTGAAAAAATATATATTGTAAAATAAAGTTTAAAAAATATAATATTGTACACCCCACTTTTCAGGTTTTGATTAGTATAAAATTATAAAGCCCAAAATGGCCAAATTCATGCACTATTAAGACACTTTCAAAGCCAGTTTTCCAAATTCTCTAGTACCATTACAAGAGGAAATCCAGTGTGAATCATGTACTTTCCAGGACCATAACTATATCTGCTATTTACATATCCGATTTTTAATCTTGGGTGTTCGTTTTTAAACAAATTAATTTGAGATCTTGAGTAACATATTTGTGTATCTGCACAGTAAGTGTTTTAAAGAATTTTGAGAGAAATATCTCCCCATATGGGTAAAAATGACCTGAATATGTAGCTTAAATTTTCAGTTGCGGGAAGTTCTTCCCATTATACTTTACCACTGGGAAATACTAACTTACTTTTATGCACAACTGTGAATAAATCTCCAAAATCTTGCCTCATGCCATGAGGCTCTTGAACTCCACCCGGGGGAGTAAAAGCCCACAATAAAAGCCCACCCCCACATTTGCATATTACCCTATTTTTATTACAGTGTCTATTTATGTAGCACTGTTTAAATACTCTAGATCAGGGGTCGGGAACCTATGGCTCGCGAGCCATATATGGCTCTTTCTACGAGTATCTGTGGCTCAGAGACAGATTTGATTGCATGCAAAATTTCTCCATCTTGTCCAAAACTTGGTTCGTCTGTCCTAATAAGTTACACGCAAAGCCAAACCGAAACTTATTGTGAAGTGATTACTTCGCAGTATATATATGGCACGTTTTTCACTACAACTTACAGTCAAGGTGTCACACAAAAAAATGGGGAAAAAAAAAACTCGTTTTAGCTGTACAACGCTAAAGAGTCCTTTATATAAAAGTTCACTATGTAATCTGTGTTCAGTGTTCAGATACCTTATGATGAATCCACAGAACTGTAAATACGCCAAAACACCGGAAGAGAACTTAGTCATTTGATTGGGTGAGTGGGAGGGATGGGTGGAGCTATGCAAAAAGTACAAGCACTCCCTCCCATCTCTCGCCAAAGGTAAGCACATAAGGCTCCCTATTCTCAGAATGTTGTGACGTTTTTACAAAATAAATGCTTGCATCTGGTTTTGAAACCAACATGTATGATAAAAAAGGGTCAAAAGGAGTTTAACCGATCTTGAGTAATTGCAAGAAAGAGACAAGTTTAAAGTGGTATATTTGTTGATTTTGGGACAGGGGCTCTGGCATTATTCTCTTTTCATAATTTTTATCAAATCATCAAAAATAAATGTGCTGAAGACTAAGCTTTTGTCTGGGGCCCCGGTTTAGCAATTTAGTAAATTTGTCTCATAATATATGGTGTGGCTCTTTCCCAAAATAAAATTAATATTTTTTGCTTTTATGGCTCTTTGAGTCAAAAAGGTTCCCGACCCCTGCTCTAGATGAACACATTATATTGGGTATTTATGTATTCTATTTCTTTTATTTTATTATTATTATTTTATTATCATCACAAGGATACTGCTGGAAGTGGGAATTTCCCTACGGGGATGAATAAAGTATCTATCATCTATCTAATTGATTTGTAATCCTTGCACTGGTACACATTTCATAGTGCCCTGTTTAGGTGCAGTATGCACCCGTAGTGGGTTATGCCAAACAAACCAATGCTAGTTGCTGTTAAACACAAGAGAAGAAGTAACGCAATGGCAAAGTGAAGCCTCCAGAGAGCTTTGTCGGCGTTATTTTCAAGTAAAAAACATGGCAACAACTTCAAGCATTCACAAACACTTCTCCCATAATGCAAGGACTTTTCAATTCTCGAAAACACAACATGAAATTTCAAGCCTTTTAACAGATGACAAGCAACCGTACAATCCCTACATACCGGTATAATAAAGTACAGTTGTAGGCTGCGCCGGTCAAAGATTGATTTGAAACCGAGCTTGTAATCTATTGTTCTTTTCACCTCGTTTTCCGGGATTTATTCCGGCGTGGTGTCCGCGATCAATCGCAAGCTGTTGAATTTTGGCGCCATCAAAGCGGGATGCAATAAGGCAGCCAGAGATTTTACTGCTCTCTGTGTTAAAGTCAATCGAGTGTTGCTCTTTGCGGCCAAAGAGACTTTAACTGCTTCGTGTTCCGGGCCAGATTTTTTACAGCCTGGAATCGAATTATCGGCCGATGTCGAGTACTCGTCCGCGCTGTTTTACTTCAAACATCCGTGTCCGCACTCCCGTAAAACCCGACAATCCTATATCATTAAAAAACATTGCTGCCGTGTAAAATAACGAATCTCGGTTTTTCCCTTGAAAGAAGATTGTCAAAAAAATGTTTGGCTTTTTTCGTTGGATGACCAAAGTGTTCTTGGTTGCCTTGTAATCCAATTTATATTGTATAGATTTCAAAAAAGCAAAAAGAAATAAATAGATATGTATGTTTCACATATGAGCAACAATGTGGTTAATAGGAGATGTATGGATCATGAAATAAGTAAAACAAATAGAGTGGAACAATAATTTAAGTGAGCTGTATATATAATAATAATAATAATAATAATAATAATAATAATTTCCTTTGTATTGTCATTCTTTGTAACAATGTACACAGAACGAAATGTCGATACACCTGACCCGTTGTAGCGAGCCGATGCAGCCGCAGCCAACAGAGGGCGCCGCCATTTTACCAATGTTATAAGTCTTAGGTATGACTCGGCCGAATATATATATATATATATATATATATATATATATATATATATATATATATATATACTGGACTGTCTCAGAAAATTAGAATATTGTGATAAAGTTCTTTATTTTCTGGAATGCAATTAAAAAAACAAAAATGTCATGCATTCTGGATTCATTACACATCAACTGAACTATTTCAAGCCTTTTATTATTTTAATATTGCTGAATTTGGCTTACAGCTTAAGAAAACTCAAAAATCCTATCTCAAAATATTAGAATATCATGAAAAAGTATACAAGTAGGCTATTCAACTAATTACCTGAATCATCTAATTAACTCAACACCTTGCGAGGGTTTCCTGAGCCTTAAAAACACTCAGTTTGGTTCAGTAAACTAAATCACAAGTATGGGGAAGACTGCTGTCCATAGGACCATCATTGATACCCTCCATCAGGAGGGTAAGACACAAAAGGAAAATTCTCAAAGAGCAGGCTGTTCACAGAGTGCAGTTTCAAAGCATATCCACAAAAAGTCTGTTGGAAGGGAAAAATGTGGCCGGAAACGCTCCACAACCAAGAGAGATGACCGCAGCCTTAACAAAATTGTGACGAAGAGCCGCTTCCAGAATTTGAGGGAGCTTCAAAGACAGTGGGCTGAAGCTGGAGTCCAGGTATCAAAAGCCACAGTTCACAGACGTGTCCGGGAAATGGGCTACAATAGCCGTATTCCCATGGTCAAGCCACTTCTGAACTCAAGACAACGGAAGAAGCGTCTGACTTGGGCTATGGAGAAGAAGCACTGGACAGTTGGAGAGTGGTCCAAAGTCCTCTTTTCAGACGAAAGCAAGTTTCGCATTTCATTCGGAAGTCAAGGCGCCAGAGTCTGGAGAAAGGCTGGAGAGGAGCAAAATCCAAGTTGCTTGAAATCCAGTGTGAAGTTCCCACAGTCAGCAATGGTTTGGGGAGCCATGTCAGCTGCTGGTGTTGGTCCACTGCGTTTCATCAAGTCCAGAGTAAATGCAACTGTGTACCAAGAGATTTTAGAGCACTACATGCTTCCATCTGCTGAAAAGCTCTATGGAGATGAGGATTTCATTTTCCAGCATGATCTGGCACCTGCCCACAGTGCCAAAACCACCAGTAACTGGTGCACTGACCATGCTATCACTGTCCTTGATTGCCCTGTAATTCCCCTGACCTGAACCCCATCGAGAATTTGTGGGGTATAGTTAAGAAGAAGATGAAAGACACCAGACCTGCAAATGCAAATGAGCTGAAGGCCGCTATCGAAGCATCCTGGGCATCAATAACACCTCAGCAATGCCACAGGCTGATTGCCTCCATGCCACGCCGGATTGATGCAGTAATCCGTGCAAAAGGATTCCCAACCAAGTACTGAGTGCATCAATGGACATTTTCAAATGTTTGATTTAGTTTTGCTGTTATAAAATTATTTTTTTACTTGGTCTGAGGAAGTATTCTAATATTTTGAGATAGGATTTTTGAGTTTTCTTAAGCTGTAAGCCAAATTCAGCAATATTAAAATAATAAAAGGATTGAAATAGTTCAGTTGATGTGTAATGAATCCAGAATGTATGACATTTTTGTTTTTTTAATTGCATTACAGAAAATAAAGAACTTTATCACAATATTCAAATTTTCTGAGACAGTCCAGTATATATATATAAAATGGCAGAACATTTTTACATACATATAGAATCAACTCAAGTCAAGTCCAGTTTATTTGGGACACCCTTAATCAGAGGGAGTCTCAAAGGGCTGCAGAGACCACTGACTATTGCAAACTATCCATCCATTAATCCATTATCCGTACCGCTTATCCTCAGTTGGGTTGCGGGGGTGCTGGAGCCCATCCCAGCCATCTTCGGACAGTGGGCAGGGGGCCACCCTGAACTGGTTTGCCAGCCACTCTCAGGGCACACAGAGAGAGACAACTCACTCGCTCATTCACACCTAGGGACAATTTGGACTAGCCCACTAGCCTAGCCTTTTTGGAAAATGGGAGGAAACCGGAGTGTCCGGAGGACAGCCACGCAAGCACAGAGAGAACATGCAAACTCCAAATGGTGAGGTTGCGGTAGCTGGACTTGAACCCCGAACCTCCGCACCGTGGGGCTGCACGCTAACCACCCAGCAACCGTGCTATGGCAAACTACGGACTATTATTACAAGTCATGCTTATTTGTGACGGCTGAAGGATTTTATACATTTGACTATAAGGGATTTTGTACGATCAAATACAAATTACCGTATTTTCCGCACTATAAGGCGCACCGGGTTATAGGGCGCACCCCGAAAAAATAGTTTTTGGTCCTATTTTTGACATACATAAGACGCACCGGATTATAAGGCGCTACAATGGGAACGTCGACAAAACAGTCGGATAGTTCAGTCCAACTTATTACCCCCTTAACATTCTGAAAGCTTGCAAAGACGCAAATATGTGTCGAGAACACGTGCGGATGTGGTGTCCGTAAGATGTCACTCAAATGCATCGTTCCATCATTCGGAAGGTTAAAGTCTTGGGATTCAAGAAATGCTAACCATTCCTTAGTATCTATTTTCTTTTTCGCTCGCAACTTTACTGTGCATATGACAATAAACACTTGGAATTGAGTTTAATTTAAAAATAGACACTCCATTCCATCTATTATCTGCACCGCTTATCACAGAAACATCGAGTTCAGTCTGAAACAAGATACAGGGACAATATAAAACCCGGAGTAGCTCACCGAAGTCGTTGTGTTCATAATAGTGTGCAGGCAATGTCCTCTTATATCCGTGAGGGTAGTAAATCCAGGAGAATACAATATTTACAAATACAGAATAGAAAACAATGCTTTCTCTATGCCGTCAGCCACATGCTATACGCATTCATCTTTTTCGGCCAATTGCAGGCTTTGTTTCGCCGTTTAAGCCAATGCCAGCCTGTAAATGATAAAAAAAGATCCGCCCCTTGACCTCCGAATAACTTTAGCCAATAGTGATCGATTCAACTGATGATTGACACATCTTTTTCGGCCAATTGCAGGCTTTGTTTGCCGTTTAAGCCAATGCCAGCCTGTAAATGATAAAAAAGATCCGCCCCTTGACCTCCGAATAACTTTAGCCAATAGTGATCGATTCAAATGATGATTGACACATTGGTTAGCCAATGAAACGCCGGTAAATAAATCCCAGCATACACCGCGGACGACATCGCCTTCGGGGGAAAATCCAGTCGGCGGCTGCTTGCTTTAGTTGAAAGACTTTGCGACTTAATATTGATCCATATATAAGGCGCACTGTATTATAAGGCGCATGGTCAGCTTTTGAAAAATATAAAGGCTTTTAGGTGCGCCTTATAGTGCGGAAAATACAGTACATTTATCGAGTGCAATGAAAATTTTCACTGAGTGAGCTTCAGGTCACGCCGTTCCGAATGCGAATGTTTTGTTGACTTCTGTTGATAACAGGATTCTGACGCAGAAGGCTAGACGCACAAGGACAAACATCGAGGCGAGATGGTGGGGCCACGTGGGGGCTTTTCCTGCCCTGCCCATGGGAGGAGCGGTACACCAGCCGGCAGAGAAACGTGGGTCGAGAGAAGAACTTAAGAAGATTGAAAGGTAGAATCGAGATAAAGGCTTGACAGAGACTCGAGCGACACTAATTCGGCTAATTCGATGGAGTTGACTTAGTTAAATACTTTAAGAAAATAAATCTGCCCCCATGAGAAAATGCCGGCTATTCTTGTCCATCTTTTCCCAAAAAGAAAAGAGCGCGCATTGTTAGGTGGTGTTTGGTTAATGTAGTCAGATAACTAATTCGAACAATTTGGTAAACGGTACATTATAATATTTTAATTCCTAACACGACCTTTATCACAAGGAGTCTCAAAGGGCTGCACAGACCACAGATTATTACAAACTACGGACTATTATTACAGCATCCCCTGATCTAAAACCTACATGAGGGCAAGGAAAAACTCAAAACATCAACATAAGGAAAATGAAGAAACCTTGAGAAGACATGAGGTAATCCCCCTTCCAGGATGACCAGGCTGCATCGGATGTTGAAATCACAAATAATACACAGATATTAATAAACTATAGAATTTAAGTGTGTTTTAAGCCTAGATTTGAACAGTTCCACTGAGGTTGCAGATCGAATCTCAGGGGGAAGAGCATTCCACAGCACCGGGACCCGAATGGAGAACGCTCTTGAACCTGCGGATTTCTTCTTGGCTCTTGGGATCACTCGTAGACCAGCGTTTTCAGAGCAAAGGCTCCGGACTGGAACATAGGGGGAAATTTAATCTCGTACAAACTGCTGCTGATCTCGTTCGTAGGTATTAAGTCATGTTGGTTTTGCTGGTCTTTTTTTTTTTTTTTTTTTTTTAAAGCCGAATATATTCTACCATGGGCAGCACGGCGGCGCAGTGGTTAGCGCGTGTGCGGCACAGTTCTGAGGTCGTGGGAACCTCCTCCGTGGGTTCAAATCCAGCTACCGGCCTTACTGTGCGGAGTTTGTATGTTCTCCCCGTGCTTGCGTGGGTTTCCTCCGGGTACTCCGGTTTCCTCCCACATTCCAAAGACATGCATTTCAGGTGAATTGGCCGGTCCAAATTGTCCCTAGGTGTGACTGAGCGAGTGAGTTGTCTGTCCCCGTGTGCCCTGCGATTGGCTGCAAAACCAGTTCAGGGTGTCCCCTGCCCACTGCCCGGAGATGGCTGGGATGTGCTCCAGCCCCCCCGTGACCCTAATAAGGATAAGCGGTACAGCTAATGAGATGAGATGACATATTCTACCATTTCTGATTTAAACTACACAATTATTTCATTTAATACAGTTGAGAAGTGGAATTCTTTCTCGATTTAGGTTGCGGCTTGTAATGAGGGTGGTACTGTGACTGAAGTCAGACCAGTTGAGATACACTTGTTTACATCAAAGATTTCGGGGAAAAAAAAGAAGAAATATTCTAGGTATAAAAAGACAATCTTTATATCCGTCATGGAAAATCCTAGGTGTTTCTGCGTAGAATTTTGTCCTAAAGAAAACACCGTGGACAAGTGGAACCATTTGGCTCCTTCTTTTATACACAAAAGGCCTTTAATTTTCTCCATGACTCACTCCTTTGAAGTATTTATTACGCCGAGCGGAACGCTGTTTACGAAACTTCGCGGCCGACGTCACGGCGAAAATCATTAAAAGTAAATGCCGCCCGGACGGCTTTTTGATCAGGCTAACGTAGCAAATTGCTAGAGACAACTTTTTTTTTTTTTTTTAACTTCTTCCATGCCAGTCGTTTCTCTTAATTGGGAAGTACGGGTGACAGCCATTTTTTTCCCATTTTGTCTCATTTTTGAAGGTTTCAAGAAAATTTAGATATGTAGCTAGCTATATAGACGTAGAACAACCCTCGTCTCTTATTGGAAAAGCTAGCTTTTCACCATTGTTTAGTAAAAGACAGTTTAATATTGCTAAGTTTTTTGAAAATACTCATTTCCAAGAAATCTTCTGAGAAAAAAAAACGTCTTTTTGTGAAAGGATGCATTTCATGCACAAATTCATGTTTTTTTTATCATTTGTGATACATCCAATATCTAAACCACAGGTGTCAAACAGGTGGCCCGCGGGCCAGGTCAGGCCCTCCTAAAGGATTGAATCCGGCCCACGAGAAAACACTCAGAGAAGCGCAAGAGAAAAACAAGCTGCAGGTTGAAATATGTCAACTTCATCTTGCCAAAGAGAGGTGCCTCGAACAAAGACACTGTACTTGTATATCTTTTTCTTTCTCTCGCTCTCTCTCTCTCTCTCTCCCCCTATTTTCCACCCCTTTTCTCCCTTTCTCTGTCTCTGTCTCTTTCACTCTGTGTCTTTTTAACTTCTTTTGCTCTAACTTCCTTTTTTCCTTTTCTCTCTTTTCTCTTTCTCTCTTCCTACCCTTCGCGCTTTTGTTTCTCTTTTCTCGCCTTCTGTCTTTCTATTTCTCTTTGAATTTCTTTCTTCCGCTCCCTTTCTTTCCCCCTCTCTCACGACTTCTCTTTTAATCTCTTTTGTTTCTCACGTACTCTCCCTCTACTCTCTTTCTTTGTCCCGCCCTCTCTCCTCCCCCCCCCCCCCCCTCTTTCTCTTTCTACTAGTCCGGCCCCCGACAGAATGTTTGTTCTATCGTGTGGCCCCCGAGTTAAAATGAGTTTGACACCCCTGATCTAAACAATGCTTTCAATGCTTTAAGGTTTGCTCGCAAAATAACATTTCATTGCAAGAACGATGAATCTACTTTGCCCAAACTACTCAGCTCCCGATGTTTCCAGTGACGTGATCACATGATTTTGGTCACCATGGTGATCACGTTCCTGCAGAAGTGCACGAAACGTCATCCCTCTCTGCCCCGACGGTGACGAAGGGACTTCTTCATCATTTTAAGAAGGATAAAAAGCTCTGTTCTTACTTATCCAGGTATTCGCTTCTCTTATTCAATGCTTCACTACCAACTTCAATCGCTGGATACAGGAAGCAACACAAGGAAGTGGGGCCTCCCTCGATGTATGGACAAATATCTGACCCAGACCACTCCTGCCATTGAATGGTGATTTAACATACTGAAATCATTCCCAGAGGCTTAATACCAACTGATGATCTGCGCCAAACCCTTTATAATAGTTTTTTTAGAATAAAACAAAACCAAAAAAATGTAGCTTTACGTTTTGGCACAGCAACAACGCTTCTGAAAACATGTTCATACATAATATGTACTGTATGTTGACATTAAACAGCACATCATTAAAAGTAAATGCCACCCTGCCGGCTTTTTGATCGGGCCAACGCGGCAAATTGCTGAGCTCCAACGTTGTTAGCGATACCCTCTAATTTTCCTGCCCGGTCACGTTGTCCAGTTTTCTTTTTTTTATTTCAAAGATGGACAAGGCTTGTTCGCCAGGCATTGACATCAATAGACGTCAAAGATCCGTTGTAACCAATAAGGAATGTGATGTTTTTATTTTCTTAGAGGTTTGAAGTCTGACAGGTTCTTTGTACTTTGTGACAAAAGTGGAAAGAGAATAATTGATTTTGGACTGTAATTGGTTAAAGCCTGATTGGCGGAAACTAATCTGCAATCAAGAAGGATTACAAAGCCCGATTAGGAGACCCGATGATGGAAAGTCAAGAGAATTCTGTTCTTGTGAAAATCTTACAAAATGCGTTGTATTACTCATTACGAGTTTTAAGAAATCCGAGAAAATTCATTTATTTGTATTCAATATAATGTTTCCCTCAACCACTATGGTCCTTGGGGCACCATTTCCCATGGTGTGTCTTGGGCAAGTACAGTACATCCCTCTCCAAGGCAATGTAAAATAATATGTATTTAAGCGATATATTCATCAGAATGTTTTTTTTTCTTTTAAGAAATCAGGTAAAAGCCATTTATTTTCAGTATAATACAATTCAATATATTATATCATATCACATATCATATATATGAAAGGGATTTATTCATCATAATACCTGAACTGTTTTTAAACCGATAACATTTATTTATGAGGTCATATAATACAATAGAATCGGAGATTTCTTCATTATAATACATGATTGTTTTTAAGAAATGAGATAATAGTTATTCATTTATACTCATCTCACTTCATCTCATCTCATTATCTGCACCGCTTATCCTCAGTAGGGTCGCGGGGTGCTGGAGCCCATCCCAGCAATCATCGGGCAGTGGGCAGGGGACACCCTGAACTGGTTGCCAGCCAATCACAGAGCACACAGGGACAGACAACTCGCTCGCACATTCACACCTAGGGACAATTTTGGACCGGCCAATGCACCTGAAATGCATGTCTTTGGACTGTGGGAGGAAACCGGAGTGCCCGGAGGAAACCCACGCAAGCACGGGGAGAACATACAAACTCCGCACAGTAAGTCCGGTAGCTGGATTTGAACCCACACAGGAGGTTCCCAAGACCTTAGAACTGTGCCGCACACGCGCTAACCACTGCGCCGCCGTGCTGCCCTCATTTATACTCAATATAATGAAATGTATTATATACTTATATATATCGTATTATATTACACAATAAAGTACATATAAATGTGATATCTAAGTGCCATGGATTCAACAAGAAAAATCATACTGGAAATTCACCAAAGAGTGCATTTTAGGAGTAAAAAAGAAAACCCAAAAAATGATGTTTTGAAGATGCATTGCTAGGTGATGTATTTCAAGCATTTCATTTTTTCGGCCCAAAATTCTCATTTTGGTAAATCCAGACTTAAGAGTTTGTGTTTGTTTTTTTATTTAAAGAATGATGTTATTGCCATGTGCTTTTCCTCACCTAGTTTCTCTTTGCCCCCAAAGTTCTTTGTAGGGCAAACTTTTGCACCATTATCCCAACGAGCGCTATCACAACATATGTACAGTATACAGACACTGCCCTACTTACGAACGAGTTAGGTTCCGGACGATCTTTCATAAGTAGAAATTGTTCGAAAGTTGCTTAAAGTATGTTTAAGGCTTGTATAAGTAACCTGTATTGTTTTGTACTAAAAAAATAAACATTTAATAAAATAATATGCTCTATAAAGATAAATAAAGTTGAGTTTAACTTACTTTTGGAAGATGCGCGTCAAGCGGTCCTCCTCCGTGGTAAAAGGTGTCAGGAAAAAAAGCGTTTCGACCATTTTCTCAACCGCATCGAGCTTTCTTATTCCACTTTTATTTCAAAACAAATGGCTCGCCAATTCTTTACACCAACCATATTGAATGGATACACGAGATATTAAACAATGAAAATGTTCTTAGCACGCTGGAGATACAGTATCGAATGTTTACACACAGACTAGGAAGAGGATTTCTTCTTCGGGGTGGATGCTGGGTAAGATCTTACAGCGCCACACGCCCGTAGTGGCAGAAAGAAGCACTACAGCACTCCTCTTCCTCTACTCGGGAAAACGTGCACACGATACAAGATTTAACTTACAGCAATGTCCGGATATTTTTCTACATCCTCGCATCTACCGTTTTTCGTAAGTCGAATGGTTGTAAGTAAGGGAGCGTCTGTATTCCACCAGTTAAGTACAAACTCTCATCACAATAAACATATAAATTAAAGTTGATGTGACATAAAGCAAGCAGAAATAAAATCAATTTTCATTCCCAGCTTCGCCTACGGAAACCACCGCCAAGTCAGTACCAGAACCTCATCAAGAAATAGCTGGAAGGCCCTCACAACTTTTTGGAATTGCCTTTCGGGGAATCAATAAGGGTCAAGACTTAAGCATAACAACTTTCCCGATGAACTAGACTGAAGACGACGCTCGATCGGGGTCAAATCGAATGAGCAGAAAAGAACCATAAAACCCAAAAGCTTTTCTTGACAAAGAGTAGCAGCGAGCTTTGTTTTTTTAATCTCCGCCGTTCTACACCCTGTGAATTATTGATACTATTATCAGGTTGGTTTTAAAGAGCGCTATTATTTAGTTTTACCGCCCTCTCAGTAGGAATCAAGACGAATGAGCTCAGTTTAGTTGGGCCTCTTTGCGTCGGACAGATTTACACAGCCGAGAAATCACTTTGGCTATACTTGATGTCCGCCGCAGACCCCGTGGTTAAAGTCGCACAAAAAAAAAAATCCTTTACTCAAAGGTCAAACTTCAAAGACGCCGACAAGCTACGTATTTACTGTGTAATCCCTCGTGAATCGCGGTTAATGGGGACTAGAATCCACCTTGATGTGCTAGAATCTGCAAAAAACAAACCCCTGATTCATAGCAATAGTCTTCTGGGGATAATGAACAGAGGCCGCATGGGTGCTGTTCATTTTAATCGTCAAGAACAAAAAAAAAGAGCCGCCACACAAGACACAAGTTTTTCTCTCCCTGCCCTCACTCCCAGCAATGGCGGACTGGGGACAATGGATCACGACAAAAACAGTGCAATTCATTTTAAGCAGGCCACAATGGCACGCTACAGCTGCCTGAACTAAAAAAGAATGCACAATTGCTCTCAACAATCATCAACTGGGGATAATGTATGAAGGCCGCACAGGTACTATATATATTCGTTGGAGAAAATGAAACAAAGGGGCCGCCGCGCATGACACAAATTTTCCCCCTCAGCCCCCGCGCTCACTAACAGGCGACTGGGGATAATGGATCGTGGCCAAAACAGTGCACTTCTTGTTAGGTATGCCACAATGGCATGCTGAAGCGGCTTGAACTCAAAAATTGCTCTCTTCCGGCCCCTGCTCTCAGCAATGAACGACCAGGGATAATGGATCGTGGCCGCACGGGAGCGGTTAATTTCAGTCAAAGAACACAGAGAAAAAGAACCGCCGCACATGACACAAATTTGCTCTCTCAGATATAGTCGACTGGGGATAATGGAACACTGCCAAAACAGTGCAGTATATTCTAGGCAGGCCACGATGGCACGCTTCAGCTACCCAGATTGTGCACTGTGGCCAAAACAGTGCATTTCATTTTTGCCAGCCCGGAATAGAACATCTTCCAACGAAAATGCGACTGAGGATAATGGTTCACGGCTGCAAATATGCAGTCATTTTAGGTGGAAATATTTGCAAAAAAGAGCCGCCAAGCCAGACAAAAGTGCGCTCTACCGTTCCCTGATCGTGGAAAAATATGATGAGGGATAATGGTTTGCTTCATCATATTTGGAGAAAAAAAGGTGAAGCGGTTGTAAAATAATAATAAGAATAATAAAAACATCCTACTCGACAATGGCTAATATATTTTTTATTGTTTGTTCTGGCGCGAGCTTTGCTTTATGAAGGAGGAAGAAATAAAATCAGCTCAAGTACTCACGAACTGAGCATATCGTCAATATTTATTTGGTCAAAGTTGTTACTTTGTCATTGTAAATAACAGAATCTCATTAAAGTATTCTCTTCTATCTTTTGGTAAGCTACAAATCTTACTATTTTGAGTTCCAGCTCATACTATATATTTATGTTAAAAAAACAAAACTGTTGACCAGAAATGGACATACTGAAAAACACGAGGTTTCAATAGCAGATAGTATTGCTCGTTGTCAAGTTTATAGTTTACAAACACATACTAAGGAGAGAAAACATCAGAAATGAATTTCGAGCTTTGAGGGAGTATGCTCTAACAAAAACCCAGCATGTTCTAAAAGTCCCTGAGCCTTTTTTTCCAGAATTTCCTAGGTTACATAAAGTAGACCAACATCAAAAGGTGGCAAAAATCAAGGAACGTTGACATGGTTGGCCTCCCTACAAAATCATGGGTTGAAACCAACACAATGATGCAAACATTGACAAAAATTAAACAACCCTGGCAATACAAACACTGTCCGGGAATGCATTCATTTCAAGCGTTGAATGAGCAAAATGGAACAACCAATAGAAGCGCCGTCTCGAAATGCAAGGTATTTTTCATTGCATGCATTCACCTATCAGAATAAAACAACCCTGGCATTAGAGTCTGGAAGTGCATAGCACTTTTTTTGCAGGCTGATGAAAATAGAACAATCTTCTTCATTGCAAGCTTTCACTGATCAAAATAAAACAACCCTGGCAATACAAGCACTGTCCGGGAATGCAAAACACTTTCAAGCGTTGAATGAGCAAAATGGAACAACCATTACAAGCAACATCCTAGAATACAAGGTATTAATTCATTGTAAGCGTGGACCTATCAAAATAAAACAACCCTGGCATTACCGTCTGGAAATGCAAGGCACTTCTTCTTTGCAAGCGTTCGTTGATGAAAATAGAACAATCTTGTCTTCACGAATACGGTCCAGGAATATAAAATATTTCTTCATTGCAAGCGTTCACTGATCAAAATAAAACGACCCTGGTAATACAAGCACTGTCCGGGAATGCAAAACACTTAATTTCAAGCGTTGAATGAGCAAAATGGAACAACCATTACAAGCACCGTCCAGGAATGCAAGGTATTTACTCATTGTAAGCATTGATCTATCAAAATAAAACAACCCTGGCATTACCGTCTGGAAATGCATAGCACTTCTTCTTTGCTAGCTGATGAAAATAGAACAATCTTGTCTATATGAGTACAGTCCAGGAATGCAAACCATTTCTTCACTGCAAGCGTTCACTGATCAAAATGAAACAAGCCTGGCATTACAAGTACCGTCCGGGAATGCATAGCACTTCATTGAAAGCATTTAGTGATCACAGAAAGTGTAGCACTTATTTTAAAAATTGTATAATAAAAATAAAATGATCATCTCTTTACTCATTTCTAATGATTATTTTTCTTAAACTACCAAAAATATATTAACGACAATGTGTTTTTTTCTAAATTTCATGAATAATTCCTCATAATAATGACCCCCAAGATGCAACACTTCCCCATTTCCAATAACATCCGATATCTCACAACATCATAAATCTTGGATGCTACAATATGCACATTGTTCTTAAACGAATGTACTTCCTTCTTTTCTTCAACGGTTCCATCCAAGGTACCTAGATTAAACTCACGTGCCGTTGTCTCTCTGTTGTGAATTCAAACTCTGACAACATCTGTTACGATAATCATAGACTGGGAACGCGAGCTAAAGTGGCCGGGAAAGCAAAGCAGGAAACACCTGTTACAATACCATGCGAACACTTTTAGCTGATATAATGGACGTCAAATGAATAAAACAACAAATGCTTCCAATACCTGTCATTATGTCTTATATAATCGATCATATAATAATGCTAACAAAAAAGAAAACGTTGACCTGAGAGGTAGAACCAAAACACTTGAACCGCGAGTAAAAACTGATTGAGAAGACGTTGAAAACTGAAAGTTGGAAATACATCTTGTAAAAGACGTTAATGATGTGGCCGCAAAACCTAGCGAAAACTGATTGAAAAAATGTCAAAAATATATTTTTATTCGGTTAAAAAGTGAAAGTCGAAAAAAAAAAGACATTAAAAAAGACAATTTTGGGGGTTCTAAATGCAAACGAGGTCAAGTCATGTTTATTTGTGTCGCCCTTAATCACAAGGGGTCTCAAAGGGCTGCACAGACCACAGACTATTGCAAACCACAGACTATTATGACACCATCCCCTGATCTAAAACCTACATGAGGGAAAGGAAAAACTCGAAAACTTCAGGATGAGTCAAGTCATGTTTTTTTGTGACGCCCTTAATCACAAGGAGTCTCAAAACTGCACAGACCACAGATTATTGCAGACTACAGACTATTATGACACCATCTCCTGATCTAAAACCGACATGAGGGCAAGGAAAAACTCAAAAACCTCAGCATGAGTAAAGTCATGTTTATTTGCATAGCCCTTAATCACAAGGAGTCTCAAAGGGCTGCACAGACGACAGACTATTGCAAACCAGACAATTATTACACCATCCCCTGATCTAAAACCGACATGAGGGCAAGGAAAAACTCAAAAACCTCGGGATGAGTCAAGTCATGTTTATTTGTGACGCCCTTAATCACAAGGCGTCTCAAAGGGCTGCACAAACCACAGACTATTGCAAACCACAGACCTATTATGACACCATCCCCTGATCTAAAACCTACATGAGGGCAAATAATACACAGATATTGTCAACATAAAATATAGGTTATTCATATGCTATAGAAAAGAAGTGTGTTTTAAGCCTAGATTTAAACAGTTCCACTGAGGTTGCAGATCGAATCTCAGGGGGCAGAGCATTCCACAGCACCAGGGCCCGAATGGAGAACGCTCTGGAACCTGCAGATTTCTTCTTGGTTCTTGGGACCCCTTTAGACCAGTGTTTTCCAAGTGAAGGCCCTAAGCAGTAGTATATGTGAAAATTAAATCCGAAAGCTATGAGGGAGCAAGTCCTTGCATGATTTTGTATCCTACCAACAGGAGCTTAAAATCACATCTTAAGCTAACAGGGAACTAATACAGGTTAGCTAAAATCGGGGTAATGTGATCAAACTTTGTCTTAGGTCAACACAACCTCGACTATTTTCAGACTACATTAGGTCCACACAGACATGGGGACTTGAGACTTAGTGACTTGGACTCGAGTCGACTCGAGTCGCTGTTTTTATGACTTGTGACTTGACTTGGACTTGGCAATCTAAGACTCGGGACTTGACTTGTGACTTGACTTGCCCAAGAAAAAAATACTTGGGACTTACTTGGGACTTGAAGGTGAAGACTTGAGACTTACTTGAGACTTGCACATGTGTGACTTGGTCCCATGTCTGGGTCCACATAAGAACGTCTAAACACAACCCAATGTTGCGTCTATTTTTGGTTTAAATCAACTCTAAAATGGACCAGATTTCCTAAAGGTCAACCAAAGAAGTACTCAAACCAAGTCCAAACGCGTATAAAAAGCAAAACCTTACAGTCGATCCCCCTACATGCAACATTTATAAGCGCCCTTTTACACATATCATGAATTTTTTTTTTTACTTCGAGCGATTCTGATCAATATTTTATCTTGTCCCGGTCTCTGTTGACCGAGAATAGCCTGAACGGATCTGCCGAATCCACCACGGACGATGTTAGGGTCACTTCGATGTCTCGCTTTTTCCGTCCCCGACTAGTTTCCACAGTCCGGACTCCTGCCGGTGTGATCAATATTCCCGTCTGTAGTCGCAGTCTTAAAGATCCCCAAACGCTTCAAAAAGCAGACAATTGCGTCACGCTATCTTGCCGGAGCCCCTATGAATTTTTTATTTAAAGTATATCATTTCAAAGCCATCGGAGAGCTGTCCGGACCGGTTATGGATGCCGGCGTTCGGCATCTGTGCGGCCATCCGAGATACAACCCTGGCAACACAAGCACAGTCCGGGAATGTGGAAAAACATCTCTATTTCAAGCGTTGAATGAGGAAAATGGTACAACCATTACAAGCAACGTCCCAGAATACAAAGTATTTATTCATTGTAAGCGTTTACCTATCAAAATAAAACAACCCTGGCATTTCCGTCTGGAAATGCATGGCACTTTTTCTTTGCAAGCCGATGAAAAGAGAACAATCTTGTCTGTACGTGTACGGTCCAGGAATGTAAAACATTTCTTTATTGCAAGCGTTCACTGATCAAAATAAAAGAACCCTGGCAACAAAAGCACTGTCGGGAATGCAAAACACTCAATTTCAGGAGTTGAATGAGCAAAATGGAACAACCACTACAAGCAACGTCCCAGAATACAAATTATTTATTCATTGTAAGCGTTTACCTATCAAAATGAAACAACCCTGGCATTTCCGTATGGAAATGCATGGCACTTTTTCTTTGCAAGCAGATGAAAATAGAACAATCTTGTGGTCCAGGAATGTAAAACATTTCTTCATTGCAAGCGTTCACTGAACAAAATAAAACAACCCTGGCAACGCAAGCACTATCTGGGAATGCAAAACACTTACTTTCAAGCGTTGAATGAGCAAAATGGAAGAACTATTACAAGCACGGTCCCAGAATGGAAGGTATTTATTCATTGGAAGCATTTACCTATCAAAATAAAACAACCCTGGCATTACTGTCTGGAAATGCATGGCACTTCTTCTTTGCAAGCGTTCGCTGATGAAAATAGAACAATCTTGTCTGTACAAGTACGGTCCAGGAATGTAAAACATTTCTTCATTGCAAGCGTTCACTGATCAAAATAAAACAACCCTGGCAACACAAACACTGTCCAAAAATGCAAAACACTTACTTTCAAGCTTTGAATGAGCAAAATGGAAGAACTATTACAAGCACGGTTCCAGAATAGAAGGTATTTATTCATTGGAAGCATTTACCTATCAAAATAAAACAACCCTGGCATTCCCGTCTGGAAATGCATGGCACTTCTTCTTTGCAAGCGTTCGCTGATGAAAATAGAACAATCTTGTCTGTACAAGTACGGTCCAGGAATGTAAAACATTTCTTCGTTGCAAGCGTTCACTGATCAAAAAAACCCACCCTGGCAACACAAACACTGTCCAAAAACCCAAAACACTTATTTTCAAGCGTTGAATGAGCAAAATGGAAGAACTATTACAAGCACGGTCCCAGAAGGGAAGGTATTTATTCATTGGAAACATTTACCTATCAAAATAAAACAACCCTGGCATTACCGTCTGGAAATGCAAAGCACTTCTTCTTTGCAAGCGTTCGCTGATGAAAATAGAACTATCTTGTCTTTACAAGTACGGTCCAGGAATGTAAAACATTTCTTCGTTGCAAGCGTTCACTGATCAAAATAAAACAACCCTGGCAACACAAACACTGTCCAAAAATGCAAAACACTTACTTTCAAGCGTTGAATGAGCAAAATGGAACAACTATTACAAGCACGGTCCCGGAATACAAGGTATTTAGTCATTGCAAATATTTACCTATCAAAATAAAACAACCCTGGCAACACAAACACTGTCCAAAAATGCAAAAAACTTACTTTCAAGCGCTGAATGAGCAAAATGGAACCATTACAAGTACCGTCCAAGAATGCAGAGCACTTCATTGCAAGCATTTAGTGATCACAGAAAGTGTAACACTTATTTTGAAAATTGTATAATAAAAATAAAATGATCATCTCTTGACTTATTTCTAATGATTATTTTCCTATTTTCCTGACAATGTGCTTTTTCTAAATTTCATGAAGAATTCCTCATTTTAATGATCCCCAAGATGCAACACTTCCCAATTTCCAATAACATCCTATATCTTACGACGTCATAAATCTTGGATGCTACAATATGCACATTGTTCTAGTTTCTTCTATACTGTAGTTGTTTAAAACCTAAAAATACAGAATAAGTTTTGTGTTCAAGAGATTTTTCTGCCACTGGTTGACTTTATTACTTCGTTTTCAAGAGAAAAGTCGTACTTTTTGGGGGAAATTGTGTTGATATTGGAACAAAAAACAAGTTATGGTCTTAGGCCCTGTTTTTTTGATGTGTTTTAACAATTTATGTGTTTGATATAGCTGCAAATAAGTATTTGAACACCAGAGAACATTATTTGGTACAGTAGCCTTTGTTTATTATTACAAAAGTCAAATGTTTCCTGTAGTCTTTCCCCAGGTTTGCACACACTGCAGGAAGGATATTGGCCCACACCTTCACACAGATCTACTCTAGATCAGTCAGGTCAGGTTTCTGGGCTGTCGCTGAGAAACACGGAGTTTGAGCTCCCTCCAAAGATTTTCGATTGGGTTCAGGTCTGGAGACTGACTGGGCCATGCTAGAACCTTGATGTGCTTCTTACGGAGCCACTCCTTGGTTTTCCTGGCTGTGTGCTCTGAGTCGTTGTTGTGTTGGAAGACCCATCCACGACTTATCTTCAATTCTCTGACTGAGGGAAGGAGGTTGTTCCCCAAAAACTCACAATACACGGCCCCAGTTATCCTCTCTTTAATGCAGTGCACTCATCCTGTCCCATGTGCAGAAAACACTCCCAAAGCATGATGCCACCACCCCCATGCTTCACAGTAGCGATGGTGTTCTTCGAATTGTACTCTTCTTTCTCCAAACACGCTTAGTGGGATTATCGTTCCATATTGTTCTATTTTGGTCTCATCTTACCACAGCACTTTCTACCATGACTCCTCTGTATCATCCAGACTTAAAACGGGCCTTGACATGTGCTGGTTTGAGCAGGGGAACCTTTTGTGCCATGCGTGATTCCAAATCATGACGTCTTAGTGTATTACCTACAGTAACCTTAGAAACGGTGGTCCCAGCTCTTTTCAGGTCATTGACCAACTCTTGTCATGTAGTTCCCGGCTGATTCCTCACCTTACTTAGAATGATTGAAACCCCATGAGGTGATATCGTGCATGGGGCTCCACTCTGATCGTGATTGACCATCATGTTTACCTACTTCCATTTTCTAATGATTGCTCCAACAGTGGACCTTTTTTCACCAAGCTGCTTGGCAATTGCTCCGTAGCCCTTTCCAGTCTAGTAGAGGTGAACAATTTGGTCTCTGGTGTCTTTGGTCTTTGCCATGTTACAAGTTAAAGTCTCACTGATTGTATGGGGTGGACAGGCGTTTTTATGCAGCTAACCACCTCAAGAAGGTGCATCTGATTCAGGACAATACATGGAGTACAGATGGAATTCTAATGGGCCCACTAACAGGTCTTTCAGGGTCAGAATTCTAGATGATACAGAGGTGTTCAAATACTTATTTGGAGCTATGTCACAAAAATAAATTGTGAAAAAAAATCCTGCATTGTGATTTCTGGATTTTTCTTTTTAGTTTATCTCTCTCACATTGGATGCGCACCTACGGTGAAAATTTCAGACCCTTCCATGATTTCTAAGAGGGAGAAATACAAAATATAGCAGGGTGTTCAAATACTTGTTTTCTTCACGGTAGGTACTTCATGTTAGATATTCACAAAGAAAAAACTTTTATCTTGACAAATTTTGTTTATGTTCGAAACATAAAACAAGTTGTGGACTTGAGGCCTTATATTTTCTTGTGCTAAGGAGGTTTTTTTGCCACTTTGCGATATTAGAACTTTTTGATGGACATTGGTGAAAGATAAGAACAGTTTTTCTAGACAAATTTTGTTTTTATTTGTAACTCTTGAGTTTTGTTTTTACAGATTTTGTTCTTCCACTGGGTGGCGTTGGTACTTCATGTTGAATAGTTGTAAAAAGGTACTTTTTCTTGAAAAATTATTTTGATATTTGAGACTAAACTATTTGTGGACTTGAGACCTTAAGTTTTGTTTTGTTCAAGAGATTTTTCTACCTCTGGATGTCATGAGTACTTCATGTTGGACACTCACATAGGAAAAGGCACATTTTCTTGACACACTATGTTGATATTTGTAACATTAAACAGACTTCAAGGGTATTTTATGTTTATTCTTAACGCCATTTCATCGCAAATATTATTTCTAAATTGTAATGATGTCAAAGAATTTCACAATAATATATGTAACATAAGGCTTTCACAATTTCTTTTGCATATATTTGATATATAGTTTTGATGCCTATGAACCTTTATTTGGCAAAATTCGCCCAATGACGGGTAAAAAAACCCAACTATATTTCAATGTTTCATCATTTGTGTGTTGTAAAAGGATAGTGGGATGTTTAGACGCGTTCTAAGGGATGGGCAGGGCACCTGTATGACGCGACAGGGGTAAACCAGTGAAAGCTGGCGGGCCCTGCTGTTGAACAAGAGTGTGTTGTGTCGCCCTGACCCGAGTGTCCCGTTTCATCTGGAGGGACGAAAGCATGACCATCTTGGGTGCCGAGGTGCCTAACTTGTTTAGGTGTTTTTTGCTACTTTTTCCTTTTATACGTGTTTGTCTTGCTGTCAGTCACCCCTCTTGAGGGATATGACCTAGGGGGGGAGAAAAGAAAGAGAGAGAAAGAGAGAAAGAGAGAAAGAGAGAGAGAGAGAAAGAGAGGGAAAAAGAAAGATAGAGAGAAAGAGAGAGAGAGAAAGAGATAAAGAGAGAAAGAGAGAGAAAGAGAGAGAGAAAGAGAGAGAGAGAGAGAAAGAGAAAGAGAGAGGAAGAGAGAGAGAGAAAGCGAGAAAGAAAGCGAGAAAAAAACGAGAAAGCGAGAAAGAAAACGAGAAAGCGAGAAAGAAAACGAGAAAGCGAGAAAGAAAACGAGAAAGCGAGAAAGAGAACGAGAAAGAGAGAAAGAGAGAGAGAAAAAGAAAGAGAAAGAGAGAAAGATAGAAAGAGAGAAAGGGAGAAAGAAAGAAAGAGAGAAAGAGAGAAAAAGAGAGAAAAAGAGAAAGAGAAAGAGAGAAATAAAACGAGAAAGCGAGAAAGAGAGAAAGAGAACGAGAAAGAGAGCAAGAAAGAGAAAAAAGAGAAAGAGAGAAAGAGAGAGAGAGAGAAAGAGAGAGATTTCAATGTTTTATCATTTGTGTGTAACGAACTGGAGGTCCCGTGTTTGTCTTTGTAATCATGTACGCTGCCAAAAAAAATACCATCCATCATTCTTTGCTGTTTCAACAAATAAAGAATCCACCATTTTTTTCCCCGGTTGACATTGGAACATGATCAAGACAGCTTGCGAGGAAAGTCTCCTCCTCGCGAAGCTAGAGCGCTACTATTTCTTTTCTGTAAATGAGAAAAGTAATAAAATGTGAGGGCTTCCTTTCAGCGTGGTGAGAGTTATTGGTCTATTGATCCGGGTATTCCCAGGGACTGCAGGGGTAATAACTTCTCAATTCGCTCCGACGATAACATTTACACTGTTTGTGTCGAAATGAATCGCCGCCCGGCTCTTGACTGACGCTTGGGAATGCTTAAGCGGCACGACTGACGTATAAAACTTTATATATCCCGATTTTTTGTGTGGCTTGTCAACTTCGGATTTTTGGACCATGTTTACCTTTCCAAACGTGTTGGAATGGAGGGTTCGGAGTGGAATAAATAAAGAAAGAACAATGAGAAAGACAAGAAAGAAAAGACAAGAGAGAAAGGAAAAGAAAGAAAATGAAAAAGAAAGAAAGAAAGAAAGAAAGAAAGAAACAGTGGAAAAGATATGTTGAAGTGTCCTAGGACAAGACACGAAATCCCTTTTGCCACTCAAAGCAGGTGGTTAGTTGCCTTGCATGGCTGACTCCTTATTGGTGTGAGTGTGTGTGTGAATGGGTAAGTGTGAAGCACATTGTAAAGCGCTTTGGGAGGTCTTCATTGACTTGAAAAGCGCTATATAAATGCAGAACATTGATGAGAAGAAAAAGTGTGAAAGAGAAAAAGAGTGAAACACAGTGAAAGAGAGAAAGAGAAAAAGAAAAAGAGTGAAAGAGAAAAAGAGACAAAGAGAAAAAGAGCTAAAAAGAGAAAGAGGAAAAAAAGTGTGAAAGAGTAAAAGAATGAAAGAGAGTGAAAAAGAAAGAGAAAAAGAGAGGAGATAAGAGCTAAAGAGAAAAAGACTGAAAGAGGAAGAGAGGAAAAGAGAAAAAGAGTGAAACGGAAAATGAGGGAGAGAGAGAAAGAACGAACTAACGAGAGAAAGAAAGAACAAAAAAGGAAAAATAGGAGGCAAGGAAAGAAAGAGGCTAAAAAGAGGGAGAGGAAGAAACGGAGAGAGAGGAAAAGAGAATGAGAGAAGAAAAAGAGAGAGAGAAAGAGTCAAAGGACAGAGAGTAAACAGAGAGAAAACAGTAAAGAAAGAGAAGAGAAGGAGAAAGAAAGAAAGAAGGGATAAAGTTAGATGGAGATAGAGAAATATAAGAAGCAGAATAACAGAAATAAAGGACAGAAATAACACTTATACCGGTACATACATGAAGTATTAAGTGCTAGTTGTGTCAACACTTGATATCATAAAAAATGGGATGAAAAATAAATAGATAAAAATGATAAATAGCTATGAAATAAATATTGATTATACTCTGAAAGGATATACCAGGTTTAAACAGTCCAAATTGAATTGTGACATGTATGTGTAAATATATATATATATATATATATATATATATATATATATATAAATAATTGTATTTATTTCTCTATGTATTAGATGTTCGTTATATCAAGAGTAGGTATTAAAACAAAACTGGATGAAATTGCAATATAACAAATACTAATTATGTCATGATTGCCGATTGAGTGCAGCTGCGGCGGCTTAATTGCCGCCAACAACCCGGACAGCTGATTGGTGGACACTCTTTTTTTAAACCCCCGGCTTCCTCTCGGAAGCCGTCAGATCGTTATGCAAACTGTTGCCTTCAGCTCAGTAAGCCTTTTCGTCCGACTCCGTTCCTGCTCTGCTTTTTTCTGCCTGATCTTTGTTGCCAACCTGTTTCCCGACCTGACTACGCCCGATTCTGCCTGCCTGTTACTTGACCTGTTTTGTCCCGTTACCTGCCTGCCTCCTGCTACCGACCTCGCTTACGAACTCGACACCGCCTTTGATCTCCGGTCCCGGCCAACGACTTGCTATTCCCGACTGTCTCCGATCCTCCTCGCCAGACACGGAAGTGCCACTTCTGCACCGCTCGCTCGTTTTGTCTGTCAGCACATCGAATCGTGGAAGCGAGCCCTGTTCTCCCTCTTTATTAATAAAAACTTAAAATGAGCGCTATTGGGTCCTGTGTCAGTTTCTGGTCTGTGACAAGTTATACCAGCAATAGACCAGGTGCTGGGTTGGGTAGGGTTACTTTAACTGGATTACTTTCAATGACTTTTGGATGACTCCAATACCAAATATGCTAATAAAAGACAAACGAAACTAAATATGAATCAAATGATGACTCACAACACGTGGTAAGCTTTCTCTCCTGGCTTTGATCTATTTGATCTCCGGCAAAATGAACATAAAATGCGACAGAAACAAAATGAAAATAAATCCAAACAGCTTGCCAACACCATATTTGCCATTCCATGTATTCCGTTACTCCCCAAGCCTGCAAAAAATGGAGTCATTTTATTCCTATTTAGTTTCTTTTGTCTTTTATTAGCATATTTGGTATCGGCGTAATCCAAAAGTAATTGAAAGTAATCCAGTTAAAGTAACCCTACCCAACCCTGACCAGGTGTAACCTGGTGTACACTGTGGCGTAGAGGTTTTGTTTCAAGCATATGAAGACGGATTCTGTTCACCACTTGACTGTTAAGTACTCACAATATCAAGCACAAATATTTCAACTCCTGAAAATGACCTAGTATGGATCTATATACAGGGATCAGAATGGAGATTTTCATTTTCAGCTGAAATAGCCAGCGTCCAGGAATAAACCAGGGCGGAGCCCCCCCCCCCCCAAAAAAAAAACCTGGGTTTTAGGCAATTTACTTGTCCAAAACCATGCTTATATTTATCATTTAAGTAACATTTTTAGAAGATTAAAATAATTTGCCCACATAACTGATTTTTTTGTAAATACTGCAAGATGAGTTCAAATGCAGTTCAGTCCCTGCAGCTTGTGCGACAATGCGGCCAATTTTTCTAACGGCCGCCAGGGTGCGCCAGAGCAATAAAGGAAAGAGTGAGACAGTCGGATTTTGAATTTGTTTGCTACGCAAGAGAAAAAGTGAAAAAGTCGGAATGCCTTTGGGGTTCAAAAACAGCGGAAATCCGTGGATCCGCGGAAAATTCTGATCCCTGTATATATCTAAAAAGATACAATTGTTTTCAAATGTCATCAATGTCCCCAGCACTTCCTCATTCCCCGTCCTTGGGTTCCTCACGTTGCCCTTAGAAGCTAACTAGCCAACGTCGACGTCTCGTTGATGAAACCAAATTGTATTATGCAAATTGTCAGCCCGTATTCATCAATTCCCCATTTAATATTAATTCGATTCATACTTTACTTTACGAACCGACTTTCTTATAAATCTCGCAGCGGGGGAAATGTTCTTACCCGTAAAAAAAAAAATGTAGTCGACAAATCACTTTTGCCGAGTGAAAGGAGAAAGACTTTCAAAGTCAATTCCCCGAAAAGCCGATCTGCCCGTTTGCGTTTTATACCACAAAAAAAAAAAAAAGATTTTAGAATAGGATAGAATAGTATAGAATATACCTTTATTGTCATTGTTACAAAATGGTTTGAACATACGGTGACGACAAAAATTGGACGTGGCACTCCAGTTTCACATTTAACAGTGAGGATAGAAGAAAACAAGGGAAGATAAAGGAACCAAGAAGATAAAGGTTATCTCATCTCATCTCATTAGCCGTACCGCTTATCCTCATTAGGGTCGCGGGGGGGGCTGGAGCCCATCCCAGCCATCTCCGGGCAGTGGGCAGGGGACACCCTGAACTGGTTGCCAGCCAATCGCAGGGCACACAGGGACAGACGACTCATTCGCTCATTCACACCTAGGGACAATTTGGACCGGCCAATTCACCTGAAATGCATGTTTTTGGAACGTGGGAGGAAACCGGAGTGCCCGGAGGAAACCCACGCAAGCACGGGGAGAACATACAAACTCCGCACAGGAAGTCTGGAGCTGGATTTGAACCCACAACAGGTTCCCATGACATGAACTGTGCATTTACACAATATTAACACAGGAAATAAGGGCATGTCAGATGTTACGTACAGTTTTACTGCAGGGGTGTCAAACTCATACGACAGAACAAACATTCTGTCGGGGGCCGGACGAGAAGATTAAAGAGAAAGAAAAAGAGAGAGAAAGAAATAAGAGAAAGAGGGAGGGAAAAGGCGAGAGGGTGGGACAAGGAAAGAAAAAGAGAGAGAGGGAGAGAGCGTGAGAAACAAAAGATAAAAAGTCATGGGAGAGGAGGAAAAGAAAAAGAGAGGAAGAAAGAAATCCAAAGAGAAATAGAAAGACAGAAGGAGAGAAAAGAGAAAAGAAAGCGCCAAGGGTATGAGGAGAGAAAGAGAAAGAGAAAAAAGAGAAAAGAAAGCGCCAAGGGTATGAAGAGAGAAAGAGAAAAGAGAGAAAAGGAAAAAAGGAAGTTAGAGCAAAAGAAGTTAAAGAGACACAGAGAGAGAAAGAGACTAAGATGAACAAAGGAAGAGACACAGAGAGTGAAAGAGACAGAGTGGGTGAAAAGGGGTGGAAAAGAAAGAGAGAGAGAGAGAGAGAGAGAGAGAGAGAGAGAGAAATAAAGTTGAGTTTAACTAACTTTTGGGAAATGTGCTTCAAGAATTCGGCGACTTCCTCCTCCGTGGTAAAAAGTGGCCGAAAAAAAGTGTTCCGACCATTTTCTCAACCGCATCGAACTTTCTTATTCCTCTTCCATTTCAAAGGAAACGGCTCGCCTCTTCTTCACACTTTACTCCAGGGGTGTCAAACAGACGGCCCACAGGCCGAATCAGGCCCGCTAAGGGATTGAATCCGGCCCGCGAGACAAGGCTCGGGAAGCTCAAGACAAAAACGAGCTGCTGGTTGAAATATGCCTGTTTGGTGTTGCCAAAGCCAGCAGCCTGTGACAAACACTGTTCTTGTTTTTGTATCTCTCTCTCTCTCTCTCTTTCTCTCTCTCTCTCTCTCTCTCTCTCTCTCTCTTGCTTTCTCCTTCTCTCTTTCTCTCCTTCGTTTTTCCTCTCTTTCTATTTCTGTTTGGATTTCTTTCTTTCTCTCTCTCTTGCTTTCTCCTCCTCTCTTTCTCCCCTTCTCTCCTTCTCTCCTTTGTTTTTCCTCTCTTTCTATTTCTGTTTGGATTTCTTTCTTTCTCTCTCTCTTGCTTTCTCCTCCTCTCTTTCTCACCTTCTCTCTTTCTCTCCTTCGTTTTTCTCTATTTCTATTTCTGTTCGGATTTCTTTCTTTCTCTCTTTGCCCCTCTCTCACTATTTCTTTTTTTGAATTTCTCTCTCTCTCTCTCTCTCTCTCATCTACTAGTCCGGCTTTACGCCAACCATATCAAATATTTGCAAACCTATAAAACAGTACCTGGTATTTCTACCTAATTGCCTGGAAAGGTGTACACCAAAGTGAACCTGAAGCTGTACTTGAACCATTTGGGGAAAGTATTAGCCTAGTTTTGTCTCTTTTTACAATATAGTGACAATAAATGTTCAAAAATTGACACACTGTCTCTTTAAAACACCCGCAAACCGAACAAATGGAAGAAAACGTGTACACCAACCTGTGGAAGTATATTTCTTGCTATCTTGAAAGCTCCCAAACGACCACTGAGCCGAAACACTCCACCGCCATTTTGTCTTCAAAGATTTCCTTCTCCGTTTCTGGATACTTGTCAGGATTTAATCCACAGGTGTCAAACAGGCGGCCCGTGGGTCGGATGGGGCCAGCTAAGGGATTGAATCCGGCCTGTAAGACGACGCTGAGGAAAGCACAAGAGAAAAATGAGCTGCTGGTTGAAATATGTCATTTGATGTTGCCAAAGCCAGGCGCCTCTCACAAACGCTGGACCTGTATTTCTTTTTTTATTTCTTTCTCTCACACTCTCTCTCCCTTCCTCCCTTTTTCTCTCACTTTCTATCCCTCTCTCTTTCTCTCACTCTGTCGCTCTTTTTCTTTGTTCCTCTTTGTCTCTTTCTCTCTCTGTGTCTTTTTACCTTCTTTTGCTCTTCCTTTTTTCCTTCTTTTCTCTCTCTCTCTTGCGTCCCCCTCCTCTTTCTCCCTTTTCTCTTTCTCTCCTTCTCTCTTTGTATTTCTGTTTGGATCTATTTTTCTATCTATTTCTTTGCCCCTTTCTTACCATTTCTCTTTTTATCTCTCTTGTTTCTAACATTATCTCTCTCTCTCTCTCTCTCTCTTACTCCCTTTCTCTCTTTCTCTGTCCCACCCTCTCTCTTTTTCTCTCCCTCTCTTTCTCTTATTTCTTTCTTTCTCCTTTTAATTATACTCAATCTACTAGTATTTCTTTCTTTCTTTCTCCCCATCTTTCCTTTTTGTTCTTCTTTTATTCTTTCTTTCTTTCCCTCCAGCTTTCCTTTTCATTCTTATTTTTTTCTTTCTTTCTGTCGCTTTTCTTTCTTTTATTATTTCTTTCTTTCTCCCCATCTTTCGTTTTTGTTCTTCCTTTATTCTTTCTTTCATTTTTCTTTCTTTCTTTCTTTCTTGTTATTTCTTTCTTTCTTTGTCCCCATCTTTCCTTTTCATTCTTTCTTTCTCTTTCCCTCCATCTTTCCTTTTCATTCTTATTTTTTTCTTTCTGTCGATTTTCTTTCTTTCTTTCATTATTTCTTTCTTTATTCCCATCTTTTGTTTTTGTTCTTCCTTTATTCTTTCTTTCATTTTTCTTTCTTTTGTTATTTCTTTCCTTCTTTGTCCCCATCTTTCCTTTTCATTCTTTCTTTCTCTTTCCCTCCATCTTTCCTTTTCATTCTTATTTTTTTCTTTCTTTCTGTCGCTTTTCTTTCTTTCTTTCGTTATTACTTTCTTTCTCCCCATCTTTCCTTTTTGTTCTTCCTTTATTCTTTCTTTAATTTTTTTTCTTTCATTCTTTCTTTTGTCATTTCTTTCCTTCTTTGTCCCCATCTTTCCTTTTCATTCTTTCTTTCTCTTTCCCTCCATCTTTCCTTTTCATTCATATTTTTTTCTTTCTTTCTGTTGCTTTTCTTTCATTCTTTCATTATTTCTTTCTTTCTCCCCACCTTTCCTTTTTGTTCTTCCTTTATTCTTTCCTTCATTTTTCTTTCTTTCTTTCATTCTTTCTTTTGTCATTTCTTTCCTTCTTTGTCCCCATCTTTCCTTTTCATTCTTTCTTTCTCTTTCCCTCCATCTTTCCTTTTCATTCTTATTTTTTTCTTTCTTTCTGTCGCTTTTCTTTCTTTCATTATTTCTTTCTCCCCATCTTTCGTTTTTGTTCTTCCTTTAATTTTTCTTTCTTCCTTTTTTCCGTCTTTTCTCTCTCTCTCTTGCCTCCCCCTCCTCTTTCTCCCTTTTCTCTTGCTCACCTTCTCTCTTTCTATTTCTGTTTGGATCTCTTTTTCTATCTATTTCTTTCCCCATCTCTTACTATTTATCTTTTTATCTCTCTTGTTTCAAATAGTCTCTCTCTCTCTTCTCTCTCTTTCTCATTTTCTCTCTTTCTTTGTCCCACCCTCTCTCTTTTTCTCTTATTTCTTTCTTTCTCCTTATAATTATACTCAATCTACTAGTATTTCTTTCTTTGTCCCCATCTTTCCTTTTCATTCTTTCGTTCTCTTTCCCTCCATCTTTCCTTTTCATTTTTTTTTCTTTCTTTCTGACGCTTTTCTTTCTTTCTCCCCATCTTTCCTTTTTGTTCTTCCTTTATTCTTTCTTTCATTTTTCTTCCTTTTTTTCATTATTTCTTTCTTTTGTTATTTCTTTCTTTCTTTGTCCCCATCTCTCCTTTTCATTCTTCCTTCCTGAATAGTCCGGTGTGTAGCAACACACCGGCCCCTGTTTGTTCTATCGCGTGGCTCCCCCGAGTTAAAATGAGTATGACACCCCTGATTTAATCCCTTATTGTTCGTTCTTAGGTGCAATTTACAATGATATATTATCCATTTTTCTGTTTGATATTGTTCTTAGCAACACCAAATTTTCTTGCTAGCTTCCAGATGACTTGTTTCATTAGCGGCCTTTATCGCTTTTAGCTTGAAGTCAGTAGAATAGGATAGATATTTTCTGTTTTCTCCATGCAATATATATTGCAAAAATAATATGAAATATAAAGTTATTCAAACTAAGAACGTTTTTTACCGTAAATTAAGTGGCCGCGTGTTGACGTTTGCCGCATCGTGTTTGTTTGTTCCTGTATAGGCCACACCCCTTTCCCCACGCGCTGCTTTTGATTGGCTGTTGGTGACACACCAGCAAACATTTACGATTGATGCGTTGTTCGTGGACAAAGCGGCGTATAAACCGACTCCTTCTTTTTCTCTTGACATCCATCAATATGCGTTTTTTCGTGTTATTTGATTGGATATTTATTGAGTATTCTTGGGAATTAATCTTAAAAGGTATCGTTTACCAAATGTTTCGAATTAGTTAACTGACTCCATTAACCAAACACAACATACATTCTGTCCAAACAATGCGTTTCTTTTTGGGAAAATATGAACAAGAGACCGGCATTTCCACACGGGGGGCAGATTTAATTTCTTAAACAAATTAACTAAGTGAACTCCATCGAATTAGCCGAATTAGCCTTGAGTCTCCGTCAAGCCTCTTCTCTCGATTCTCCCTCGATCTTCGGAAGTTCTCCCGGCCCACGCCTTTTTCAGCAAGCCGGCGCCCCGGCTCCGCCCACGGGCGTGCCAGGAAACGCCCCCACGCCTCGATATCTGGACCTCGAGCGTTTCCACGTCATCAGGGCCGTCTGCGTCGAGAAGCGCTGATTATCTTATCGGCCCTTTGTTCCAGTTCCCCGCTGTTCCTGTAAACATCATTCTTCACAAGGTTGCATTGACCTCGCCCCACAGCTCAGCCAGTGAATATCTTTCGCATTTAAATGTAATTCTACAAAATCCCTTATAGTCAAATGTATAAAATCCTTCAGTATGGAAAGGTTCAAACAGTTTTGTGTTTTATCTTTTATTTCGTAGATCTGTAAATATTTAGTTAGTTTGTTTGCGGCTTTCTATTTAGGGACGACAGACAAGAAAGAAACAGTATCAATTATTAATTCACAAAAGAAAACAAACGATTTTCACACAAACAACTGTATAATACTGTTGGAATTATATACATATATTTATCCTACAGTTGACATTAATATGTTATAAGTGTTCTCAGCCCTTTTTGTATAGTTTTCAGCCGTAAGCTGTTCTTCAAGGCCATGAGTTGTTTTTTGTTTCTGTCTGTTTCACATCCCAGTGGGTGCACCCTGACCTGTGCATGCCATAACTCAAGTTGTTTTTCACCAAGAACCTTAATATTAGAAGGGAGGGTTCGGGGACTTGTTCAGAGCGAGGAGGAGATTTGTAACAGCCTGGTCTCTGCCGCTCTCATGATAATGATTAATAAAATAACCAATTCTCAATGACCGATTCTCTATGTCTTCTTTTATTTCAGAGCGTTTTATTAAAAATGTTGGGGACTTAAACCTAACAAATACAATAATACTGTACTTAAACATGTGCACAAAAGGAGTAGGCCGAAGTTTTTAAGTGTTTACTCCTGTTCCGTGGTTTTTCCTTGCAGGGAAGACATTTTCGAAATCCAAACAAGAAAACCGAACTTTACCCCACAAAAAGAAAATTAAAAAACAAAGAAATGACATTGCAAACTTATGATACTATTCCTAGTATATCATATAAAATATCATACCCGAAGTAACTCTTGATATGTGAATTTTCTTTGGTATATCCATCCAAAATATGTAAAACATATGTGTTTTTTTTTTTAAGTGATGTCGGTAGGAGACATTTTGAAGGTCATCATCTAACTCGTTCCATAAATTTTCAATGTCGTGCGAGAATAATGGACCTTGGAGTATGTATTCGCCTGAAATGATGAATGTTTGCACTGTAGAGAAATATTTGTTGTATTCAATATTTGTTAAGAGTTGGTACTTGCTTTGTATACTACATATAGGGATTCAATTTTCACTAAATCTTTTAATTTTAACATGTTGGATTATATTCGGTCATCAAATGAGTGATTCTATATTGCTCTTATATACGATTTTGTCACGATTCTGTTACTTGCCCGCTAATTGCCCTCACCTGCGCTCACTTTTTCAGCCCCATCTGCCACTCGTTCCCTGATCATCCCTCTCCCTTTTTAAGCGCTTCCTTTCAGGTCTCTCTTTGTCAGTCCGTCAGCGAACCTCAGCACATGCAACGCAAGCACTTTTTGACTCTGGCACCCGTTTTGATTCTGACCTGTTCTTGTGTCCTGCCTGTTTCCGTCCCCTGTTTCCTGTATCGATCCACTGTCCCTAACTTCCCGATCATCTCCAGTTACCTGAATTGCTTCTAATCCACGACCACGCTTCGTTCTCCTGTCCAGGCTACCCGACTTGCTTCCGATCCCCGACCACGTTTCGTTCTCCTGTCCCGGCTACCCGACCTGCTTCCGATCCACGACCACGTTTCGTTCCCCTGTCCCAGCTACCCGACTTCCTACCAGTCACAAAACCACGAGGGCTTCCTGCTCCTCCTGCCCAGCGAGCACCAGATCGCTGTCTTTTTCCTCTTGCCCTGACTTCCCCGATCCCTTAATAAAGCATCGTGTAAAAGGTTACGCATTTGGGTCCATCGCTTGTTCCGGCCGTGACCCGTTTCCCTCAATCTCTATATGATAACCTAAATACAGCAAATGTATCTCTGCATCTACTCATATCAACTATGTTCTTTGCTTATTTGAATTCTATGCTAGTGACATATGGTATCCCCAGCTAATACATTTTTAAGTTTCCTGTGCTTTTCAGGGATAATGTATTAGATGAATTCTTGGATTTCATAGTTAATTTGTTGTTGCACTAAAAAGTCATTATCTCGTATTGACATGTTGTCAAACTTTTTCGGAGATTCTGAGTTGCTTGGGATAAATATGTTGATATAAGTAAAAAGTTCCCTTTGGATTGAAAAAATAAAGCTATTGGAACAACTGATTTTTTTAATTACAATTATCATTTCATTTTGTTCGTATGTTTATATTATTACTGGTAATACGCAGATATAACTGTTTTTTTTCTTCTTTTTCTTCGTTTTTTTCTGGCGTTTTTCCTTCTTATTTCTCTCTTCCCCCCGCCCGCCTTTTTTTTTTTTTTTTTACATTTTTTCTTTTTTGTTTATTTTTCCTCTAGGTTTTTACTTCTTTTTTTCTTGCTTTTTTAATATATATATATATAGGATGGAAAATACATTTTTTGTTATGCATATTATATAAAAATACATTTCTGGCGCAGCACATGAAAACAAAACAGGTTAAAATAATCTCTTTTTTTTCCTTCTACTTGCGCGCGTCCACTCTCAAGGTGAGCTGGTGTTTACCCTCTGCACGCCGATGACGTCACGCGCGAAACCTGCCGCGCGTGCGCGTTTGCACGTCCACGCGGATTGACTGGCGGTGCGGGACGCAGCCTGCAAGCCACGGGAACAAGGAGAACTTCGCAGGAGAAACTCGCAGGAGATGTCGAACAAGTCTTCCTCCGACCCGGGACCCACGTCCGGTTCCGACCTGGACCTGGCGATCACCTCCACCTTCGGGAGTCTCCTGTCGGTGGTCTACGTGGTGGGGGTATCCGGGAATGCCTACACGCTGGCGGTGACCTGCCACTCGGCGCGCTTGGCCACCTCCATGTATGTCTCCATCATCAATTTAGCACTGGCTGATCTTCTCTACCTGTCCACCATCCCCTTCGTGGTCTCCACCTACTTCCTACAGGTAAGATCTTGAAGCAGGGCTCTCAGACTCGGGGGCCAATCGCGTTACCCGATAGTTTGAGGAAAAGTTAAAGGAACAGTGTGTATTATTTAACAACCACGTGATAGAACAAACATTCTCTCAGGGGCCGGACTAATGAGGAAGGAAGAATGAAAAGGAGAGATGGACAGAAAGAAAGAAAGAAAGAAAGAAAGAAAGAGAAAGAAAGAAAAACGAAAGAAAGAAAGACATAACAAAAGAAAGAACGAAAGAAAGAATGAAAAGGAAAGATGTGGACAAAGAAATAAAGAAATAACACAAGAAAGAATAAAAAAAAAGAAAAATGAAAGAAAGAAAGAAAGAAAGAAAAAAATAAGAATGAAAAGGAAAGATGGGACAAAGAAAGAAAGAAAGAAAAAAATAAGAATGAAAAGGAAAGATGGGACAAAGAAAGAAAGAAATAACAAAAGAAAGAATGAAAAGGAAAGATGGGACAAAGAAAGAAAGAAATAACAAAAGAAAGAATGGAAGAAAGAATGAAAAGGAAAGATGGGAACGAAGAAAAAAAAGAAATAACAAAAGAAAGAATGAAAGAAAGAAAGAAAGAAAAACGAAAGAAAGAAAAAAATAAGAATGAAACGGAAAGATTGAAGGAAAGAAGGAAAAAAAGAAAAGGAAAGATGGGGACAAAGAAAGAAAGAAATAACAAAAGAATGAAAGAAAAAAAGAAAAAAATAAGAATGAAAAGGAAAAATGGAGGGAAAGAAAGAAAGAATAAAGGAAGAACAAAAAGGAAATATGGGGAGAAAGAAAGAAAGAAAGAAAGACGAGTAGATTGAGAAAAATTAAAAGGAGAGAGAAAGAAATAAGAGAAAGAGAGGGAGTAAAAAAAAAGAGAGTGTGGGACAAAGAAAGAGAGAAAGGGAGAGAGAGAGAGAGCGAGAGGAGAGAGAGAATGTGAGAAACAAAATAGATGAAAGGAGAAATAGTGAGAGAGGGGGAAAGAAATAGATAGAAAAATAAATCCAACAGAAATAGAAAGAGAGAAGGGGAGAGAGAGGAGGGGGACACAAGAGAGAGAGAGAAAAGACAGAAAAAAGGAAGAGAGAGCAAAAGAAGGTCAAAAGACACAGAGAGAGAAAGAGACAAAGAGGAACAAAGAAAGAAAAAGAGAGACAGAGTGAGTGAAAGAGAGAGAGAAAGTGAGAAAAGAAAAACGGAGACAGGACCCACTTGCGTTAAGTTTTATTGGGAAGAAAGCAAAGGATTGCATACAGGATCCGGTGATCGCTGGTCGCTGTAATCAGGTCGCTCTGAACGCGGAAGTGGCACTTCCGTGGCGAGCGATGGCGGTGTCAGGAACGGAAAAAACGGCTCGGTAGCCGGGACAGGAGAACAAAAAACGTGGTCGGGATCAGCAACGAGTCGAAAGCCAGGAGAGGAGAGTAGACGTGGTCAGGGTCAAAAACGGGTCAAAGCCGGGAAACAGACTGGAGCAAAAAGGGTCGAAAAGCTTGCCTAGAGTAAACTAAGGTTCGCAGACGGACTGACCACAGGGGACAGATAGGAGTGGGTATAAATAGGGACAAGGAGCCAATCAGAATCCGAGGCAGTTGGCGCCAAAGGACCGGGCACAGGTAATCATGACAACTGGAGCCTCAAACTGACCAAATAAGTTTGATTACTTTTTAAACCAAGGACAATAAATAAGTGCACAAAAGAAAAAAGAAAGGGAAAAAAAGTAAAAACAAAATTAAAAAATGCAAGAAAAAAGGTAAGAAACAAGAAAAGAGAAACAGAAACTGGCTTTTTTTGTAGCAAGATGGCCGACAATTAAATCAGCTACCTTTTAATACGTTTCTTGTTTTGTTTAATGAATACAAATCTCCCTACCTACAAATAATAAAAAAAAACATATTTATAACATATTTTTGCTCATTATTTAATTAAATAGTGTTCTTTATAGGATGTCAGGACTAGAACGGAGACAGGACCCACTTGCGTTGCGTTTCTCACAAGTTTTATTGGAAGAAAGGGAAAGGGTTGCGTCCAGGATCCGGTGATTGCTGGACGCGGGAACCAGGACGCTCTGAACGCGGAAGCGGAACTTGGCGGTGTCGGGAACGGAAAACGGGTCAGTAGCCGGGACAGGAGAGCAAAAATGTGGTCGGGGTCGGAAGCGAGTCGTAAGCCAGGAAAGGAGGGTAGACGTGGTCGGGAAAAAAAAGGTCGAAAGCCGGGACGGGAAAGTAGACGTGGTCAGAATCAAAAACAGGAGCAAAAACAGGTTGGAGTCAGGGTCGAAAAAAGGCTTGCAAAGTGTTAACTGAGGTTCGCAGACGGACTGACAACAGGGGACGGATAGGAGTGGGTTTAAATAGGGACAGAGAACCAATCAGAGTCCGAGGCAGTTGGCGCCAAAGGAGCAGGCACAGGTGAAGCATATCGGTAATCATGACAAAAAATTCCTCCTCCAAGTATGGTCCAAGGTACATTGTGTATTGCTAAATTTTTACGAGTACACCGACCAAACACACATTTACCATACATTTTGGGCTCACGTTTACCCCGTTAATCTCCCATTGGTTTGTTGTTCCTGTGTAAGCCACGCCCCCTCCCCACATCTACCTACCATTTCCTACTAGTGCACTGACCCCCAGATTTCAGTGTTTAATTTTATAGTCAATACAGCCTTGATGCGACTACATATGGTAGGGAGAATATCAGTAGGGAGAAATTCTTGTACTCTATGCTTGACATGGTTCTATTGTAACTGCATTGAGATGTACCTTGTAAGGCTCGGGTGTCAAACTCATTTTAACTCGGGGGCCACACGATAGAACAAACATTCTGTCAGGGGCTGGATTAGTAGATTAAAGAGAAAGAAAAAGAGAGATAAAGAAATAAGAGAAAGAGGGAGGGAAAAGGAGAGAGGGTGGGACAAAGAAAGAAAAAGAGAGAGAGGGAGAAACAAAAGATAAAAAGGCGTGAGAGAGGGGGAAAAGAAAGGAAGAGGAAGAAAGAAATCCAAAGAGAAATAGGAAGACACAAGGAGAGAAAAGAGAAAAGAAAGCACCAAGGGTATGAAGAGAGAAAGAGAAAAGAGAGAAAAGGAAGTTAGAGCAAAAGAGGTTAAAAGACACAGAGAGAGAAAGAGACAAAAAGCAACAAAGGAAGAGAAAAAGAGAGACACAGAGAGTGAAAGAGACAGAGTGGGAGAAAAGGGGTGAAAAAGAGAGAGAGAAATAAATACAAGTACAGTGTCTATGTGAGAGGCACCCGGCTTTGGCAACATCAAGTTGACATATTTCAACCTGCAGCTTGTTTTTTTCTTGCGCTTCTCTGAGTGTTGTCTCGCGGGCCGGATTCAATCCCTTAGCGGGCCTGATCTGACCTGCGGGCCGCCTGTTTGACACCTGTTAGTGGTGTGATGCTAGCAACGAAGGGTTCGTTAATCCGTCCTGAGCGAGGTGGGTACAGGTTACCGATTGGGTGGCGTATAAATTCGTGGACTGTTTTTCAGAAGTAACAGAGTAACGACATTTGAGTTACAATTTTGGCCGGTTCAAATTGTCCCTAGGTGTGAATGAGCCAGGGTGTCCCCTGCTCACTGCCCAAAAATGGCTGGGATGGGCTCCAGCACCCCCGCGACCCTACTGAGGATCAGCTGTTTCAGATAATGGATGGAAGGATGGAGGTTACAAGTGTTCTAAGCCAAGTTTTGGTAGTTTTTGTGGAGAATGCCCAGATGTTGTGTCGCAGGTGGATGCAGTAACGGTGTTCATCTTTGAAAGAAAGAAAGAAAGAAAGAATGAAAGAATGAAAAGGAAATATGGAGGGGAAAAAACGAAAGAAAGAAAGAAATAAAATAAGAATGACAAGGAAAGATGGAGGGAAAGAAAGAAAGAAAGAATGAAAAGGAAATATGGAGGGGAAAAAAACGAAAGAAAGAAAGAAATAAAATAAGAATGACAAGGAAAGATGGAGGGAAAGAAAGAAAGAAAGAATGAAAAGGAAATATGGAGGGGAAAAAAACGAAAGAAAGAAAGAAATAAAATAAGAATGACAAGGAAAGATGGAGGGAAAGAAAGAAAGAAAGAAAGAAAGAAAGAAAATAAGAATGACAAGGAAAGATGGAGGGAAAGAAAGAAAGAGAGAATAAAGGAAGAACAAAAAGGAAAGATGGGAAGGAAGGAAGAAAGAAAGAAAGACGAGTAAAATGAGAAGAATTAAAAGGAAATAGAAAGAAATAAGAGAAAGAGAGAGGGTGGGACAAAGAAAGAGAGAGAGAGAGAGAGAGAGAATGTTAGAAACAAGAGAGATAAAAAGAGAAATAGTGAGAGAGGGGGAAAGAAATAGATAGAAAAAGAATTCCAAACAGAAATAGATAGAGAGAAAGAGAGAAGGAGAGAAAGAGAGAAGGGGAGAAAGAGGAGGGGGACGCAAGAGAGAGAGAGAAAAGACAGAAAAAAGGAGCCAAGTTTTGGTAGTTTTTGTGGAGAATGCCCAGGTCTTGTGTCGCAGGTGGATGCAGTAACGGTGTTCATCTTTGAAAGAAAGAAAGAAAGAAAGAAAGAAAGAAAGAAAATTTGAATGACAAGGAAAGATGGAGAGAAAGAAAGAAAGAAGGGTAAAACCTTCGGCTGTACCAACAGAAAAGACTCACTCTTTGATCCGGGATAGAAACTGTTAATCATAAATCAATCTTCTTTGTCTCTCTACCTCTCTCTCTCTCTCTCTTAAAGTGCCTAACTAGATTCTAATGGAGGTAATGCCATGCTAATTTTCACCCCTTCAAAATGACAGAGAGCCTTCCCGTCAACTCTTAAAGTTGTCTGTTAATGTTGTCATGATTACAGACTCAGAGCACCTGCGACTGCTTAATGGGCGCCAACAGCCCGGACAGCTGATTGGCTGATGCTCTCTTTTTAAACGCTTCCAAGAGTAAGCCGTCAGATCGTTATGCAAACTGCTGCCACCAGCTCAGTAAGGCTTTTCGTCCGACTCTGTTCCTGCCCTGCTTTTCCCTGCCTGATCTTCGTTGCCAACCTGTTTCCGGACCTGACTTCGCCCCGTTCTGCCTGCCTGTTATCTGACCTGTTTTGCCCTGTTACCTGCCTGCCTCCTGTTGCTGACCTTGTTTCCGAACTTGACACCGCCCTTGCTCTCCAGTCCCGGCTAGCAACTTGTAATTCCTGCCTCTCTCCGATCCTCCTCGCCGGACACAGAAGTGCCACTTCCGCATCGCCCACCTCTTGTCCGTCAGCCATCGGATCCTGGAAGCAAACCCTGGTCTCACTCGTTATTGATAAAAACTGAGAAAACAAGCGCTATTGGGTCTTGTGTCCGTTTCTGGTTTGTGACAAATGTAACTTCTGCGAGCAAAAACAGTTTTGTTTGACTTAGATTTTGTGACATGTTTCCATAAATCACCTCTCTTCATCCCAAGTCCTCACAAGTAAAATATGAGGGCTCCATCCTGCAAATCAAGTTAATTGGTTAGTTGGGGTGTAAGACCTACCGGCCTGGGCTGGATTTTTCTATATGATCTTACCTACGATCTTACTCCCTGAAGGACTGGTACTTTGGTGACGCTGGGTGCCGGGTTCTCCTGAGTCTGGACCTCCTGACCATGCACGCCAGCATCTTCACCCTCACCGTCATGTGTTCGGAGCGCTACCTGGCCGTCACCAAGCCGCTGGACACGGCGCGACGCTCCAAGAGCTACCGAAAAGCGCTAGCCTGGGGGGTTTGGGTCCTGTCCCTGGTGCTCACGGCCCCCATGGCGCTCATGGTAGCTCAGATCAGCGCCCGGGCACCCGACGGGCAGATCAAGAGGGTCTGCGCGCCAGCCTGGACTCCCCTGGCCTATAAGGTCTACGTGACGCTCCTGTTCGGGACGAGCATCATGGCGCCGGGGTTGGTGATCGGGTACCTGTACGCCCGGTTGGCGCGTACCTACCTGGAGTCGCAGCGCCACCCGGTGGTGGGCAGGCGCTCGCCCAAGCAGAAGGTCCTGCTTATGATCTTTACCATCGTCCTGGTGTTCTGGGCCTGCTTCCTGCCGTTTTGGATCTGGCAGCTGGTGCCGCTCTACCGCCGGGAGCCCTTGGGCCTGGCGTCCAGGACTCGTACCTGCATCAACTACCTGGTGGCCAGCCTCACCTACGGGAACAGTTGCATCAACCCGTTTCTCTACACGCTCCTCACCAAGAACTACAGGGAGTACCTCAAGAACCGGCACAGGTGGGTACCGAAAGACCAAAGACGTTTTAAAACGTTAAAGCGTTTTATTCACCAACACAGTGCCGGTAGCGCCCCTCAAGAACACCTGTGTAGATGGGTCATTGTGAATTTCTAAGAATTTCTCACTGGCATGATGTTTTAGTGGTTCACGGAGCCTATTCTGACTCTACTTCTAATAATTACAACCTGGTAATAACAATGTAAGGACATAGTAATAACATAAGAAGTTATCTTAGAAATACATATCAAACTGGTAGTGACAAAAAAGTAGCTCTCAGCTTCAAAAAATAGGTGATAATGCCAATTAGATAGAAAACAAGAGCCCCTCCTAGAGGAGTCTGATTATATTGCTTCGTGAAGCTTCATACGCTTCATTTAAATCACAGGTGTCAAACAGGCGGCCCATGGGCCAGATCAGGCCCGCGAGACAACACTCAGAGAGGCGCAAGAGAAAAACAAGCTGCAGGTTGAAATATGTCAACTTGATGTTGCCAAAGCCAAGTGCCTCGAACAAAGACACTGTACTTTTTCTCTCTCTCTTTCTCTTTCTCTCTTTCTTTTCAACCCCTTTTCTCCCACTCTGTCTCTTTCACTCTCTGTGTCTCTCTTTTTCTCTTCCTTTGTTGCTCTTTCTCTCTCAGTGTCTTTTAACCTCTTTTGCTCTAACTTCCTTTTTTCCTTTTCTTTTTATCTCTTCATACCCTTCGCGCTTTCTTTTCTCTTTTCTCTCCTTGTGTCTTTCTATTTCTCTTTGGATTTCTTTCTTCCTCTCCCTTTCTTTTCCCCCTCTCTCACGACTTTTTATCTTTTGTTTCTCACGCTCTCTCCCTCTCTGTTTCTTTTTCTTTCTTTGTCCCACCCTCTCTCCTTTCCCTCCTTTTTTCTCTTATTTCTTTCTCTCTCTTTTTCTTTCTCTTTAATCTACTAGTCCGGCCCCCAACAGAATATTTGTGTGGCCCCCGAGTTAAAATGAGTTTGACACCCCTGATTTGAATAATACACACATTTTAAATTGCGAATTTTTACTCCTGTAGATGATGTAGTTTCTAGAAAACTAAATTAAAAATGTCCCCTAGAGGAATCTGAGGATATTGCAGGTGACTCATGAAGCTTCATTCACATCACTTTGAGTCAAGTTAAATGACGGTTTAAAATCAGTTGCTAATGGATCGTGATAAAACACCTGAAAATGAAAACAAATATATTGAAAAAAATGAATGCTTAAAAGGATTGGACACCAGAGTAAAAAAGTCAATATTTAATAAATAAATCAGTGAATATTTTCCCAAATGTATAAAAGTAAAATGCTGTAATAAAATAAAAAATAAAAACCTTACACACACAGGATGTAGGTGTAGCACTTTAATACATTGTCAGAACCAGAACAGGAGGAGGACCCAGATGCGTAACGTTTTCACACAAGCTTTATTTTACGGGAATGGGGCAGTCATGCGCGTGGACATAAAGGCCAGTGATTCGGCGATCGCTGGGCGGACGAAGTAAGACAGAAATCCGGCGTGGAAAAACAGGAAGCCAGAGGCCGACGAGATTGATACCAGATTGAGCAAATACCGGACAGACAGGGTCGATATTGGACAGGACAGACAGGTATGATACCAGATACACGAGCAGATACCAGACAGACGGGATCGATACTGGACAGGAGGGGACAGACAGGATCAATACCAGATACTGGAGACTGGAGTCAGATATCAGACCGGACGAGACACACGGGATCGATACTGGATACTGGAGACTGGCGAAAGATATCGGACAGGATGAAACAAGCGCAATCGCTACCAAATACCGGAGAATGTAGCAAGATATCAGACAGGACGAGACAGACGGGATCGATACCAGACACCGGAGACTGGAGTCAGATATCAAACAGGACAAGATAGATGGGATCGATACCAGACACTGGAGACAGATATCAAACTGGACGAGATAGACGGAACTGATACCCGATACTGGAGTCAGATATCAGACAGAACGAGACAGACGGGATCGATACCAGACACTGGAGACTGGAGTCAGATATCAAACAGGACGAGATAGACGGAACTGATACCCGATACTGGAGTCCGATATCAGACAGGACGAGACAGACGGAATCGATACCAGACACTGGAGACCGGAGTCAGATATCAAACAGGACGAGATAGACGGGATCAAAACCGGACAGATTACACAAGCAGGATACCGGACAGAGTCAAAACACACGTCTTGCGGGTGCAGAGGTTCGTTGACAGACTGACAAAGGGTGAGTGAGAGCACTGCGCTTAAATAGGAGGGAAGCCAATCAGGCAACGAGCCGCAGCTGGCCTATTGAGGGCAATGGGCAACCGTGACATACATGAGAAATAAGAATACTAGAAATAAGAATACTAGATATTGATATTGGGCCGATACAAGACCTGAGCGAAATACTATAATACACATACACGTGCCATTGAGTAATTTAAATGTTTATAGTTTTATGGATGGCTAATTAAACATACCAAATATCAATAACTGGCTTGTGCTAAAATTAAAAACAGTAAAACATAACACAGAGGATAAAGATAAAAATGATTAAAATAAGACTGATGCACATTATCATCGATATGTATTAAAAAACATCGGACTACTACGTAAAAACAGTGATAATTTAAAATCTTGAGAATTAGTTAATAATTCAAATTTGCTTTGGTGTCACCCAACAGGAGCTTGTACAGGTACACGTCTTCCTTCAAGCAGCGCCCCCCCAGTTTGTACTCTTGGGGGGGCAAGTCGGCATCCTCCAGCAACCAGTTTGAGTTCACGTCGGAGACGGTTGCCATGGGAACGCTCAAGTGACTCCCGTCAGCACCTGGCCTTCCGGAGAGCGGCGGGAAGCGGTGAGAAAACGAGTTTTTTATTTTACTATTTTATACGAAAACTATAGGTTGGAAATCGCTCTCAGAAAGGGAAAAAAAAATCAAAGAAGTCCTGACTGTGAATATGCTTTTTTTGGTTGCAATATCTCCATTCACCACCAGATGGCAGTCGTTTTGAGGGTTATAATCCTACTTGATCCAATACAGCTGTTATTATCCCCTAACATAGTCCAGTAAACCCCCAGTATATGATATTGATGCGTTCTATGGTGGATACCTCAAAGTGAATTTGCTATATAGCGGGGGATGGAAATCTATGGTAATTAAGTAATACCGTAGCGAGCCCCCAACAAAACATTAAAATACCAAAATATCCTATATTAAGTACTACTTAGGTATAATATAAATGCATGTGGTTAAATAACTTTATAAATTAATATACACGACATAGTTTGAAGTATACATATTTTTTCAAATACAATTATTTTAACCATATCAATGTCTCAATTATACTATCTGTTTTGCAACTCATTTGATTAATAAAAAAAAGTATGACTGAAGAAAAACACGATTTATTATCTGTCTAACCGAAAATGTTTAAACAGTAGTGTACATGGGAAGGAAAAATATGTGATTACCTTTGGTGTGACATGACCTAAGCTGGTCCAGTGGAGTAGCGGGTGGTTGCAGAGGGTGGAAGGACATAGGGACGGCTGATTCTAAAAAGTAAGAGATGTTAAAATTTCCTCTACATGTCGTTGGAAGATCGATTGTTACGGCCCGCCGACTTATATTTAAAATGAATTGTATTTATTGTCATTGATATCAAGGTTGTGGAACATTGTACGCAGCGAGATGAAACACGGCACTTGAGGGAAAACGTGTATTAAAGACTTTAAAGAGAAAAGGAAGATAAATAGTATTTCTTATTCATCGCAAGATTTGATGGTTATAATGTTTTGCTTCCCCCTTTAGCGTCACAGCAAACCTTGGACCAATAGTGAATAAATACAGTACGAAAAATATACTAATGCAAAGTCTTTACAAAGCAGTCAAGATCCTGAACTGAATGAAGAGAAAGGCATTGTGGGAAATTATCCCAATAGCATACCAGCATTTTCATGTTGCTTTTACTCAAACCAATAGCAGACCAGCAATGTATTTGACATCGACCAATCACAGACAGGAATCTTATAGATCCAAATTGTCATTCGCACGAACACTACTAAGTTTAAAATTTTAGGAACGAGAAAACAGTTGTTAATTGTCAAGGTTAAAACTTGAGATTGTAGTACAAAGAAGAAAAGAACACTCTCTGAGTCATAAACGTAGGTACGTGCTTCCAGGATCGACTCAAGGACGAACATGCTCCTCCCTTTTCAGGAAGCTAATTTATTGTAAAACACAAGAAGGAAACTACACATCTGATTGGTTCATACGAACACAGGAAATGAATCTGATTGGTCCAGACCGGAATAACATATTTAAATGCAGTGTCTAATGTTGGTCGCTAGACGGCATGCGAGTATAATAAATGAGCAATAGGGAAAGTGAAACTTTGTAAACACAATGCATCGCTGTGAGAAGAAAATGGGGGAGTCAAAGCCAAAGCCATCTTGAAAGCCAGCTAGCAGGCCTCATAGTGGCTTTCAAGTTGTGGCTTTTCAATCAGAGGCACATCCCTTGGTGCCTGAGAACTTATTCTCCTGACCTTGGAGGTGTTAGCGAAATCGTAGAACCACACACTTTTTGAGCACTATAGAAATATAAACGTATAAAGATATAAGAGTATAAAAATATATATTGGGTATAAGAGTATAAAAGGCGCATTTAGAGCCTAATTTCTCTTATAAATCTGTAGAGAGAGGCCAAAATGCATCTTATGCCACACTGTAACGTGAACAGGGTTGGGTAGGGTTACTTTAACTTGATTACTTTCAATTAATTTTGGATTACTCCAATACCAAATATGCTAATAAAAGACAAAATAAACTAAATGAATAAAATGACTAAATTCTGTGCAGGTTTGGGGAGTAACGGAACACATGGAAAGGCAAAAATGATGTCAGCAAGCTGTTAGGATTTATTTTCATTTTTTTTCTGTCGCATTTGATGTTTGTTTTGCCGGAGATCAAAGAGATCAAAGCCAGGAGAGAAAGCTTATCACGTGTTGTGAGTCATCATTTTATTCATATTTAGTTTCTTTTGTCTTTTATTAGCATATTTGGTATTGGAGTAATCCAAAAGTCATTGAAAGTAATCCAGTTAAAGTAACCCTACCCAACCCTGTATATATTCAAAATAGGATTTATTTTGTCTCGAACCAAAACATCACAGAAAATATTTATTCATAATAAAAAAATATGCAAAACTTGTTTTAGGCAAGAACAAAACGTGATCATGATGTTCTTTCGGGGAGATCAACTGGTGCCCAAATGTGCCTGGTGTTTTATTGAAATCTCATATGAATTTAATAACAGTACTTGTTGACTTTCATCACCGATACCGAAGTATCGGATGAAGACGATTGTTTTATTTCTAGCGTCACGATTGAAAGACTACAAAAGGAACGATTTTTGCTTAGTGGTAGTTTTTTTTTCTTTTTCTTTGAAATAGATTGAGATAAAACTCATTTTTACTCATCTCATCTCATCAGCCGTACCGCTTATCCTCATTAGGGTCGCGGGGGGACTGGAGCCCATCCCAGCCATCTCCGGGCAGTGGGCAGGGGACACCCTGAACTGGTTGCCAGCCAATCAAAGGGCACACAGGGACAGACAACTCATTCGCTCATTCACACCTAGGGACAATTTGGACCGGCCAATTCACCTGAAATGCATGTTTTTGGAATGTGGGAGGAAACCGGAGTGCCCGGAGGAAACCCACGCAAGCACGGGGAGAACATACAAACTCCGCACAGGAAGTCTGGAGCTGGATTTGAACCCACGACAGGTTCCCATGACATGAACTGTGCCGCACAAGCGCTAACCACTGCGCCGCCGTGCTGCCCTCATTTTTACTCATTTATTTTTATTTTTTTCTTACAACATATATTTTCTGAAATTGTCAGTTTTTTAAAGATTTTTAACAGTATATATATATATATATATATATACACGAATACACATTTTATTTCACTAGATTTTTAACATGTTTTACAAACAAAATTTAAAATCAAATTCTGAACTGAACCATTTAACTAATTAATTCTCACCGTCAGCATAATAGATCTACAATAAAAATCTTGACCCGTTTATATATCTTTGTGATTCTAATCATTTTTTAATCTTTTCTACATTGACAAAGATAATTAACCATTTTTACTCGTAAAAAATAAAAATAATATCCAAACTACACAATTTAACTGCTGATAGCTATATTAATATTCAGTTACAGAAAAAAAATCATACTCGTTTTGATAACTTCCTTGTTTTTGCATTAAAAATAATTTTTGAAAAAAAACATATTTTACTAGTAAAATATTAAATCTGAATTGCATGATTTTACTCAAAAAAATTGGCCTATTTTGTTCTCCTTGTTTTTGCAAAATTAAAATTAGAATTGAATAATTGAAATTATGATATACAGATTTGAACTTTTAATAGTTAATATATGTCAAAGCATTTTTTTAAAATTGTTTGTTTTCTGCAAAAACAAGGGGGGGAATGCATTTAATTAAGCAAAATTATCTCTAAATGAATGTTTTCCTTGTTTTTGCCAAAAAAGAAGAAAAAAAAAGGCCTTAACCTGTTTTATTTAAAAAAATTCAAATCTGAATTGAATATTTAACTCATTGACTCCTGCTGACAGATAATTTTGCTTATTTTAATAAATGTTTTACTTGACTGCCCCCCCCCAAAATATATTAGTCATAAAAAAATCCTAAAAATGAGCAAAAGGGTCTTATAAATGTTCTTATTAAATAACCCTGCCTGAAATAATCTGCCATGTTTAAAAGTTTTGTGAAATATATAAACTATGTATAGAATATCAAAAACTAGAAAATTGTTTTTTTATTCTATTAGTAATTTTATATCTTACAGATTTAATTGGATCAATTTTAAAGAATTTACATAATAAAAACTGTTTTTATTTTGGCAGTGAATATCCATCCATCCATTATCCGTAACCGCTTATCCTCAGTAGGGTCTCTGGGGTGCTTGAGCCCATCTCAGTTGTCCTAGGGGCAGTGGGCAGGGGGACACCCTGAACTGGTTCCAGGGCACAGAGACAGACTCACTCATTCACACCTTGGGACAATATGGGGTGGCCATTTAACCTGACATGCATGTTGTGCCCGGAGGAAACCCACGCAAGCACAGGGTGAACGTGCAAACTACACACAGGAGGATTCAATCTCATGACCTCAGGACTGTGCCGCCGATGCACTAACCACTCATCCGCCGTGCCGCCCGCAGTGAATATCTACGACTCCGATTTTCAAGATTTTTTTCATTTAATACACATTTTCCGATGTATTCGTTTTTAGTTAGGATCATGAACGGGAGTGAATTCACTCCCGGGAATGTTTATCTTTTTTATTGAGGCAACCGCAGAAATAGTCACCGAGGGAAACTTTGGAAATGATTGTAGCTACTACTTCAGCTGTTTAATAATACAAAAATAAATCCTTAATCCTTAATATGGATATTGAAAAAGTACAAGAGATTATGTTTCTAGGTGTAATAATCGATGACAATATAAACTGGAAATTTCACTCAAAACGTGTACAAAGCAAACCGCCAAGAACTATCTGAGTACTCAATCTACAATCTAACAATCTAGAGCAGGGGTGTCCAACTCATTTTCACTCGGGGGCCACACGATAGAACAAACATTCTGTCGGGGGCCGGACTAGTAGATAAAACAGAAAGAAAAAGAGAGATAAAGAAATAAGAGAAAGACGGAGGGAAAAGGAGAGAGGGCGGGACAAAGAAAGAAAAAGAGAGAGGGAGAGAGCGTGAGAAACAAGAGAGAGAGGGGGAAAAGAAAGGGAGAGGAAGAAAGAAATCCAACGAGAAATAGAAAGACAGAAGGAGAGAAAAGAGAAAAGAAAGCGCAAAGGGTAGGAAGAAAGAGAAAAGAGAGAAAAGGAAAAAAGGGAGTTAGAGCAAAAGAGGTTAAAAGAGAGAGAAAGAGACAAAGAGCAAGAAAGGAAGAGAAAAAGAGAGACACAGAGAGTGAAAGAGACAGAGACAGGAAGTGGGAGAAAAGGGGTGGAAGAGAGAGAGAGAGAGAGAGAGAGAGAGAGAGATAAATACAAGTACAGTGTCTTTGTGAGAGGCACCTGGCTTTGGCAACATCAAGTTGACATATTTCAAGCTGCAGCTTGTTTTTCTCCTGCGCTTCTTTGAGTGTTATCTCACGAGCCGGATTCGATCCCTGAGCGGGCCTGATATGGCCCGCGGGCCGCCTGTTTGACACCTGTGATCTAGACCATAAATCCCTCTGCATTCTTTAAAACACAGTTTATTTTCACTTTTAAATTACTGTGCAGAGGTTTAGGGCAACACTGATAAACGTAACAGTACACTACAATCACTATGAATACGCCGAAAGAGAGCCAGAAGGATAATCCATCATGTCGGTTACAAAGATCGCACGAATGCAGTTTTATGGGAATCAAACGTTAAAATGATCTAGTTAACTTAAAAATGACACAAATAAGAAGGTCCAAGGGGTAGGATTGGATACAGTGTTCCTACAGCTTAAGGCATGTTAGATTTAAGACTTTTTAAGGACATTTTCAATGCCTTTTGAAATCCAATTTAAGACTAGGACAAAAAGAAAAAACAAATTAAAACAAACAAAACAAAAAAAAAAACACAAACATTTCTTGCCTCGTACACTTTAATCAGAACAGCTTGTGTGCACCTTCCCATGGTGCAAGGTAACTGTCTCCGTCTGAAGTTGCTATGTAGGGTAGACCAAAGACATGCGTCTGCTCTGAAAATCCCGACTGAAACCACATCGCCGTTTTGATAGTTAGGTCATTGTGGTCACGCCATGTTACCACGAAAGTAAATCGGTGAATTATTCAAAAAGAAAATTGATAACTCTAAAGTCAAGTCATGTTTATTTGTGATGCCCTTAAGCGAAAGGAGTCTCAAAGGGCTGCACAGACCACAGACTATTGCAAACTACAGACTATTGTGACACCATCACCTGATCTAAAACCGACATGAGGGACAGGAAAAACTCAAAAACCTCAACATGAGGAAAATGAAGAAACCTTGAGAAGGGACCGTCATATTTATTTTCAAAGCCCTTTATCACAAGGAGTCTCAAAGAGCTGCACAGACCACAGACTATTGCAAACTACAGACTATTGTGACACCATCACCTGATCTAAAACCTACATGAGGGCAAGGAAAACTCAAAAACCTCAACATGAGGAAAATGAAGAAACCTTGAGAAGGGACCGTCATATTTATTTTCAAAGGCCTTTATCACAAGGAGTCTCAAAGGGCTGCACAGACCACAGATGATTACAAACTACATACTATGATTACACCATCACCTGATCTAAACCCGACACGAGGGCAAGGAAAAACTCAAAAACCTCAACATGAGGAAAATGAAGAAACCTTGAGAAGGGACCGTCATATTTATTTTCAAAGCCCTTTATCACAAGGATTCTCAAAGGGCTGCACAGACCACAGATTATTGCAAACTACATACTATGATTACACCATCACCTGATCTAAAACCGACATGAGGGCAAGGAGAAACTCAAAAACCTTAATATGAAGAAAATGAAGAAACCTTTTCGTTCAAACGAATATAAATCTTATTTAATGCCACTTTTAATGCCAATAATGCCTTTTAAGACTTTTCAAGGATTGTTAATATTCTTTTTGTTATTCCTCATGTTTCAAAAAATGTTATTCATTTCATAAATATTCTCTGTTAATAATTCAAAAATATAAATTCAAAAACAAGAGAAAACAGAGAAGCTTCTCATTCATTCCTTCCTTTTACCAACTGCGAGGGTTACGGACATAAAGCAGGGGACACCCTGGACATATTGCTAGCCAATCACAGGGCAGAATAGTTCTTTATTGAATTTCAAAAGATTGAAATGATAGAAAATGGAGAAAGTGCTCTTGCTAACTGGAATATTATTTTCCCATTAAATCGGCCGATAAAACAGACGGTTGCGCCTAATAAATTCGCTGATGAGGCTTCGGGGGAGATTTTCTGCAAAGGGTCGGTGGCTGCAAAACGACATTGCGGCACTGGCAAATTGTAATTTTAATAAAGTCGGACGGAAGGGGTTAGCGAGTTGAGGCAGATCCACTTTCAAAGTCTTTTCAATTTTGTATACCAATTGGAGCTGAATAACGTTTTAAAAAATAAAAAAATATCATATATATTTTCCATACATTAGGCGCACCGGACTATAAGGTGCATGAACTTGAAACTACAGCGAGAGCTACCTCCAAAAATATTTTTTTCCTCTCCATCAAAGCAATGAAACATTCAATATTCTCCTAAATAATTATTTAACAAAGTATTGAAGGACGATTTAGATATTGGACAAAGCAAATTATTTTTCCTTTAAGTATTGTATCAACACAATAAACACTTATTTTGCAGCAAGAAGCTTTTTGTAATGTGACAACTATTTAATCGATCAATCTGAGGAAGACAAAAAAAAAAAACCTCGATATCATAGAGAGTACAATCATTGGAAAAATCAATGAGAATCAAATCAAAAAAGGCTCTAGGATTGAACCCTGTGGAACACCATTCCTTCAGTTAAAGTCATATTGCATATTGTTTTTGATTGTGAGCTATTATTCAATCAGAGTGGAGGACTACCATTGCCCCCCCAAGCTATAGTTTGACCACCACGAAATCTAAGTGGATTAAGAAATAATATTAAAGAAAATTACTGTATTTTACGCATTAAAGGCACAACAAGTAATAAGGTGCATGCCCCCAAAAAGAAACCTTTAGTCATAAATTTTTCCAAACATAAGGCGCACCGTACTATTAGGCGCGTATAATTGAGACTACAGTAAGAGCTACCCTGTTTATTTGTATATAACCGTTTGGCTCTATGTTATATATTATGGAATGATTCATCAGTAGATAAATGTCACCGATTCAAATCTCAAAACATTGTTTGCAACCGGAATCGATCCCAGATAGCAGTGGTGGGCACCAATGCTTGACCACTATACCACCAGTGGCACATATAGCGTATAAAAAGGCACTGGAGCCCATAACATCATTGCATTATTTTCACTCATGGTGCCAGAAACACTGATTTACTGAGTGTTATGCATCCTGTAAAGTTAATCATTTTATCTCTTTGTTTCCTTATCCTCAGTGTAAAATGTGGACCTGGAGTGCCACGTCCAATTTCGTTATCACAATATATCCCATGTTGTAACAATGACAATAAAGGTATATTCTATTCTATTCTATCAGTACTTACATTTGGAATAAAAAGGATAAATAATCCATTTTACTTAAGGCGGTCTAGTTTCTTTTACTAGGTTAGGAAAATCAACTTCGCCTAAAGATTAACCTAGCTAATGTAATTACCAGTTGCCTTTTCCACCCACCCCGTCAGACTTTTAACTTTGTTTCGTAGGTTTATTTACTTTATTTGCTGTTTTTGGGGTATGTCGAAGTACTTTTTTGTTATATATTCAGTTGGTTTGTTTCTGTGATATTGTCACCTTGGATCCACTAACATTATTGTAGGAACCGAAATTGATTTATATGTGTATCCCGGGTGACCATAAAATCGATTGGAAAAAATAACAAAAACTTTCAGTCGTCTTCTTCACCTTTGCCTCAATAACCCTGCGAAAGACAGAAACAGAAAAATACTATAGAAGCCGTTTTACATTGTTGGGAATTAATATCAAAATGTACCGTTTACTAAATGGTTCGAATTAGTTATCTGACTCCATGAACAAGAAAGCCGACATTTTCACTCGGGGGCAGATTTAGTTTCATTAACAATCTCCATCGAAAACCGCCGAATTAGTGTTGTTGGTGTCTATGGGAATCCTTTTTCTCTAGTCCTTTAGCTCTCTCCTATTGGCCATCTTCTCCCCGCACAATGGCGTGCCGACTCCTCCCATGGACGTCCCAAGGAAGCCCCCCCTGGGCCTCACCATCTCGTCGAAGAGCGTCGCGATGTCTGGAATACTCAAAACAACACCGAGCGTTTCTATGTCATCAGGGCCTTTCTGCGTCTGGATGTGCTGGTTATCTTATCAGCCTTACGTCCCGTCCTCGCCGTTCCTGTAAACATCATTTTCCACCGGGGTACCCTGACATTGCACCACAGCCCAGCCAGTGAATATATTTAGCATTACCGTAAATTCCAGACTATAGAGCGCACCTGGTTATAAGCCGCACCCACCACATTTTGAGAGGAAAACCGATTTTGTACATACACAAGCCGCACCTGTATATAAGCCGCATGCGCCCACATTTAAACATGTAACACAAACATAAAATTAACCCAAACCCGACTTCAAGTCCCGTGATTGAAACTGAATGTCCTTCATCAAAGTCCACAGTCCAAAAATCACAGCCGGCAAAATGAACGGAAAATGATACCGGTACTTAAGGTTTGATGCAGACCTGCAGAGTCCAGGTCCCGTTGAAAGTAATCCAACGAAAAAAGTGTATATTTCCAAAGGTAAGGGTGGGAAAAATATATCAGATGAACACATTTACTCACGCAACTCCTTTTTCCTTAACCACCTTTTTACCCCCTCTTCTTTCCTTGTCTGTCCCTCACCTTTAGCGGTCCCCACTTAAACTCGGCACCCCGCGTTTGTTCCGCCCCTCATTTTTCGTTCACCCGTGCAAAACATATCAGAATAAGTGTCTAAAATAAATACAAATAAATACATTACAAAAATATACAGTTGCAAATACATATTATACATGGGTTACACATATTTACAAAGAAAGACGGTACACCGAGAAAGTTTTCAAAGCTTTAATAATAATAATATAGCTTTGACAGGGCAGTTAATGGTAGCAACACTCGAGCGCCGCTGGCGGCCGTCAGAAAAATTACATAAATTGGCCGCATCACTGAATAAGCCGCAGGGTTGAAAGTGAGGGAAAAAAGTAGCGACTTATAGTCCGGAATTTACGGTAAATGTAATTTGTATTCGATCGTATAAAATCCTTCAACATCTATATACATATTAAACTGCAACATCATTGACGCAAAGGCGAAGAAGTAGAGAGACTGCACTATACAAATCAGTGTTTCTGGTACCGTGAGTAAAAATAGTGAGATAATCTCAAATGCCTCTTGATATGTCATGTGAAGGCATATGGCGTAGTGGTAATGGGTCGGCCTCCTCACCACCCTGACCCAGGTTCGAATCCAGGCCATTGATGATTGTGGACTGATTAATGATTGCTCAAATATGATAGTACACTGTAGGATCTTGTGTAGTAACGCACTCCTCTACCATATTGTGCAGTATATACAGCACACTTTCAACTTTCTGGCCAATTTCGGGTTTTAAGGTACCTCATAGTTGTAAAAATACGATATATATATAACCTGGCTGTGTCTAGAGAATATTTGGAGTGCGCTAGCGTCAAGTGCTAGCAACTCATGAATACATTTATTGCAAATATCCTTTGGTGGGTTGTGTACTCGCAGAGGCAGAGGAGAGAAAAAAAACAGTGTTTTCGTTTTGTGACACTCACTTTGTTTTGCTACATTTTGCGATTTAAAATTGTTTACGTTAATTTGTTTTTCTGTCTTGGATAAATAAATAAAAATGCGTGTAAAAAAATATCCTTAATCTCCTAGGTTAAATGTGCACTATAAGGCACTCTAGTGGTGAACCTGAACTGCAAAAAGGAACGTTTTTTTTTTTTTTTAAACTTTGTTGTTTTTATTTATTTATTTTTCTTTAGATGATAGAATTTAAATATACATCTGAAAATAATGGATAACTAGAACTGCCCAAAAAAAATCTTACCAAACATTTTTTAGTCAAAAATCGGAACAGGGTGAGAACCCAAATGCGTGACGTTTCTCACACAAGTTTATATTTTACGGGAAATGGAGCAGTCATGCACGTTAACACAAAATGCCAGTGATTCGGAGATCGCTGGGCAAAAGAGGAAAGACAGAAATCTGGCGTGGAACAACAGAAAGCAAGAGACCAACGAGATCGATACCAGATTGAGCAGATACCGGACGGACAGGGTCGATACCAGACAGGACGGGACAGACAGGGTTGATACCAGATACTGGAGACAGATATCAGACAGGACGAGACACACAGGATCGATACTGGATACTGGTGAAAGATATCGGACAGGATGAAACAAACGGAATCGCTACCGGATACCGTTACACAAGCCGATACCAGACAGATGATGTCGATACCGGACAAAACGAAAGGATTGATAACAGAGATAGGAGACTGGAGACAGATATCAGACAGGACCAGAATGACCAGCACGATACCAGACACTAGAGACCGGAGACTGAAATAAAAACAGGACGAAACAGACGGGATGGATACCTGACAGGATACACCAACGGGATACCGGTCAGAGTCAAAACCCACGTCTTGCGGGTGCAAAGATTCGTTGACGGACTGACAAAGGGTGAGTGAGAGTACTGAGCTTAAATAGAAGGGAAGCCAATCTGTCAATGAGTCGCAGCTGGCGCCAATTGGGCGCCATGGCAACCGTGACAAAAATTCAATTTCTTTGGAAGCCATAAAAGGGGAAAGAAATGCAAATACGATAATTAAAAGTTTTTATCCTGTAAATTCACCCTATACAAATAAAAGAGAAATATGTAGAAAAGGGAAGATTTAGCAAAAGAGGAAAAGATTAAAATTAAGCAGTTGAACGCAATTACAGAATCAATATCACACAAAAAAACGTCGTTTACATACTAAATATAAATTTACAGTTTTTGTCCTTCATTCAAACCATAAAAATAATAAATATTATCTTAAATATTATTTAAACAAAGTATTGAGGGACAACTTAGACAATGAAAATGAAATTTTGGATATATGTTTTTTGTGTCCAGAACAGGATCGGGACCCAAACGCGTGACGTTCTGACACAGGCCTTTTATTTTACGGGAAATGGGGAGTCATGCACGTTAGGCAGCGGTCTGGCGTGGAAAGACAGGAAGCCAGAGACCGATGAGATCCATTCCAATTGCCTGAGCAGATATCGGACAGATGGGGTCCATACTGGACAGGACGGGACAGACAAATTGATAAAGAAACAGGATATCGAAATAAACAGGACAAACAAGACGGTAACGAAAACTGGAGAAAATAATAAACAGGACAAAAATAGGCAGAACAAAACTGGAAACCGGTATTTAACAGGACAAAATAAACAGGAACAATACCGGACAGGAAATACCAACAGGATACAGGACCTAGTCAGAACCCACGTGTTGCGGGGTAGAGGTTCGTTGACGGACTGACAAAGGAAAAATGAGACCACTGAGCTTAAAAAGGAAAGTCAATCTGTCAATGAGCCGCATCTGGCGCCACATGGGTGGGGCCAATTGGGCGCCATGGCAACCGTGACAATTTGTGCCTGAAAGTCAATTAATAAACCTGAGGAAGATATGAATCATCATTTCATAGACAATAAAACAATTGGAAAAAGCAATGAGTCAAAACAATATGCAAAATAAAATAAAAAAGACCCAAGGATTGAACCCTGTGGAACACCATTCTTTCCATTCAAGTCATATTGCACACATTTTTTGATGAGCAATTATTCAATCTGATTTGTGCGTAGTTTTTCGTGGTGTACTCGGAAATAGATGAGAGGACTGCCATTGCTCGCCCAAGCTATTGTTTGAACACCGCAAATTAGATTGAAGAATAATAAGAAATCAAATTGAAGAAAAACACAGAGGAAGGGATTTTTTTTATTTATTTGAGTGACACTACAAAAATTGGAAAAAGCAACAAATGTAAAGACAATAAACAAATGGTCCCAAGATTGAACCCTGTGGAACACCATTCCTCCCGTTAAAGTCATTTTGCACACATTCGTCCGACCGTTTTGTTCTTTCGCTCAGTTCTAGTATGAGAAGATGAATACAAAACAAGTACCGCGACAAGAGCGCACTAAATTCCCTTGATGCACATGTAGCGTGATCATTAAAACAGCTGCATTATTCGAACTGCAGATACTGACTCCCCAGTACACCGCCGGAATACATTAATCCATTCTGCAGAGGGAATTGTATTGTGAAATTGCCATTTAGCGAAGGATAGAAACCTGCGGTAATTATAGTAGATAATGCCTTCTGAACCCCTGGAGGCCAAAATAAAAACATTAAAACAAAATAGGATAGAGTAAGTACTATGTATGTGTAATATATGTGTACAGGATTTAATAACGTTATAATTTCACATAAGTGTAAGGAAAAAATCTAATTGTATTTACCTTTGGTTTCACGTAACTTGAGCTGGTCGAGTGGAGTAGCGGGTGGATGCGTAGGGGGTGGGCAACGTCGGCAGATTAAAAATAAAACCTACAATATAACCAAGGTTTTTATCATACCAATAGACGATTGTCTTACTTTAATCCCCACCCTTTTTCCCAATAATCCCCAATCTTGGTAATTCGTGTACCTTCCTTATATTTCTTGACAACTTTTAGCTTCATTTCCATGGTTACAGGCATGAAAATGGGTCGGCGGTTAAAAAAGTAAGAAGGATGAGGAGGACATATGTTCGGGTACACTGTACAGCCCAACAAAATATTGATACGTTTATTATCTTGGCTGAATTTAGCCTCAAGCTGATTGCATGAAAGTGGGTTAAATTTTGCTCGGCTCAGTTACTGTGGTGATTTCTTTCCTACAGCTAGCTTGCTCCTGAACGGGCCAACAACTAAGTTTATCCCCAGAGATGAATCTGGCACTTCTGCTGTCTGGCGTAATAATGGGTTTCATTACAATCCCCCCCGAGAGAGAGACAGAGACAGAGAGACATAGAGAGAGAGAGACATAGAGAGAGAGAGACATAGAGAGAGATAGAGAGAGACATAGAGAGAGAGAGGAAGAAAGAGAGAGGAGAGAGAGAGGAGAGAGAGAGGGGGGAGAGAAATAGAGAAAGAAAAAGAGAGAGAGAGAAAGGGAGAGAGAGAGAGAGAGAAAGAGGAGAGAGGAAAAAAGAGAAAAAAAAGAGAGGAGAGACAGAGAGAGAGAAAGAAAGGGAGAGGAGAGAGAGAGAGAGGGGGGAGAGAAATAGAGAAAGAAAAAGAGAGAGAGAGAGAGAAAGGGAGAGAGAGAGAGAGAAAGAAAGAGGAGAGAGGAAAAAAGAGAGAAAAAAAGAGAGAGACAGAAAGAGAGAGAGAGAGAGAGAGAGAGAGAGAGACAAACATACAGACAGACACACAGCTCAAAACATTATATCCTCGGATACAGAGAGAGGGAGAAAGAGAGAGAGAGAGAAAGAGAGAGAGAGAGAGGGGAGAGAAATAGAGAAAGAAAAAGAGAGAGAGAGAGACAGACAGACGGACAGACACACACCTCAAAACATATTATCCTCAGATACAGAGAGAGAGAGAAAGAGAGACAGACAGACAGACACACACCTCAAAACATTTTATCCTCGGAAATACACGATTAACAGAGTCCCCCTTTTTGACTTAAAAACGGTAAATTCCTCCCAAAAGGTGAGAGATTTTCATGCCTTTGGTTATCATATTTTTGCTTTTACCTTTAGCATCACTGAAAATAAAAAAATACTGGTTTCTATCGCCAACTTGCAAAGTATTGACAAAGCACGCGAGATTCTGAACTGAACAGTATCATGTTTTTGCTTCTCCCTTTAGCATCACAGCAAGTCTTTGGACCCATACCTTGACAAAATAAGTTTTTAAAGAGTCTAAACTGAACGAAGAGAGGGAAAGCCATGGTGGGAAGTAGTTCAGCCAATAGCGTGTCAACGTTTTAATACTGTTGTAATGCAAACCAATAGCAGACAAGCATTTTAGATAACAGCTGACAGGCTAACGTTACATACGCTTGATTTTTTTTTAAATTGTATACGTTTTTGGGCATGGGAAATACGTTGTTGTTGGTGAGTGCAGTAAAGAAGTGCTGGAAAACATATTTTCCCAGACTGTAAAGTGAAAAAGTTCTAAATCGGGGTCACTGTATCCCAAGGATCGACTGTAGAGTTTTGCAGCCATGATGAAAAACATTTATTGAAAACGAAAATCATGAACACAATATCGAAATAACATTTACAGCGTATTTCTTGAATGTCCTTCAAAGTCCGATTCACCGTCAGATACCCTAAAGACTTGTTTCCCTTGTTGAGGTTTTTTTTTGCGTGTGTTTGTATCATCAGGACGACTTTAGTTTCTTTCTCCATCCTCTAACATTCGTCACTGGTACCATGGATAAAAATAGTGTCATTAGGAGACAAAACCGAATGCCTTTTCGTATGTCATCTACACAACTGGTAGTCAAGTGGTTATTGTTTGGCGTTTTCATTGCTGTTGCATTGAATATTATGTCATTGTGGTTTCACAATTCTTATTGGCTGATGAATCATTGCATATTACTGTAAAACCTCATGTATAGAGTTCTTTTGAGGTACCGTAATTTCCCAAATATAAGGCGCACCTAAAAACTCCAATCCGGCCAGAAATTTGGAAGTGCGCCTTATAACCCGCAGATAAGATTGGAAATCCATTTAGTAATCATGGGTATCCGTTACCATGCCAGGCTTTACAATATATTACCGTATTTGAGAAATGATTGTGCAATAATTGATCAAACCGATAAAAATCGCTGACAAAAAATGAAAAAAACATAGCCTGCAATAAGACCCATGAAACTTTACCACTACACAGCCGGTGGTACGTGTTAAAAATGACAAGGCATTAGACCTTATCCCATGACCACAGTATTTTTACTCACACTGCCAGAAACAGTGAATTGCATAGTACACTCTAATAGGTGAAACAGTCTCTCCACTTCTTCACCAACAACTGCAAGAGAATGAAGTGAACAGACAATATTTGGACAAAGTGCTATACAAGATCTTTTACCTACGCATACATATAGGTGAAGAAGTGGAGAGACTGTTCAACCTATTAGAGCAGGGGTCGGGAACCTATGGCTCGCGAGCCATATATGGCTCTTTCTATGAGTATCTGTGGCTCAGAGACCAATTTGATTGCATGCAAAATTTCTCCATCTTGTTCAAAACCGGAGTTTGCAATCCTATTCAGGTACACGTAAAGCCAAACAAAGCTAAGTTCAAATGTAACACTTCGCAGTATATATAGGGCACGTTTTTCACTACAATTTACAGTCAAGGCGTCACACAAAAAAGGGGGGGAAAAAAACTCGTTTTGGCTGTACAACGCTAAAGAATCCTTTATTTAAAAGTTCACTATATAATCTGTGTTCAGTGTTCAGATACTTTATGATGAATCCACAGAACTGTAAATGCACCAAAACACCGGAAGAGAACTTAGTCATTTGATTGGGTGAGTGGGAGGGATGGGTGGAGCTATGCAAAAAGTACAAGCATTCCCTCCCATCTCTCGCCAAAGGTAAGCACATAAGGCTCCCTATTCTCAGAATGTTGTGACGTTTTTACTAAATAAATGCTTGCATCTGGTTTTGAAACCAATATGTATGAAAAAAAGGGTCAAAAGGAGTTTAACCGATCTTGAGTCATTGCAAGAAAGAGACAAGTTTAAAGTGGTCTTTTTGTTGAATTTGGGACATGGGCTCTAGCATTATTCTCTTTTCATAATTTTTATCAAATCATCAAAAATAAATGTGCTGAAGACTAAGCTTTTGTCTGGGGCGCCGGTTTAGCAATTTAGTAAATTTGTCTCATAATATATGGTGTGGCTCTTTCCCAAAATAAAATTAATATTTTTTGCTTTTATGGCTCTTTGAGTCAAAAAGGTTCCCGACCCCTGTATTAGAGTGTACTATGCAAAACAGTGTTGTGACACTATGAGTCAAAATAGGGTGATTATAGGATAAACTCGAATGCCTTTTCAAATGTCATCCATGCCACTTGTGGTCTACAGTGTTGGCGCTTTCACCTCCACTACCTGGGTTTGATTCCCATTGCATACAATATTCATCTAGCCTGACCCGACCAGTTTTTGAGGAACTGATCCCGAAGAAAACCTGAATTTGAGAGGGCCAGGCCAGGCTTCTCTCTCACGGATATTTTTTTGTTTAAATTATCCACCCGTCATTGGTCTTTGTATCTTTTACTTTGTGTCGTGCAGTGGAGTAGTGCAGAGCAAGTCACCGAGGAATCAGAGTGTACTGGGCAAATCAGTGTTTCTGGCACTGTGAGTAAAAAGAGTGTGATAATGGCATATGGTCTAATGCCTTGTTAGATGTCACACGTACCACCGGTTGTGTAGTAGTTAAGTGTCAGGAGTTTTAATACAGACGAAATAAAGACAGAGAGAAGCAAGGCCTGGCCCGAACCCGAACGTAATGATTACTATTTTAGGCCCAACCCAACCCAAATTTTGGGATGTGCTTCAGATCTTACCTTTGGTTTGAAAAAAAGAACATTGTTGCAAAATATTAAGGATTGATAATCAGAATATATAACAGAACAACACTTTAAAATTAAGTTTATTATAAATCTACTTATAACATTCATTGCATGTATATGACATCGCTGTTTTCCATCTGCCATCAGTATGTACCTGTATTTACTCATCTTCATTCATGCAATGTTTGCGTTGCGTCGTCTGCTACAAGCCATGTGAACTCTTCTTCCACGATGCTTTTAATGTACGTTTACATTTCGTAGCGTCACAAATTTTGTTAGCTTCTTTTGAATCGTTCTTCTGGGGCTGAGGTTTTGCCTTGATTCCTCAACACTTATCCATTTTTCTTGTGTTCTCTGTCTACTTTGGAAAATGATATGCAAATGAGCGACCTTATGTTGCTCGGGGAGAGTCCGGAAGCACGACGTTTTTCGATGCAGGCTTCTGATTGGCTGCTGAGTATGCAAATTGCCAAACAAACCGAAATTTCCAAACCGAACGAAGATTTTGAAATCGGAACGAAGCAAACGATTGATTTGAAAAAAATAAATGCACGTCCCGGGCGTCCGGGCAGTTATTTCAGACACTGGCGGAATATATGGTAAAAAAAAGCCAGTTATAACCAATGTTCCCTGTAATTTTCCTTACGGGTCTGAGCGTTCACGCAAAGTCGGTGAGCAACGCTTGAAACAACAGTGAGCAACCATAATCCCAAGTGTGGCAAGATAATTAATCGTCAAACATGTCCAAAACTTGACATCAAGTTACATTTTGCGGAGTTTCCGGCAATGCAAAATGATTTTTCTCTTTGTACGGCCTACAAACGTCGTTTGTTCTTACAATTCTTTCACAAGATATCTATTTCTTTTTATTTCCTGATATATTTTATCGCATAATATTAACATTTTTGGAGGCTTATTGAGTCGGTTGTAAGATACACAACTGTACTTAATCACATTTTTTAGTGGAAGTACAATGTTGGCAACAAGATTCACTTGGTATCGTTGGAAATTATTTGAATGCAACACAAACTTTTTTTTCTTTTTTCTGTGTTTTTTTCTACTTTTTTGTTACTTTTTTCCTACATTTCTTTCTCTCCTTTTTTTCTGGCTTTTTTTCTAAATTTTTCCTTCTTTTTTTCTCTTCCTTTTGTTTCTTTTTTTCTCAGCTTTTCGCTACTTTTCATTTTGGTATTTTTTTTCTTTTTTGTTCTATTCCCCTCTTCCTTTAAGTGATGTTGAGCATAATTTTACATAATATTTGGTCATGTTGGGATTAAAGAAGTAAAAACAACCCGAAGAGCCGTTTAGGACCCAAAAGAGCCGGTTCCTTTTAGTGAGCCGAGCCGAAGAATCCGGTTCTCTACTAACTTTACTCAACTTCGTTCTACTTCGACTCGACTTCAAAATACCGCATTTAGGACACAACGTCAAGGGAACCCGTGTATTTTTACCTTCATGCACTGTAACTTTGACTTAAGTCGCTTCTTAATTAGTTATTTTGAGCCCTCATTTTTGTGCGCCGGCTAAATTTTCTTGTGCGCTGAGAAAGTGCGAGCAGCGCGCAGCTTAAAGGGAACACTGGTTATAACCCAAAAAATTACGGTTAATGTTAAAATCCCTTGTACATCGGTAACCTTGTCATGTGCACGAAGATTGATGCGGAACCTCAACGCCATTGAAAAAAAGAGAATGGAAAAATGACTTGACCGTCCCCCCCTCCTCCGCTGCAGGGATTGACGAGGGAGAACGGCAACGCCCACCTGGTGGAATGGCGCGGAACTACGGGAGAGAAGGGTCAGCGATGGCCTGCGCAGGGTCGCAAGTGAAGGACACGGTGATGGCGTAGCGGCTTCCTCCCGTCACCTTTTCCACGCGGTGGAGGTTTTCGGAACCGGAGGAGAAGAAGGAGACTCGGCCTGGGGGGGAGGGTCGAAAAATGGAAATAGCATTAGAATGGATGCAAAGGGGCCCAAATCTATTACCTTGAGGTCTTTGAGGTGGAGGCAAAATGTCAGTTCTAATGATAGAATTCCCAAGGAGAAATTTCCAGGGTTCGTACACCTTTTCCATGGTCAGATTCAAGAACATTTTAAGCACAAAAGCCAATTTCCGTGCATCATGATGCTTCACATAACAACGCCGTACAAACTAATGCCAGCTGCCGTTAATAACAAGGGGAAGAAGACCAGAGCAGGCATTACGGCGTCATTTTTGGGTCAGATTGCGGGGAAACATTGCAAAACATTTAAACATTTACAGTCACCGAGGTCTGTGATTCAGCCATCTTACACTTTTTTGCCACTGTTTCCTTCTCCAGCCACTCTCGTTAGCCACTCGACTGCAGGCGATGGGTAGCAGTTATAGTTATTGCTAGCTGCTTGCTCTTTATCCTTCAGTGTCACTCACCTTCCCCAGGTCGTCGTGCTAATGTCGCAGAGTAGAATTTCTTCATTGTTACAGGTCAGTTTCCTTCTCTAGCCGCTCGTGTTAGCACCTTGGTTGCATGCTATGGCTATATGGAGTATAACTGCCTTAAATAATGAGTAAAGCTCCTCCCAAAAACAAGTAGTACTCAATCATCCTGGAAGGGGGATTACCGCATGTGCGGTCCCTTCTCAAGGTTTCTTTCTTTCCCTCATGCTGAGGTTTTTGAGTTTTTCCTTGCCCTCATGTAGGTTTTAGATCAGGGGATAGTGTCATAATAGTCTGTAGTGGTCTGTGTAACCCTTTGAGACCCCTTGTGATTAAGGGTGCTACAAATAAACATGACTTGACTTGACTCATCCTGGGGTTTTTGAGTTTTTCTTTGCCCTCATGTAGGTTTTAGATCAGGGGATGGAGTAATAATAGTCAGTAGTTTGCAATAATCTGTAGTCTACATATATATATATATTGGTCATGTAACCTGCGGCGCTAATTAGCAAATTGGAGGGAATGGAAAGGAAAGCACACGTGCGTCTCTTTCGATAACGACACAAAAGCGCAATCATCGGGAAAAAAAATTGCGCAGCCGCTTGCTAGCGCGTGCTACGCTCGTGAGATTAGCGGAGACAATTGCACCGTTTGGAAGACGGGACGGGAAATCACGATGACTTAAGTCCGTACGTTAATCGCCACGAACAAAAGTGCTTTGTTGGCTGTTTATTATTCAGGTCACGTACGAAGAAACATGGCTGGACATGTGCAAAAATTCTTGGATGCTCAAAGAAAAGTGAAAAGGAAATCAGTGTATTAAATATAACAATAGATAGATAGAAAGATAGATTAGAGGGAAAAAGAGAGAGAGAAAGATGGATTGATTAGAGAGAAAAAGAGATAGACAGATAGATAGATATAGATAGATACTTTATTCATCCCCGTAGGGAAATTCACACTTCCAGCAGTCTCCTTTTGTTGTTTATTAACAGATTAACAGGATGGCCTCGGGGTGCTGTGTTGTAGTTTAGCCGCAGCGGAGTGGATGACGTCACACTCTAGGCCAAAGGTTTGACGTCCCTGCAGCAGATGGAAATCTTTGTGCCCAGGGTTACACCACTTCAATGTTCACGTAGATAGCCAGTCCATCTCCTCTCCGCTTCCCGCAGGCTTTCGTGTCTCTGTCTGCCCTAACAGCGCTCCAGTTAGCTTCCGGGATGCTAGACGTTTCCATAAAACACAGCACACTGCACTCCCTGTACGCTTTAATGTTTTTAACCGGTACAGCCAGTTCGTCAGTCTTATTTGTTCACATTTAGCATGATTACGGACGGTACCGAAGACTTATAACGCCGCTAGCCGCTTAGCTAGCTCCGGCTCTCCATCCACGATATGGCCCCCTCATCACGCCGGCACGAGAATTCTTCAGGGCAAGGAGTTGATTCCTCGAATAAACGCATTTTTGTGCGTTAAAACCCATAACGATAGGATAGAAAGTAATCCAAAGTGTAGTTGTCAAACGGGACGAAAAGCACCGAAGATAGAAGCAGACGCCTGTGATCCACTATCCTCGGTCAGCTCAGGCCAACAATCCACTATCCACATTCGACTAATGCAGAGGCCAGCAGAGCAATGTTTTTCCGTACTGGCTGCCAAAACGTGCATTGTGGCATGTCTAAAATGAACTGCACTGTTTTTGCTGTGATCCATTATCTCCAGCTGACAGCAGGTGCCAAGAAAGCAAATTTGTGTCATAAGTGGAGTTTTTTTTCCTGTCCTTTCCAACTGAAATGATCAGCTACTCTGCGCCTCTGATCAATTATCCCCAGTTGACTATTGCAGAGGCCAGCTGAATTTTTTTTTTCTGTAAGAACTGCTGAAGCGTGTTTTGGTGGCACATAAAAAAGAACTGCACTGTTTTGGCTGTAATCCCTTATCTCCGGTGCACTATTGCTGACAGAGGGTGCAGAGACAGCAAATTTGTGTCTTGCGCCACAGCTCTTTTTTGCCATTATTTCCACCTGAAATGACAGCTCCTCTGAGTCCCTGATTAATTATCCCCAGTTGAATATTGCATAGGCCAGCAAAGCACTTTTTTTCTGTACTGGCCGTGAAGCATGCCATTGTGGCCCCGTCTAAATTGAACTGCACTGTTTAGGCCATAAATCATTATCGCCAGTCCAGTATTGCTGAGAGAGCAAATTTGTCTCGTGCGTGGAGGCTCTCTTTTCTGTTCTTTCCAATTAAAAAAAACAGCTCCGGTGCACCTATGATCCATTATCCCCTATTGACTATTGCAGAGGCCAGCAGAGCACTTTTTTCTGTGTACTGGACGCTGAAGTGTGCCATTGTGGCTTGTCTAAAATGAACGGCATTATTTTGGTTGTGATCCATTATGCCCAGTCCAATATTGCTGACAGAGGGTGCCAAGAGAGAAAATTTGTCTCATGCGTGGAGGCTCTCTTTTCTGTTCTTTCTGACTAAAATGAACAGCTCCTGTGCACCGACGATCCATTATCCCCTATCGACTATTACAGAGGCCAGCAGAGCACTTTTTTGTGTACTGAAAGCTGAAGTGTGCCATTGTGGCTTGTCTAAAATGAACTGCACTGATTTGGTTGTGATCCATTATCCCCAGTCCACTACTGCTGACAGATGGTGCCAAGATAGAAAATTTGTGTCATGCGTGGAGGCTCTCTTTTCTGTTCTTTCCAATTAAAATAAACAGCTCCGGTGCACTTACGATCCATTATTCTCTATTGACTATTGCAGAGGCAAGCAGAGCACTTTTTTGTGTACTGGATGCTTAAGTGTGCCCTTGTGGCTTGTCTAAAATGAACTGCACTATTTTGGTTGAGATCCATTATCCCCAGTTCACTATTGCTGACAGAGGGTGCCAAGAGAAAAATTTGTCTCATGCGTGGAGGCTCTCTTTTCTGTTCATTCTGACTAAAATAAACAGCTCCTGTGCACCTACGATCCATTATCCCCTATTGCAGAGGCCAGCAGAGCACTTTTTTTGTGTACTGGACGCTGAAGTCTGCCATTGTGGCTTGTCTGAAATGAACTGCACTGATTTGGTTGTGATCCATTATCCCCAGGCCACTACTGCTGACAGAGGGTGCCAAGAGAGAAAATATGTGTCCTGCGTGGAGGCTCTCTTTTCTGTTCTTTCCAATTAAAATAAACAGCTCCGGTGCACTTACGATCCATTATTCTCTATTGACTATTGCAGAGGCAAGCAGAGCACTTTTTTGTGTACTGGATGCTTAAGTGTGCCCTTGTGGCTCGTCTAAAATGAACTGCATTATTTTGGTTGTGATCCATTATCCCCAGTTCACTATTACTGACAGAGGGTGCCAAGAGAGAAAATTTGTCTCATGCGTGGAGGCTCTGTTTCTGTTCTTTCCAATTAAAATAAACAGCTCCTGTGCACCTACGATCCATTATTCCCTATTGACTATTGCAGAGACCAGCAGAGCACTTTTTTGTGTACTGGACGCTGAAGTGTGCCATTGTGGCTTGTCTAAAATGAACTGCACTGATTTGGTTGTGATCCATTATCCCCGGTCCACTACTGCTGACAGAGGGTGCCAAGATAGACAATTTGTGTCATGCGTGGAGGCTCTCTTTTCTGTTCTTTCCAATTAAAATAAACAGCTCCTGTGCACCTACGCTCCATTATCCCCGGTTGACTGGCAGAACGCAGGTTAAATATAGATTATTTTTCGCATATCAGGGGAGGTTCTGTTCTCTATCGCCGCGATAAACAGGGGATAACAGTATAGCCTCTTGGACTTTCTCCACGCTCCCTTATTTTACGTTTGTTACGAGTCTGGAAAGTTTTTATTCTTATTTTCATTTGATTTTTTGGGGTGGTTACGACTTAGTGTAAAAAAAGTTTTTCAAGCATGGGTCTAGCACACACCTGGGGAAAGTATGGCCTGCTGACATTTTGGGGAACGGCCCTGGGGAGGATTTTTACGAAGCTGTAACATTTCCTGCTCCTTGATAATGACATTGAGGGAGAAAAGCCGAAAACAAAATGTCTTACGTGTAGTATCGTGATGGGAACATCACAGCCATTATCATTGTCATTTCAATAAAGGTTGTATTATTGACTGAAAAGTAACACTTTAGTGTTTTCTTTGTTGTGTTTTCGGTTTTGTGTATCTGATACAGTATATAAGCGTCCCTATGGCCTCTGAAGGGGGATCGATAAGTGCGGGGTCTCAGAGGAATCGTCCTAGGTAAACAACAAGCTCAAACACCGTTTAAGATTTTGAAAGCCCGCAGGATCCATTGTAATTAGAAGCTTGATGTGTGATAAAGTTGCTTTAGACATGGCAATCCTTTTTTGTTCCTTCTTTTTTCCCTTTTCTCTGTCTACTATTTTTTTTCTTTTATTCTGTTGTTTTTTACCTCTTTTTTCTTCCTTCTTTTTTGCCTTTTCTATTTCTATTATTTTTCTTTCTTTTTCTTTCTTTTATTATGTCATTTTGCACTCTTTTTTCTTCCCTCTTATCATTTTCTCTTTCTACTATTTTCCCTTTTCTTTCTTTCTTTCTGTTTACCTGTCCTTTTTGCCCTTTTCTCTTTCTATTATTTCTTTTCTTTATTTTTTTATTCTATTGTTTTTCCATCTTTTTTCTTTTTTTCTTTCTTCTTTTTTCCCCCTTTGCTCCTTCTACTATTTCCCCCTTTTTATTTCTTTAATTCTGTCTTTTTTCCTTCCTTTCTCCCTCTTCTCTTTTCACTATTTTTCTTTCATTATTTCTTTCTTTTTTTCTGTCGTTTTGCACTTTTTTTTTCTCCCTTCTTTTATCACTTTTCCTTTTCTACTATTTTTCCCTTTTCTTCATTTCTTTTGTTGTCATTTTTGTACTCTTTTTTTCTTATTTTCTTCCCTCTTTTATTCCTTTTCTCTTTCCACTATTTTTTCCTTTTTTCTTTATTTCTTTCTTTTATTCTATTGGTGTTGCCATCTTCTTTCTTTTTTCCTTCCTTCTTTTTCTCTTTTCTCTATTTACTAACTTTTCCCTTTTCTTTCTTTAATTCTGTCGATTTTGCTCTTTTTTCCCTTCTTTTTTGCCTTTTCTTTTTCTACTATTTTTTCCTTTATTTATTTGTTTTATTCTGTCCTTTTGGATTTTTTTTCTTTCTTCTTTTTCCCCTTTTCTCTCTCCTAGTTTTTCCTTTTCTTTCTTTATTTCTTTCTTTTATTCTGTCCTTTTTGCCCTCTTTTTCGACCTTCTTTTATTGCTTTTCTCGTTCTACTTTTTTCCCCTTTTCTTTTCATTTTTGCCCACTTCTTTCTCTCTTCAGCTATTTTTTATTTTTCTTTCTTTTTTTCTTTCTTTTATTCTGTTGCTTTCTGACCATGGTTCTTTTTATCTTTACCTACTTATTGTTTTTCATCTTTTTTCTCTTTGTGGATGTCGATACCGTCAATGGCAGTAAACACGTCCAAGGGACATTTTAGCGACGGCAACCTATCGTGACAATTGAACTTCGACAAATGGCCGACTCGGCGGAAAAGGAAATTAATTCCCCGAGCGTCTTAACGGCTGACTTGACTTTAACGGCGTTGCTGCTTGAGCGTCCCACAATATTTGCGCAAGGATATTAGTTCGGCGCCATTGAGAAGGTTCCGGTCCACAAAGAGGACTTTGCTCCAGACGACGCGGGATCCATTCAGAACCGACGTCCTGTTCAACGTATTCACCTTGAATCCGCCCTAACGGTTTCCTAGAAAATACAACCTTTACACTTTACGAGGTGAGGAAATCGCTTTCTCGTGTCAATGTCAATTATAAAGTCAGATCATGTTTATTGGTATAGTCCTTAATCACAAAGAGTCTCAAAGCCCTGCACAGACCAAAGACTAATGCAAACTGCAGACTACTATTACAGCATACCCTGATCTAAAACCAACATGAGGGCAAGGAAAAACTCAAAAACCTCAACATGAGGAAAATGAAGAAACCTTGAAAAGGGACTGTCATATTTATTTTCAAAGTCCTTAATCACAAAAAGTCTCAAAGAGCTGCACAGACCACAGATTATTGCAAACCACAGACTATTATTACACCATCACCTGATCTAAAACCTACATGAGGGCAAGGAAAATCTCAAAAACCTCAACATGAGGAAAATGAAGAAACCTTGAGAAGGGACCATCATATTTATTATCAAAGCCCTTTATCACAAAAAGTCTCAAAGCCCCGCACAGACCAAAGACTAATGCAAACTGCAGACTATTATTACAGCATACCCTGATCTAAAACCAACATGAGGGCAAGAAAAATCTCAAAAACCTCAACATGAGGAAAATGAAAAAAACTTGAGAAGAGACCGTCATATTTATTTTCAAAGCCCTTTATCACAAAAAGTCCCAAAGAGCTGCAGAGACCACAAATTATTGCAAACTACAGACTATTTTTAAACCATCCCCTGATCTAAAACCTACACGAGGGCAAGGAAAAACTCAAAAATCCCAGGATGAGTCAAGTCATGTTTATTTGTGACAGCCTTAATCACAAAAAGTCTCAAAGAGCTGCACAGATCATAGATTATTGCAAACCAAAGATTATTATGACACCATCCCCTGTTTTAAAACCTACATGAGGGCAAGGGACAACTATAAAACCTCAGGCTGAGTCAATTTAAGTCATGTTTATTTGTATAGCCCTTAATAAGAAGGAGTCTCAAAGGGCTGCACAGACCAGAGACTATTGCCAACTACAGACTATTATTACACCCTCCCCTCATCTAAAACCTACATTAGGGCAAGGAATATCTCAAAAACCTCAACATGAGGTAAATAAAGAAACCGTGAGAAGGGACCGTCATATTTTCAAATCCCTCGCGATCAAATTGCTCTGGGTGCTTGGCTAGCGGTTTTGGGTGTTTACAGTTTGTTCAGCGGGTTTTCATCATTTTTTAACGATCTTCCATATAAAGGATTTGCTATTGCTAAATTGCTAAAATTCGTCCTATGCTGTCTCAGTCAGATGCGAAGATTATAATTCACGCGTTAGTTACTTCCCGTCTCGATCACTGTAATGCACTACTCTCCGGATTCCGGAAGTCCTAAATCAAGAGCCTTCAGCTGGTACAAAATACTGCAGCGGTGCTTTTAACTAAGACAAGAACATTTGATCACATGACCCCGATTTTAGCTAACCTGCATTGGCTCCCTGTTAACTTAAGATGTGATTTTAAGCTTCTGTGGTAGTATACAAAATCATGTATGGACTTGCTCACTCATATCTTTCAGATTTAATTTCCCCCTATGTTCCGGTTCGGAGCCTTCATCTGAAAACACTGATCTACTAGTGATCCAAGAGCCAAGAAGAAATCCGCAGGTTTGAGAGCGTTCTCCATTCGGGGCCCGGGGCTGTGGAATGCTTTGCCCCCTGAGATCCGATCTGCAACCTCAGTGAAACTGTTTAAATCTAGGCTTAAAACGCACTTCTACTCTATAGCATATGAATAATCTACATTTTATGGTGATAATATCTGCATTATTTGCCCTCATGTAGGTTTTAGATGAGGGAATGGTGTCATAATAGTCCGTTATAATAGTTTGCAATAATCTGTGGTCTGTGCAGCCCTTTGAGACTCTTTGTGATTAAGGGCTATACAAATAAACATGACTTGACTCGATTGAAATCGTGCACAACGAGGCCACAAACAATGGCTATAGTAAACAGCCAGGAAGTTAGACGTAGAAAACGGTAATACGTGAAAATGTCCCGCCTGACCCGTCCTTGGTTTTTGAATAGTTCTATTGAACCGGCTTCTGATTAGCCCGATCGATAGGCTATTGTGCAGCGATCTCAGGCTTTTGTTTGGCGTCTCTCGGCAGCCGGCAGAGCTTCGTAAACATTTCGGGATCGATACGAGCGTTCCTTCTGTTGAATGGGAACAAAAGAGCGCCCCCTATGTAAGGATATACGTCTTGGGTTTACACTGTGACCAGCCACCAAAAACCCAGGATGTCATCCGGGAAAAGCTGGGTGCAATTCATCGCATCGTTTTAAACACTGCCTCTTCCAAGGTGTGGTTATGCTGGGAGCACTGCAGCGGACAGGAATAAATAAAGAGAGTCATCAACACAGCCCAAAAGATCATCGGCTGCTCTCTGCCCAGTCGAGGAGACATTGACGGCTCGCGATACCGTAGCAGAGCCATTTACGTCATTAAAGACCATTCAAGAGACCACTTCTTTGACTTGTTGCCCTCTGATTGGCTCTAGAGGTCCCTCCAAACTAGGACGACAGGCCATCACCACCCTAAACGAGCACACAAAATTGTGAAAACATATATTGCGAACATTTTGGTTTGTTTTTCTTTTGTTGTTGCTGAATGAAACTCTGACAAATACTGGACAAAACTATGGTAAAAATATAAAATATATATATATATTATATTATATACAATGTAAATTATATTTATCTTATTTATTACTGCTTCTAAATGTTATTGCACTTATTTTAATTGCACTATTATTATAACACACTATTCTTATTTGCATTGTTAATTTTTAGGGCCTATTTATCCTGAAAGCCTTTTACCCTTAATTTGTCTTTTATTACATGTTTTACTCCAGAATGCCATGTCTAATCTCTTTACATACAATGATACACAACGTTGATATCAATGACAATAAAGGAAATTGTATTCTATTCTTTTTTTCCCTTCTCTAGTTCTCTCCTTTCTGTTATTTCATATATTTTCTCTTTTCTGTTTCTTTCGCTCCTGTTTTCTCTTAATATTTTTTTATGTTGCGCTATTTTCCATTTTTCCCCTAGATTTGCTGTCTTTGTTTTCTCTCCTTTATAATTTTTTTCAACTTATTCTATTTCCCTTTTTTTCCATTTTGTATCTTTCTTTATTCTTTTTCCCCAACTTTTGTCCTCTTTGTTTCTTCCAATTTCCACTTTCCCCTACACTTCCTTTCTTCCTTTTTCTTTTCTTTTTAAATTTTCCCTTTTTCTTTTCATTCTTCCCTTTTTTCCTATTTTGTGTTCTCCTTTAATTTTTCCACTTTTTCCCTTTTCAATTTTTTTTTTCTCCCCTTTCCCATTATTCTTTTTTCATGTTTTTCTTTCATCCATGTTATTATTACTCCCAAGGACACTGGAATAGGGTTAATATATCCTGTAGTTTTTTTTTTTAGAGCTTCAATTTTTCAGGTTTCTTTTTTCCTTTTTTTCCTTTTCCTTGTTTTTTTTTCTCTGTTTCTAACTCTCTCCTTTCCCCCTTTTTTCCTTCTTACCCTCCTCCAGACTATTTATTTCATCTTTTTTTCTTTTTAAACACATCAATACATGAAGGACTTTTGAAGGGCGGACGCATGTTGATGTATAAACACTCGGCGATCAATACCACCGCTGTTTGGGAACAAAAGAGCGCCCCCTTATGTGTAAATATTTGTCTTGGGCTTACACGGTGACCACCGACCCAAAATGGAGAGTGCCATCCATCACCTGGTTTTAAAGACTGCTACATGACAGATGAGATCATCATAAGTACGTAGCCACGTCCCAGCAGTCCTCATTACGCTACCCGGGCTACGAGTCTTTGACACCGCCGGATAAATCACCGGCAGAGCTCCGCATCAAAATGCGAAAGGCGAAAGGAAGCCATGAGATAGCACCTGCCGGGAAAATACTGCTGCATAAAAATGACGCCGCCCGACACTCCGCCTTATTTCAAGGTGACGGTCGTTTGGACGGCAATCCATCACAGAATGAGAAACGGGAGGAACGGAACATTTTCTCTCCGAGTATTTGTTATTGTTTGGGGGGAAATGTTATCTATCAAACTGGGTTCCGTCCAGAAGACTTGGTGGTCAGGGAAGGGAATTCGACCTGGGCAACCATTGTTTTGAAAGGAAGTAGGTAGAGCAAGGCATCAGAGTACAGAAGCTGCCATACTTAGGAACGAGAAAGTTCTGGACTATCGTTTGTAAGTTTGTTTAAGGCTTGTATACTGTTGGGAATTAAATATCCAAATGTACCGTTTACCAAATTGTTCGGATGAGTTATCTGACTCCATTAACCAATCGCAACCTACATTCACCCGACAATTTATGCACGCTCCTTTCTTGAGGGAAAAGATGAACAAGAAAGCTGACATTTTCACATGGGGGCAGATTTAATTTCATTAACAATTTCACCAAGTGTACTCCATCGAAAACGGCCAAATTAGTGTCGTTGGAGTCTCTGGGAAGCCCTCTTTTGAAGTCCTTTAGCTCTCTCCTATTCGCCATCTTCTCCCTGCATAATGGCGTGCCAACTCCTCCCATGGGCATGCCAAGGAAGCCCCCCCTGGGCGTCGCGATGTCTGGAATACTCAAAACAACACCGAGCGTTTCTACGTCATCAGGGCCTTTCTGCGTCTGGATGTGCTGATTATTTTATCAGCCTTACGTCCTGTTCCCGCCGTTCCTGTAAACAACATTTTCCACCAGGGTGCCCTGACATTGAACTACAGCCCAGTCAGTGAATATCTGTTGCATTAAATGTAATTTGTAGTCAATCGTATAAAATCCTTTATAGTCAAATGTATTAAATCCTTCAATACATAACCTGTATTGTTTTGTACTCAAAAATAAACATTTCATAAAATAATATGCTCAATAAAGATAAATAAAGTTGAGTTAAACTTACTTTTGGAAGATGGGCTTCAAGAGGTAGGCCACTTCCTCCTCCGTGGTAAAAAATGCCCGAAAAAAAGCGATCCAGCCATTTTCTCAACCGCATCAAGCTTTCTTATTCCACTTTAATTTCAAAAGAAACAACTCGCCTCTTCTTTACACGGACCATATTGAACGGATGCATGAGATATTAAACAATAAAAATGTCAACGTTCTTAGTGCGCTGGAGACACGGTATAGTATGGAAGGATTTTATACCTTTGACTAAAGGATTTTATACATTTGACTATAAAGGATTTTATACATTTGACTATAAAGGATTTTATACGATGGAATACAAATTACATTTAATGCAAAAGATATTCACTGCCTGGGCTGTGGGGCAAGGTCAGGGCACCCTAGTAGAAAATGTTGTTTACAGGACCAGCAGGAACAGGACGTAAGGCTGATAAGATAATCAGCACATCCCTGATGACGTAAAAAGCTCAGTGTTGTTTTGAACATTCCAGACATCGCAGCAAGGTGGTGGAGCCCACGTTGGGCTTCCTTGGATCGCCCATGGGAGGAGCCGGCACAACATCTTGCGGGGAGACTTGGGCCAATAAGGAGAGAGCTAAGGACTTCAGAAGAAGGCTTCCCAGACTCCAACGACACTAATTCGGCTATTTTCGATGGAGTACACTTAGTTAAATTGTTAATGAAATTAAATCTGCCCCCGTGTGGAAATGTCGGCTTTCCTGTTCATCTTTTCCGTCAACAAACGAGCGCGCATTAATTGTTGGGTGAATGTAGGTCGTGTTTGGTTAATGGAGTCAGATAACCAATTCGAACAATTTGGTAAACGGTACATTTTGATATTAAATACCTAACAATTCTTATAAACGAGATCGTTCGTAACATGAATTTGTTCATAAGTTGCTTCAGTGCTATATTTTGTTTAAGCTTTATATAGGTTTGTTTAAGGCTTGAATACGTAACCTGCATTGTTTTGTACTAAAAAATAAACATATCATAAAACATTATGCTCCATAAAGATAAATAAAGTTGAGTTTAACTTAGTTTTGGAAGATGCGCTTCCAGAGTTAGGCCACTTCCTCCTTCGTGGTAAAAAGTGGCCAAAAAAAAAGTGATCCAACCATTTTCTCAAACGCATCAAGCTTTCTTTTTCCATTTATATTTCAAAAGAAACTGCCCGCCTCTTCTTTATACTTTACACCAACAATATCAAATGGATGCATGAGATATTAAACAATAAAAATGTTAAGGTTCTTATCGTGCTAGAGATACAGTGCAGTGTGTATACACACAAACTAGGAAGAGGAAGCGGATTTCTTCTTGGGGGTGGATGCTGGGTGACCTCTCACAGCGCCACGCGGTGGAAAGATTCGCTACAGTACTGTCCTGTGTAAGGTTTATATAGGTTTGTTTAGGGCTTGTAAACGTAACCTGTATTTTTTTTACAAAAAAAATAAACATATCATAAAATAATATGCTCAATAAAGATAAATAAAGAGTTTAACTTACTTTTGGATAATGGGCTTCAAGAGTTAGGCCGCTTCTTCCTTCGTGGTAGAAAATAGTTGAAAAAAAAAGCAATCCAATTTTCTCAACCGCATCAAGCTTTCTTATTCCATTTTCATTTCAAAAGAAATGGCTCGCCACTTCTTTACCCAAACAATATTGAATGGATGCACGAGATATTAAACAAAAAATGTCAACGTTCTTAGTGCGCTGGAGATACAGTATAGTATATTTAACAGCGCCACAAGGTGGAAAGAAGCACTACAGTACTGTCCTCTATTTGGAAAAAGGTACACACAATACAAAATCTAACTTACAGCAATGTACGGATATTTTTCGACAATCCAAAAACATTTTTTGTATCTACCATTTTTCAAAAGTCGAATGGTCAGAGGTAGGGGAGCTTCCGTATATACCTTTCTCAACTTTGAGCTGAAAAAGGAGGAAGCTGTTTTACTCATTCCTAGTAGGGCTGCACGATTCACCCAAATCCAATCGATATCGCAATGTGATGTGTTGCGATTGTGAAATCGCGGGGTCATTTCACCCGCGTGTGTACAGGCGTCCTTTGTTCTAATAATGAAAATGATGAAAGTCAGAAAAGGACTGTTTCAAGTACAGTCCATATGCCAAACTCCCACAAAGATGAAAAACGAAGAGCTTATTCGAGTGAGTCAACGAATTTCACATACTTGCACGTGCAACAAAAGGAGCTTGACAATCGCTGCAAACATGATTTCAGCCAGGAGGTGGCATCAGCGTGCGGAATATTTTAAAGTTACAGACACCACTATAAATATCAGTTGAAAACTACTGAAAATGGGGCGGCACGGCGGCTGTGTGGTTAGCGCGGAGGTTCAGGGTTCTAATCCAGCTACTGCAGCCTCCCCGCGTGGAGTTTGCATGTTCTCCCAGTGCCTGCGTGGGTTTCCTCCGGGCACTCTGTTTTTCCGCCCACATTTCCAGTTCAAAAATGTCCCTAGCTGTGAATGAGTGAGTGAGTTGTCTGTCTCTGCTCTGTGATTGGCTGGCAACCAGCTCAGGGTGTCCCCAGCCCACTGCCTGAGGATAGCTGGGATGGGCTCCAGCACCCCCGCGACCCTACTGAGGATAAGCGGTGCAGATAATGGATGAAGTACTCAAATGAATCCTAAAAAAAATACTGCAATCCGCCACAAGTTGGGGACTGTAACTTTCCAAGAAAAAAAAAAAAGCTAGAGGACATCCCCTAATGCAATCACGGAGGCAGGGAGGCAATTTCCTCTGCCCTTTAAGAAACATTCAATAAAAAGCAAATTAGCCCCTAAATGCACCATTCCTTTTCCTGCCCTAATATGTCCCTACACAGCATCCTTACTTTTGTCTCTTGAAGTTTGACGCCAATTACATCTTAAGAGACAAAATGAGCATCTCAAGGAAATAATCGCTTGTCCAAATCAACCCCCCGCCATCATTCCAAAGAAGAGGCGGTCGCGTTTTAGTAGGAAAAACACGACAGGAACTTGATTTTGTAGACGCAACATAAATAACTAGTGCAGAAAATGCTAATTTGTAGCAAGAGAGATCCTCTGCAGCTCATTTTATGGATTTCTTTCGAAGATACTGTAATCCCTTGGTTGGGTTGGAATATATTTTCCGTTATCCCAAATAGCTCTTTGCTGCGAGCGGGGCTGGCAAAGTGCGATTTTGTGGGGCTTAGTGGCTCTTTTTTTCCATTCGGTCCGGTAAAAAGTGAACTGCACCCTTTCGGCTGCAATCAATTATTCCCAATTCCATATTGCTGCAGGAAGGGACCAGCAGAAGGCAATTTTGGCAGGAGGTGTGCCCTTCTAGAGGGCCTAAAATGAAATGCTTGGTTGTGGGTGCAATCAGTTATCCCCAGTCGAGTACTGCTGAGAGCAGGAGCAGGCGGAATGCTTTGTCAGGGGGCGTGCCCTTTTAGCCGGCCTGAATTGAAATGCTCGATCTCCATTATCCCCAGTCGACTACTACTCACAGCAAGGACCAGCAAAAGGCGCTTTTGCCGGGCGAGGTGCCGTTACGGCCTGCTAAAAATGAATGCACAATAGTGGCCATGATCCATTACCCCCAGTCAAATCTTTCTGAGAACAAGGACCAGCAAAAGGCACTTTTGTCAGGCGAGGTGCCGTTACTCCCTGCTAAAGATGAATGCACAATTGTGGCCATGATCCATTATCCCCAGTCAAATATTTCTGAGAGCAAGGACCGGCAAAAGGCACTTTTGTCAGGCGAGGTGCGGTTACTGCCTGCTAAAAATGAATGCAAAATTGTGGCCATGATCCATTATCCCCAGTCAAATATTTCTGAGAGCAAGGACCAGCAAAAGGCACTTTTGTCAGGCGGGGGGCCGTTACTGCCTGCTAAAAATGAATGCAAAATTGTGTTCATGATCCATTATCCCCAGTCAAATATTTCTGAGAGCGATCCATCAGCCCCAGGAAACTATTGCTGAGCACAAGGGCCGACAGAAGGCACGTTTGTTAAGAGGCGTGTGGTTAAAATGAAATACAAGATTATTGCCAATGTCTATTATCCCCAGTTGACTATTGCTTGGAACAGTTTCTGGAGAAGCTCGTGATTTTGGGCTGCACAAGAGTGCCATTGTGGCCCCCCCCCTAATTTGAATTGCACCATTTTGGTCTCAATCCATTATTCCGTTTCGACTATTGCTGTGAGCGTAGGCCGGGAAGGGGCATTTGTGTCATGGATAGAAGCTCTTTTTTCCCGTCCTATTTGCCAAAATGAACAGTACTTGTGCAGCCGTGATACATTATCCCCGGGAAACTATTGCTGAGAGCAGGGGCCGTCAGATCGCTTTCTTTTCAGTTTTAGCCGCATAAGTGTGCCATTGTGGCTGCCTAAAATCAACATCACCGTATTGGCTGCGACCCGTTATCCCTTTTTGACTATTGCTATGAGCGTAGGCCAAGAATGCGCATTTGTGTCATGAATAGAAGCTCTTTTCTGTACTATTCGCCAAAGTGAACAGTACCTGTGATACATTATCCCCGGGAGACTATTGCTAAGAGCAGGGGCCGGCAGAGCGCGTTTTTTTTTCTCAGTTTGGGCCGCTGAAGCGTGCCATTGTGGCTGCTTGAAATCAACATCACCGCATTGGCTGCGACCTGTTTTCGACTATTGCTCTGAGCAAGGGTAGAAAGAGCAGATTTGTGTCATGCGTAGCGGCTTTTTCCCCCCATTATTTCCCCCAAAAATGAACAGCACCCTTGCATCCGCGATCCATTATCCCCGGTTGAATATTGCTGCGGGCGGGGACCCGCTTAGGGCATGTTGAAAAGGGGGGTATTTTGCAGATTTCTGATATCGCAAGGGATTCTGGTTCCATTATCTACAATAAATGAGAAATTACAGTATTCACAAGTGCCTTTCTGTTTCCATGAGGAAAAAAAAAGTGTCAGGCCTGTGATATGAAAGGGGGTCTTTAACTCTGCCGTGAATTCCAAGCCGACAAAGAGAATTTTCCAAAATAAAGGTGAGGGTGTCAGCTATGTTCTCCCTTCTTTTTTAACGACGCGACATCGAGCACGAGTGCCAAGGTTTATTAAAATTCGCACTTCTCTGATGCAAGTCGCGACGCTATTCACACTCGGCTGTCCGAGGAGGCAATTTAGCAAGCGCGTCATCCTCCTTTTTCATCGTGATGATTTAAGACACTGTTTGGATGTCTCGTTTTCTTCCTCCAACTTTAAAAACTAACTATTGGTTTTTGTACACTTTATTTATTCTGAAGCCATTTACTTCTCTTTTGCATTTTGGTCCCGAAAGAGGTTTTCAGTTAAGGCAGACTATATTTCATTATATTCATTTACATTTATTTTTTATCTCAATTTTTAGACATTTTTATTTTATTTTCAATTTGCAGTTGTCTCTTTACAATGTCTGGATTGTCTCCTGTATTTTCCTCCTTTCTGCCAACAATATCTGTGTTTTGTACTTTTTTCATTTCAATCCATTCCGTTTTTTTTCAATTCAACATTCATTTCTTTTATTTTATATGATATAATTTATCTTATTTTTCAATTGATATATTTTTTTCCACCTTTTTATTTTTATTTTTAATTCTTACTCTTGTTTCATATTCAAAGTTTGTTTTTCTTTTACATTTTTATTTTTATTTAACGTATTCATTTTTATTTTAAATTTGAATTTTTGATTTGTATTATAGATTTGCATTCTATTAAAATATAAATATATATTAGGACGCTGTATGGATGTCTTGGTTTTTTCCCCTTTATTAGGGTGTTTTACTTTTTTCCCCAAGTCATTTAGTTTCTCTCTTTTTTTTACTTTGTAAATTTATTTTGTTTTAGATTTTAATTCTACATTTTTATTGTTAGTTTACATTTTTAATTTGGATTTTAGATTTTTATTCTAGATATATGTTCTTATTTTACATTTTAATTTTTTTTTTAGTAATTTTTGGGGGATTTTTATTTTGGATTTATAATATATTCTTATTTTACATTTTTTTTGTAATTTTACATTTGGATTCTTATTTTACATTTGTATAAAGAGTTTATCCTCATTTTTAGAATTTTATTAGACTTTTATCTCCAATTTTTATTTTAGATTTCTAGTTTATTTTATTTTTTTAAAATTTTTTTACTTATTTTAAAATTAAGACACTGTTCGGATGTCACCCCGGTTTTCTTCCTCTCTGCAAACAATGTCTGTGTTTTTTTATTCTCCTCCCCCCGTCATTTCGTGCCCCTTTTTTTCAGTTGAGGCGAAGTTTTTTTATAATGTGTAAATTTCCTTTATTTTAGATTCTATTTTTTTTTTGTTAGTTTACATTTTTATTTTGGATTTGTATTTTAGATCTTTATTCTAGATATATACTCTTGTTTTACATTTTTATTTTAAATTTTTAATCGTAATTTTACATTTGGATTCTTATTTTACATTTGTATAAAGTGTTTATCCTTATTTTTAGACATTTTTCAGATTTGTATCTAAAATTTTTATGTTAGATTTCTAGTTTAAATTTTCACTTTGGATGTTTATTCATATTTTACACTTTTTTTATCAGGGCACTATCTGGATTTTTCCTTTGTTTTTCCTCTCTGCAAACTATTTCTGTATTTTTTTAATATATATTTTTATATTTTTTTTACTCTGTGTATTTCTTTAATTTTATATTTTAATTCTACATTTTCATTGTTAGTTCATATTTTTATTCTCATTTTACATTTATAGTTTTATTTCCGATCTTTATTCTAAATATTTATTCTTGTTTTACATTTTTGTTTTGAGTTTTTGATATGTATTTCGAATTTCCATTTTTGACTTGGCTTTTTAATGTTTTCTTATGACGGACACTGTCAAGATGTCTCCTTAGTTTTCCTCTCTCCAAACATGAACTGAGTTTTGTACATTTATTTTAAATTTTTAAGCCATTTTTGCAGTTGTTTTTTTTAATTTGTATTATTTCACTGTTTCCTCGTGTGGGTCACACTGGTAGGGTGGCTGAAAATCTCGAGGCCAATCTACTGCCATCCAAATAAGGATCCCTCAAGTCCCTTTCCTCACCCCCTTGCCATAATCCTATTTTTCTCTACTATTTCTTATGTTTTTATAGTATTCTATTGTTTTATGTGTTTTATGGTTTTTTTGGTGGGGATAAATGGGGGATTGTATCCGGTGATTGTGCACTGGGGCGGCAGTAGCTCAGGAGGTAAAGCGCTCGTCTTGGGATCAAGAGGTCGCAGTTCGAATCCCGGCTCCTCCGGGTTAAATGTCAAAGTGTCCTTGGGCAAGACGCTGAATCGCTAATGCCACCAATAAGCAGGTAGGTGCCTTGCATGGCTGCATGGCCGCTATCGGTGTGTGAGTGTGTGTGTGAATGGGTAAGTGTGAAGCACATTGTAAAGCGCTTTGGGAGCGCTATATAAATGCAGACCATCCACTGAATATTCAATTCAAAAAATATTTTTTTCAGTTCAGTCTTTTTTAATGTATTCATCTTTTTTATTTTCAGCGTTCGTACATCTTTTTCATGGCCAAATTGAAGCACTTTTAAGGGACTTTCAAAGCCATTTTTTTCTCCAGTAAATTCTCCATTTAAAGAAATCAGGGGTGAATTATGTCTTTTAAAGACTAAATCGGTGTTTTACATCTTTAATCTTGCGTGTGCAATTATAAAGACCTATGATATGAGTGCTTAGGTAAATTGCAAATTTGTTGATCTGAACAATACGTGTGTAAATATTTCTGAGACAAATCTCTCCCCTTATAGGTGTTGGATTAATCGAGGGTAATATATAACTTACATTTTCAGTTGCAGTAAGTTCTTACCATTGCAATTTACTACTAGGAAACCTTCATTTTTGCATGGCCTATAATAAATGTCCATAAATGATAAACAACTCTTGCACTAATCCCCATTTTATGGTGCCCGGTTTTGGTGCAGCATGCACCTGTCATCTTGGGCGCCACCCATAGGAGGCGATGACGCTTCACAGGACAATGCCCTACAAGCTAATGCCAGCTAACGATAATCACGAGGGAAAAAGGAATGCAATGGCAAAGCGAAGCCGCCATCGAGCAACGTCGGTGTCAGTTTTGAGTAGACTTGTTGAAAAACACTGCAACAATTTCAAGCATTTACAAGCACTTCACCCAAAATTCAACCACCTATCAATCCTTGAAAAGACACATCAAAATTCAAGCATTTTCACGGATTTCAAGCATCCGTACGAACCCTGTATTTTATAATTATTGCATTTCATTCGAAGGTAAAGGATAAATCAGTCCTTTCTACTTCTTCTTGGCAGTGCTACAGAAAAAATACAATCAGAAAAGTTAGGAAAGTTTAGTTATGGAGTGATGATGTACATAAATCCTTGGGCATGGATGAAAGCAGCATAAATAGAATGCGGGGCGGGTTTGTGATCTATCACAGCGGGAGAGGAACCGCTTTAGAACAGCGTGGGGCAACTTAACCGGAGAGAGCCTCCAACTTTGTGAAAAATGCCGCTGAGATCGCATCAACTACAGGCGGATATTTTTTTTCTCAAGGTAGTAAAAGAAAAATTTCCGGCTTGGATGGTATTTACCTGCCTTTGGTTCTACGGACTTATTTCCATTCGGGTCCATAAAGACAAATCTTCCCCCGGTGAAGTCTGAGCCGTAGTCGGAAAGGTACAAAAGGGATGTGTAGTCGAAGGAGCCGTAAGTGACCTGAAAAGGTGAAAAATGATGTCATTTTTATGCCACGGACTGCTATTGACGTCAAAACTCTGTTTTCCATTCAAGGCCTGAAGTGGATAAGTTCCCACAAGAGGCCGACAGATTATCGGCACCTATAAATGGGAATTTGACCTAGATCAGTATCTGCATTCTTATTCATTCGATTGGCCAAGTATTTAGGCTCAGATGCAGCCGAGCCTCTCTCCCTCTCTATTCCCTCTCTCTTCCTCGCAAACTTAACGTTAGAGCGGAGTTAACAGCAATTCTTGAATCAATATTGAGATTTTTTTAAGTACCGTATTTTCCGCACTATATGGCGCACCGTGTTATAAGGCGCACCTTGAATGAATGATATATTTTAAAACTTTTGCCATACATAAGACGCACCCCATTATAAGGCACTATAAGTGCATGCTGGTTTAAGATCAGGTAATTGTGCAATTTTGTAATTGTAATCCTGTGCAGTCCTTCGAGACATTTTTGTGATTAAGGGCTATTTACGGTAAATAAATGTGACTTGACTTGACTACAGTAGAGAATGTAGTTACGTTATGCAACCTCTAGAGGTTGCCACGCTAAAGGGAATGTCAACAAAACATTCAAAATGGTCAAACTTTATTGTTAACAAACAAGCTTTCCACAACTCCATTCACTCCCAAAATAAATAAACAGCCGTTTTATTATTTTCTCTGAGGTAAAGCATTTTCGTGACACATCTTTAACATCTTTGAACAACATCAAGGCATATCATTTTAATTTTCCTCCATTTAGTCAACACGCAAAAAAAAAACGTCTGATACTGTTATTTTAAATGAAACGTTAGTGCAATCGCAATACAGTGACACTCGTAATGTGCAAAAACAACAAGTGCAAAACAATAACAATAAAGCGATAACATAATAACTGTAAAATGTAAAACGTAAACACACAAAAGAAAAACAAAGATCACTCTATAAGCTCCTCATCGACGAATCCCTCGAATTCTTCTTCTGCAGTGTTCGAATTGACCATCTCAGTGAATGGGCCATCCAACACGTCCGGCTCCGTTTCATCAAGGTCGTCATTAATTGAGTCAGTGTCGCTGATGTTGTCTGGCTGTTGGGGGACAATTCCCGTCTTCTTGAAAGCTCGGACCACAGTTGAGACTGATATATCAGCCCATGCATTTACGATCCACTGACAGATGGTGGCGTATGTCGCCCGGCGCTGTCTCCCCATCTTGGTGAACGTGTGTTCGCCTTCAAATGCACGTATGAAAGAGAATCGTTGTTTAATATTTCCCAGTATGCACAGCGCGAAAAATGGAGTCGGCGGCTGTTTCTCGTAGTTGCGAGACCTTGCGAATTTAATATTGAGCCATATATAAGGCGCACTGTGTTATAACGCGCATGGTCAGCTTTTGAAAAAAATGTAGACTTTTAGGTGCGCCTTATAGTGTGGAAAATACGGTATGTGGTAGATACGTGTGTATGTGATTTAAGCCCCCAATGGCGGTCACGAGTCCGCCACCAGTACCCCGGTTTTATGCCCACAGTTTCCCAAACACCAGCCCCCAAGGCCCCAAACATTAGCCCGGTTTTAAGTCACTAGTGGTGGGCACAAATTCCCAAACACTAGCCTGGTTTTCAGCCACTAGTGGCGGGCACACGTCCCCAAACACTAGCCCGGTTTTACGCCCACAAGTCCCCAAACACTAGCCCGGTTTTCAGCCACCAGTGGCGGGCCCGAATCCCCAAACACTAGCCCGGTTTTACGCCCACAAGTCCCCCAACACAAGCCCGGTATTCAGCCACTAGTGGCGGGCACAAATCCCCAAACACTAGCCCAGTTTTATGCCTACAAGTCCCCAAACACTAGCCCGGTTTTGAGCCACTAGTGGCGGGCACAAATCCCCAAACACTAGCCCGGTTTTATGCCCACAAGTCCCCAAACAAAACTCTACAAATACATGTCTGTACCATGTCACCAGACACTAACATAGGTCATACCACATATCATTCTCAAACTTGGGATTCAAGATACGATGACCATTTCAAAACCTACTCATCACGAAAACATCACGATCAGTCTGAAACAAGATACCTGAAAACTATAAAGCTGGCATAACTCACCAAAGACATCGTCCTGCGGCCATCAATTTCAATGAAAGTACGCAACTATAGCCTCCTTACATCCGCAAGAGTCTAGTGAATCCAACCATGTAAAATATTCACTCCAAAAAACACGATGATGCCGACAGATAAAAAATATCCGCCTAAAAGCATGTCTCCTTCATTCGAGGTTCTTTTTTTGTTGTTGTTCGTTTCGTTCTAAAACTCCCCTTTAAATATAAACAGGGTCATCAGATGACTTCCGGTTCATCCGGTTGCCTCTAAGCTTCCAATTGACACCACTCTCGACCAAAAGTAGGCTTTATTTCCTTGGTCCACAGCTCCCGTTAGCCTATACGGGCTCGTTTGAAAAGAAAGATCGTCTCCTGAAGTTCTAAATACCTTTAGCCAGTAGTCACCAAATCGAATGATGAGTGACACATTGGTTAGCACCGTTAAACATTTACAACTCAATGGCTAAAAAAATGTCCAAAGTAAAACAAATTTGCAAACGTTTTAGTGTAGTAAAGTGGTTGTCTACAAATGGCCACTTTTGGAAACGCCTAGACCTACCCATAGAAAAAGGTGTGAGGTACCAGATAAGGTTGCTATTGTCTCACCTGTTTTCCAGCTAAGATGCCAATGCTACACTCAATTGCAGGAAATTGCATAGAGAAATTCAGACTTGAATAAAGACCTTCTATTAGCAATTGCAGTGATTATTTCAGTTTGGGACAAAACTTCAGAGTTTCACCTTTAAATACATAGCAAAACTGTCCATCGTCTTCAAAATGCTCAAGAACAGTATTCATTTTACTTTGGGTACGTCTGGGATCGGGATTTTAGGCAAATTTCACAAGAACTTGTTTTAGGGACGCACGTCCAGGTGGAGACTGATATAACTCTTATTATACCATCAGTTCATCAATCAAGTGTGTGTTTGAGATTTTTTTATTTTTTCCAGCAGCCTTTCCAGCAGCTCAGTGTTATTTCGCTCTTTTTGTGATTTATTGTTTTAATTGTCTGCTTCGCGTAAGCGGCGCTGCCACGAGCGGCTGCCTTTTCCAGCAGCTGCCCTATTGTTTTATTGTCTGCTCCTATCTTCGGTGTTTTTTCTTCCCGTTTTGACAACTACACTATGGATTACTTCTATCCTATGGACATGGGTTTTAACGCACAAGAAATGCGTGTATTCAAGGAATTTCAACTCCTTGCCCTGAAAAATTCTCGTGCCGGCGTGATGAAGGGGCCTATCGTGGAAGAAAAGCCGGAGCTAGCGAAGCGGCTAGCGGCGTTATAAGTCTTCGGTACCATCCGTAATCATGGTAAATGCGAACTCACGACCAAATAAGATCATCGAGTGCTGGTGGAAAACATCGAAGCGCACGGGGAGCGCAGTTGCTGTGTTTTGCGGAAACGTGGCTCACGTTTAGCATTCCGGACGCTAACGTGTAGCCACCCGGAGCTACCCGGAGCAATCCGGCTTCAACGCCGCTAAACAGAGACACGAAAGCCGGGGGGAATCGGAGAGGAGGCGGACTTGCTAACACGAGGTGGTGTATCCCTGGATTTTCACAAAGAAAAGTTTTCCATCTGCCGCAGGGATGTCGAATTTTTGGACTGGCGTGACGTCATCCACTTCGCTACAAGCACCCCTAGGGCATCATGTTTATCTGTTAATAAACAACGGGGTAAACTGCTGGAAGTGTGAATTTCCCTACGGGGATGAATAAAGTATCTATCTATCTATCTATCTATCTATCTATCTATCTATCTTCTATCTTCGATGTTTTTCGCCCCAGTTTGACAACTACACTTTGGATTACTTTCTACCCTATCGTTATGGGTTTTAACGCACAAAAATGCGTTTATTCGAGGAATCAACTCCTTGCCCTGAGGAATTCTCGTGCAAAACGTGATGAGGGGGCCCTATCGTGGATGCAGAGCTGGAGCTAAGATGAAGGCTAAGCGGCTAGCGGCGTTATAAGCCTTCGGTAAATGTGAACTCTCTACCAAATAAGACCGACGAACTGGCTGTGCTGGCGAAAAACATCAAAGCGTACAGGGAGTGCAGTTTGCTGCGTTTGACGGAAACGTGGCTCACATCTAGCATCCTGGACGCTAACGTGGAGCTACCCAGCTTCAGCGCTATTAGGGCAGACAGAGACAAAAAAGCCTGCGGGAAGCGGAGAGGAGTCGGACTCGCTATCTTTGTGAACACGAAGTGGTGTAACACTGGGCACTATGATTTCCATCTGCTGCAGGGACGTCGAACTTTTGGACTAGCGTGTGACGTCATCCACTCCGCTGTTGCTAAACTACAACACAGCACCCCGAGGCCATCCTGTTAATCTGTTAATAAACAACAAAAGGATACCGCTGGAAGTGTGAATTTCCCTACGGGGATGAATAAAGTATCTATGTATCTATCTATTTATCAATCTATCTATCCAAAAGGCAAGCTAAATTGGAAGGCTGAGTGATTCGCTGATACCATAAGATTAGTTCGCCAATCCGGCTCTAAAAGAGGAGTGCCAACACTTTTAAATTTGCGTGTTCTGTTGAAATTTTGATTAACTTTTAGTTTTAATTAATCAAAGTCATATTTGTTGTATTGACATTTTTATCATTTATTTTAAAAAAATCCGGGAACTAGCCTAATTTCATTTCCTGCACTTAGTTTTTGGTTTAAGTGAAATAATAGATATGTTAGTCGTGTTAAAATTTACAGTGAAAGGTTTCAGAGAGCTATTAAAGTTTGATTAGAATTTATAACAAGTATTGTTTCTTGCTTTTTGCATGAATAAAAATGTCTTACGTTTATTTTTAAGCTTTTACAGTGAATCAATATCAGGTCCAAAAATAGGTACCGGTAATTGCCCTCCTCTGTATAATATTAATCAGTATTGGCCCAGAAAAACCCGAATCGGTCAATCTTTAGTTCCCACCCGGCCCTGGACACCTTTTCAATACAAACGCTGCCCTACTTAGTTCTTAAGTTGAATTTGTTCGTAAGTTACTTCAGTGCTATATTTTATATGTTTAAGGTTTGTATAAGTATGTATAAAGCTTCTCTAAGTATTGTTTTGTACTATAAAATAAACATTTTGGAAATATAATATGCTCTATAAAGATAAATAAAGTTGAGTTTAACTTACTTTTGGAAGATGCGCTTCAAGAGGTCAACCTCCGTAGTAAAAAGTGGCCGAAAAATTGCGTTCCCACCATTTTCTCAACCGCATCAAGCTTTCTTATTCCACTTTCATTTCAAAAGAAACAGTTCCCGTTTTCTTTACACTTTACACCAATCATATTGAATGAATGCACGAGATATTAAACAATAAAAATGTTCTTGGCGCGCTGGAGATACAGTATGTTTACACACGAACTAGGAAGAGGAAGTGAATTTCTTCTTCGGGGTAGATGCTGGGTGACCTCTAACAGCGCCACACGCTGGTAGTGGCGGAAAGAAGCACTACGGTGATGTCCTGTACACGGAAAAACGTGCACACAATACAAAATCTAACTTACAGCAATGTCCGTATATTTTTCGACATCCCGGAAAAAAATGTTGTATCTACCGTTTTTCGGAAGTCGAATGGTCGTAAGTAGTAGTAGCTTCTGTACAATAGAATTGTCTGTATCTTAATTGATATCAATGTGGTGAAACATTGTATGCAACGTGATTAGAAATGGCACTCCAAAATAAACACGTATAAGGACTTTTAAGAGAAAAAAAAGAAAAAAACTGTCAGAATAATAGGCAAAAATATTTACAACGTAGTCCTTAGAGCACTGGTGGGCAACTTTTGAGTCGCGGGCCGCAGTGGGATAAAAAATTTGGCCAAGGGGCCGATCCTGGAGACATACCCATATACAGACATGAACTGATGTAAATATTACATTTCGTGTGTTATATTATAAAAATATTTTGGATTGAACTTTCTTTTCAACTGTTTAAGAAATAGGCAAAGTCTTGGAAGAATATGTCTTTTCAACTCTTACTTCTCTACAAAACAAAGACAATTAATGGACAGAACTACGGTATCCTTTTCACCTCTTTTCTACATTTTCTTAACTGGTTCTCACTTGGTGGGTTGATGTCCTTGCAGGATGCAAGAAAGTCACACGCAGTTTGATAACGCAACCCATTTGGACTTAAAAAGGGAAGGAACATGGATTTTCGACGGGTGCCGGCATCCATTTTGGTACTTCCCAGACCCACCGCCTGTGAATGTTATCGTACTAAGACAATTATTGGCATAGGTGGAAGCATTAGCCCTGTTTCTGTTATTGAAAAGGGACTGCCAAGATCATGTACCGCGCAAACCTTTTGACCAAACATGGGCACTTTTCTTGTTCCTACAGAAAATTGTGACGATGTCAACTAAATAAAGTCCGGTATTAAATTAAATTAAATGAGATCATCTCTTCTGCTTAATTTATTATGTTCTGCCAGTCCCTGGCCTGGATTTAGGACATATTTTCGCTAACACAACCCCTAGCTGCATAGCAAATCGCATCAAGTTGGTGGCAAGTTTCTCTTTAGCAGATAGCATCAACTTAGCAGTAATGCCACAACCAGAACAGAATCAGGACCCAATTGTGTAACGTTTACCAAAAGTTTTAATGAAAAAAAGAGGAAGGGCTGCTCGCTGGACGCGGGAAGCAAGTCTCTCTCGCAATTGGATTGTGATCTGAATACGGAAGTGGATCTTCCGTAGCGGGCTATGGCGGTGTCAGGGACGGAAAAAACGGGTCGTAAGCCGGGATGGGAGAACAGACGGGGTCGGGATCAAAACAGGTCGTAGCCGGAGACAAACAGGGAGATTAGGAATGGACAGGTGGAAAAACGGGTGGAAAAACGGGACAGGCTGAAATCAGGGTCAAAAAGGCTTGCCTTGTATCAACAGAGGTTTGCAGACGGACTGACAACCGCAGAATGACAGGACTAGGTTTAAATAGGGACAGGGAGCCAATCAGATAGCTCGCAGCGACTGGCGCCAAATGAGCGGGCACAGGTGATTCAAGTTGGTAATCATGACAAGTAAACACTAATTGATATCCCAGGTAATGCTAGTATATCAAACGCTTACTACTAATGTTAGCATTGTAGTTTTGCCTGCTAGCCGCTAATGCTAATGGTTTTGCATTAAGGCATATATATGTTGTTAGCCCCACTGTGTAATATTTGACTACTAAATGGCGCTGTATTGTCTCATGCAAACAAAAACCAGTGCCTATGAGCACAGCGTAGCAGCAAGATGCCCGACAAACATGGCGGTGACTTCCAGGTAGAGATTCCACTATGTCAAGGAAATACCCATGATTTTTTCTAATAAAAATTAACATTAGTGTGACAGTTCGTGTATTTTTGCCTGATATTCAAATCAATGTTTGTTTTTTTGTTTTTTTACTGTTTACAAGTTTTTTGTATCACAAGGAGGCGCTCTATATTACATCCTGCCTCTTTAATCAAGAACAATTAATTTTGATGGAAAAAATATAACTATTTAATTGAAACCTGGCCAATAACAACATGAAATTAGTTACAAATGTTCTGATTGGTCAAACAAAACTTAAAATCTAATTTTTAAAAAATCTTAAGATTATGCTTTTGCTTCCCCAGACATGACTAATCAATTTACGCTAATTTGATTAAGTACAGGGGCGTCACGACGGCTTGGTGGTTAGCGCGCGAGAGGTGCAGAGGTTTAGGGTTCAAGTCCAGCTACCGCAGCCTCCTCGTGTGGAGTTTGCATGTTCTCCCTTGTGCTTGTGTGTTAATTGGCCGGTCCAAATTGTCCCTAGGTGTGAATGAGTGGGCGAATTGTCTGTCTCTGTGTACCCTGCGACTGACTGGCAACCAGCTCAGGGTGTCCTGACAGCTGGGATGGGCTCCAGCATCCCCGCGACCCTATTGAGATAATGGATGGATGGTTGATTAAAAGCAAACCTGCTAAGGTAGCAGAAATCATGCATCACGTGGAGCAGATGCTAGTTGGCGCTGATCTGAAGTCCGACCTGACTTTCTCAAATGCTCCTTGATTTCTTCCAAAGTTGAATTTGGCCCACGACAACTTAATTGCTCCATGATCGATGGGAAGGAAATTTGAAATAAAAAAAATGTCAAACCCCATTTACATTTTAATAAGGGTGGAGGTAGCCAATTACAACCCCTTCCCCTGCTCACAGACCCAACACCTCTTACCACAAATGACCCCACGGGAATGATGAATTATTTCCAGTTCAATTCTTGCAGCAGTGGAGATCAAGCAAGAGTAAATGAGGGGAGAAATATTCACCAAGTGGCCATAATAACCAAAAACGCCACTTTAAAAAAGTGAAAAAGTATTACACTATCATTTTTGTTTAATTCCTAAAAATAAGAATATGTATCCTTGATGCTTCAAAAGTTAAAAACATTAAAAATATATTTCATAACCTGTGCAGGTAGATTTTGTATTTTGTGCACCTTTTTGCGAGTACAGGACAGTACTGTAGTGCTCCTTTCCGCCACTACCGGCGTGTGGCGCTGTGAGAGGTCACCCAGCATCCACTCTGAAGAAGAAATCCGCTTCCCCTTCCTAGTTCGTGTGTAATCATTCTATACTGTATCTCCAGCGCGTTAAGAACTTTGACATTTTTATTGTTTAATATATCATGCATTCATTTAATATGGTTGGTGTAAAGTGTAAAGAAGAGGCGAGTCGTTTCATTTGAAATGAAAGTGGAATAAGAAAGCTTGATGCGGTTGAGAAAATGTTGGATCGCTTTTTTCAGCCACTTTTTACCACAGAGGAGGGGGACCTCTTGAAGCTCATCTTCCCCAAAGTAAGTTAAACTCAACTTTATTTATCTTTATAGAGCAAATTATTTTATTAAATGTTTATTTTTAGGACAAAACAATACAAGCCTTAAACATACTTCTATTAACCTTAAACATACAAAATATCTCGTTCGTAAGTAGGACAGCGTCTGTACATTGTTTTGGCCCGCTAAATGTTGAAACTGTTCAATTAATTAAGCAAATTCTTGACAAAAAGTTAAAAAAAATGCACAATTTTTCTAAACTCCCTATCATTGATCATACGTAATGCAGTCCTATTAGGCGGGCTTAAGCTATTTAGTCTATATAGGATGAATGAATGTACATTTTACTTAATATGAACAGATCAAATGTTGACCTAGTACTGTCTAAGTTTGTGTGTTTTTTGGAGATATACAATAATAAGCTAACATTAACCGTTTTGCATTTTAAAGTGTGTGCATACTAAAAGGACATCTGGGAAATAAATCATACAAATCAGAATCAGACAAAGAACATAAAATATGAAAATATCCAGTTCCAGTGTTTAAAGCCGGGGTGCGCTGTTTGAGGTTTCCCTAAAAAGTGACATATTTTCTCGGTTAAGTATGTCTTAAAGGGGCAGTGTGTCATATTTTTTCCTCCTACTGGTACAAAAACATTCATTCAGTAAAAAACAAAAACAGTCATTTCAATACTAGGGAAAAATACCTAAACTATCATAACAATTTTTATTAAAAAAAATAATAGGTAGATAAATTTGTATTTCTTTTAGCAGCAGAGAAAAAGAACACTTGAAATTCTGTACAGCCCGATAAGTGGTTCAGAAAATTGAATAAGATAATATTCAATCAGATATTTAGTTGAAAAATGTGTTTTTTTTCTCACGAAAATATTTCTTCCCTCTACTTATGAATTCAATTAGTTCTCGGAGTAGCTTTGTAACCTGAAATCATTGTAAGTAGAGACACATTTTGAATGTAAATGCGCTAATCCGTTCCAAGCTTCTTTGTACAGTACGATATATTTTTTTTAAAAAAACATTAAAAAGCATCAGAACATGAAACAAATATATGATTAGGAATCCAACAAGGATCTGAATCTTCATAGAGATCCACATCAAGGTTGCGGTAGGAATTGGATTATTCCTTTGGTCTTGACTGTTAAATACTAAACTTTGAAGTGTACTTTTAGCACATACCCATGGATTTGGGATACCCTAAATTGGAGAACGTCTAAGTTGTATTTTTTTTTTGTCTATTTGCTGAACCATCTTGTCATTCATCTGAATTGTATTTGTGTAATCATAGTCTGTACAGCCCTTTGAGACTTCTAAATGACCTGACTTTTACGTCGTGGAACACGTACCTAAGGTCGCCACCATGTCTGTCTGGCATCTTGCTGCTACACTGTGCTCATTTAGAATAGAATAGAATAGAATATACCTTTATTATCATTGTTACAAAATGGGTTGAACATATTGTGACAACGAAATTGGACGAAATTTAGCTGGTTGTCGCTCGCATACGAAAATACAGTGCCATCTAGTGGTCAAATATTACATTCTAGGGCTTTAACAATGCTTAACTGAGTTCAAGAATCCCTATTTGTTTTTATCTTACATTTATTAAAGCTGTTCGGGGAGGATCGAGAAATGGTTGGAGGAGGTAGTGCTGGAGAGTGACGTCATGCTCGTCCCAGCAGGTTTTCCTTTAATTTCTATTCATCAGTGATGCACGAAAATGGTGAAGGTAAGAAAAAGCCTGCTTCTAGTTCAGCTCACACGCCAACCCAAACCGCAAAAAAAGATTTAAAAATGGAGAGTTTTATAGAGCGCGTCTAAGAAATGCACGTACTTGCAAGCGCATCATGTATGAGCTGACTGAGGCTGCGATCATGACATTAAGCCAGAAGATGGCAGTAGAGAGTAAAAAATTCCATGCAGCGTCTTTAACTACAGGGGAGGAATTTGACAGTGGAGCTTTGGGGGGTAACTTAGTTCTGTTTACCCTAAAAGCCACCCTTAACTCATTCATCGCCAGAAACGGTTACATAAGTCAAATGATCCTCTTTGGCCAAATTTTCGTCGTCACAGTAAACGAGACAAAAACTCAAAAATGGAGCTTCCGGTACCTTATCGATGTGCGGGTGCCAGTACTCATCATGTTGGGTCTTGGCGATGGTGGAGTTGATCCTGGAGAAGAAGGTGGGCTTAGTGAGGTACATCAGCGTTTGGTCCAAGGAGAACGTCTCGGCGATCACTTTTTGGATTCGCTGGCGAACGTCCCTGAGGACGAAGCGAAAACCAGATTGAGGAAAAAGAAAGACAGATTCAGAAAGAACGGAGGCAAATTTTCTTGGTTGCACTGCCTAGAACAGGGCTAGACAAAAACCCATTTTCTGCTCGCTGTCCTTTTTTTGCAATGAATTCCGTATTGAATTTCTAGAAAAATAGCAACATGGCTTCCAATATTACTAGTTGTACAAAGATGTCAGCTCAAAAATAATTAATACGTACTCAAAACAGGTTCGTGTATATTCAACTAGCCTAGACAAAGAAATGAAAATGAAAGAAAGATAGTGCAAGAGATAGAGAGAGAGAGAAAAAAAGGGCAAGAGGGGGGAGACACAGAGAGCAAAAGAGAGAGAAAGAGACACAAAAAGAAAGAAAGAGAAGGAAACAAAGAAAGAAAGAAAAAGATGAAGAGAAAAGAGATGGAGAAAATAAATAAAATAAGAAAGACAGACAGAGACAAAAGACAGAAAAAATAGAAAGAAACAGGAAAAAAAAAGAGACAGCCAAAAAGATAGCAAGAGAAAAAAAGAGACTGCGACAAAGATTGAAATAGAGGTAAGGAAGAGACAAAAAAGAAAAATCAAGAAAAATAACGAGATAGGGAAAGAAAGAAAGAAAAAAGAGACAGCGACAAAGAGAGAAATGCAGAGAAAGAAAGACAGAGACAAAAAAGAAAAAGCAAGAAAAATAAAGAGACAGGGAAAGAAAGATCGAAGAAAGAGACAGCGACAAAGATAGAAATTGAGGGAAAGAAAGACAGAGACAAAGAGAAAAAGCAAGAAAAATAAAGAGACAGGGAAAGAAAGATAGAAAAAGAGACGGCAACAAAGACAGAAATAGAGGGAAAGAAAGACAAATACAACAAAGAAAAAGCAAGAAAAATAAAGAGACGGGGAAAGACAGAGACATAACAGAAAAAGCATGGAAAATAAAGTGACGGGGAAAGAAAGATCGAAAAAAGAGACAGCGACAAAGATAGAAATTGAGGGAAAGAAAGACAGAGACAAAGAGAAAAAGCAAGAAAAATAAAGAGACAGGGAAAGAAAGATAGAAAAAGAGACGGCAACAAAGACAGAAATAGAGGGAAAGAAAGAAAGAAAGAAAAATACAAAAAAGAAAAAGCAAGAAAAAATAAAGAGACGGGGAAAGACAGAGACATAACAGAAAAAGCATGAAAAATAAAGTGACGGGGAAAGAAAGATAGAAAAAAGAGACAGCGACAAAGACAGAAATAGAGGGAAAGAAAGACAGACAAAACAGAAAAAGCAAAAAAATAAAGAGACAGGGAAATATAGATAGAAAAATAGAGACAGTGACAAAGATAGAAATACAGGGAAAGAAAGACAGAGACAAAAAAGAAGAACCAAGAAAAATAAAGAGACAGGGAAAGAAAGATAGAAAAAAAAGATAGAAATAGAGAGAAAGAAAGACAGAGACAAAATAAATTGACAAAATAAAGAGACAGAGAAAGAAAGAAAGATTAAAGAAAGAAAAATCTAAAAGCCATAAAATTATCAAATGTTTTCTTTAATGTCATCAAAAAATCCAAAGAAAACAAAACCTTATCTTCAACCTGTCATCTCCATTTTTATTTAATTGGAATGTTAATTACCTGTCTTTATAATCATTGATCATTTTCGTAAAATTGTAATTTATCATCAAAGAAATGTATTTAGCTTTGTTTGGAAATTAAAAAACAAGACAGTTTTACTGCTGTGAAATAATAAGAATGACAATTGTAATAATAAAAGGTCTGGTAGCTTAAAGGTGGCATATGTAACTTATATCCTATTTGCTGGCACCATCTTCAGGCTGAAACTATCACTGCATCATAACAGCGCCTTTTGTTTCCCGTGCAAGTATGTGAAATTCTTAGATGCACTCGAATAAACTCTTCCCTTTTCATCTTTTTGGGGCTTTGGGGTTGGCATTTGGACCGTCCTTTTCTTACTTTCACCATTTTCATTCTAAAATTAATGAAAACCTCGACCTCGCACGAGATATCAGTCTGTCCTCGTCATCTCCCCTGTCCCCTTCGGTGTACTGCGCTTTGTGGCCGGAACATCGATGATAAAAGTAAGACTAAAGTGGATAGGCGCAGTGGAAAAAAAAACACATAAAGGCTCTTTGAACTCAATCGGGCATCGTTAATGCAGACGCTCCCCTACTTACAAACATTCCAGTTGCGAAAAACAGTAGATACGAGCATTTTTGGGGGATGTCGAAAAATATCCGGACATTGCCGTAAGATTGATTTTGTATTGTGTGCACCTTTTTCCGAGTAAAGGAGTACTGTCGTGCTTCTTTTCGCCACTACCAGCATGTGGCGCTGTGAAAGGTCAACCAGCATCCACCCGAAGAAGAAATCTGCTTCCTCTTCCTATTTCGTGTGTAAACATTCTATATTGTATCTCCAGCGCGCTGCAGAACTTTGACATATTTATTGTTTAATATATCGTGCATCCATTCGATATAGTTGGTGTAAAGCAGGGGTGTCAAACTCATTTTAACTCGGGGGCCACACGTTCGAACAAACATTCTCTTGGGGGCCGGAGAAGTAGATTAGAGAGAAGGAAATAAGAGAAAAAGAGGGAGGGGGAAGTAGAGGGGGTAAGAGAAAGAGAGAGAGAAACAAAAAAGGTGAAATGAGAAATAGAGAAGGGGAAAAAAGAGAAAGTACGAAATCCAAAGAGAAATACAAAGAAGGAGAAAAAGAAAGAGAGAAGGAGAAAGCAAGTGAGAGAGAGAGAGAAAAGAGACAAAAATGAAAAAGGAAGAGAGCAAAAGAAAGTAAAAAGACACAGAGAGAAAGAGGAACAAAGAAAGAACAAGAGAGACAGAGAGAGAGAGTGAAAGAAAAGGGAAGGAAGAGAGAGAGTGAGAGAGAAATCCAAGTACAGCGTTTGTGAGAGGCACTGGGCTTTGGCAACATCAAGTGGATATATTTTAACCTGCGGCTCGTTTTTCTCTTGCGCTTCTCTGAGCGTTGTCTCGCGGGCCGGATTCAATGCCTCAGCGGGCCTGATCCGGCCCGCGGGCCGCCTGTTTGACACCTGTGGTGTAAAGTGTAAAGAAGAGGCGAGCCGTTTCTTTTGAGACGAAAGTGGAATAAGAAAGCCTGATGCGGTTGAGAAAATGGTTAGAACGCTCATTTTCGGCCACTTTCTACCACAGAGGGGGAAACGCTTGAAACTCATCTTCCAAAAGTAAGTTAAACTCAACTTTATTTATCTTTATAGAGCTAGTATTTTATGAAATGTTTATCTTTCAGTACAAAACAATCCAGGTTACTTATATAAACCTTAAACATTCGAAATTTGGCACTGGATCAACTTACGAACAAATTCAACTTACGAACGATCGTCCGGAATCTTGTTCGCAAGTAGGGCAGCGTTTGTACATACTTTCCATTGAACCTTTTAAGGAAACACCAAAATCCACACCCCACCCTAAGGTGACAACTATTTGTGTACCTGTAAAGTTGGAAATCTTCCTCTGTGAACACATCCTGGATCTGCTCCCCAAAATACCTGTAATCGGTTGACCAGCCACACAAAGGCAAAAAAAATCCAGTAACTGATTTAGTTTTTATCCATTTTATTTATTTTTTTTAAACCCACCTGTAAATGTTGACAAATTGGGACCCCATTGACAAGGCTCCAGAGTGCAGGTCCAAGATGGAGGCCTTTTAAGGTCAAAGCAAACAACATTTTGGGGTTTTGCAGGCGCACAGGACAGTCACATTTGCAAAGTGTCTCTTTCCTTTCACTACTTCGCGTCAACTTCAATTCGGAAGCAAACCCCTACCCACCCCTGTGTTGCAACTCAATAAATTGGTCCATCAGTGGCGAAGATTAAGACCTGTCTGGAACCCGGAGGAAAAACCATCAATCTGGCTTTGAGCAATCAGATACTCTCAAAATGGGGAGGGTTCGTTCTTGGAAGGAGACACGACATCATGCCGGGACATATGAAGCTTCGTGAAGCGCGTTCGATCTTCTACAGTGGAGGTGTCATCAATCGCAGTTGAATTGTCAAGATTAAAGTGGATCATGAGGGACAGTGCCTTGCGTAAGTATTGCCCCCCCACAATCCCCCCCTCCCAAGAACGTTTTGACATAGTGTATTGCCGTATTTCAGGCTTCGAACTCATAGATTGAAAACTCAAACTATGTTCTAAGAATCAACGACATATGAGACACAATTGTGAAAAGAAACCGAATTCATCCAATATTTTGTCGCGTGTTAACAGATAAAACAATTGAAAAGCGGGTGTTGCAAAAATATTGTCCCCCTTTGAGTAAGTACAACCTCCTTTTGCTGCAATCTTTAGAAGTTTCTTAAGACTTGATTACTGCAATTCCCTCCTCTATGGCTTACCTCAAAAGTCCCTCCATAAACTTCAGCGTGCCCATAACTCTGCTGCACCAAAACCCCCTCTTGCCATCACATCATCCCTGTCCTTCAACAACTCCACTGGCTCCAAATCAACCATAGAACCAACTATAAAATCCTGCTCTACACCTACATGGCCATTCATAACCTTGCCCCCCCTACCTCTCCGACCTCCTTCACACTGCCACGCCATCCTGCACCCTCAGATCATCATCCTCCCTACATCTCACCATACCCCCTGCCCGCTTCGGCCTCACGGGGAGCAGAGCTTTCAGCCGCTCTGCCCCCCAGTTCTGGAACTCATTGTCGCCTGACCTTATGTCTCACACACCGCCCCTTTTAACTATACTGTAATGTGCTTGTTTGTTGCTTGCTTGTTTTACTCTTGTTTTTACTCTTTGTTTATTGTTGTGCCATACTCATATGTACAGCGACCTTCTGTGTCCTGGCGCTTCAAAATACAATGTATTATTATTATTATTCAAAAACGTATTTTCTTCAATGTGTGAATATATATATATATATATATATATATATATATACAGAGCACGGCCCCAAAGTGCAGAGGTTCAGGGTTCAAGTCCAGCTACCACAACCTCCCCGTGTGGAGTTTTCATGTTCTCCCTGTGCTTGCATGGGTTTCTTCCGGGCACTCCGGTTTCCTCCCACATTCCAAATACATGCATATCAGGTTCATTGCCCAGTCCAAATTGTCCCTAGGTGTGAATGAGCAAGTGAGTTGTCTGTCCCTGTGTGCCCTGCGACCGTCTGGCAACCAGTTCAGGGTGTCCCCTGCCCACTGTCCGAAGATAGCTGGGATGGGCTCCAGCTCCCCCGCGACCCTACTGAGGATAAGCGGTGCAGATAATGGATGGATGGATATACTGTATACATAATCAGAGCTGGTCGATAACTTAAAAGGGAAAAGTTAAAGACAAAGCACGTTTTGTTTTCACACAGGTGCTATCAAGAATAGTAGTTGCTAGCGGCTAGCCATAGCCTCGTGCACCTTTTTCATGGCAAAACTCAGGCACTTTTTAAGGATTTTCAAAGCCAAAAGTGCCACAATGTTATACAAACTACTGCCAGCTGCAGTTGATCACTAAGGAAGAAGAAATGGCATGGAAAACTAAGCCAATAGAGAGCAGTGTCAGCATCATTTTTAATCAGACTTGTTGGGAAACATGCCAACCAATTAAAGTATTTACAAGCACTTCACCCAAAATCCAAGCACTTTCCATCCTTGACAACACAACGCTAAAGTGTTTAAGGATTTCAAGCACCCCTACGAACCCTGTAGCTTGCAGCCGAGAGGCTAGCACAAGTGGCTAGAAGGGGAAAGTTAACATTTCTAAAAAATATATTACAATAGTTGCCATTACTAAAAATGACCAATAAGGGTCCGACATTAGTGATTTTCAATTATAAAATAAAAAATGAAAAATATTTTAGTACATTTTAGTGCAAAAGTACCCAAACAATTAATCAATTATAAGTATAGTTGGCAATTCACGAATAAAACAGTGACCGATTAATTTCATAACCAATAATTCTCGATTATCCAGAAGGAATTCAATTTCCGAGCATGTCCCGAGAACTTCATTTATGCGCGAAACATAAAAAGTGAGTAGCGAGGACTGCTGACTACGCGCCGTAATTAAAGTTGCTGTGCTTTTATGGAGCGATATACTCACCCCTCCCTCCGACCCAGCCAGTTGAAGTCCCCTCTCAGCTAACCTGCACCCCAAAAAAAAGTTATTTAAGTGATTTATGGGTCCCATCGAAACAGTAAAAGCAAATGGCGGAATAATAAAAACAATTGTGGGGTCAGAATGAGACAGATTGTTCCGTGTCGGTCGGCCATTACCTCCTGAGGACTTGCGCTTCCTCTTTCGTTACTACGTCGTCTGCCACGGCGCGACCGCATTTCTGGGGGCTGCACCCTGAAAAATACACGAAAAACGTGGTAGTAATATATATTTAAACATTACAGGGGTAGTCTGTACTATTTAGAGCCCCCTAGTGGTGAAAAGAAAACCTTCATTTATTATTTGAAATAAATAGATTTAAATAAGAAGAAGAAATATATGAACTATTGTACAATCAAGCGTTTTTGAAATTACTCGAAGGTCGAAAAATGAGCATTTGTTTTACATCACATGAGGCTCAGCCAAAGGAAGCTGACATGTTTGTCGGCCATCTTGCTTCCACGGAAAATCGGACAAATGGGGGAAAAAGGAAAAGGTGAAACGAAAAAAGCGGAAACAAGTCATAAAGAGAAAAGGGGGGATTAAAGAGGTGGAAAGAATGAGAAAAAAAGGGAAAAGAGGAAAAAAGAAAAGAGGTGGGAAAGGAGAAAAAGAAAACAAACAAAAGAGAAGAAAAGGAAAACAAAAAGGAAAAAAGAAAGATAAGAAAGGGAAAAAGTCATAAAAAGGGGAAAGTAGGAAAAAAAGAGAATAAGGGCAAAGAAAAAGAAGACAAAAACTGAAAAAAATGAGAGGAACAAAGAGAAAAAAGAACAAAGAAAAATGAGGGGAAGAGAATAAGAAACAATGAACAAAACAACAGAAAAATGTAAAAAGGTGAAAAGAAAATGGGGAAAATGAGAAAAAAAGGAAAAAAGGGTAACAAAAGGGAGGAAAGGCTTGCCAAAAAATTGGTGCCTTTTGGTCTTTATAGTTTGTTTTTTCCTTGTGCTTTGTAGCACTTGTTTTCAGTTGCACTACATCAGACAGTGACATCTTGAGGTCATATACAACACACTTTCCCTTTAATACATGCCAGGACTCTCTACTAAAGCATTCTTAGCAATATTTTGCCTGTTGAATATAAATCAAGCGGCTCAGAGGGCGGCCATCTTGCCACTTGCCGTCGACTGTTGATGACATCACTCAGTTGCGAAACGGACCAATCACAGCTCAGGCTTAGAAAAATTCAGAATAATTGTGATGTTACTTGTGTAGCACTGGTATGAGGTTAAGGCTTGGCAATAAATCCATCCACCCATCCATTATCTGCACCGCTTATCCTCAGTAGGGTTGCAGGGGTGCCGGAGCCCATCCCAGCTATCTTCGAGCAGTGGGCAGGGCACACCCTGAACTGGTTGCCAGCCAGTGCAGGGCACATAGAGACAGACAAGTCACTCGCTCATTTACACCTAGGGACAATTTGGACCGACCAATTAACCTGACATGCATGGGGAGAACATGCAGACTCCGCACAGGAAGGTTCGATCTCATGACCTCAGAACTGTGCCACACACGCGCTAACCACCGCGGCCCCGTGCTGCCTTGGCAATAAATCCAATTACCGTATTTTCCGCACTATAAGGCGCACAGGGTTATAGGCCGCACCCCCAAAAAATAGTTTTTGGTCCTATATTTTCCATACATAAGGCGCACCGGATTATAAGGCGTTACAATGGGAATGTCGACAAATCAGTCAGATAGTTCAGTCCAACTTATTACCCCCTAAACATTCCCAAAGCTTGCAAAGAAGCAAATATGTGTCGTAGACACGTGCGGATGCGGTGTCCGTACGATGTCACCAAACAAACATTTCTTAGTTTCCATTTTATTTTTTGCTGGCAACTGTGTGGACAGCAAAGTAAGAATTTTATTGTGCAGGGAAACGGGGTTCTTTACTGTGCATATGACAATAAACACTTTGAATTGAATTTAGTTTAAAAATAGACTCATCACAGAAACATCGAGATCGTTCTAAAACAAGATACCGGGAAAATATAAATCCGCATAGCTCACCTAAATTCTCTTGCAGCTTTTACGTTCATTAATGATATGTAAACATGGTCTTCTTACAATCGTGAGTGTAGTAAATCCAGGAGAGTAAAATATTTACAAATACAGAATGGTAGAACATGTTTTCTCTATGCCGTAGTGCAACCCAATTGTGTTATTCACATTCATCTTTTTCGACCAATTGCAGGCTTTGTTTTGCCCCTTTAGCCTATGCGAGCCTGTAAATGATAAAAAGGATCCGCCCCCTTTACCTACGAATAACTTTAGCCAATAGTGACTGATTCAAATGATGATTGACACATTGGTTAGAAAATGAAACGCCGGTATATAAATCCCAGCATACACCACGGACGACTTCGCCTTCGGGGGAAAATCTAGTCGGCGGCTGCTTGCCTTAGTTGCAAGACTTTGCGACTTAATATTGATCCATATATAAGGCGCACTGTATTATAAGGCGCATGGTCAGCTTTTGAAAAAAAAAAAAAAGGCTTTTAGGTGCGCCTTATAGTGCGGAAAATACGGTAGATTGAAATGAGTGGAAAGTAGCATTAAAAACCATAATTTCAATGATTGATTTCATTGAACTAAATTGTAGAGCTATTTATTTTTTTATGAAAATGTCTAGCCGACTATGGGAATTTTCGTTAGATTTCTTATCAATAATGAAATGAAATGAAATGAAGCTTCTTTAAACTCCTATGAAGACACCCAGTTTTTAAATGTATTTAAAATTTATCGTGTTGCCTTACAAATCGGGTCTGGGACTTAATTTTAAGTAAAACAACACCGGGGTGGCTTTCTTCAATGTTCTCTGGTTGCTTAATGGTAGTCAGCAAATACAACTACAGTGGGTGCTTTGCAAGTGGTGCCTGGCTTTGGCAACATCCAGTGGACATTTTTTTAAACTGCAAATCATTGTATGACACGATGAAGCTTTTTTTTCTCTTGTGCTTCTCTCGGCATCGTCTTCCAGAAGACATCAAATTAGCTACTTGAGCACATGAGTCAAACTAACAAGAGAAGCTAAATGTACTCATTTCTCGATAGTGAAGGATTTTATACATTTGACTATAAAGGATTTTATACGATTGAATATAAGTTACATTAATTGAGTTCAATGCTGTAGTTATTTACTGACTGTGCCTTTTTTCAATGAGCAGTGAAAGTTCAGGGCACCCTGGTAGGAAATATTGTTTACAGGAATGGCGAGAACGGGACGTAAGGCCGATAAGATAATCAGCACATCCGACGACGCAGAAAGGCCCTGATGACGGAGGACGGCAGGCATTGTTTTGAGAAACGCTCGGTGCTGTTTTGAGTTTTCCAGACATCGCGGCGAGGTGGTGGAGCACACGTTGGGCTTCATTGGCACGCCCATGGGAGGAGCCGGCACACCATCTTGCGGAAAGACATGGGCTGAGAAGAGAAGGCTGGAGGACTTCAGAGAAGGCTTGCCAAAGACTAATTCGACTAATTGATGGAGTACACTTAGTTAAATTGTTAATGAAATTAAATCAGCCCCCGTGTGAAAATGTCGGCTTTTCTTGTTCATCTTTTCCATCACGAAATGAGCGTGCATTGTTGGGTGAATGTAGGTTGTGTTGTGTTAATGAAGTCAGATAACTAATTCGAACAATTTGGTAAACGATACATTTTAATATTTAATTCCCAACAATAGCTACGAAACATTGATTCAAGAAAATGGATACGTTTTAATAAGGTCAACCAAACAAGTGGGAAGAGGAGAGTGGGGGCGGGGGGCTTATGCGCCAAACTGGATCCATGATTATTTGCTCGATTCCCTCAGCTCCATATCATGTGCTTCATCGATTTTCTGCTTTGACTTCTTATTATTTGTGCAGGTGGCGTGCAGATGTGAGGCGCGCGGCACAAATATTGCAGAAAAAGTCGCAATGACGCCAGGACTGAAGATGAGAATGTGGTGGGATTGAAGTGTGAGGGAGGGGGACATGACAGTGGGGTGTCAAGGAGAAACAGTTGCAACACTACACTGGCAGGTGGTGAGGCGTTTTTTTTTTGGGGGGGGGGGAGTTAATTAAACACTCGTCAATCACATTTTTTGGCATTCATCACCGCGCCACTGTATTGTAGAAGGTCAAGAGTTGTCATCTGACTGACTGCTGACCTCTAGCGTACGTTGAGGGAACTTGTTTCCAACGTGGTTTATTAACCCCTTAACGGTCCTGCACAATGCGCCTAAAATTTCAATCCAAGACGTAACCAGAGTAAATTCAACGCTTATCTTGAACCATGTGGATAATATAGATGTTTTCGGTCTGTTTTAAAAGGTAACACTCTGAAGTTTTGTCCAAAACTTAAAAATAACATTTTGGGGATTGACAAAAATCACTGTGGGAAAACATGAATCCACCTTCTCTAAACATATTTTCGTAAAAAGAGAAATACTTGAAATGAAGTTTACCTGTGGAGCTTTGAGTAATTGTAGGTACATCCTAAAATATATTTATAAAATAATAATAAAATAAGCTTTTTTTGTGTTTGAACTTTTGTCAAATCATTATTTTTCATATTGCAACTCGTGATACAGTAATTTTCCATTTCTATCTAACTCTTAGAAGATAACACACATCAGACACATACAAACTAAGGTGCATAAAGCATTTTAATAATTAATAAATCCAAATTCCTTTTGAACTATAATGCATTGTGTTTATGATATTGTTCTCTAGTTATGCCATACTTAACATATTGTGCAGAAGTCTGGGGCAATAATTGCAAAAGTTCACTAAAGCCCCTTTTAATCCTCCCAAAAACGTGCATTAGAACCATAAACAGGGCAGGATATCGAGATCATACTAAGATTTTATTCCTGCAGTCTAAATTATTAAAATTGGATGATTTAGTAAAATTTTTCACTGCACAACTGCTATTTAAGGTCAACAAAAACATAGTGCCAGAAAACATCCATAAAATTATTCATTCGGAAAGAGGGAAATTATAACTTAAGGGGCTGTAGTAAATTCCTAATCCCAAAGGTGAGAACCACCAGGAAAAGTATGTGTGTGTCTGTGTGCGGAGTCAAACTTACAAGACGAGATCAAACAATGTCCAACTATTCACTTGTTCAGGTTTAGATACAAAGTAACTTTCCTGTCGGAATACAGAGATGAGGAGGGTGGGGTATGAATGATACGAGAGATTGGAAATACTGTGTTTACAACTATAGTTAACTTTGTTGTAATTGTTACTATTATCATATCATAACTGTTATTAATGCTATTGATATTATCATTGGTGTCACAATGATATTTAGTGACAAGTAACATTATAACGTTAATAGATGGGTACTTCGCTGATTAGTGTAGAAAATATGTGACTTTTGTTATTATCGTAATTATTGATATCTGACCTATGTAATATGTACATATATCCGTGAGATTTTGTTATATTTAGACACAAAAGAGGAGCTATCTGTCAAATGTAATTGATAGGGAAGATGAAGTGATAGGGAAAATAAGCGTCTGCTTCTTACCACCCCTTTTTGAACATGTTATGTTAACATTATTTTCGTTGTTGAGTCAATGTTTTTGTCCGTTTTTTATTTTATAATGTTTAAAATAACTTTTTCATTCATTCATAACAATAAACGCATTTTTTAAAAATGAATACAATTTGAAATCACCAGACACAGAATCCCTAATAACCAGGTTGCTGTTGCCGCTATCGGTGTGTGAGTGTTTGTGAATGGGTAAGTGTGAAGCACATTGTGAAGCAAATTTTAAAGCGCTTTAGGAGGTCTTCATTGACTATATAAATGCAGACCATTTACCATTTAATATTGTCATATTCCAGGCATTCCATATAAAACAAGTCAAGATGCCGTTTGTATATTTATATTTTCCCCCAACTAAGGGGGATTTCCTTATGTTCCCTTCTCAAAGTTTCTTCATTTTCCTCATGTTGAGGTTTTTGAGTTTTTCCTTGCCCTCATGTAGGTTTTAGATCAGGGGATGGTGTCATAATAGTCTGCGGTTTGCAATAATCTGTGGTCTGTGCAGCCCTTTGAGACTCTTTGTGATTAAGGGCTATACAAATAAACAAGACTTGACTTGACTTAATTTTCAACCCCACTCATGGAAGAGTGTATGTACTGGTAGGTCATGCATCCAAGGGTTAAGTACACACAAAAACAAAACTAACAAATAGAATGTCCTTTTCTTTTAAAATCGAAAATCCTAAAGAAATTGCAAAACTGGTTTAAAAAAAAAAAAATCGCAATTATCCCAAAATCATGCAGCCCTTAATGACCCCAGCTTTAAAGCATCTATTCACGCCGAGATTCCTATAAAAACAAAATCCTCGCTCACCTGGGTAACGTTTGTAGTTCTCGTAGTCTTCCGAGCACGGGACGATGAAGACCCTTGCCTCGGGGGACACGTGTTCACGCCGACCGACCAACGTTTCCGTGATGTCGCCGTCCAAAGAATTCACATACAGCCAAGTTGCTGCCCCGCAGGCGCTCAGGGTGAGCAACAGCAACCAGCAACCTCTGGAACTCCAGCAACCGGCACCCTGACGCAGAGCGTTGCCCCTTATGGAGAGGATAGAAAAAGCTGGTAAGGAAATATTTACTCCCGTGTTATGTTTGATTTGTATTCTTTTAGTTCTGCGAGATAAAAGAATCAAGGTCGAGCGTGCAGGAGAACCTTACAGCAGGGGTCGGCAACATATTTGTGGCTCTTTTAATGAGTACATCTGGTTCGGATATCAAATAAAAGCCACAGTACTCTTCTCTGTGATTTTCATATTTTAGTATAAGTTAAACCAAAGCAACACAATAAGATTCTTGTTCAGTCCAAAGTACAAGGTGTTTAAAAGAGTTAGATATCCAGGGCACCTGTATGATGCGGCAGGGGTAAACCAGTGAAAGCTGTCGGGCCCTGCTGTCGAACAAAAGAGTGTGTTGTGTCACCCTGATCCGAGTGACATGGCCGCTTTCTGGTGTCCCGTTTCATCTGGAGGGACGAAAGCATGATTGACTTGGGTGCCGAGGTGCTTAACTTGTTTGGGTGTTTGGGCATTTGGGTTGGCCAGGGTCCAAAACATTTTGTGTGTGTTTTTGCTATTTTTTCCCTTTTTTATTTCCCTTGTTATTGTATGTGTTTGTCTTGCTGTCAGTCACCCCTCTTGAGGGATATGACCAAGGTAGATAGATAGATAGATGGATAAATATCCTTTGAGATTTAAATATCACAGAAAGTACTGTACGTTAATAAATCAAGTTAAAAAATATTCATATAAAAAGTCATAAGATTTATTCTTCCAAATCTAACAGCAAAATTCAAAAGCATGTGGATTATGTAAACACGTTCACAAATGTTCACTGGGCGCACAACCTTCTACCAAACACAATGAATTATCAATATTCAAAGGATATATTTTTTGAAACCCCCTGTTTATAGGGCAACGTTTCAGCAAAGGTTTACACCAACAGATCCCATTTTGGCTGTACGCCTACAAGGAATCCTTTATATGGAAGCTTATTAAACAATTTATGTTCACTGATAAGGAACTTGATGATGAAAACCCCTAAAACAAACCATAAACACCCAAATACACGAGCCAAGCATCTAGAGCAATTTGATTAGGTGTGCGGTAGGAGTGGGCATGTCTCTGCAGACATAGCACATTCGCTTAAATATCTGGCAGATAGGTCTATAGATCCCTAAAAACAAAGACTTACCGGCTAGGACAATTTCTTCCTAAGGCCCATCACAAATTCTTCACAAAAAAATATCTTGCCTATGTAAAGACAAATGCAGAGTAGTATTTTGTTTATTTATTTGAATTTTGCTCCTAATATCATTGCACTGCTTTATGAACACTTAGTTTTTTCAATTACTGCAGCGAGATGTTATTGCACTTATTTCTATTACAATATTGTTACAATGCACTATTCATTTTCATTGAATTATTATAACTTAGGCCAATTCAAAGCACTGTTTAATTATTATTATTTTTTGCCTATTCATCCAGATAGTCTTTTATATTGTTTTATTTGCAAAGTCACTATTACATGTTTTACCCTGGAGTGCCATGTCTAATCTCTTTGCATGCAATGTTTCACAACATTGATATCAATGACAATAAAGACAATTCAATTCTGCTCTGTTCTATTTCAGGCTAGTTTACAAGCATTACCTTGAAACTGCATACCTACCATAACATTATTTTTAATCTTGTTTTCATTGTTTAAGTCTTTTGTGGCATGTTCCTCTTAGAGTGCAAATTGTAATCAATTACAATAAACTGTTAAGTCAAGTCATGTTTATTTGTACAGTATCGCCCTTTATCACAAGGAGTTTCAAAGGGCTGCACAGACCACAGATTATTGCAAACTACTGACTTATTACACCCTCCCCTGATCTAAAACCTACATGAGGGCAAGGGAAAACTCAAAACATCAACATGAGGAAAATGAAGAAACCTTGAGAAGGGACCGCACATAAGGTAATCACCCTTCCACGATGACCAGGATGTTGAAATAATAAATAATACACAGATGTTGTCAACATGAAATATAGGTCACCCATAGGAATAGAAGTGTGTTTTAAGCCTTGATTTAAACAGATAACCACACTAAAAAGTCCAAATAAGCATCAGGCCCTAAATATAATAAGTGTCAGCAAACAGATGATCTATGGTTCGACACCGTCTGTCCTTGGGCGCATTGACGAAACTTGACGTAATCAAAAGGCGACAGCAAATTGCAAAATGGCTGCTCAATTGACATTCAATAAAATAAATAATACCGATGTGTTTGGACGATTGAACATATGTTAGGGGGCATGTAATTTGAAGTTTACGTCTTCTTAAGTGGGTGATTTGTGCATTTAAGAAAAACATTTAATTTCATTATTCATGTGTTTAGCAAAAATAAACGTTTGGTTAATACGTGAACCTTTAATAAGCCAAAAACACAAGGCAAAGTCAATCCTCTGTCAGCCTGATTTGACCTAGTCCAGGAAGAAGTTTTTTTCCCCTTTTTTCTCGGATGTTTGCTTTCTTACCTCTTAATTTTCTTCCCAATCTCTGTAGAGTGCAGCAGGCTTTTGGCATTTCTTTGTCGTACAGGCGCCATCAAAGTCCCAACTTTGCCGTTCACTTTAGCAAAAAGAATTTAGGCACAATTGTTTCATCCGCTTCTTTTTTCTCTGTTTACTTTAGCACGCGCAACCCGCCAATAGCACCCGAATCCATCTTCATTTCCGGGTAAGCGCGTCCTCGATGTTGATTGGCTGAGGGGAAAGGAAAAGCGATGGTTTCATTGGATGTATTGCGGTATAGTGACGTCATATGTAAACACGGATGTACTGCAGTTTGCACGGTCGGGCTTTATAACTGTAATACATTACATATTTATTCCGGTTGATGCGATCAGGCCGGGCTTGCGTCACTTTCCTAATCACTTTGGTAAAAGATCAGTCTCAAAGGTGAACCACAACACATTACTTGTATAGATACAAATATTAAAGGACGGGAAATCATGAATGCACCGTGGCCCGTTGGAAATAAACTAGTTCACCTGGATTTAAAAGGCGCCCCACCCAAACTGGACTACCTCCACCAGGTAAAACGAGTATTGCACTGTGTAGAACAACCATGATCTCACTTTTTCTGTCTCATCTCAGTTGATAGAATGCTTTTCTCGTCTGGGAGCTGATGGTCTCCTGATAGAATATGAGGACATGTTTCCTTACGAGGGGGAACTGCAGTTGCTGCAGTCCACGGTGCAACCTGCATACAGGTTTAATGGAATTATGATTATTTAGATGAGGCAATGTGTGTTTTGAGGGAAATGTGTTGTATTTTCAGCCGGGATGACATATTGTCCATACAGAAAGTTGCACAACACCATAAGATGGAGATTGTTCCACTTGTGCAGACCTTTGGCCATATGGAGGTAGGGTCGGAAAAATACAATCATATCACGGTACTGCATGAATATGGAGGGATTTGCATTCACTTGAAAAGTATAAAACACCCCCTATTTTTCTGGGAGTTTATTCTCTCTTTTTCAGAATATTATGTTTTTGTCTAGTCTTTTGGAATGTATTTTTATAGTTTTTGCAGAATTAAAAAAAATATATAATATAAAATATAATTTTTATTTTTCAGAATATTATCTTCATGATTTTTTGTCTCCAGAATATGTTTTCCTTTTTCCTGGTTATTTCTTTTCTTTTTTTCGTTAATATTGTTTTGGGAATACATATATTCAGAATATTTTTTTCTGAATAGTTTTGTATTCTTCAGAACTTTGTGTATCCTTTTTATTTTCATAATATTATTATTAAAAACATGTTTCCAGAATATTTACCCCTTTCTCAGAATGTTTTTAAAGAACATTTTTCCTGTAGTCTTTCTAGATTTTTTTTTCTCGAGAAAAATATTCTGAGAAAAATAAATTCTTTTTTTCCAGGATATTTTGTCTGTATTCAGTAAATAATAATCTGTATTCACTAAATATTTTTGTTTCCAGAATATATTTTCATGACATTTTTTCCTGATATATATATTTCTCTTCCCGAATATTTTTTCTTTGCAAATCTTTTTTTTTTCGGTTTTCAGAATCATTTTTTCCCCGTTTTGCAGAAGATACCCTCTTGCATGATAGGGGGAAAAAGTTCTGAAAAACAGAAAATATTCCTAAAATATACAATAAAATAGAAAATACTGAAGCCCCTTGAAATGTGTATCAAAAGCTTCACATTTTAATATAACTATAACAATGAAAGCTGAACTATAATGTACAAAACATGAATCTAAAGAGAAAATTAATTGTAATTTGAAATAAATCCCACAAAGACGTGTCTTTGTACCTTGTGGTGGCAGCAATGAACTTCCATACAGATTACACTTAGCAGGAATCTGCATCTGTAGTCATATCCATGTTACAGTTTGTGTTGAAGCACAAGGCCCTGTGGAAACTAAGAGAAGTTCCAAACTGCGTGGGCACCCTCAATCCCCACAAGGTAGAAGCCCTCCAGCTAGTGAAGGAGATGCTAAAACAGGTGGTTGAGCTGCACCCAGGCCTTCAAACGCTGCACATCGGCGGGGATGAGGTAACACAAAGCACATTTCGTACATTTTTGGCCACTTATCTCACAGCCTAGTTCGAACTGATAGGTGTTCTTGCTGGGAGAGGGAGAGCAATCGAAAAAGTGGCTGGCTTCGTCCGGACGATCTGTCCAGCAGCTTTTCTTGGATCACGTGACGTCCGTGGTCGAGTATGTCAAAAATGCCTGGCCTCATTTGACTGTCATCATATGGGACGACATGATGAGGCAAATGAGTGTGGAAGTGTTGAAGGGTGAGTAGGGATCTGAAATTCTTAAGTTTTTACAGTATTCCCTCGGTTTTCGTGGTTAATCCGTTCTATTACCATCCGTATTACCCGTATTTAATCGTCTATAACTCACACTTTTGCTACCCAAAAAAGAACTCAGTTTAGGTGCCCCAGATATACGAGGTTCTTATTTGTGCAATCAGTAATCAAGGTGTTGTTCACCACAATCACAAAACGTTGGCTGCAATAGGAATTGAACCCGGGCCGTGGTGGTGACAGCACCGGATTCTAACCACTGGATCACCAGTGATACTGCTTGGCGCTCAGCATTAGGGGTTGGAATTGGGGGGTTTGGTCACCTAATGACTAAAATGGCTGCGCCCTGTTTGGCTGCGGCTGCATCGGCTCGCTACAGTTTAACTGTACGGGTCAGGTGTATCGACATTTCGTTCCGTGTGCATTGTTACAAAGAATGACAATAAAAGTAAATTCTATTCTTCTATTCTATTCTATGTTCAAATATTTATTTTCTTCACTGTATATATATTTCCTGACATTGTCACAGCGAGCGGTATGGTCGGACTAGTGCAACCAATGCTGTGGGATTACAATCCAAATCTGGATGTGAAGAATACAGGTATGCATTTAATTCCATTTGTTAAGTCAACACATTGTATATTGTACTTTGTGACAATGCAGACCACGTTTTGTCCCCTAGTGTCGTGTCTGGAGAAGTACTACAAAGCTGGAATACAAGACGTCTGGGCGGCCAGCTCTTTCAAGGGCTCCACTACGGTCAACACCACCGTACCTGACACGTGCAGACACGTGGAGAACCACTTGCAGTGGTTGAAAGTGGCTGCATCAGTTTCCCTGGACATAAACATTCGGGGGATCGCTTTGACTGGTTGGCAGAGGTGTGTTTTTTTTCCTTTTTTTCTTTTTCATTTTGGATAATTGTGGAAGACCAACAATTCAAAAATTGGAAAAAAAAAACAATCACAAAAGATTCAATTCACGGACAAATCTAAAGTTTAAGTTTAAAAGAAAATCCTCCAGCATATCCGAATATGTAAATGTAAAATAAAAACATAACTCTTAGAAATATATAAATAAAATGTTTTGAATACAAGATATTGATAAATGAATAAAAACGTCATTCTTTTAGTAATTTCAACAATAGTCAATAAATGATATTCAAATGAGGGGGCAGTTCTTAGTGTAGTGTTAAATTAGTCATTAGTGATTTTATTGATTGATTTTCAATACTATGTTTATTTATTTCTCTTTAATGTTCACATTAGTTTTATTCATTAGCTTATAAATATCTGAACATTTATGAATGCATTCTTTTTTTCACGTTTGTATTTATTTCGTTTAAATTTTGCACTGGAAAATTGCAAATAATTTCCCAACATTCATATATTTTTTTTTACATGTTTTAAATAGCAAAGTGTATGTTATTTTTTATCATTATTTATTTTAATAAATCTCATCTCAAGGTTTCTCTTTTCTCCTCACACTAAGGTTTTTGAGTTTTTCCTTGCCCGCATGCTGGTTTGCTAGTTTAAGATCAGGTAATTGTGTAATTTTGTAACTGTAATCCTGTGCAGTCCTTTGAGACATTTTTGTGATTAAGGGCTATATAAATAAATTTGACTTGACTTGACTTGAATTAATCTATTAGCAATTTCTGTTCCTTCAAGTGAAGTAAATCTGCTCACCCACAAAAGTATGTTTTTTCTTAATTTATAATTTAATTAATCTTCGATACCACTCCTAGCTAGAATAAGCGGTGCAGAAAATAGGTGGATGGGTTTATAGATTATACTTCCATTATTATTATTGGATATAATAATTGTATTTTAATAATTTACATGTACACCTGTTTAGTTTCATTTTTGGATTTTAAAATGTCTATCCATTTTGTTTGAACATGTATTCATATTTGGAATTTGTGTGTTTCTTTCAAAGGGACAGTGTGTAATGTTTAGTGCCTCCTAGTGGTAGAAAAGACCTTCATTCAGTCAACAATTTATTTGAATAATAGGGAAAAATATATGAACTATCATAAAATATTGTTTTTTTATAAATATTCAAATTTCGTTTCTTTTACATAGCGGAATCCAAAATTAGGAGTCGCTGCCATGTTTGTCCTGCATTTTGCTGCTACACTGTGCTCCTTTGGCACTGGTTTTTGTTCGCATTAGACAATACAGTGCCATCCAGTGGTCAAATATTCCACAATGTACCTTTTGAGGAATTTTTTTCCCGAGCATTTTTTTACTAAAGCCCCAGTGTGTAATAATTGACCAGAAGATGGCACTGTATTGTCTAACGTGAACGAAAACCAGTTCCAAGACCACAGCGTAGCAGCAAGGAGCCAGACAAACATGGCGGCGACTTCTAGGAAGTGATTCCACTACTAAAAAGAAATACAAATTTCTCCACCTAGGATTTTTTTAAATAAAAATAACATTGGTACAGGGGCAGCACGGCGGCGCAGTGGTTAGTGCGTGTGCAGCACAGTTCTAAGGTCTTGGGAACCTCCTGTGTGGGTTCAAATCCAGCTACCGGACTTCCTGTGCGGAGTTTGTATGTTCTCCCCGTGCTTGCGTGGGTTTCCTCCGGGCACTCCGGTTTCCTCCCACATTCCAAAGTCATGCATTTCAGGTGGATTGGCCGGTCCAAATTGTCCCTAGGTGTGAATGAACGAGCGAGTTGTCTGTCCTTGTGTGCCCTGCGATTGGCTGGCAACCAGTTCAGGGTGTCCCCTGCCCACTGCCCGATGATTGCTGGGATGGGCTCCAGCACCCCCGCGACCCTACTGAGGATCAGCGGTGCAGCTAATGAGATGAGAACATTGGTACAGGGCGGCACAGCGGCTGAGTGGTTAGCGCATCCGTGGCAAAGCCTTTCTGTGCGGAGTTTGCATGTTCTCCTCGTGCTTGCTTGTTCGTGCTTGCGTGTTTACTCCGGGCACTCCGGTTTCCCCCCATATTTCAATAACATGCATGTCAGGTTAATTGGCCAGTTGAAATTGTCCGTAGGTGTGAATGAGCGAGTGACTTGTCTGTCCCTGTGTGCCCTGCAACTGGCTGGCAACCAGTTCAGGGTGTCTCTTGCCCACTTCCCGGAGTTAGCTGGGATGGGCTCCAGCACTCCCGTGACCCTACTGAGGATAAGCTGTGTAGATAATGGATGGATGGATAAACACTGGTACGATGATTCATGTATTTTTGGCTTGTATTTTTTTTGTACCACTAGGAGGCACTAAATATGACACGCTGTCCCTTCAAGGCACTTATGCTCCTTCGAATGAAATGTCATCTGGGCATCCACAAAATGTTCCTGATGATTTTTGTCACCCAAACGTCAGGTACGACCACTTCTCAGTACTGTGTGAGCTCATGCCTGTGGCTCTTCCGTCACTAGCGGCCTGCCTCCAAACACTGCTCCAAGGCAACTACAGTCCTGAGGTCCAAAGCAAAGTGATCCAAATGTTGGCCGTTTCCTCAGTGGAAGTAAAATGCATGGAAAGGTGAGGATTTGAGTTCTATAAAATACAGTAATAATACAGCAATAAAACTCTATTGTACCAGTTCAAGTCATATCTATCTATCTATCTACCTACCTACCATGGTCATATCACTCAAGAGGGGTGACCGACATACAATAACAAAGAAATAAAAAAGGAAAAAAATAGCAAAAAACACAACACAAACATTTTTGGACCATGGTCAACCCAAATGCCCAAACAAGTTAGGCACCTCGGCACCTAAGTTGGTCATGCTTTCGTCCTTCCAGATGAAACGGGACACAAGAAAGCGGCCATGTCACTCGGGTCAGGGCAACACAAAACACTCTTGTTCAACAGCAGGGCCCGACAGCTTTCACTGGTTTACCCCTGCCGCGTCATACAGGTGCTCTGGGTATCTAACTCTTTGATACACCTTGTACTTTAGACTGAACAGCAATCTTATTGTGTTTCTTTGGTTTCACTTATGCTAAAATATGAAAATCACCTGCCACATCATACAGATGGATAGATGAATAAAGTAAAGTATCTATCTATCCATCTATCCATCTACAGGTGACCTCCCTTAGAGCGCGTCCACACATCCCACTATCCTTTTACAACACCTCTCCACTCATATCACACCATAGGTAAATAAAATATATTTTTTTTCCTTCGCATAGACGTATAAATCACATAATTAGTACTCACTATATACTATTTTGTAAATTTGCTATTTTTATCTGGGGCATCGAGATTCCGAAAGTAGAGGCTAATTACCATAGGTTTCTCCTCCCCACTATACGGCAACTTCGCATCCCAATCCCACCTCAAAAGTATCATCTCCCGAGGCTTTACTGTAATCAAAAAAAGACTTATTTCAATCACGATCTAACTGTTCATTTCATGTCATGTCCAGTACTGTCAACAACGACACCTTGTTCCCGGGGAAGAAACTAGCAACGGCGATTGTGGAACTGGATTCGGTTCTCGGCTTCGAAGATTTGAGTTCTTTGGAGAAAAATCAGTTAGTTTTCCATTCATTGTGAGAGTCAAAGCTTTACTTTCATAAACAGAACTAAATGTTTTCTCAGATACATACGAGGATGGTTGAGTCCCTACCACCGATCGAGAAGAATGACCAATCCTATCTGGGCTGAGCAGATCGAGTCTCAAGTATCCACGTAAGCAAATAAGCCAGCAAAGTAAATGAGTTCCGATCCGTTTTCATTCCTGTAATTATCGTCACGAAGGTATTTGGAGCTGTTGCGGAAAAAGTCGGACGTTGTGAGAGAGGAGATGGATCGTCTCTATCCCGAATCTACGGCTCAAGAATGGATACTAGAACATGTGAGGCCGGTGATGGCCCCCCTTCTAAAGATTTTAGATGACATTGCAGAATGCACAAAAGAGCTGGTGCCATAAAAAGATATTCCATCTGAGTGCTGTTGTTATTCTGCACAGAATTTAATACAATTACAGCACAGTGGGTCTTTTTTCTGAATACAATTTTTTTTTTCCACAAAACACAACAATGTAAACGTGAAGTTCTTCAGTAACTTGTTTGCGAATGACTAGTAACGCATGCAAAACTCACCCGCCCCCTAAATGTGCTGATTATTACATTATCCTGATTGTCACATGCCCTCGTATGCAATAATCAAAAAGTCAGTGGTCCAGAAGTTGATCCCAAAAATGAAGCCTCATGAAGCAATTTTGGGCTCCTCCTCTTGGTGGTGCTCTAGGTTATTGCAATAGAAATTGTTCATGATCCCAGTGTATGTCTAAACTGAGAGGGTCCAATAATCAGGGTTGGGTAGAGTTACTTTAACTGGATTACTTTCAATTACTTTTGGATTACTCCAATACCAAATATGCTAATAAAAGACAAAAGAAACTAAATATGAATAAAATGATGACTCACAACACGTCTCTCCTGGATTTGATCTCTTTGATCTCCGGCAAAACTAACATAAAATGCGACAGAAACAAAATGAAAATAAATCCAAACAGCTTGCCAACATCATTTTTGCCGTTCCATGTATTCCGTTACTCCCCAAGCCTGCACAAAATGTTGTCATTTTATTCATATTTAGTTTCTTTTGTCTTTTATTAGCATATTTGGTATTAGAGTAATCCAAAAGTAATTGAAAGTAATCAAGTTAAAGTAACCCTACCCAACCCTGCCAATAATTCACTAATAGTGATTACTGTGGATTAGAATTGAACTGCACTACGGAAGCCCAAAGAAAGCCTAATTCCATATCTTTTTGTGTGAACTGGGACAAGTTTCTCTCAGTGGAACAGACATTGAACCTTGATTAATCCCCACCAACGAAAACAAAGGGCCAAGCAAGCTGGATAGACCCGGAGCAGCTGAAAAGAGTGAATAGCTAGAGTTGGTCCGAGCTGGTCTAAGTGGCTAACTCACTCGTGGGAGAAGCTAAAGACAATGCAAGCTTGCGTTACGCAGAGCCACTAACAACAATAACAGCAAACCGTAACCTGCCAAATGGCCAGAGAAAGAAATGGTGGAAAAATAAGTCAAATATGCCTGAATCACAGAACTCGGTGACCATCACAAACAGAGCTACACTGTGGATGTAAGTGGTCGTAAAGTGCTAAAAGCACCACCAGGACTAGCTACCATCGCAAAATTATTTTCAGGCTTCCGCAGTGGTAAAATGGCAGCCAATCGTGTCAGCATCTTCAAAGTGGGTCTCAAATTGGGTAATATAATTACAATTTTCTATTTCAACAAGTCTTGTTCATAATATAATTCATGTGTTTTTTTTTATTATTCCAGTTAATGGTGTTTTATTTAAATGAAGTATTTTCACACTACTAGGTGTTGCTATGTAGAACACACAGGAGCTTTAAAGCAAAAGGGAAATTAGTCAGTGCTTCATGAAGCTTCATAAAGGGTCAGAAAAGAATAATCTGGAGCGTTTTAACAGCAATTGGATCACTCCCAAATCTGTTCTGAACTGTAAAACCAAAAAATAAAATTAAAAATTCACAAACCATAAATAAATTCGGGAATATTTTCCCTAAAATGCCCAAATCCTCCATATTAAAAAACACAGTAAGGATATATTTCATTAATCGTAGAGGTTAAAAGTAGTCAGTCATGTAGAGGTTAAAGGTTGTTGTTCTTCATCTTCTGAATCACTGCTGTTATCCCAAAAATCACCTTGGTCTTCTGCCATCACAGCTTTTTTCTCCGATTGCTCGTCCAGCCCCAAAAAGCGCTTGAGCAAGGCAGCGACCGCCTCCACATCACTGATGGAGATCACATAGAATAAAGTAGAAGGATTCCATTTAGGCCTCGAGATGTTGTTGATATTTGAGAGGTGTACCTTCGCCCCCCGAGGGTTGCACTTTGAGTCATGGGGTAGGAGAATCCCGTAGCCAGACGCAACATCACCAGGTAGCCTTTCCCCGTATAGCGGACCTTTTCTTCTTGGACACACACATCGTGTAGATGCCGCAGATCCAAAACAACTGAACAGTTGGGAAAAATAATCAGGAATTTGAATTAGGGACGTACCCAAAAATTTGGAATACAACTAAAAATGAATTTTCTGTTTCAGCCGAAACATAAATAAACCAGAAGGAAGGCTGTTGAAAAAAAAACGATGTTTTGATTACTTCACATCAAAAATGAGGCGAGTCATGCAAAGCTGGCTTTCAGTCGGGGTTGAGTTTGTGCATAGCGCGCCTGCTTGTTTTTCATTTGAGCGCAGGAAAAGGAAAAAAAATGAGGACGCTGAGGGAAGAGTCCTGCTAACCTTTTACCAACATTTTCTCTGAAGTTCGGGTGTTCCTTTGCTTCCTCAGTTATTGGTAGCCATCGCCAGGATTTGGCTAACGTTTCTACGACTACAGAGCTAATCTACTAGAGCTGAGCAGTTTATTTGTAAACACTCACTTTGTGTGTATATTACAGTTAGACTATATCAGACAAGCATTTCCCCAAATCTTTATCATGACAGATTTCTTAATTTGAACCAAACATCTGTGTGGTACTTACCTTTTTCTTGCCCCCTTTTCCATAAAGTGAGAACTAAAGTGTACAAGCTGATGGTCTTGAGTTCGATAGCGTTGTTTGTCTTGTCAAACAAGGCTTCTTCCCATTCCTCCATGTTCTGGATGGCCACAAATAGACAGCCTGTGATGTAGAAAAGCTTCCAAAGAAGGCTATCTATGGCAAAAAATAAAATAATTCAGACATAAAGAAATGACCTGGAGACAATGGATATGTTTATATGCAGTCAATAATTAGAACAGAAATGGGAAATCTTAATACTGCCAATATTTCTATTATTGAAGCCATTTAAACACGCACAATAATCTGATTAAGGTCCTAGTCCAATTCTAAGTGTTTTGATTGCACAAGTCAGGTTGGTCCTTTCATTTTCCATGTACTTAAAAAAGTACACACATTCAAGCCATCCTGATTTCCTCATCCAGGATATTTTATGCATCAAAGTACTGTGGGACTTGTACTACACAGACGAGTGATAAAATGATACTGCCCCCACGGCAAAAGTGCTATAGGTGTATCCATCTGTATCCATCCATGTATAGTGTATGTATACACTTTTCTCAATTCAACTCAACTTTATTTATAAAGTCCTTTACAACAGCCACAGCTGAATACACAGTGCCGTACACAAATAAAACATTTAACAAAAAAAACTAAATAGACCATAAAATAATGAAAACACTTAAAAAGTATAGAAGCCCATCCCAGCTTTCTTCGGGCAGTGGGCAGGGAACACTCTGAACTGGTGTACAGCCAGTCGCAGGCACACAGGGATGGACAACTCACTCACTCAGTCAAACCTAGGGACAATTTGGACTGGCCAATTAACCTGATATGTACGTTTTCAGAATGTGGGGGGAAAACCCACGCAAGCACCGCGAGAACATGCAAACTCCACACAAGAGGTTCGATCTCATGACCTCAGAACTGTGCCGCGGAAGCACTAACCACTCAGCTGCCAGGAACAAAGTCATATGTTGTGTCAAAAGCCGAGGAACAAAAAGTGGGTTTTGAGACTAGTTTTAAAAATGGACAGTGAGGGAGCCTGTCTGATGTGCAAAGGCAAATTCTCCAAAAGTTTAAAGGCATCAACAGAAAAGGCCCTTTCCCCTCTGAGTGTCCACTTGGACCTCTGTACCTCCAGCAGCAGCTGATAGGCATACCTGAGGTACTGAACAGGGGCATGACAGTGAAGCAGCTCACTGAGGTAAGGAGGGGCTAGGCAATTTATAGATTTAAAAACAAAGAATCCTAAAATGACCCAGGAATTGCACACGCAGCCAGAGAATGGAAGCCGGAACCTGTGCAATGTGCCAGTTAAAAGTTGAGCAGCAGCATGTTGGACCCGCTGTAGGCGTGAGGTGGAAGACTGGTTGACTCCATGAATCAATGCATTGCAGTAGTCTGGCCGAGATGTTATGAAGGAATGAATAACAATCTCAAAATGCTCATGTGTCTTTTGGGTAGCCTCGTACGAGCTTATCTTGTAAACACAAGCAACTCAGCAATAACACAAGCAGAATACTTCATTGAATTCGATGAGTGACATGAATTAAATCCTCCTTAAGTCTATGTCAAAAAGTGAAAATTAAAAACAATGTCACACTAGAATACAGCACTTTTACCAGGTATAAGGGGTTATTTGTTTGTCTCTATGTATGAAAATATTCATTCTGACTTCTCCAGAAATCTAATATCCCCCTTTCAATCAAATCACGGCCTGCATTTTAATATAGTCAGTGTTATTTGAGTGAAATTTAATACCGGAGCTGTAATAGGCAGCTGCCAACCCAACTGCTGCCAAACCTGAAGAAAAAAAGAGATGGAAGATAAATTATTTAATTGATGATCGCTTCTTTTAACATGTAAAAACATTTACCAATGCAAAGAGACCAGGACCGGATGCCAGGGTTTCTTTTCAAGTGCAGCACTGTGGAGCTATGCTCTTCTACTAACATGTATCCCATCTAGTAAAAGAACACACATAGAAAAGGCTTGTTAGGCTCAAAATCAATGTTGACAAGGAACTATTTCAGCTCATTTGGTTTTTGTCATTTATAGTTTTTTTTAGCAACTGTTATGAAATTTTAAATCAACCAATGGTCTTCAATTGGGTAAAATATGTGTAGCGACCCTCAAACACAGGTTCACAGTCACTCGGTTTATTGCCTGTATTCAATAAACAATACAAATAAGTCAGGGCGTCTGAAAACGACTGCATACATCTTCAGCACGAGGTGATAGAGCTGAAGGTACGGCAAGCGCAGAAGCCCATAAAGTGCCAAACGAATAAGACAGTCGCACACGCCCATGGCTTAACAAATTAATGCGTTACCAGAATTTTAACAGTAATGCAACAAAAACACAGATTTTGTGAGGATTCAAAAAAAATAATAACAATTAAAATTTCAACTCTGTTCCATATAGTTACCGGCAGTTTTTAGGGTTAAATTATTAAGGGATGTGCTATGAAGTGTAAGAAGTAAACAAGTTGCTAAAAATATAAAGTGACTTCTAATTTTGTTTAATAAAATGACTTACCTTACATTCAATTATCAACGTGGACCTTAAATAATATTAACAAAAGAAAAGATGCAGGTTGTTACACTATATGGAACAAAATAAGGAAGTTGGACTCATGGGCTGCACTTCCTTCCTGATTGGACGCATTCGCTTCCGCTTGGATTCAAAAAAAAATAATCATTATTAAAGAATTAAAAATCATGTCATGATTTCAATTCATATGAATTCAAAATTGTACTACATATGTAAAAGCATAGGGGGGGATAACGCAAACAAGCCTTTATTTTGATTACCACTACCTCCCCTGTTTTTTTTTTCTTTTTCGTTTTCTTGTGTTATCGGACCTAAAACCAAACCCAATAATCACTGCTAAAATATTGAAAATATACCTATGTATATAAAATACTGAATTGATAACGGAATCTAAAAATTATCAATTTTATAAAATGTTCACACTTCCGGATCGGGTCGCGTACGTGTAAGCGCATGCGCTGTTGTGCATCACCTCGCCGGGTATGACAATGGAATACGATGTGCATAGATATGCACGACTTCGCATACAAAATCGATAATTCATTTTAAATATCTAATTCATCCATTTTATCAATGGATGAGTCGTTGACGCGTTGACATTGGATTCAGAATGAGTTTGAGTTCATTTATTGTTTGATCTCGCTGCAGCGGTCGCTCTTTTGTTGGTGCTATGCGTCTCTTAGATCTTTTTTGGTGCTTTTATTTTTAACAAATTCAACGATTTGCCCAAAAACACCCACAGGTGAGTGAAATATATTCCTCTCTTTAATGCATTAATTAAATTCTCCAGGGAATAATAAGAATGAATGCAAAGGTCATGGGAGGACACAAAAGACATCCTACAGTGTCCCATTTAATTTGGAGGTGTATGTTCTAATAATATGTAGGCTACATAATTGTGTGTTTTTGTAACGAATAAGTATTATATATTTGTTGATTTGGGGTCTAACAGGGTGGGGCTCAAGTTAATTGGCAATTCCCCATAAAACGTGCACATTTATATTGAATTATTATTCTTATTTAATCGTTATTCTGTCCACTGCTCACAGATCAAATCCAAACAAAATGTCTGAGGTCAGCATTGGAAAAAAAAAGGAAAAGTGTGAGAACTGCACTAAGCAGGTGATTTTTCTTTTCTGTTTTTCTTAGGTTTTTTTTTCTGATGAATTCAAATTTTGTTTTAATGTGATTAACAGTGCAACAAAAAACTAAATGCCGGTGATGAAGAGAGGGAACAAGTCAATGGACAGCTACAGGTAAAGTCTTTTTAAGTTATGTAGACCCCCAGGATACGGAGTCCCCACCATATGACATTTGCCTGTCTGCTATTACTCAAATTCATACAAATTACTGGTCTGCTATTTGGCCGAATTCCTTCCCATAATCCCTTACTTTGTTTCTTCAGTTGAGATTCTTAATTAAACTTCGAGTTGGCATTACAAACTGTAATTTTTGTACTGTATTCATTCACTATAGGTCCAAAGCCTGCACTTATGCTAAAGGGAGAAGCAAAAAAAAAAGATACCCTCAAAAACAAAGTATGCGATTTAAAAGAAATAAGAAAAAGGCACAATAATGGCTGTAACCAATCAACAATAAGGACTACAGTGATCCCTTGTTTATCACAGTGGTTACGTTCGAAAAAGAACATAAGATACTCAAATCCGTGAAGTAGAAACATTAATTTTCTTTACGATTATCAACCAATCAAATTCTCAATTATAGACTGAAACCAAAGAACAAACCATTTATACAGGCTCAAGCATTTGTTTAACACATTAAAGTATTGCATTTTGAATAACTACTGTAACATCAAATAAAAATAAGCGTGAGGACAGTTTAACCAATCTGAATTCAGAACACAAATCAATAAGCAAATTCGTGAAAAACCGCAAAAAGTAATCCGTGTTATCGTGAGGGATTGATGTATTTTTAAAAACAATGAAGCAGTTTTCATTTTTAATCCGCTGTTTTCTCCCTGTTTGCATCCACCCACTACTTCACTCTACCGGCTCAAGTAACGTCACGCCACAGGTCAATGAAATGTCATACGTTTATTTATTTAAAATGCTATTTAATCATATGTAAGCCTACAAATATTACACATAACTAGTAATGGTTTTAATGTTTGTATGTGGTGTAAGAGGGCTTCTGAGCTAAGAACAATAGGTTTCTATCCCCCGCTATAAAGCAATTTCACTTTGCGTTCTCCACCTCAGAACAGATTAAAGTCGTATTCCGGGCTTCTACTGTAAACAACACAAAACATTCTGGATTTTGGACAATGACGTAAAAGGTGTTTTTTTCCCTTCCCGGATCAGGAAAATGAGGGATCGCACTTGTTGCTGAGCGCTTGTTTATCCTGTGACGGCTGTTTGTCCGAGGAGGAGAGCCTGAAGATCTCGAAACAGAATTTGGAAGAGATGGAGCAAGTTTTGGCTCTCAACAAGGTATGATCCGAAGAATGAATTTACGGTTCCTTGCTTCCTTATGGCAAGAAAAATATGTTTGTGGTCAGAAATGTGACGTGACGAAGCACAAGGTCCTGGTGGCATCGGTGTGTCCGCAATCGCTGCCCTTTTTCGCCGTCAAGTTGGGCGTGGATGTGGTGGAGGCTGCTGGGAAACTTTGTGGGTTCCTTAAGAGCCTAGGTGAGCATGATCACGACTATATTCCCATTTAGTTTAAACGAGCAAAAGATTGGATTGGGCCGCTTGGAGTGGTCCGTGGTCGGGAGCTGCAATTTGGCCGCCAGAGGGCATTAGGGACCCAACGAAAGCAGACCACACGAAAGCAGATGTTTATGGATTTTTGGGGTATTTATTGGGGGTGCCTTGACACGAAACCTAGCTAAAGACACTCATAGAGGCCTAAGGTACAATTAAGTACATTTTCATGAAAATTGGTTCCGCCATTTCGGAACCTATAAGTCACACACATGCACACATTAAATGTATTTTCATTTTTCTTAAAAAAAGAAAAGAATGCATACATTTACATGTCTAATGTTTTCATCGTTATATTACTATTTTTTTCTTTGATACCTTTATTTAGGATGTTTTTCTTATTATAATTTCTTGTGTTTTGATTTTTATGTAAATATTTTCCTTGTTGTTTGCTTTTATTTTTTTTAAACAGCACATACATTGTGTTTTTAATCTATCTTTTTTCCCCTTATTTTTATGATGATTTATTTTTAGTATGTACTTTTAACCCTTTTGTTTACCAAACGTTAACTTGATTTTGTCAGAACACTTTTTTTAATTGTTTGTGGGGTTTTTTCTAATAAAAATGAAGAAAAAATCTTTTTAAATTGGACAATTTCCTGCGGCACATCTGACAAGGTCTCCAAGATATTAGAACTGGAGAAAACATTGTTTTTAAATTCTTGTGTGTTCTATGCAGGGGTGCAGTTTGTGTTCGATACAACCCTGGCGGCAGGATTCAGCATCATCGAGAGTCAAAAAGAATTTATTCAGAGGTATCGGAGGAGGCACTGCGACTCCCAAGCCTTGCCCATGTTCACCTCATCCTGCCCAGGTTAACATTTGGAATTTGCTTTGCTTGTTTTCTCTGTTTTCTAAACAACTAGTTAGAACATCATGGAATCGTAGGAGATCATTAACAAATATTTCTTTTTTCTTAAATTATTTTATTTCCTCACTCCATATAATAGTAATATTCTTTAATTAATCATCATTTTAATATTGAAAAACTAACATTACATTGATTCAAATACTATTTCTGAAGTTTTTTCCCCTTTTTTTTAAAATACAACCAAGATAAGCCTAGCATTGCTGGTACTCATAGATAACACTTGTCTTTCACCACTCCCTTCTTCAGTATGGAGAGCTTTTTTCATTGCTTTGTACAAAATTAGTCAGAAAATAACCTGTAAGTCAGCTCCACTATCAGTGTACACATACCATCTATCATTCAAATACTGATTTTATACATTTCTATCTTTTTAATTCATCTTACTTTGAACTAAAAAGAGAAGCCCTCCAATTGCTTTGTACTGTTTATATAACCACAATAAAGGACAATCCATTCTATTCTATTCTCTTCTCTTCTATTCTATTCAAAAAAACAAATGAAATAACCCGTCTGCATCTCTAGGTTGGATCCGCTACTCGGAACGTGTCCTTGGAAGTTTGGTCACGCCTCACATATGTACGGCGAGGTCTCCGCAACAAATTATGGGATGTTTAGTCAAAGATTACTTCTCCAAACAGCAGGTGAGTAAAGATTAAAGGGATAGTGTGTATAGTTTAGCACCTGCGACTGTGTATTATCTAGTAATTAATTTTTTTTTAAAAAGTACCCACTTATTTTTTTTCTTGTTAAATGATTTATTTCTCCGGTACCAGGCTGTAATTGCCCAAGACACATCATAGGAAATGGTGCCCTATAACCCTAGTGGTTAAGGGATCCAAGCTTTATTTTAGATGTATTGATTTTTTTAAATTATTATTTTCTAATTTGTTTTTCTCTATGAAGTATATCTAATAATTAAAAAATAATAGTGTACTGTTTGTAAAAAAAAAATATTATTGTTTTTTTCTGTAAGAATTATTTTATTTTAGTCTAACAGTTTTGTTTTTTTCTGATACCTGTATATAAAATACCTCTTAATATTTTTTTTAAAAATATTAATAACTTAAAATTGAGGCGTTGCTTCTACAGTTTTTTGTATATCCGTGCTCAAATTTTGATTGTGTTTTGATTTATTCCATATACTTCTAGGTGTTTATTATCTCGTGAGTCATGTAAAACAAAAGTATATACATTTTTGGGCAACTTCTAATGTTTTTTTCCTTGTTAGATTATTTTTTTCCCTCTGGTATGTTAATTTTAGATCTTTTTTTAAAAATCATTATAATCGGGGTTTTTGGGTGGGGTCGAATATATTTCTTTGTGTATTTTATCTAATAATGTAAAATGATAGTGTACTTAATCCAATAATTATTTTATTATCATTTAGGAGAGTTAATATCTCTCTTGATATTTTTATTTAAAATGACCTGTTTTCACTCATATTGTTAAATATTAATTAAATAAGATTGAGGCTTTCCCTCTATAATATTTTTCTATACTTTTGTTCAAATTTCGATTGTGTTTTGAATGTTTTTCAAATATTTTTATAATGTTAATTTTTTTTTAAAATGATTTAAAATAATCGCATTTACATTTTGGGGCAAATATTTTGTGTAATGAATTTTTTCATGAGATTAAAGTTCATATTATCTTTATTTAGGATGTTTTCTCTTTACCGTATTGAATATCGAAGGAACTTGAACTTTGAATTTTTCATTTCGTCAACAGAAGCTAAATGCTGACAAAGTGTATCACGTGGTGGTTGCTCCCTGCTTCGACAAAAAGCTGGAGGCCGTCCGCGAAGAGTTTTACAACAGTCTGCTGGAGAGCAGCGACGTGGACTGTGTCCTCACTTCAGGTTCATAACTTTTTATCGTTGACACGGCCAAATCAAATACTGCTTCGTGTGCGCTGTTGTTTTGGTTCGAGGGGTCATGTTGGGTCGTCACACCGTAATTAAGATAAACAGGAGATTATCTCATGCCTCGGTTTAGTTTTATGTATCTAACGCAATGAAGTTGAAAATAACACCCTTTTACCTTCATTGATGTCAGAAATCTAGCAGGAGATAAGTTAAGAAACTCAATTTACTTGGGTACCACCGGAGCTAGGTTTTTGCACAAGATCAAAACATTCCAATATTCTCAAATATATTTTTCTTCTTCAATGGTGATAGAACCCACAATCCTTTGAGTGTAACCTTAACCCTAATTCTAGCTCCAACTAAAACCCTAATACTAACCGACTACCCATGGCTCCAACAAGGCCCCTATTTCTAGGATTTGCACTGAATATCTAAGTCACAACACTGTGTACCTAAAACAAGCATCTTACCAGTTGAGCCACTGGTCTTAGTGAGTACTGTGTAGTATCTCTGCTCTAGTATTGCTGTAGGCTTTCAGTTGCTTTCAGTGCTCTCCGCCAACGTTGGTGTTTTCCCCGTGTGTGCTACCCGGCGGCGAGTGTGGCTCCCTTTTTAAGTTTTTTTTTTTTCATTTTCCTCATGTTGAGGATTTGAGTTTTTCCTTGCCCTCACTCAGGTTTCAGATCAGGGGATGGCTTATTAATAGTCTGTAATCTGTACAACTTCTTGTCACTAAGGGCTATACAAAAAAACTTGACAACAATTAACATAAAGATGAAAACAATAACTGTATTAAGAATTATTAATACAATAAACAAACCAGTGATGAGTAAATCACATTATTTTGGAACATAAGACTTAAAAAACCTAATACGGATTATGTGAGTGGAAAAATCAAATCAGTCAAAAGTCCATGTGCATGCTGTCCGTTTGTCTGTCTGTCTCCTCTTTGTGTGTGTCTGTCACTCTCTCTGCAATGGGCTACGAATTTGAAACCACAGAGTTAAAAGTGTTTTGCAATTTTAAGAGATTCATAGATACATATTTGTGATCTTTCAGGGGAAATTTACTGCCTGATGCAGAAGAAGAAAATTTCAGTTGAGGACCTGGACTCTTTTCCTTTGGACCATGTGTAAGTAGTCAGCCTGGTCATTTGTATATTTTTTTTTTGTTTTTTTAGAGGACAACACTGACTGGAGTTGGGCAAAATTGATTGTCATTGTTCATTCAAATTGTCTTTATGTTTCAAACAAGTAAAGAAATAGACAGGTTTAAGCCAGTGTTTCTAAAATAGTGGGATTTGCCCCCCAGCTTCTGTCAGGAGGGGCCACGTGTGATCTCTGGGATTTTTTTGAGGGGCTGTCCAAGCTCTGAAAACGCCGGTCTACTAGTGATCCCAAGAGCCAAGAAGAGATCCACAGGTTCAAGAGTGTTCTCCATCCGGGCCCCGGTGCTGTAGAATGCTCTTCCTCCTGAGATACGATCTGCAACCTCAGGGGAAATGTTTCAATCCAAGCTTAAAACACACTTCTACTCTATAGCATATGAATAACCTATATTTTATGTTGATAATATGTGTATTATTTGCCTTCATGTAGGTTTTAGATGAGGGGATGGTGTCATAATAGTCTAGTAGTTAGTCTTTGATCTGTGCAGCCCTTTGAGACACTCTTTGTGATTAAGGGCTATACAAATAAACATGACTTGACTTGACAATTGCGCCCCCACTACATTAGGGAGCAGTAGTCTCTTACTGGCAGAATAAGCGCTCTTGGAGTATACATTTTGTTTTACACTGAGCGCTCTGCACAGAGTGGGAAGTGTGACCTTCAAGTTACACAATGAAAACAGTATTGAACAGGGATGAGAAGACAGGCAAACAGAAATGGGGATAAAGCACCTCCCTAAATGCAAGACGGGGAAAGGTGATGAAGCAAGATTACGGGCAAGGAAAAGATCGTTTGTTTACTGTGTCTAAAAATGTCGGCAGTAGATAACATGCAGCCAAATAAATTAAGCCTTTACTCAAAAAACATCATCCCAATCACGGCGATAAGCAGCTTGAGTATTTTTTTTTTTTTTTTTAACGCGCCAAAGGAATGCGTTGATCTCCCATGAACGGGACATGTCATCATTAATATCGAGCAATCATTGTTTTATGCCCACCAATATGATATGATGCAAAAACGTGTTCTTCTAAAGCGCTGTCACAAAGGTTTTTCTTCTTCCTAGGGGGGCATGGCAGAAAATAGCTAAGAAGCATTGGCTTAAGCTGAAGGCTCATAAAGAGGTCATCTTAAAAAAGAAAAATATCATATAATCACCATTTATTTTATGGGATTCCTATATTGAGGTTTGATTTTGAAAGTTTATTGCTCTTCATTGATTTTTATTTTATTTTATGATTGATTTCATTTTAAATAGGTCACTGTGTTAATTGTGCTACTCATATAAATTACGTATTAAAGTTACAAAGACATATTCAGTAAACAAACATAGTGAATTTAGTAATTGGTTTAAAGCTTGCAAGTGTGGTTGGACGTGTTGTTGGATTCCCATAGTTCAGCACTAGATGGTATTTTAACACACACATTCCCTTTAAAACGAACCTTCAGGTACAGTTTATTGTCATATTTGGAGCCTTTTTAAGCTTTATATGTTTTAGTATTGTATGTAACAGGAAAGCATCTCACACAAACCTGAATCATGTCATGGAGTCTCTGAGCACAAGCATCTTTTTCTATAGGCTTGGAGATGGTGGAGACGTGGCTCTGGTCCGGCATGAAGGTCGTGGTTCTGAAGGTTTCTTAGAACACGTGTTTAAGCATGCGGCTAAAGAGCTCTTTGGTCTGGACGTGCATGAAATCACATACAAGACCCTTAGGTGAGACGCAATGACATCAACAGAAAAGAATTACCTCCATCTTTTTAAATGGTCCATCCTGGCCTTGTAGGAACCGTGACTTCCAGGAAGTGACACTGGAGCGTGACGGCGAAACTCTGCTTCAGTTCGCCGCCGTTTACGGCTTCAGGAACATCCAGACCTTGGTGCACCGCATGAGGAAAGGGCGGGTGCCTTACCAGCTGATAGAGGTGCTCTCGTGTCCTGGAGGTAAATCACAAAAAAAACACACTTAAATCAAAAACCTAAATAACTAGCGCTTCTCTCAGGGTGCTTGAGCGGCCGCGGTCAATCCGAGAGCGAGGGCACAGCAGGCCGCGTGGACAAACAACTGGTCCAGCAGATGGAAGAGGTCTACAACAGCTTGCCAGTCACCCTCCCAGAACTCAACCCAACTCTGCAGACCCTTTATCAGGACTGGCTTCAGGGCCACGATTCCCAGCCTACCTGCAAGTTACTGCACACACAGTACAGGAGTCAAAGACAGAGCCCCTTGCAACCACCTCACATGCAGTGGTGAGGCTGCAGAGCCAACCTGAAGATGCATGTTTTTCTATTTGAGATTCTGTCTTACTAAGATCAATCATGGACCATGAAGACCTGGACTAAGCAAATGTAGTACTTCTGATTGTCCACAGGGGAGCAATGTCTATTTAAGAAACAAGAGAGCAAATCTGATCAACTTTTGTTGCCAAATAGTAAGCCAACTAAAACAAAATTTAGCACAAATATTGAGTTTGTTTTTAGGATATATTTTGGGAATTGATGATGAAAATAAACTGCACCAGTGTTACAAAGAATACTATGCAAAGGACTGATCGATTATTATTTTTTTCAGTGATTCAATAAAGTTCAGTTAAACTGCAGATTATCAATACTCATGCCAAATATCGTTGTTTTATTTGTACAATGACATTTTATTTTAAGGTTTTGAAAGCATGGGTCACTAACATGGTGCTTGCGGGCCAATCAAGGACGGATCTAAGCCAATTCTGCCGTTTAGAGGTCATTTATTATACAAAAATCCTTATTAGAGCGATGTGAGGTTGTGAAGAGCTGGGCAAAGGGTTTTACACTGTTTTTTTTTGGGTAAAATGTAAAAAAAAAATGTCTCGTCTGATTATTGCTTATTTTTCATTTTTATTACTTTGTAGGTTGGGGGGTCACCAACGTTGTGCCACCCGAAGTAGCCTGCGGACTGGTTCTGACAAAAGCTCACCAGAAAAGGGTCATTGTGATTATCTAGGAAATTGATGACTAACTGGCATTATGTTTTAGTGGTGTACTGAGCCTAGATGCAAAGAATCCAATGAGAAAACAAAAGAAAACTGGAGACTGGAAATAGAAAAGCAGATGCTACATCAATTGCAACTTGGTCATTCTTTTTTATTTATTTTTACTTTATATTATATTTAAAAATATATATATTTTATTTCTAATTTTATGGTTTGTTAATGCAACATCCATTGCAGCCTGGTCACCCTAAAAGGGGAATTACCTCTTATGCGGTTCCTTCTAAAGGTTTCTTTCTTTTTCTCAAGTTGAGGTTTTGAGATTTCCTTGCCGTCATGCAGGTTTTAGATCAGGGGATGTAATAATAGTCTGTAGTTTGCAATAGTCTGTGATCTGTGAACCCCTTTGAGACTCCTTGTGATTAAGGGCGTCACAAACAAATTTGACTTGACTATTTCAACCCTACTTCTAATAATTACAACCTGCTAATAACCTTGTAATAACGTAAGTTTTTATTTTAGAAATACACATACAGCTAGTAACCCAGTGACAAAAATGTAGCTCTCAGCTTAAAAAATGTTGGTGACCCCTGCTAAAGAGATGTGCATCATATATGCTGAGTAATTTAACAACGTGTATGACACACACTTCCTTTCAAACCCACATTTCCTCACCTAAACCATCACTATCAAGTCAAAACGTTTAGTTGTCCTCGCTGCTTTGTGCGAAAATGAAAGCTCAGTGGCGGAGCTTTGCACTTGGAATGCTCTCTCTTCTCGCTGAGGGAAGTGCCCTGCTTGGTGAGCAAAAGCAAATTGGATTAGATGGGGTGTTATGTTCAGTTTTTCCCCAAAAATATACAGTCTATTATTCAAAGTTAATCTTTTTGCGGGTTGATGGTTTTGTTTCTTGCATATACGTCTTTTGAATTTAATGTAAGTTGGTGACATTTGTGTAAAAGTTGAGGCAATGCTTATTACAGGTCGGAAGTGTGTGGGATGGATAAAGATGATGATCCATATGTTTCGGATATTATTTCAATACATAGATAAAATGCAGAGTTACTCCCCTGCCGTCCCATTTTGCCCATGAAAGCCTAAGAATGGGGACATCAGGATTGTACTATTTATATTTAAAAATAAAAAAACGTTAGTTTATGTAACAATTTCAGGAAGATAAAACTACTATACATAAAGATGTATAATCCGAAGGCAATACATTTAAACAAATGTATTTTTAGAACTGATAATCTGCTCATAAAAAAAATCTTGCCTCACAATTGGAGATGATTCGCTATTTCAAGCATTATTTTTCAGAATATCAGATTCATTTTCAATTTTTTTTTCAAGTCATGTTGCTCCTTTCAAGCCTTTTTTTAATCAAAACAAAAAACAATATGTATGGCTTTTAGTATATTTTTTTCACTAACGTAAAAATTATTTCCATTCAGCCATTATTTCCAATTGTGCACCATACATTCTTGTTTGAAAAATTACTTGTCATAAAAAAAAGTGAAAAATAAAGTAAATTAAGAAAAATAATAATAAAAATAACATTGCCCTTATGGGAAAACAACTTGTCTAGGAGGACAGAAAAAAATAACACTAAAAATTTGTTTTGAGATTCGATCTGCAACCTCAGTGGAAATGTTTAAATCTAAGCTTAAAACACACTTCTACTCTATAGCATATAAATAATCTAAATTTTATGTTGATATGTGTATTATTTGCCCTCATGTAGGTTTTAGATGAGGAGATGGTGTCATAATAGTCTGTAATAATAGTTTGCAATCATCTGTGGTCTGTGCAGCCCTTTGAGACTCTTTGTGATTAAGGGCTATACAAGTAAACTTGGCTTGACTTGACGTACACGTTTTTTTTAAATGCATGTTTTGATTATAGTTCATGTGTTTTTTATTTAAATCTTGTTTTTTTACGGATAAGAGATTCTAAATAATCCAAACTGTCCCTTTCAAGTCAGAACAGGGAAAAAGACTTTGCACAAAGGTTTAGTATTTATCTGAAAAAAATGTTTCAAACCACTATACTCAACAGTAAAATAATGAAATCCCTCCCTTTTTAGTTTTCCAAGACCTTCAAAACACATTGTTCTTAAATGTGAATTCCTTCTGCGAGATAACATGCTCCACGGCGTTAGCCAATCCAGAGGGAGTCTACGTCAACCGACATTTTCACAGACAAAGAGAAGCGCTTTACCTTAACTTGAGTGAAGGTCGGCTCACCGAGAGCACGTTGGCTGCAGAAATGGAAGGCCGCGTCAACATCAGCCGTTTCAGTCACGCCGTCCAAGGCCAAGGCTTCACCGTCAAGGTTTTTCCGCTGTATCTGCCAGACACTGACCTGTATTACTGCAAATGGGTCTTCGGAGTGGATGATTCCAAAAAGCAAAACCTCTTCAGCAACGAAACCCTCATTATTGTCAGAGGTATTAAAAAACGCTTTCAAGTAGGGATGCACGGTAACGAATAACCATTAATACTTACTTTGTCAGTAATAACTTTGAGTAGAAATTGTTATTAGAACATTAATATTGACTGACTGACTGACAGATATATATATATATATATATATACACACACACCGTATTTTCCGCACTATAAGGCGCACCTAAAAACCTTTATTTTTTTCAAAAGCTGACCATGCGCCTTATAATACAGTGCGCCTTATATATGGATCAATATTAAGTTGGAAAGTCTTGCAACTAAAGCAAGCAGCCGCCGACTAGATTTTCCCCCGAAGGCGAAGTCCTCCGCGGTGTATGCTGGGATTTATATACCGGCGTTTCATTTCCTAACCATTGTGTCAATCATCATTTGAATCAGTCACTATTGGCTAAAGTTATTCGGAGGTAAAGGGGGCGGATCCTTTTTATCATTTACAGGCTCGCATAGGCTAAAGGGGCGAAACAAAGCCTGCATTTGGCCGAAAAAGATGAATGTGAATAACACAGTTGGGTTGCACTACGGCATAGAGAAAACATGTTTTACCATTCTGTATTTGTAAATATTTTACTCTCCTGGATTTACTACACTCACGATTGTAAGAGGACCATGTTTACGTATCATTAATGAACTTAAAAGCTGCAAGAGAATTTAGGTGAGCTATGCGGATTTAATTTTCCCGGTATCTTGTTTTAGAACGATCTCGATGTTTCTGTGATGAGTTTATTTTTAAACTAATTTCAATTCAAAGTGTTTATTGTCATATGCACAGTAAAGAACCCCATTTCCCTGCACAATAAAATTCTTACTTTGCTGTCCACACAGTTGCCAGCAAAAAAATAAAATGGAAACCAAGAAATGTTTGTTTGGTGACATCGTACGGACACCGAATCCGCACGTGTCTACGACACGTATTTGCTTCTTTGCAAGCTTTCGGAATGTTAAGGGGGTAATAAGTTTGACTGAACTATCTGACTGTTTTGTCGACGTTCCCATTGTAGCGCCCTATAACCCGGTGCGCCTTATAGTGCGGAAAATACGGTATATCTATCTATCTATATATATATATATATATATATATATATATATATATATATATATATATATATATATATATATATATATATATATATATATATATATATATATATATATATATATATATATATATATGGGCAGCACGGCGGCGCAGTGGTTAGCGCTTGTGCGGCACAGTTCATGTCAAGGGAACCTGTCGTGGGTTCAAATCCAGCTCCAGACTTCCTGTGCGGAGTTTGTATGTTCTCCCCGTGCTTGCGTGGGTTTCCTCCGGGCACTCCGGTTTCCTCCCACATTCCAAAAACATGCATTTCAGGTGGATTGGCCGGTCTAAATTGTCCCTAGGTGTGAATGAGCGAGCGAGTGAGTTGTCTGTCCCCGTGTGCCCTGCGATTGGCTGGCAACCAGTTCAGGGTGTCCCCTGCCTACTGCCTGGAGATGGCTGGGATGGGCTCCAGCCCCCCCGCGACCCTAATGAGGATAAGCGGTACGGCTAATGAGATGAGAGATATATATATATATATATATATATACATACACATCTGTGGTCGCATATTGCTGCAAGCGGGGACCAGCAGAGCATATTTTTATTCTGAGCCTGATGGCTCTTTTTTTGCCGTTTTGTCCACAAAAAAACTAAACTGCACTTGTGCGGCCGCGATTCATTATTCCCAATTCCATATTGCTGCAAGCGGGGACCAGCAGGTTGTACTTTTGTCGGGCCTTGCGGTTCTATTTTTGCAGATATTGTATTTGAGTTGAAAATGAACAGCACTAGTGTGTCCGTGCTCCATTATCCCCAATCCCGTTGTGCTAAAAACAGGGACAGGCAGAAGGCACTTTTGTCAGGAAGCGTGCTGTTCTGGCCCACCTAAAATCAAATGCATGGTCATGGCCGGGATCCAATATTCCCCGTTGACTATTGCTGATAGCAGGGCCTAGCAGAGTTGTGGCCCACCTAAAAAGAACTGCACTGTTTTGGCCATAATCCATTATCCTCAGTCGACAATTGCTGAGAGTGGAACAAATTTGTGTCATAAGTGGCGGTTGTTTTTTCCGTTCTTTGCACCCAAAATAAACAGCACCTGATCACCCGTGATCCATTAACCCCTGTCGACTATTACTGCAGCGGGGGCATGCAGAACAAATGTTGAAAATTAGGTCGGGGGGGGGTCTTTGCAAATTTTCGCATATCGCGGGACGCCATGGTCCCCATTGATCGAGATAAATGAGGGATTACAGTAATGAAATAGATATACAATTGTTTTTCTTTGGGACTGATAACCGTGACGAAATATTTTGCCGCCATAATTATGGAGCTACTACAAACCATTTTCAGTTTTGTTAATGTGTGACAAATCCAACTTTTTTTTCTCCCCACTCAGATGTCAACCAATGCAGTCATGATTCGAAAACCTTGATTATTTTAACTGCAACACTCTTGGTTGTCACAACAGTAGCAGGAGCATTCGCTTTGAGATACAAACATAAGGTAAGTACAATTATTATCACGAATAAGTTAACTTGAAAATGATGCAGATGCGTTTCATTTTCCAGTGTAAAACACCTTTTCGACCGAGAACTTCAACATCAACGAGGGCGGACAGTGTACATCATCGTCCACAACACTTTCATTGTCCATACATAGAAAATGATCTATACTTTAGATACTGAAATCATTTTTGGAAACCCTCCATGAACAGGAACTTGAACTTAGCAGTACGCTACTCTGCATGTTGCATACAAAAAAAAAGCATTCTCTGCGGTATGTCACCACGTTTTCCTTTGTACATTTGAGCTACCACATCCTGGTTTTGGTTCGTGTGAATCGAGGTGGAGAGAAAAAATAAGTCTTATTATCATTTGCTTATGCTTGGCTACTCAATCAATTCTGCAGAGTACTGTGAATTAAAAAACTCAACCTTGGCTTTTCAAAACTGTATTAATAGAAAATTAAACTTTTACTGGAAAATAAAGAAAAAAATCCTGAAGTTGTGGACAGTGGGTACAATGTAAATCAAAGAAAAATGTTAAACTCGATTTTATGTGTACATTAGAAATTTAATTTGAGTAACATTGTTCATGGACAATTGTCTAATACAGTCTTCCTGATCTGTCGTTTTAATATTTCTTCTACTAACAACTCAGGGTGGCCATTTGGTGGAAAAACGATATTGTAATTCCTCAGCAACACGACTATTTGTGGCTCACTTGTTTTGCAAAGCTAAGCCACGATTGGTCCTCACACCGTGTTTTTTTTTATTTCAGGAAGTGGCAAAATGGTCACCCTTAGAAAGTCATACAATTGTTGTTATTGCTTTTGCTATTCCACAAATACAAATACAATCTAAATGCCGAGTTATTTTCAATAGTAGTATACCAATCACCCAGGGTGCCCATTTTGCCACTTGTTGGCAAGTGAAAATTATATTGTAGTTCATTGCTCACCTGTTTTGTGAACCTGAGTCGTCATTACTCCTTACTCTGTGAAATCATATTTTCTTCCATAAAGTAGTGAAATGGTTACCCCTTGAAATTCTTGATTTGCAGTGGGGGGGTAATCAGTCAATGTTAAGTATTATTTTCTTTTTTTGCAAAATGCTATACTTGTTTTAAAGTTTTAAAGGCAGTAGCTCCTTTTAAGTTTATTTTTACTAATGGTTGGTTGGTTGGATCCCCTAACCACTAGGGTGGTAGGGGCACCAATTCCTGTGGTGTGTCTTGGGCAAGTACAGCCTGGTGGCTGCCATTCCTCTCCAGGCCAACATATGTTTCCACTTGGTCTACCACATGATTTTATTAATATTGGGAAAAACATTTTGGGGGCATAGAAAACAATGTAAAAATATACAGTAAATTAAGGTGAAAAAATACTTAGAAGCCCTTAGTGTAAAATTTGACCGATGGATGGCACTGTGTTGTTTGGTACGAACGAGGGCCAGGGATACACAGCAGTGTGGCAGCATGATGCCGGAAGAACATGGCGCCAATCCAAAAAGGAATTCCACGGTGAAAAAGAAATACAAATTTCTCGACCAAGGATTTTTTAAATAAAAATTAACATTGGTAAGTACGTTTTTTGCCCAGTATACAAATTGTTTTTTTTTAACTGGATGGAAAAAAATTTACACCACTAGGGGGCACTAAATATGACTGTCCCTTTAAGTGAACATTGAGGTCATGAGATCAAACCTCCTGTGTGGAGTTTGCAGGTTCTCCCCGTCCTTGCGTGGGTTTCCTCTGAGCACTCCAGTTTCCTCCCACATTCCAAAAACATGCATGTTAGGTTAATTGGCCGGTCCAAATTGTCCCTAGGTGTGAATGAGCGAGTGAGTTGTCTGTCTCTATGTGCTCTGCGATTGGCTGGCAACCAGTTCAGGGTGTCCACTGCCCGAAGATAGCTGAGATGGGCTCCGGCACTCCCGCGACCCTACTGAGGATAAGCGGTTCAGATAATGGATGGATGGATGGATGCTTTATATTTGACCACGAGATGACACAGTATTAATATATTATAAAAAATAACATTGGTATGTTAGTTCATGTATTTTTGACTATTATTCAAATCAATATTTTCTTTTTACTGAACAACTACTGATAAAAAATAAAACCGGAACTCATACTGGTTTTCATCGGACTCCTTTTGGTTCTGCACGACTCGACGCGTACGATAATTAGATGCTAGGGAACTCTTACGCTGATACTAGTTTTCTATCGGACTATTTTTTGTTCTGCACAGCGAGGCGGCGTAAACTAACTAGATGCAACTTTCATTTACTCAGCAAGTTAATAAGTGTTTCATTAAAACGCTGTTGCGATGTGTTCCTTCTTTGTTGTTAATTCAGTAAAGTGGAGGAAACCAACCTAGTGATTTATTATTTTGACCCTGGCATTTGCTCTGGTTCACGGTCAGATCTGGACCATAGAGCTCTGCTGTAAGGAGTTGCTAAGTGCAACGCTTGTTACTCGTTGATCGCAAAACGTCAAAGTAGCAAAATGTCTGGCTTCAAAAATATTTTTGCAGTCTGGACTTGGAGAAGGGGTAGATGGATACATCGACGCGGTGAGTCACTTTTTATAAGTAGAGCCAAGCACGTACACTAAGTTCATATTTGCTCGTCTCTCTTCCTTTTTTCGGAAAGTGATTTAAATAATACATTTATTTGTGTTCTTTCAGGTACATCATCATTTTCTTCGTGCAAGCCAAAAGTGTGTGTTGTTGGCAGCGGGCCAGCAGGATTTTACACGGCACAACATTTAATCAAGGTAAACAAACACTCATGACGTAAATACTTTTGTTGATGACGTCATACTCACGAACTCAAATCGCATTCTCATCCATCCATCCATCCATCATCTGCACCGCTTATCCTCAGTAGGGTCGCGGGGGTGCTGGAGCCCATCCCAGCTATCATTGGGCAGTGAGCAGGGGACACCCTGAACTGGTTGCCAGCCAATCGCAGGGCACACAGAGACAGACAACTCACTCGCCCATTCACACCTAGGGACAATCTGGACCGGTCAATTCACCTGACATGCATATTTTTGGAATGTGGGAGGAAACCGGAGCGCCCGTAGAAAACCCACGCAAGCACAGGGAGAACATGCAAACTCGTGACCACAGAACTGTGACGCACACGCGCTAACCACTGCGCCGCCGTGCAGCCCTCGCATTCTCATAATAAAGTTTAAAGGGAATTTAATGTATAATCCGATGGCGCTATGTATTAATTGTGTATTAATTTGATTTTATAATTACTTAATAATTGGTTTGTTCTTTTTTATAAAATTAGAAAAGTCTTCATTGTCATTGAGAACCAAGTGTAAAATGTTCACAACTCCAGAACAAACGTGTAATAAAATACTATGTAAGAAATACATAAAATAATGAAAAGAATATTAGGATTTTGCGAGGAAGTGGCCTAAGATGAAGATGCATAGTACAATCAAAAATAGTGCTATTAGATTATTAACAACATAATGCAAAATATAACAGTATATAGATACAATTGAAACATCCATTTTTCAACACATATGCAACATATTTTATCTTAGTCTTGTGCAGCCCTTTGAGACTCTTTGTGATTAAGGGCTATACAAAAGAAAATGACTTGACTTGTGGAGATGGTTCAGGAGAAGAACCGGTTAGCCCTTTTAAAAGGGATCTGTAGTGTCTGCCAGATGGGAGCAGGTCAATGAGTTAGTGGCCGTGGTGAAAAGAGACCTTTAAAACGTTCTTGGCTGTACTAGGTATCGTGAGCCTGCAATGTCCTCCAGACTGGGCAGAGAGCAGCCTATCAATTTATGGGCAGTGTTGATGACCCTCTATAACACAGATGTCAAACAATCTACTAGTCCGGCCCCCGACAGAATGTTTGTTCTATTGTGTGGCCCCCGAGTTAAAATGAGTTTGACACCCCTGCACTATAAAGTGCTCCTGGCTACTGATCATTCTGTTTTAGTAGCTCTGTTTGTATTGTATCTGGACAACTGAGTCTGTGATTCAGTAATTTAAAAATGTCAGGTCGAGTAAGTGTGCAGAGGATAACCGCCTAAAAAGTTTCATTTGACGTCTGCACAATGATCTCTTTTGCATTGCAGTCAGAAAGATCAGTCACAATTCTGGTGGTTTCAATTGATTATTTTCCTCTCGCAGGCCCGCCAAGATATTGAAGTGGACATTTACGAGCGACTGCCTGTCCCATTTGGACTCGTCCGCTTCGGGGTTGCTCCTGATCATCCAGAAGTGAAGGTAAACCCAAACGGGAATCATTGAAGTTTCTTTTGTCCCACTCCATTTTAGGCATTCTGTTATGATTTAGGTTATATTTACATGTGTACTCAAAGAATATAACTACCTGAAATGAATGAATATATGAAATGAAAATGAATTAAATGAAGGCCGATTTGTTAGTGACATGATTTGGCCTTCGACACTATTCCAGAAGTACATTAGTAAATCATTATTGGTGATTCCCTAATGTTGTTTTTCTCCTTGCTGGCATCTCAGAACGTCATCAACACGTTCACACAGACAGCAAAACGTGCACGCTGTAGTTTCTACGGAAACGTAAATGTCGGGAAGGATGTTAGCGTTGAAGAGTTGCAGAAAGCTTACCACGCCGTAATACTGGTAAGAAGCGAAACAAACCACGAGAGAAGCTTTTCCCTATGTTATCCATGTCTTTTAATAGAGCTATGGAGCAGAGGGAAACAGGAAGATGGGGATCCCTGGAGAAGACCTGACCGGTGTCTATTCCGCCAAAGACTTTGTGGGCTGGTACAACGGACTGCCGAGCTGTCGAGAGGTAAGTTACTTTTAGTTAAGTCTCGTTTTTCTCTCTTTATTAACATTTTCCTCCACTCGGCCAGCTAAGTCCGGACCTGAGCTGTGAAACAGCCGTCATCCTGGGGCAGGGCAATGTGGCTTTGGACATTGCGCGGATGTTATTGTCACCGATAGACATTTTAAAGGTTTGTGGACGGCGTGTCTCAAATGCAAAGACACTTTTAGAGTTTGTTTCGCTATCGCCTTGCTGAATTTAAACATGGTTATTTGCAGAAGACTGACATCACTCAGCCTGCCCTTGAGGCGTTGATGGAGAGCAAGGTCCGCAGGGTGCTTATTTTCGGCAGGAGGGGACCCATGCAGGTTGCGTTCACTATCAAGGTGTGTGATTGCTGAGTAGCTACACAGTAATACCAATGCAATAGATCAGGGGTGGCGAACAAGTTTTTAACTGTGGGAGTCAAAGAGCCACACCACACACTGACCTGCCATGACAGACAGACACACACAATTAAAAACATATTATTTCCCAGAATACAATACAACAAGTATTATTCTTGTGTTGATTTCGAGGAAAGTGTCCACCCTCAATACACACAAAAAGAAACCAAACATGAAACATGTAAAAGAGCGGCAGTATATAGAAAATATGATGAGGCAAAGAACCGCATTCTTATTGGCCAAGAGCCGTATGGGACTATAGAGCCACGTGTTCGCCACCCCTGCAATAGATGATGGCCTAAAATCTCAGTGTGTATTATATAGCGGGACGTAATGGTGTAAAATACTTCATTCGTTTAAATGAAACACAATGGATTCAAATAAAAAGCAAAAACAAATGTGATATCTCATAAACACACCTCGTGGGTTTCAGAAATGGCTAATTGTATATACAAAATGAGACCTTTGAAGAAGCCGAGATGTTTGGCTGCCATCTTACTACTGCAAAAACCAAAATAAAATTTTGCAAAGGTAGCTTGTCCCGGTGGTGCTTTAGCACTTAACAGCCACTGACCTTCCCCAGCTGAGCTCTGCATGTAATGATTAATGAGTCTTTCTTTCACTGTTTCTATCTGTAGCCACTCATATTAGCCACTTGGCTGCAGTCAATGGCTCGCCGCTAGCCAATATTTTTACTGTTAGCTGCGCAATGTAAAAAAAGCTTGCTCTCTCCTTCAGTATCACTTGCCTTCCACAGCTAGGAACGCCATTCAGTTTTTGCATCAAATGGAACTGCCGATGAAAAGTAATAGGATGCAAATTGTGAAATTTTGGAACGTGTTACTGATGGAAAGCTGTGATTAAACGACTTTGAATGGCGGAACTAAAAAAATATGATAGTGTCCCCAAAACAATTTATGATGCAGTACTAACTTTGACCTGTGAGAGGCAGCAAGGTGTAACAGGATGTCATTGCCCCCCCAAAAAATATATATTTTTTAATCTCAAATAAAGGAACTTCGAGAAATGGTGAATCTACCCGGAACCAGACCTGAGATGCTTCCGGCTGATTTTGAGGGTGTCCCCGAGGTGCTACCAGGTGAGAAGCAAGTTTATTTTTGCAATAACTCGCAAATGTTCAAAATAAAATACGAAATAAAATGTTGTCCAGGGTGCATGCGGGTTCAGGAAATGAAAATTGAGTGTGTGAATTGCTCTTTTTATGATTTAACCACTATAAAAATACATTAAATTACAAAGAAATACTTTTAATTCAATTTTTTTGGTTTAGTGTAGGACATTGTTTCTGTAGAGCAGTGGCTAGCATATTCGCGTGATATGCAAAAGGTCCCCGGTTCGAGACCGGGTGGAAACATATGTTTGCCTGGAGAGGGATGGGCGCCACCAGTCTGTACTTGCCCAAGACACATCACAGGAAGTGGTGCCCCTACGACCCTAGTTAAGAGATCCAACCAACCAAAGTATTATTTTCGTAGTGCAGTGGTTAGCACATTTGCCTGACAAGTGAAAGTTCCCCGGCTCGAGACCAGATGGAAAGATATGTTTGCCTGGTGAGGGATGGGCGCCACCAGTCTGTACTTTCCCAAGACACATCACAGGAAATGGTGCCCCTACGACCCTAGTGGTTAAGGGATCCAACCAGCCATTCGACATACCAGAATCAATTTGAAAATTTGCTACATCCAATTTCAATAAAAACAACGAAAATGCAAGTGTCACATTTATCGTTTCAGACTTACCCAGACCAAGAAAACGTCTCACAGAGTTGATGTTGAAGACTGCAGTAGAGATCCCAGCAGAGAAGGAACGTGAAAGGAGAAGCAAATCCTCACGGAGTTGGGGACTCAGATTCTTACGGAGCCCCGTCATGGTCCTCCCTCATCCTGATGGCACCAGGGTGGCCGCGATCCGACTGGCAGTCAACAAAATGGAGGTAGCGTTTGACTTGTGGATCGCTGCATGTCCGTGTTCTATTTTATTCATCTGCCTGCAGGGTTCAGGTGAGGCTGCCTCTGCTGTGCTCACAGACCAAGTAGAGGATGTGACATGTGGCCTTGTCATCAGCAGCATCGGCTACAAGAGCCTCCCCATCGACCCTTTTGTACCGTTTGATTCCCGCAAAGCCGTAGTCCCGAACCAAATGGGCCGAGTTGCGCAAGCTCCTGGTACCTACAACAAAGAAGCGGAAGTTAATCCTAAAACTTGTGTTCACACCATTGCTTTCTTTCAGGTCTATATTGTAGCGGCTGGCTTAAAACAGGCCCAACTGGTGTGATCGCCACCACTATGAATAATAGTTTTGACACTGCGACGTCTATAGTGGAAGATATGGACTCAGGAACCTTGGATATGTCTGCTGCTAAGGGTGGAGCACAAACGATCACATCGATACTTATAAAAAGAGGTAACTTGACTGCTTAAGAATTACAATTGTCTTTGTTAAAAACATTGTGAACATAGTTTACAATGATGTAAGACATTCTAGAAGTATCCAGTAGACCCTTCTATCTCCCGAGGGACCAAATGTGTTCACTGTGATGGCGGTTTACCTTGCACAGAATGCGAGGATTAGCAGTGAATCTCCAGCTCTCCAGCATGCTGTTAGGAATTAAATATATTAAAAATGTACCGTTTACCAAATTGTTCGAATTAGTTATCTGACTCCATTGACCAAACACCACCTAATAATGCGCGCTCGTTTCTTTTTGGGAAAAGATGGACAAGAATAGCCGACATTTTCACACGTGGCAGATTTAATTTCTTAAACAAATTAACTAAGTGAACTCCATCGAATTAGCCGAATTAGTGTCGCTTGAGTCTCCGTCAAGCCTCCCCTCGATTCTCCCTCGATTTTCTTAAGTTCTTCTCTCGACCCACGTCCCTCCACCAGCTGGTGTGCCAGCTACTCCCATGGGCGGGCCAGAGAATCTCCACGTGGGCTCCACCTTCTCGGAGAGGAGCGTCTCGATGTCTGAACCCAGAGCGTTCCTGCGTCACGAAGGCCCCTCTTGCGTCGGGAAGCGCTGATTATCATATCAGCCCTTTGTCCCAGTTCCTGCTGTTTTCTGTAAACATCATCCTCCACTAAGGGGCCGGTCACACAGACATTTGCGGCTGAATCACGGCCAGAAATTTCTGCCTTTGAGGCGGACGCTATTGGACGCATTGAGATCGCCATTCAGACGAGATACAGCGGTGCTTAACACGAGGTCGGAAATTCGCGCGCGGGTGGAAGCGCGAAATATTTTTGCGCTGCTCATTTCTACAGAGCGCGGGTACACAGCCTTTCACGAGCGTATTGAGGCTGAAACACGGCCAGAAATTTCTGGCCGTGAAGCAAATGCTGATGGGCGCTGTTGGACGTTTTGAGACCGCAATATAGACGAGATAGAGCAGTGCTTTACTCGCGGTCGGAAATTTTCACGTGGTTGGCCGCGCTCAAAACTTTTGAGCTGCTCAAAAGTTTGAGCACGTGTTAAACCGCGTGCCGCACACGTGGTCAACACGAGGTAATGACGCGGAACGACGTGCTCTGGCCGCGGCCAGGGCGTGGTTACACATGGGTAGGACGGGAAATTTCAGCGGGTAATCGTGGGTGGAGCATGGTAATAGCATGTTCTGCGCCTGTATCGCGGTGTTATTACGTGACATTAGCGTGTTACGCGTGTGACGGTCAAACGCCTTTCTCCGCGTATAAACAGCGCGAATGCCGAGCACACGTCAGTTGTGCTCGAGACGTCAAGGGGGTGAACATGGATCCCCGTCAGCGTAGTGACCTCGTCTTAATCCATTTTTATTTCTTGACATTTCTTTTCAAGATAATAAAATAAAAATGATGCCATAGCTTGAAAATCTTCACGGGACTGTGTCTTGTGCGGTTATGATTTCTACAGCCCGGTGCCGAGATTTGCATCCCCTCGCTACTACAACCACTTTTACCTCGTTTTATCTCACTTTTAGGGAATGTAATGGCGAACATATAACCAAAACCACTTCGTCTTGCATTTGTTGGAAATGTAATACAACTTAAACCATTCCGTCTTTGTTTTTGTTGTGAACGTAATCGAACGGTAAATCCTCCCCCCCTCGCGTGAACGCGCATTCTGCTGCGCTTCCAACGAAAGCGATCGTATTCTATATAAAACGCTTATTAAAACTATAAAGCGAGCTAATTATAACAATTGGGAGATCCTAGTCTATATAACGCGTTTATTTAAACAATAAAGTGCGATCGTATTCTACAAAATGCGTTTGTTAACGCGGATGAAAAAGTCACCAACGTCAATGCACGCTTTACAACAAAAGCGATCGCAGCTGAATGCGCGTTCACGCGAGGGGGTGGGGGGTGGACGTGTTGCGTAGGAGTCGGATTTGGGCACAACACCGGCTCGGGAGTTTTTATACCCGTGGTCCACACGAGAAAATGACGCAGAAATGACGCGATGAGGAAGCGGAACAGTCGCCGGCGTCTGTTTTGCGGGCATACCACCGATGAACAGCGGGTTGGCCAATTTTGCGCATTTTCCATCCCGGGCAACCACGGGCAAAAAAAAAACGCAAAATTTTAGCCGTGATTCAGCCGCAAATGTCTGTGTGACCGGCCCCTAAGGTTGCAATGACCTGCCCCACAGCCCAGCCAGTGAATATCTTTTGCATTAAACGTAATTTGTATTTGATCCTACAAAATCCCTTGTAGTCAAATGTATAAAATCCTTCAATGCTCATCCTGTGTTTATCGTCGCTGGTGACTTAAATCAGGCATGCTTAAAGACTGTACTCCCTAAATTAAATTAATTGATACGTAGACTGTGCAACAAAGGGAAATACAACACTGGAAAATATGTATAGCAATATCAAAGATTCTTACAGAGCTGTTTCCCTCCCCGCCTGGATGGATCTGATTACTTCCGTTTTTTCTTTGACCCCCAATATTACCCCTTTCCGATAAGCAATCCTGCTTTGTTGTGTGTCTTGAGTGATCCGTCACCGACTTGCTCTAAGTAAAGTATTTTGTGGTCCTAAGGAGTCAAGCCTGTGACCTTCTCCGATTGGGAAAAGATCGACAGGCTGGAGGTGAAGAGGGGGGAATCCATCGGGAAACCCAGAGAAAAGCTGCTGACTGTGGAAAACATGCTTGAGGTGGCTTGGGGTTGATCATGGGCAATTTGTCAGAGAAAATCGGGCATCAGCGGGAAACTTTTTGTGATTATGAAATCATCATGTGTTGAAATAAATTGTCATCAATGGGACTGTTAACTGCAATGTTTTTAAATCATTTTGAATGATGTTATTTACTATTTCTATTTTTTTCCATGATTTACAAATAATTTCAGCGTAAAATTGGAAGTCAATTCTTCCAATAATTATTTTGGGTGAACCACCTGAGTAACCTCTCATCAGTTTTCTTTCTTAACTTTTTTGTTAAATATTTTGTTTACTCTGTACTGCACATTGTACATGTTTTTAAATGCTCTATCAATGAAATAAAGTGGAATTTAAGACTGAAAAGCAAGCATTTCCTTGTTCAGTATTACCTTAGTTTACTTTAAAAAAAAAAAACGCCGTACTCACATGCCGCCATGATGTTTGAATGGCGTCACGATGTACAACAGTAGGGGGCAGTAAACGCGCCGAAATCCCGGAATCACCAAAGAAGAAAACTACAGAAACTGCGGCTCACATTTTCACGCGTGTCTGCTCAAGAGCATTTAAAGGTGTGTTTTAGTTTTTAATGTATTTACGAACATATATTCCAGATAAATAACCCGGTGTTGCAACAAATGCAGTTATTTGTGAATTTTTTACAAGGGTAACCCTAGCTAATAAGCTAGTCAAAGCTAATAACACAAGGAAGCCAAAGCTAACAACAGTGACTAGCAAAGCTAACACAAACTCAATTTATTGTTAATGTGCATGAACGAATCGTTTTAATTCAAAATAAGTATAAAAGCTATTCGAAGCAATGTATTTTTTCTAAATCAAGTTTAAATTTACTTACTCTTACATACTTTATTCATTCACACTTGCAGCAGTATCCTTGTGTTGAAAATAAAACAATAAAGAGGAATATAATATATAAATACCCAATGCAACGTGTTGATATAGAGTATTTAAATAGTGCAACATAAAATACACACTGTAATAAAATTAGGGTAATATGACATGGGGGGGTGGCTTAATATGGGCTTTTACTCCCCCGGGTGGAGTTGAAGAGCCTCATGGCATGAGGAAGAAATGATTTCCTCAGTCTGTCCGTGGAACAAGACTGTGACAGCAGTCTGTCGCTGAAGCTGCTCTTCCGTTCTTGTCTTTGAATTTATATTAGTTGTGTTTTTATCTATTTTGGGTTGATAGAAGATGTATCGACCCAAACCAACATTAAAAGATCGTCAGCATCTCTACAAGCTCATCATAAGCCAACTCCTCTACGATGGATACACCAGCATCGCCAACAGTTTAGTCAATGAAGTCAAACCTCAAAACGTGGTGTCCCCCTCGGAACAGCTGGTCCAGCTGGTAAAACTTGGCAAGTCCTTCCATCCATGTTTTGATCAGCACATTATTATTCGATAAGTCCAACCTAACCTTCACTTGACGCCACAGGGATGGAGAACGACGACAGCGCCGTGCAGTACGCCATCGGCCGTTCGGATACAGTGGCGCCAGGCATTGGGATCGATCTGGAATACGACGCCGACGTCCAGACCATGTCCCCGGAGGCTTCAGAGTACGAGACGTGCTATGTCACCTCGCATAAGGGACCGTGTCGCACTGCCACGTACAGTCGGGACGGCCAGCTCATTGCCACGGGGTCCGCGGACGCGTCCATTAAAATTTTGGACACTGAACGCATGCTGGCTAAAAGCGCAATGCCAATTGAGGTATGGCAAAACACAAATTCACAGTAAACCCCCGAGATGCGGCATAAATTGTTCTGAGGTGGGGATTGCAAGGTGAAATTGGCTAATGTGTCCCAAATGCTGAGGTACCTGGGTAAAAACGCTAACATTTTAGATACATTAAACATTTGTAACTTAATAGTATAGAGCAGGAGGCTCCAAGCTTTTTATGCGGAGAGCTACTTTTTGTTACTAATCAGCACAAAAGGCACCCACTTTGATATGCATTTCTAAAAAGAAACTTATGTCATTACTATGTTGTCATTATGTTATCATCAGGTTAATTATTGGAATCAGGGTTAGTGGAATCACTCGGGCACCAATGAGATTTTACTATAATAACAGAATGACCCAGAACTGGTGAGCTTTTTTTCAGAACAAATCCCCTGGCACCTCAGTTATCCTTAAGGGACACCCAGGTGAATGTTTGAGACCTCCTCTATAGAGCAAGTACTACTTATGTGTAATATACACGCAGGGTTGGGTAAAGTTACTTTAACTGGATTACTTTCAATTACTTTTGGATTACTCCAATACCAAATATGCTAATAAAAGACAAAATAAACTAAATATGAATAAAATGACTAAATTTTGCTTGAGTAACAGAATACATGGAACGGCAAAAATGATGTTGGCAAGCTGTTTGGATTTATTTTCATTTTGTTTCTGTCGCATTTTATGTTAGTTTTGCCGGAGATCAAAGAGATCAAATCCAGAAGAGAAAGCTTACCACGTGTTGTGAGTCATCATTTTTTTCATACTTGGTTTCTTTTGTCTTTTTTTTTAGCATATTTGGTATTGGAGTAATCCAAAAGTAATTGAAAGTAATCCAGTTAAAGTAACCCTACCCAACCCTGTATACACGTTTAGGCATAAATAATGTAAACATACACGTAAAGGAATAATGAAATTGTATTCACCTTTGGTGTGAAGGGACTTGAGCTGGTACAATGGAGTAAGAGGGTGAATGCAAGGGGGGGTAGTGGATTGAAATTAACACTGAGTTTAAAACTTAAGGATTTTCATGCCCATAGAGACTGGTTGGCTTTAATCGCTTCCTTATTCTTAATCATTGTCTTGCTCGTTGATTGGTTTTAGGCATATTCCTTAACAACGGAATTAGTTTTATGTACTGCCTGATAATTTCAAGCTTTGTTTCCATAGTTCACATGTTTTTGCTTCTCTCTTTAGCATCACAGCAAGTCTTGGGACTTAGCTAACAAATACAGTACAAAAATGCAGTATACAGTGGGACCTCGGTTATCGCGGTTAATGGGGACCAAAACCACCCGCGATAAGTGAAAATCCGCGAAGTAGCGGCGAACCTTTAAAAAAAAGGTTAATTTTATTTTTTATTTTATTATTATTATTTTTTAGACCTGCGAAGCTCTGAACCCGCGAACGTGGAACCACGAAGTAGCGACGTCCCTTCAAAAATGCTTAAAAATATATATATATTATTTTTATTATTATTATTCTAATTTTTTTTTTTTTGGGCCCGCGAAGCTCTGAATCCGCGAACGTCGAAGCGCGAAGTAGCGAGGTCCCACTGTAGTAGAAGAAGAAGAAGAATTAGAATGAATTCTAATTATTCTTCTTCTACTATACTGTATAGCATCACACTAACTAGCAAAGTCTTTGCAAAGCACTCGAGATTCTGAACTGTATGAAGATAAACAGCATATCTAGATTTTCATGCTGTGACACAAACTAATAGCAGACCAGCATCTCAAATGATGTAGATCAATATCAGACAGGCGTCTTGGATAGATAAACGTGCATATGGACAAACACTACGAAGTTAGAATTTAGTAGATGGCGTAATGGGGAGAAAAATGCCGTAGCGGAGGCCCGGAAAAAAAACGGTATTCTACATCATAATGTGAAAACATTGTAGCCAAGAATGCAGTAACCCCAGGGTCTACTGTATGTTTACTAAGTAAATGATTTACATTTATTTTTTTTCTTAACAGGTTATGATGAACGAGACGGCTCAGCAAAACATGGAGAATCACCCGGTCATTCGGACACTGTACGACCACGTGGACGAAGTCACTTGCCTGTCCTTTCACCCGACCGAGCAGATCCTCGCTTCAGGCTCCAGAGATTACACGCTCAAACTTTTTGACTACTCCAAGCCCTCTGCGAAACGTGCTTTTAAATATGTACAGGTGAGTATTTTCTTCCTTTTGAAGCCTTAATAGACATTCGGAAACATGTTTTTGTTAAACTTGACAACAAAACGAAAAACGCTTTACTACAATTTGTGTTAATAGATTAAAACACCCATGTTGGCATCCTCTGTGAGGATATCAAAAAGTTAGACGGATCATTTTGCTTTTTCCTGTTTACTTCACAATAAAAGTAAAAGTCTATCTGTTATCCTTTTCCAGGGCTGCCATTTTGAAACCTGAAAATGACTTTACAGTTGCTTAAAGTAAAGACAAATCAGAACTGGACTTTTTTAAAAAGATGAGCTGTGATTAGTCATTATTGGAACATTGCAAAATGCTGGGGTTACAGAGTTGGGGAAAAAATATATATATGTATAAGAGTAATAATGATTATTCATATTGTTTGAATAATTATATCAAATAAAACATCAAGGTAAATGTATGGATTGGGACAAAATTGATATATTTCAGTTGTATAATGTTTATACATATATATTTCTGTTAAGTCAATTTTATTTACTTGGCTATGGAAAACATTAATCATTCACATACAAAAATAGTGTTACTCTTAACAGTCACCCAAAAAAGTGACTGTAGCTTTCAACCAGAAGATGTCATCAATAAACAATTTAAGCAAAAAAGAAAACTTTTAAGATTAAATTAAAAATATATTAGTATAAATAAATCTGTCCCAAAAATGTAAACTTTTTTGAAAGAGGAAAAACCTTATTCAAATAAAATACTGGCAGATAATTTTCTTGATTTCTAAATTTTACTTTGTTTTTTACAAAATTGTTTTTTTATTGAAAAAGAATGTATTTTACAAATTTTATACAATAAAAATATACATTTGAATTAAATGTATACTTATAATTTATTTTGAATGAATTAAATATTAAAAACGTTTTTGTTTTTTTTAAACTTTTTTTTAATCATTTATTTTAGAGGTGCAAAGTGTCTTTTGATGGGTCCTTAAAACGTAGAAATTTAAACATTTTCTTTAAGTATGTGTTAACAATGCCCAATTGTTTTCAAAAAGCCCTTATGCTTTTATTCACCATGCCTCTCTATTTTTAATCTTACCTTTAGTAAAGCTGTTCGGGGCAGACAAATTGTGTGGGGTTGGGGGAGTGCCGGAGAGTGACGTTATGCTTTTCTTCCGGGTTTTGTTTTGATTTTTTTCGTGTAGCATGAAAAAGGTGAAAGCAAGAAAAGGATTACTTCAAGTATCCAACCTAAACACCAAGAAAGAGTAAAAATAAATTAATTCAAGCGCACTTATAAAATTCACATACTTGCTCGCACATCGTAAACGAGCCGACAAAGGCTGCCATGATGACTTAAGACAGGAAACGATGGTGGAGAGTAAAAAAGTTCCAAATTCCGTACAGCTCCTTCAACTAAAGAAAAAAATCCCTTTCCGTACAGGAAGCCGAAATGCTGCGTTCCATCTCCTTCCACCCGTCGGGAGACTTCCTCCTGGTGGGCACCCAGCACCCCACCCTGCGCCTCTACGACGTCAACACCTTCCAATGCTTCGTGTCGTGCAACCCGGGCGACCAACACACCGACACCATCAGCAGCGTTAACTACAACCCGACGGCGAACAGTTACGTCAGCTGCAGCAAAGACGGCAGCATCAAACTGTGGGACGGCGTCTCCAACCGCTGCGTGACCTCCTTCGACAAAGCCCACGACGGGGCCGAGGTCTGCTCGGCCATCTTCACCAAGAACTCCAAGTACATCCTCTCCAGCGGGAAGGATTCCGTCGTGAAGTTGTGGGAGATATCCACCGGTCGCATGCTGGTGAAATACACAGGTAAGGGCTGTCCCAGAATTAGGAAACACTTCAGATCAGAATTAGAAGCTTAAAAGAAATCAGCCTATTAAAGTCCAGTAAAACAGTTAATAAAACAAATATGTGCATTTTGTAAAGGACATTCAATAGTCAACAGGAAAGTCCGGAACAAAATAATTGATGTTTTTTTTTTTAACAACTGGCGTCTGTCATGTTTAACGTTTTAACTGCTGACGTCTGTTCTTCGGACTGCATGCATTCATTTTCAAATACGTTGGTCGGTCACAGTCGGGTGTAACGCTCAAGCTCTCATTTATAGGAAAATATACTTGTATAACATGTACAATGCATGTCATCAAAACCATATTGTTTTAAATGTAACTTGAATTTTACCGAGACGAGTCATTCTCCTTTTTGTTGTCGTAGTCGACAGCCACATTCGGCAGTGGCGGCTTAAGAGTGGTTTGCCCTAGCTGTAAGCTTTCCCTTCCACCACCGCCTCAGTCGATTCCCGGAAGCGATAACAATCCACGCAGCACCCGCTGGTTAAGCTCTTCTGACTTTAGTCAGAGTCCTATTTAATTGATCAACTTATTTTCGACATAACGAGCCAAAATATACGTAGAGAGGAGATATGGCAAAAAGGGAACGCTCTTTATTGCATTTGGGACACATTCAAAGTTCCAGACGTTCAAAATTGGCCTTTATCGTGTTCTCAAATAAAGTTAAGATATCTTGTGAAGGTCGTCCGCCTCGGCTCCCCCAGCATATCAGCTTGTGACCTCCTGCAACAACGTCATCCCACGACCTTCACCAGATGCCTAAATACTTATTAGTTATTATCCACATTCCACAACACCACCAGCCTATGAAAGTCGTGCACACACGTCTTCCAATCTTGTTTTTGATTGCCCGGCGCAGTTAAACCGCGAAATGTGAGAATTCTTGTTGGTCAAACGCCTTATCACTCAAATAAACAAACTCTAAATCCTTAAAAAAAATGCAGTGTTTTGCGGATACACTATCGCACTACGTCGCATGGCGATATTGATTAGATTTCGGATAAATCGGACAGTTCTTGTCCAGGTTTTCTGTGATACCCTGGTTCAGATTTGGGAGAAGATCTCCCCAGCACATTAGCAGAATCAAGATAAGATCTGAAGTGTTTGAGGTGTTCCACAATTATTTTTGGTGTCTTTTGCACGGATTTCCCAACGTTGTGTTTTTGGTCGTCCCAGGCGCCGGTCTGAGCGGGCGGCAGATGCACCGCACGCAGGGCGTTTTCAACCACACCGAGGATTACGTCCTGCTCCCCGACGAGCGCACCATCAGCCTTTGCTGCTGGGACTCGCGCACGGCCGAAAGGAAAAACCTCCTGTCCCTGGGCCACAACAACATCGTGCGCTGCATCGTCCACTCGCCCACCAATCCCGGTTTCATGACTTGCAGCGACGACTTCAGGGCTCGCTTCTGGTACCGGCGCACCACCACCGATTGAGACGGAACTCTTACATGATTGTAAAATGTCGATTTGTTTTATTCTGATTTTTTTAAGATTTTGCAAATTTTCTTTGAAATTACACTTAAAAGTTTGTTAGTCCCGCCCTTTTTTTTGACAATGTGTTTTAACCCGAGTGTTACTTTTTTTTGTACAGATTAAACAAAAATGCCTCAAGAATCTTGGCTGTGGGTATTATATGCCAGTGGTGTCAAACTAAAATATTCTCACTGGGGCCGAACTAGAAAATTGCATAAAAGTGGTGATGGAAATTTCATGACATGATTTCAATGCTGCTAAAATTTTTCTCCACAGCTGACAACCTCCATTCTAAACATGCCCCCAAACCATATGCCTTCTGTTTTATCTGCTATTTTATATCAAAGGAAGAACTTGAACCCGATTAATTAGCATTGGTTGTCAACATAGTAATTTTGACTCTTGGTTTACACTGGGGATTCAATAAGAACGGTTTGCTATTAAGGATGAGTGGAACAGAGACCGGATCAATTGTTAGCATTTCTGAACAATATAATGCCCCCGATAAGCAGGTACAGTAGTTTGTTGCCTTGCATGGCTGACGCTATCGGTATGTGAGCGTGTGTGAATGGGTAAGTGTAAAGCGCTTTAAGAAGTTTTCACTGCCTTGAGAAGCCCTATAAATGCAGGGCATTTCCCATTATCAAACGATTAAGGTTTATTTACTACAAATATTTCATCCTTCACTAAATCAGTTTTTTTTCCTACTGCATTTGTAAAAAAAACAAAAGGACAAGAGTTAAACTTGTGGGAACTCATGCAGAGCAGAAAGTGACAAATATAAACAATTCAAGTGATTTAATAAGTCTTATAATGAAAATGTTTAGGGCTGCAACAAGTGATCGATTATATTGATGCGTATGAAGTTATGAGTCACATGGTACTTCAATGCATATTGAAGTGTATACAATTCCATTAGGACGCTGGGAGTTGTAGTACCACCTTTGATTTGTCAGAAGACAAAACGACCGATTTAAAATAAAAAAAAGTTACATTTAAAAGAAAAATCCTATATATTTAACTGGCCACCAGGCTGTACTTGCTCAAGACACACCACAGGAAATGGGACCATGATCCTAGTAGTACATGGATCCTCACCAAATATTAAACATTGCATCATTAGACAAAATAATTCAACTTTGTAGTGTTTGACCGTTTCATTATGAAATTTCACAAACAGAACGGAAAGTGTTGCAGAAAAAATAAAAATAATGACTTGTTTAACATGGGGCAGACTCTTGAGCATCTCATTTTCATTTTGGGAATGTCGATCATGTTCAAAGATTTGTAAGTCCAAATATAAGATTTTTGGATAAACAGGTAGGGGGGGAAAAAAAAAAAAAAAAAAAAGTACTTTTCATATTAGCTGGTGTATAGTATACATTTGTATATATTTTGTTTTTTGTCACTTATTTTATACAATAGAAAATATTTTGTAGATAATCCACTCAAAAATTTTATATTTAAATAAAGAGGAGGAAATTCAAAATGTCCTTAAGATATCAGATTAATTGAAAAATAAAAAATAAAAATCGACCAATTCGTTTGTGAAAATCATCCTTAGTAGCCCTAAAAATGTTTATCGAATATGGTAACTTTGCTCTTAGATTTCATATTATAAAGCCGATTTAAACATCTGCAATTATACCCAGTTGCAATTTTTAAAATTTTGCTTTGTGTACCGCCTTAAACAGCGCATACTTGTTTATTACAATGAAAGGGTATGTTCTCTGGTTGATGAATTGTTATACAGCTAAAATGGGTGCTTTGCAAGTGGCGCCTGCATTTAGTTATCCTGGGGGCATATTTAAAACCATGTCATTGTTTGAATTTTTCTCTTGTGCTTCTGTCAACATAAAATGTGGTGGTCCACAATTAGCCCATAGGCCTTAGGTTTGACACTTGTTATATAGGTAATGACACTTCTATGCAAATTAGGCCTTTAGTTAACCTAAAATGATTTGTAACTCATTTACAGTGAATTTGTGTCAGATTGGATATTATTAAAGGGACAGTGTGTAAAGAGTGCATCTTAGTATACAAAAATACTTTATTGCATATGAATGTAGTTATTAAAATACTCATAGGATCATAAATGTGTTTGACATAACATGGGCCACACAGAGGGGAGCTGACATACTTGGTCATCTTGCTGCTGCAAATACCCCAAAAAACCTTGTGAAAAGCTGGGAAGGAAAATGGTGCAGATTGGTCGCAGAGTGTCTAGTTTGTATTCTTGTGCTTTGTAGCACTCACATTTCGATAGCACTACTTAATACAGCAACATCTAGTAGGCAAATATTACCGACTGCTCCTTTTAAGTACCGGTAATTTAATCAGTTTAGGAAAAGGATTTCTCTTATTTCACTATCTCTATATACTGTATTTTATCCATTATACTGGCTTTAAGCACTCAAGTCTTACACTGTTGTACAGTTTCCCTTTACAAAATACAAATTAAATACTCGACCTACATCTAAAACTTGATTAGATGCAAAATTTCGTTGGGTATGTGTTAGGTTTAAGTCCCCAACATTTATGATAAAACGCTCTGAAATAAAAGACAGAATCGGTCATTTTATCATTACAATGAGAGCGGCGGAGACCAGGCTGTTACAAATCTCCAGTCTCCTTCTTTTTCCTGGACACCCCCCTTACTTCCCCCAAGGCTCTTGGTGAAAAACAACTTGAGTTATTGCATGTTCCAGGACAGGGTGCACCCACTGGTATGTGAGACAGACTGCACAAAAAACACATGGCCCTGAAGAACAGCCCACAAACTGAAAACTCAAAAAGGGCCGAGAACACTTAACATATGTCAACTGTAGGATAAATATATGTATATAATTCCAACAGTATGTGTCCAAGAATGATAAGTTAACCTGAAAATGGATCATCTCTGCAGTGAGATTATAAAACTTGAATGTTGTGTTAATTACAACCCGTTTTAAAAAGTCAAAATGTTAAAACAAATCAATTGTTGACGCCAACTTTTAAGTGGTAAACAAAAAACAGAAAATTCCCATGCAGCTAGCTAACACTGTTGTAAGATGTACATGTATTTTACCATCCTGCAAACTGTATGCAAGTACAGTGTAACCTCACTACTTCAGTTCCACGTTCACTGGTTCAGAGCTTTGCGGGTCTTAAAAAAAAAAAAAATATATATATATTTTATATTAAGTTTTTTTGAAGTGGCATCATTACTTTTCAGATTCACTTTTTGGTCCCCATTAGAGTAAAAAAAATATATATATATTTGATATTTCTAATTTTTGAAGGGGCCTCGCTAGTTTGCGGATTTTCACTTTTGGTCCCAATTAACCAGATCTAAAAAATAAAATAAATAAAAAATAAAAAAAATAATAATTTGAAGCATTTTTGAAAGGGTGTCGCTACTTCGCAGATTTTCACTTTTCGCGGGTGATTGGTCCCCATTTACAGCAATAACTGTATTTAGTCTTAGAATATTGTTACACGAGTGCAATAGAAAATACTGAAGTTGGGTTTCAAATTTTAAGTTACACTGTACTACCTCTAATTATCCTAACCTTGATTACAAAGCCAAGTACCCGTAAAAATTCAAAACCCACAGATATGAAACAAAAGTTGCTTAAAAAGAAGAATGTTTTATTTGTTTCAATAATCATTCACCATTTCAAATGCAAAACTGAAGTCTTCTTTTCTCCTGGTTGTAGCGCTCTGGTTTTTGATAGCCTTGCTGCTCATGTTGTAGTTCAACCCAATATTACTTATATTGTGGTTGATGGCGCCGTTGCTCACATTGTGGGCCGTGTCATGGTAGAAGCTATCGTTGCTCATGTTGTGGTTTGACCAATCATTGCTCATGTTGTGAGACATGTCATGGTAGAAGACATCGTTGCTCATGTTGTGGTTCAACCCATCATTGGTCATGTTGTGGTCAACTACATCTTTGCTCACGTTATGGTAGAAGACATTGTTGCTCGTGTTTTGGTTCACAGAATCGTTGCTCATGTTGTGAGACACGTCATGGTAGAAGACATCGTTGCTCATGTTGTGGTTCAACCCATCATTGGTCATGTTGTGGTTCACAGAATAGTTGCTCATGTTGTGAGACATGTCATGGTAGAAGACATCATTGCTCATGTTGTGGTTTGACCAATCATTGCTCATGTTGTGGTTCACAGAATCGTTGCTCATGTTGATGTTTGACCGATCATTGCTCATGTTGTGAGACATGTCATGGTAGAAGACATCGTTGGTCATGTTGTGATTCACAGAATCGTTGCTCATGTTGATGTTTGACCAATCATTGCTCATGTTGTGAGACATGTCATGGTAGAAGACATCGTTGGTCATGTTGTGGTTCAACCCATCGTTGCTCATGTTGTGGTCAACTACATCTTTGCTCACGTTATGGTAGAAGACATCATTGCTCATGTTTTGGTTCAACCCATCGTTGGTCATGTTGTGGTTCACAGCATCATTGCTCATGTTGAGATACACGTCATGGTAGAAGACATCGTTGCTCATGTTGTGGTTCAACCCATCATTGGTCATATTGTGGTTCACAGAATCATTGCTCATGTTGAGGTTTGACCAATCGTTGCTCATGTTGTGAGACATGTCATGGTAGAAGACATCGTTGCTCATATTGTGGTCAACTACATCTTTGCTCACGTTATGAGACACGTCATGGTAGAAGACATCGTTGCTCATGTTGTGGTTCAACCCATCATTGGTCATGTTGTGGTTCACAGAATCGTTGCTCATGTTGAGATACACGTCATGGTAGAAGACATCATTGCTCATGTTGTGGTTCGACCAATCATTGTTCATGTTGTGGTTCACAGAATCGTTGCTCATGTTGTGAGACATGTCATGGTAGAAGACATCGTTGGTCATGTTGTGGTTCAACCCATCGTTGCTCATGTTGTGGTCAACTACATCTTTGCTCACGTTATGGTAGAAGACATCATTGCTCATGTTTTGGTTCAACCCATCGTTGGTCATGTTGTGGTTCACAGCATCATTGCTCATGTTGAGATACACGTCATGGTAGAAGACATCGTTGCTCATGTTGTGGTTCAACCCATCATTGGTCATATTGTGGTTCACAGAATCATTGCTCATGTTGAGGTTTGACCAATCGTTGCTCATGTTGTGAGACATGTCATGGTAGAAGACATCGTTGCTCATATTGTGGTCAACTACATCTTTGCTCACGTTATGAGACACGTCATGGTAGAAGACATCGTTGCTCATGTTGTGGTTCAACCCATCATTGGTCATGTTGTGGTTCACAGAATCGTTGCTCATGTTGAGATACACGTCATGGTAGAAGACATCATTGCTCATGTTGTGGTTCGACCAATCATTGTTCATGTTGTGGTTCACAGAATCGTTGCTCATGTTGTGAGACATGTCATGGTAGAAGACATCGTTGGTCATGTTGTGGTTCAACCCATCGTTGCTCATGTTGTGGTCAACTACATCTTTGCTCACGTTATGGTAGAAGACATCATTGCTCATGTTTTGGTTCAACCCATCGTTGCTCATGTTGTGGTTCAACCCATCATTGCTCATGTTGTGGTTCACAGAATCATTGCTCATGTTGTGGTTCACAGAATCGTTGCTCATGTTGTGGTTCACAGAATCGTTGCTCATGTTGTGAGACATGTCATGGTAGAAGACATCGTTGGTCATGTTGTGGTTCAACCCATCGTTGCTCATGTTGTGGTCAACTACATCTTTGCTCACGTTATGGTAGAAGACATCATTGCTCATGTTTTGGTTCAACCCATCGTTGGTCATGTTGTGGTTCACAGCATCATTGCTCATGTTGAGATACACGTCATGGTAGAAGACATCGTTGCTCATGTTGTGGTTCAACCCATCATTGCTCATGTTGTGGTTCACAGAATCATTGCTCATGTTGTGGTTCACAGAATCGTTGCTCATGTTGTGAGACATCTCATGGTAGAAGACATCGTTGGTCATGTTGTGGTTCAACCCATCGTTGCTCATGTTGTGGTTCAACCCATCATTGGTCATATTGTGGTCAACTACATCTTTGCTCACGTTATGAGACACGTCATGGTAGAAGACATTGTTGCTCATGTTTTGGTTCAACCCATCATTGGTCATGTTGTAGTTCACAGCATCGTTGCTCATGTTATGGTTCAATCCATCATTGGTCATGTTGTGGTCAACTACATCTTTGCTCACGTTATGGTAGAAGACATCATTGCTCATGTTTTGGTTCAATCCATCGTTGGTCATGTTGTGGTTCACAGCATCATTGCTCATGTTGAGATACACGTCATGGTAGAAGACATCGTTGCTCATGTTGTGGTTCAACCCATCATTGGTCATGTTGTGGTTCACAGAATCGTTGCTCATGTTGAGATACACGTCATGGTAGAAGACATCATTGCTCATGTTGTGGTTCGACCAATCATTGCTCATGTTGTGGTTCACAGAATCGTTGCTCATGTTGAGGTTTGACCAATCGTTGCTCATGTTGTGAGACATGTCATGGTAGAAGACATCGTTGGTCATGTTGTGGTTCAACCCATCGTTGCTCATGTTGTGGTCAACTACATCTTTGCTCACGTTATGGTAGAAGACATCATTGCTCATGTTTTGGTTCAACCCATCGTTGGTCATGTTGTGGTTCACAGCATCATTGCTCATGTTGAGATACACGTCATGGTAGAAGACATCGTTGCTCATGTTGTGGTTCAACCCATCATTGCTTATGTTGTGGTTCACAGAATCATTGCTCATGTTGAGGTTTGACCAATCGTTGCTCATGTTGTGAGACATGTCATGGTAGAAGACATCGTTGGTCATGTTGTGGTTCACAGAATCGTTGCTCATGTTGAGATACACGTCATGGTAGAAGACATCATTGCTCATGTTGTGGTTCGACCAATCATTGCTCATGTTGTGGTTCACAGAATCGTTGCTCATGTTGTGAGACATGTCATGGTAGAAGACATCGTTGGTCATGTTGTGGTTCAACCCATCGTTGCTCATGTTGTGGTCAACTACATCTTTGCTCACGTTATGGTAGAAGACATCATTGCTCATGTTTTGGTTCAACCCATCGTTGGTCATGTTGTGGTTCACAGCATCATTGCTCATGTTGAGATACACGTCATGGTAGAAGACATCGTTGCTCATGTTGTGGTTCAACCCATCATTGCTCATGTTGTGGTTCACAGAATCATTGCTCATGTTGAGGTTTGACCAATCGTTGCTCATGTTGTGAGACATGTCATGGTAGAAGACATCGTTGGTCATGTTGTGGTTCAACCCATCGTTGCTCATGTTGTGGTCAACTACATCTTTGCTCACGTTATGGTAGAAGACATCATTGCTCACGTTTTGGTTCAACCCATCGTTGGTCATGTTGTGGTTCACAGCATCATTGCTCATGTTGAGATACACGTCATGGTAGAAGACATCGTTGCTCATGTTGTGGTTCAACCCATCATTGCTCATGTTGTGGTTCACAGAATCATTGCTCATGTTGAGGTTTGACCAATCGTTGCTCATGTTGTGAGACATGTCATGGTAGAAGACATCGTTGGTCATGTTGTGGTTCAACCCATCGTTGCTCACGTTATGAGACACGTCATGGTAGAAGACATTGTTGCTCATGTTTTGGTTCAACCCATCATTGGTCATGTTGTAGTTCACAGCATCGTTGCTCATGTTATGGTTCAATCCATCATTGGTCATGTTGTGGTCAACTACATCTTTGCTCACGTTATGGTAGAAGACATCATTGCTCATGTTTTGGTTCAACCCATCGTTGGTCATGTTGTGGTTCACAGCATCATTGCTCATGTTGAGATACACGTCATGGTAGAAGACATCGTTGCTCATGTTGTGGTTTGACCAATCATTGCTCATGTTGTGAGACATGTCATGGTAGAAGACTTCGTTGCTCATGTTGTGATTCAACCCATCGTTGGTCATGTTATGGTTCACCCCATCGTTGGTCATGTTGTGGTTCAACCCATCATTGCTCACATTGTGGTTCACAGCATCATTGGTCATGTTGAGAGACATGTCATGGTAGAAGACATCGTTGCTCATGTTGTGGTTTGACCAATCATTGCTCATGTTATGGTTCACCCCATCGTTGGTCATGTTGTGGTTCAACCCATCATTGCTCACATTGTGGTTCACAGCATCATTGGTCATGTTGTAAGACATGTCATTGTGGAAGACATCGTTGCGCAACCCATCATTGGTCATGTTGTGGTCAACTACATCTTTGCTCATGTTATGGGACACGTCATGGTAGAAGACATCGTTGCTCATGTTGTGGTTCAACCCATCATTGGTCATGTTGTGTGACAGGTCATTGTAGAGGACATCGTTGCCCACGTGGTTCAACCAATCATTGGTCATGTTGTGGTTGACAGCATCATTGGTCATGTTGAGAGACATGTCATTGTGGAAGACATCGTTGCTCATGTTGTGGTTCAACCCATCATTGCTCACATTGTGGTTCACAGCATCAGTCATGTTGTGGGACATGTCGAGGTAGAAGACGTCGTTGACAGCATCACTCATGTTGTGGGACATGTCGAGGTAGAAGACGTCGTTGACAGCATCACTCATGTTGTGGGACATGTCATGGTAGAAGACATTGTTGCTAATGTTGTGGTTCACCCCATCATTGCTCACATTGTGGGACATGTCAAGGTAGAAGACCTCGTTTCTCACATTGTGGTTGACCGCATCATTGCTCATGTTTTGGTTAACTCCATTGTTGGTCAGGTTGTGAGACATGTCATGGTAGAAGACTTTGTGGTTTACAGCATCATTGGTCATGTTGAAGGTCAACCCATCTTTGCTCACATTGTGGGAAATGTCATCGTTTGTCAGATTATGAGCCTTATCAGGAAGAGAGTAGTCGTTTGCTGTCAATGGAAATAAAAACCATACAAGTTACTTTAATCAACCTTATGTCCAGATTACATTTTTGCTTAAATCAAGTTTGACATTAGCGAACAATAGTCGTGTAGCAAAGTAGGGAATTGTAAAATGGTATTTGACCTCATTTACCCACCTTCATTTTGCAGCTTGAAGACAGCATTCAAAGCCTTCAAATATTCAAAAGCTCCCTCAAGTGATCCATCACTGGACATCACATCTAGAAACCCATGATATATAAGGAAAAGCACTCAACTGCACAGCATCAAACCAACAACAACAAAAATAAAGTACATTATGCAGCCACATGTGCACTAAAGGATAAGGCTGAAGCACCGATCGCCGTTATTTTATTACTAGTAACGACATTCAAAACAAAAAACATTTCAGACAGTGCCGCTAATGATTATAGAATAGAATATGCCTTTATTGTCATCGTTACAACATGGGATATGCTGTGACAACGAAATTGGACGACTCCAGTTCCACATTTACATTGAGGATAAGGAAACAACGAGATAAAGGAACAAAGAACTAACTGTCTTTGTTGTAAGTAGGCTTTGTTTTCCTTCGGAAAGGGGGGCGGTGGTGAGGGACAAACAGTTGGTGGATACAACCGGAATGTTTGATCTTACATTACACATAGTCCAGTGTTTTTCCCGAATTGCTCAGTTCACATATTGAATGGATTTGAGAGTACAGTCCATAAACAGGCCTGATTAAAGTCGCCGTCGACGATAAAGCTCCGTTGGGGTGTGCAAGCTGCAGTTTATTGATAGCAGCGAGCGGGAGATTTAGCGCTATGCTAACGTTAGCATCCGGTGAAATAGCATATAATATCCGACTAAACTTATAAACATTAATATTTTGTATATGCATCACAAATACGTATACTGTATAATATTTAAATTGATGTAGATAATGGAACATTAATCATGATCATATAACTTGATCTAGGAATGAAGTTGGGAAACTTGAATATTTGTCGGTAGTTGTTTACCTTGTATATTAATAGAAATATTAGTCTTACTACCTCTTTAAATGTTAGATTTTGTGAAGAGTGTATACATGATTGTATCCAGAGTTATGACCAATCATAATAACTTGTGTAAACAAATAAGCCACATGTGTCAAACGCCTGGCCCGCAAGACCATTTTACATTAATGTTATAGATGGCCCGTTCAAAAGTTCAGCCACTGATACTATTCAAATATACGCAAAGCCTAACCAAAATTGAAATATACTACAGAACCTTTCAGAGTATATAGGGCATGTTTTCACTACGATTTTCAGTCAAGGTGCCACACAAAATATATCTTGTTTTGGCTGTACAACGCTAAAGAATCCTTTATATAAAAGCTCACTATATAATCTGTGTTCAGTGTTCGGATACTTTTTGATGAATCCACGGAACAAATTGTAATAAGCCAAAACACCGGAAGAGAACTTAGTAATTTGGGTGAGTGGAGCTATGCAAAAAGTGCAAGCACTCCCTCCCATCTCTCGCCCCTACGCCGTCTGCACCAAAAGTAAGCACATCAGGCTCCCTGTTCTCCGAATGTTGCGACGTTTTTACAAAATAAATGCTTGCATCTGGTTTTGAAACCAATATGTAGGAAAAAAAGGGTCAAAATGAGTTTGACCGATCTTGAGTAATTGCAAGAAAGAGACAAGTTTAAAGTGGTACGTTTGTTGATTTTAGGACACGGGCACTGGCATTATTCTCTTCATATTTTTTATCAAATCATGATGCGGGTTTAGCAATTTAGTACATTTGTCTAATATATAGTGTAGCTCTTTCCCAAAATAAAATTAATATATTTTGCTTTTATGGCTTTGAGTCAAAAAGGTTCCCGACCCCTGCTATATACACACTATGACCTTTTCGCCGCGCTGAAAACACAATATTACTAAGAACTACACAGTGTCCGGCTGCGATCAGAGCAAATGATCAAATCAGAGTCATAAGAGCAAAGAAACAGAAAAATTAGAATTATTTCTGAAAACAAACAACAAAACATGTTTTATGTATGTTCCCAGGTTTTGTAGCATTCATATTTCTGCTTTTGACAGGAGAGCAAAATCTTTTGGGATTTTTAAGTTTCATATATACATTGACATAGGAGCAAAGGAATTTGAATGTTGTAAGTTGTATAATTAACAAGCTATTTTTATTGAGAGCAAAATAATAAATACTGTATGAGTGAATTAAGGTTTAAATGTAATATTCTTGTCCGTTTATTCATATTTATGTTCTAAAAACATTAAGTTTAAGTGTGTTCAATAGATGTTTATCCTGGTTGGCCCGCGACCTTAAGTGTGTTTTAAATTTTGGCCCCTTGTGCAATCGAGTTTGATATCCCCGTTTTAGGCAATACTGCTCAATTGTCAGAGATTAATATATATAATACATATCTGTACAACGTACAAGAAAATCTATACGGAAAAACGCTAATTTGGCAATGATGGGTACCATCCGGTATACACCGACTATCACGAAACAGCAAATCAAGTCAAACGGGTTCGAGTTGTGTAGTGAAAGGAAGTCCGTCTCTTTTTAGAGAACTGGCTTTTTCGGCTCAACTCATTAAAAAGAGCCGGCTCTCAAAGCTCACTTGCTTTGCTGCATTAGATCACGAATTACTACATTGTATAAATAGGTTAAGAAAAGAAGGAAGTATAATTAAAAGGACATCCCTTTAATCAGTATATTACAAACAATTTAATCCAGAAAATTCATAATTTGAAAAAGAAACTTATTCTACTTACCGTAATTATATTTGCATGCATTTTTTTCCTTCTGCAGTGAACGTCCAAGCTAGTCAATTTTTTAACATTTTTTTATTATAAACCTTATTCGTGTCGAGCAACTCAGGATCTCACAATAAAATGTTAAACTAACTAACTATATACATACACAGGGTTGGGTAGTTACTTTAACTGGATTACTTTCAATTACTCCAATACCAAATATGCTAATAAAAGACAAAATAAACTAAATATGAACAAAATGACTACATTTTGTGCAGGCTTGGGGAGTAACGGAATACATAGAACGGCAAAAATGATGTTGGCAAGCTGTTTGGATTTCTTTTCATTTTGTTTCTGTCGCATTTGATGTTAGTTTTGCCGGAGATCAAAGAGATCAAAGCCAGGAGAGAAAGCTTACCACGTGTTGTGAGTCATTATTTTATTCATATTTAGTTTCTTTTGTCTTTTATTAGCATATTTGGTATTGGAGTCATCCAAAAGTCATTGAAAGTGATCAAGTTAAAGTAACCCTACCCAAATATATGGTATAACGAAACACATGTACAACATAACATGTTAAACTACATAAATTAACGCGAAAAAAAATATGGTGTAGGATTATTTTGTATGGGACAATACGACAGTTTCTAAGGACATGGAGCCCTGGAGGTTGACAGGTCTGATAATAGAATTCTCACCTAGCATCGCTCTTTGTTGAAGGTCTGAATTAGAGTCATCTGGCAGAGCTGAAATTTCAACAAAACTCATTTTAACACTCAGAAACCTATGTTTTTGATAAGAATTTAAGATTAACCATAAACGATACCTTGGATTTTCCAGAGCACACACGCCAGCAACACCACCACAACCTGAGCAGCCGCCATCACCTCAGCACAACCTTGCTAACTCCAAAACATGGCGGCTTTTAACAACAAAGTGACAAGTCAGCACACCTGCTGCTGATTGCCTCTAATGAGAACCAGCTGAGATAATAGTTTAAAAAAAAATACATCCTTGAAAAAAACAACAATACCAAAATTTACATTCAAAATATGCAATTTTTCACTTTCTCACTGTTTTATGTTACTCGGAATTATCGAATACTGTTTATTTTTTATTTCATTTAAAAGTTAAAGGCAGGGTTTTGGTCACATGACATCCATAAGCCGAGTTCTGTGACATTGTTTTGGGTCGATGACAAAACAGAAGGCGGCCATTTTGCAACATGTGGATAACGTGCACAAAACAATGTGGCCCGGAGCAGGAGAAAAATGATATATATTTAAATAATGATTAAAAAGAAAGTGTTTTAGATCAGCGGTTCTCAACTGGTCTGACTTGAGGACCCCCCCCCCACAACCCTAATTGCAAGACGACCAAAATCAAGAAAAAAGCCAGGAGAGAAAGCTTACCACCTGTTGTGAGTCATCATTTTATTCATATTTAGTTTATTTTGTCTTTTATTAGCATACTTGGTATTGGAGTAATCCAAAAGTAATTGAAAGTAATCTAGTTAAAGTAACCCTACCCAACCCTGAGTTTAATAGAGAGATAGTAGAATATACTGTATGCATGTTTTTAGAAAAAATAAACAAAATGAACAGCAAAACGACTTCAATATTCCCTTTAATGCTCAATTAGCTGCATTCTTAAAGGGACAGTGTGTAATATTTGATGACTAAACGCAACTGTATTAAGCAGTGCATCTAAAAACAAGCGCTACAAAGCACAAAGAAGAATACAATCTACAGAGACTCAAAGAGACCAATCCACAATATTTTGCTTTTTTTTTGCCTTTTAGGAAGTTTTTAGGTGGTACTCTTAACAGCAAGAAGGTGGATAATCAAAATGAAAGAAAAGAAAAAGGAAGAAATAAAAAGCAAGAAAAATAGAAAAATGGGGGGAAATCCATTATAAAACAGAGCTCTTGTAAGGGAAATTAAGGTCCAAATGTGGCTTTTATACTATATTCTATCCAATATATACTTTTACGTTTATATTTCTATAGTGCTCAATAAGTGTGTTGTTTTAACCTCCCTATCTATTATCAAACAGATGCACAGAGCTCCTTTCTGCTCACCCATACAACCCAAGAACAAGAGCATAAGCTTCCCAAGCCAAAGGAACTTTGTCTCTAGAATTTGGAGGCCACTGGTAATTTTACCAAGACGCCCATCTCATATTTCATCTCATTAGCTGCACCGCTCATCCTCAGTAGGGTCGCGGGGGTGCTGGAGCCCATCCCAGCAATCATCGGGCAATGGGCAGGGGACACCCTGAACTGGTTGCCAGCCAATCGCAGGGCACACAGGGACAGACAACTCGCTCGCTCATTCACACCTAGGGACAATTTGGACCGGCCAATCCACCTGAGATGCATGTCTTTGGAATGTGGGAGGAAACCGGAGTGCCCTGAGGAAACCCACGCAAGCACGGGGAGAACATACAAACTACGCACAGTAAGTCCATCTATTTTCAAATAATGAACTGCTGTGGTGTATCATTTATTATACTCACACGCCATCTAGCGACCAACATTATACATTACATCTAAATCATGTGATACCTGTCTAAACCAATCAGATTCATTTCCTGTGTTCATATAAACCAATCAGACGTGTAGTTTCCTTCCTTTGTTTTACACTAAATTCGTTCCTGAAAAAGCAGATGTGTTCTTCCTTGAGCCGATTCTGGAAGCACGTACCTCTGATGGAAGGGTCTATCAAATACCTAAGTTTCCGATTCAGAGTGTGTTCTTTTCTTCTTTCTACTACAAAGTTTTAACCTTGATCGCTTTATTATTGTAGCATCATAAAGAAAAGAACAAGATAAATATTCATAACAGATACATATTGCATTTGGGGATTTTCATCACTGTCATCCTTATCCTCAGCTTTTAGATCACAGGTGTCAAACAAGCGGCCCGCGGGCCATATCAGGCCCGCTAAGGGATTGAATCCGGCCCGTGAGACAACACTCAGAGAAGCGCAAGAGAAAAACAAGCTGCAGGTTGAAATATGTCAACTTGATGTTGCCAAAGCCAGGTTCCTCTCACAAAGACACTGTACTTGTATTTATTTCTCTCTTTCTTTTCCACCCCTTTTCTCCCACTCTGTCTCTTTCACTCTCTGTGTCTCTCTTTTTCTCTTTGTTGCTCTTTGTCTCTTTCTCTCTGTGTCTTTTAACCTCTTTTGCTCTAACTTCCTTTTTTCCTTTTCACTCTTTTCTTATTCTCTCTTCATACCCTTCGCGCTTTCTTTTCTCTTTTCTCTCCTTCTGTCTTTCTATTTCTCTTTGATTTCTTTCTTCCTCTCCCTTTCTTTTCCCCCTCTTTCACGACTTTTTATCCTTTGTTTCCCACGCTCTCTACCTCTCTCTTTTTCTTTCTTTGTCCCCCCCTCTCTCCTTTTCCCTCCCTCTTTGTCTTATCTTTTTTTATCTCTTCATCCAGCCCCCGACAGAATGTTTGTTCTATCGTGTGGCCCCTGAGTTAAAATGAGTTTGACACCCGTGTTTTAGATTGAAGCTCCAAAATGTAAATTCTAAAAATAACATTAGCTTGCACCGAAAGAATCAATACCTGAGAGATAGCCATGACTTCAGCGTCTTAAAAATGAACAAAAAGTCAAACTAAACTCAAGCTACAAGTCACCACAACTGCTGTTATCTTAAATTGGCACCAACTGGACTTATGACATAGGGGGCATTGTTCTAATATGACTTTGAGATTGTCCAATTGTTAAATCATACTAAAAACAATATACTGATGCATTTTTTTCATCATTGTAATCATAAAGATTGAGATTCAGACATTTGTGGTGACCATTTGAAAAAATAAAGGGAATTTTGCAGTCCATTATTACTGAAAAAGCCAACATTTATTCACAAACTAAGGATATAGTTATAAAAGGTTTCAGCTTAATATAGCACAAATTTATTCTATTCCACACTCTCAATCATCTCTGAGCTTTATACATGTCAGCCTCAGCCAATTGCTCCATGATTGGAAATCCCTTCAAGCAATATACTTTACAAACGCAATGCAGCACCCATTTCCTCACAGCAAGACTTGACCAAGACAAATTTTTTTAGCATTTGACTCTTATATTAGCTAACTTGCACTGGCTCCCACTCCACTTATGTTTGTATAGACTTGAGCCCTCCTATCAGAATCAATTTCCCCCTATGTCCCTGCACGGAGCCTCTGCTCGGAAAATGTCGGTCTACTTGTGACTCCAAGAGCCAAGAAGAAGTCTGCAGGCTCAAAACCATTCTCCATCCAGGCCCCAGTGCTGTGGAATACTTTTCCCCCGGAGATGAGATCTGCAACCTCAGTGGAAGTTTTTAAATCTAGACTTAAGACCCATTCTATTCAATAACTCAGAATTGATGCCCACCTCCTACTTTCTTTCTGGCTGGTGGTGATACAACATACAATGATTTGAGATAAGTCACCGGACCAGTGTCTACATTGACCAGCCAACAGATATGGGAGATTGCATTGTGGCCGTTATGGACTGACAAATTTCAACATACTCATTTTCTTTTGTGTACTTTAACCCAATGGTAAAACTAGTGCACCCTGGAAGGGGGATTACCAATTCTAAATCTTCTCAAGGTATGGTTTAGTGTTGGGGTTTTGAGTTTTTGCCTTGCCCGCATGTTGGTTTAAGATCAGAGGCTGGTGTATTTGTTATACTGTGCACTACTTTAAGACATTATGGGCTATACAGAATCTGTAATCTAGAAGATTCTGATTGGAATCGAATTGAGCAATTTATTGAACATTTAAAATACATACAAATTGTTTATGGTTTAAAAATGTGATTATCCTCCAGATACTAATAAAACCAAAATTTGCATACAAGACAATTTTCTTACACACATCTAAACATGGAGAAAAATAGTTATATGATTTGAATTTGTTTTAGTCTTTATTGGTGTTATGGTAACAATTTCACACATTCACTGACAAGACAGAAACCATATCCTGCATTTCATCAAGGCGGTAGTCCAGGTTGGCGGCGGAGTAGTCGCGGCTCATGGTGTGGTTGGCGGCGTGGTCCAGGCTCATGGTGTGGTTGGCGGCGTGGTCCAGGCTCATGGTGTGGTTGGCGGCGTGGTCCAGGCTCATCGTGTGGTTGGCGGCGTGGTCCAGGCTCATCGTGTGGTTGGCGGCGTGGTCCAGGCTCATCGTGTGGTTGGCGGCGTGGTCCAGGCTCATCGTGTGGTTGGCGGCGTGGTCCAGGCTCATCGTGTGGTTGGCGGCGTGGTCCAGGCTCATCGTGTGGTTGGCGGCGTGGTCCAGGCTCATCGTGTGGTTGGCGGCGTGGTCCAGGCTCATCGTGTGGTTGGCGGCGTGGTCCAGGCTCATCGTGTGGTTGGCGGCGTGGTCCAGGCTCATGGTGTGGTTGGCGGCGTGGTCCAGGCTCATGGTGTGGTTGGCGGCGTGGTCCAGGCTCATGGTGTGGTTGGTGGCGTGGTCCAGGCTCATGGTGTGGTTGGCGGCGTGGTCCAGGCTCATGGTGTGGTTGGCGGCGTGGTCCAGGCTCATGGTGTGGTTGGCGGCGTGGTCCAGGCTCATGGTGTGGTTGGCGGCGTGGTCCAGGCTCATGGTGTGGTTGGCGGCGTGGTCCAGGCTCATGGTGTGGTTGGCGGCGTGGTCCAGGCTCATGGTGTGGTTGGCGGCGTGGTCCAGGCTCATGGTGTGGTTGGCGGCGTGGTCCAGGCTCATGGTGTGGTTGGCGGCGTGATCCAGGCTCATGGTGTGGTTGGCGGCGTGATCCAGGCTCATGGTGTGGTTGGCGGCGTGATCCAGGCTCATGGTGTGGTTGGCGGCGTGATCCAGGCTCATGGTGTGGTTGGCGGCGTGATCCAGGCTCATGGTGTGGTTGACGGCAGGGGCCTGGTCATGAAGTTCTCCTTGATCTATCAATATATTCAGACATTATACTAGATGCAACTTACAACAGTGAGTGAAAATGCCTAACAAGTGGCGCTCAAAGTTATCACCTTTATTTAAATGTTGCTTCACGATTTCATCCAAAGCTCGAAGCAATTCCAAAAACCTTGGTGAGACTTCACCATTAGGCATATCTGAAGGAAACGACATTTTTAACATCCAATTTCTGTTTTGTCACCTAGCATCATTATTGAATTCACCTCGATGAGCACCAGGTGGGAAACAAAGACCTTAAAACAAACACAAGTTTTAGTATCATTTTCTTCAAACAAACATGCGAATTTCCCAAACGTTACCAGTGTCCATGAAAGCCGCAAGCGCCAGGACCACCAAGAGCCAAAGACCAGCCATTACAGTACTTCAGTCTTCAGCAGCACACATGACTAATTGGAGGCCACATATGCTTTTATAGGAGATGACCACTTACTACAGCTGCTGCTAATTGGGTTTAATTAGCATCACCACGGCAACTTCCCTGTTAGGGCTCCATGTTGATCTTCTTGGCACAAATTTTCAAATATTTTGAGAGTCAATAACCGTTTCACATTGAAACAAGAGATCAAAACTGGAGAAAAGTGATTCAATCGATTTGTTTTTGTTTCATGAAAAGTTCAAGTTTTCATTTTCTGCAATGCATTTTTTGAATTAGGAAATCCAGGTATTGCGACTGGCATGTGTAATAAAAATGTATCTCCATTTTTATCTTTTTTTTTTTGTTTACCTTTATGAAATGTTTACGACACCATCTTGGAGTTTATTGTTGGAATGACCTTATTTCGGGGGTTGTCTTTAAGGGACAGTGTGTTATACTTAGTGACTCCTAGTGATACAAAAGAACTTTCATCCAATAAAAAAACCAACAACATTGATTCAAATACTGAGCAAATTAACATGAACTATCCATACCAGTGTGGCCTTTGTCCTTTAAAAGGCTGAGACTATGCGACCAGGACTTGAAAGCCAAAGGTAGGCCTCTTCTAGTCCCCCATCCTTCTCAACAAACTCTTCCAACAAGAGACCTTTGGGTTACAACTGACTGTTTTGGTGCTAGTGCAAATAATATTTCATTTTGGACATGTTATGAAAATAATTCTTGATGAGTTGAGTGTCTTAACACCATATATGGATCAATGATTTAATATTGTTACCAAATGTCTTTCTCCGTACCTGTCTTCTGAGACTGTAATGGCTTGTGTCAATAAAGTCCTTTTTTTGATTTTCTTTTGTGTAATTCTATTCTCTTTTGTCATGTAAATAATTGTTGTTTGTAAGTATCGAGCATGTGAATGATTTATTTGTGTGTCTGCACTGTTTCCCTTCTGCTCAATCATAACATATCAATGAACTGAAAAATCGAATATTTAAAGCTAAAATTAAAATATGTTTGGAGTATCGCTTCCTTCATGATAAATACTGGAGACACTATGAGACTATGTTGAATTAATTCGGGTGGGGAAACTGTGAGCCCCACCTTCTGGCCGAATCTGCTCCCACCGTATTAGATTCTGAATGAAATAAATGAAATATTTGATATTTAATTTACTCTACACCCTTATTTCGCTACCAGCAATGCAGCCGGAAAGGACAGAAAGAGGAAAATTTGAGGTCGACAGAAGTGTGTCTTAAGTCTATATTTAAAGACTTCCACTGAGATTACACATCTCAACTCGGGGGCCAGAGCATTCCACAGCAACAGGACCCAAATGGGGAACGCTCCTGAGCCTGGAGATTTCTTCTTGGCTCACAAGCAGACGTTTCCCAAGCAGAGGCTCAGAGCATGAACATAGAGGGAAATAAAATAAGAACAAAAGGAGGAGGCAAGTTCAAGCAAACCTTTGTATTATAGAATCGGAACCTTAAAGTCACATCTTAAACGGACAGGGAGCCAGTTCACGTTTTCTGAAATTATAGTGATTTGATCAAAGTACAAATCCTTGTTGCCGCATTTTGAACCATCAGCTAACTTTTGATGCGAGACATCGGGAGACCGGAAAGCATTGCAACCCTGTAAATCAAGCCGAAAAGTAATAAACGCATGCATTATAATCTCAGCATCTGATTGAGACAGCATCGGGGGAATTTTCGCAATATTAGGATGGAAGAAGGCTATTCTAGTAATATTTTTCTTATGTAACTGAAACGACAGATAAGGATCAAATATTAGACCTAGATTTGGGTGATATTACATTGTCATCGTTTAGAGCGCTGTTTGAGAACAAAGTCATGACAATCAGCTAGACCAGGGGTAGGGAACATATGGCTCGGGAGCCATGTATGGCTCTTTTCATGAGTACGCATGGCCTACAATGTACCTATTGCACATCTCTCTGTGGCGTTCCAAAGTCAAGTGATTTCATCCCGATTTTGGTCCATATAAAGCCAAAGCCACTTAATGCAGAAGTTTGAAACCATTTAAACTGATGAATAAAAACGCAGGCAAACGACTTTGATTGGGTGAGCAGTACAGGTGGGCGGATCCCTGCACACAGCGCAAGGCACTTCCTTCTCTTTCTCTCGCTCAGTGCAGTCTATACTGAAAGTGAGTATGACCATATGCTTATCGTTTGCAGTAATTTGTGACACTTTTACAAAAGAACTTTGCATGCACATTGTTTTGAAACCGTTATTAAGGACAAATTTCATGGAAAGAAATTGCCTCAGCACTCTTAACTGAAGGTGGAAGACAAATTGAAAATGACATATTTACATTGATTTGGGACACAGGATTTGGCATTATCATTTCATACATTTGATCAACCTCATCACGGTGGCGCAGTGGTTAGCGCTTGTGCGGCACAGAACCTGTCGTGGGTTCAAATCCAGCTCCAGACTTCCTGTGCGGAGTTTGTATGTTCTCCCCGTGCTTACGTGGGTTTCCTCCGGGCACTCCGGTTTCCTCCCACGTTTTCAGGTGAATTGGCCGGTCCAAATTGTTCCTAGGTGTGAATGAGCGAATGATTTGTCTGTCCCTGTGTGCCCTGCGATTGGCTGGCAACCAGTTCAGGGTGTCCCCTGCCCACTGCCCGGAGATGGCTGGGATGGGCTCCAGCCCCCCCGCGACCCTAATGAGGATAAGCGGTACGGCTAATGAGATGAGATGAGATGAGACATTTGATTAAATCATCAACACACAGTGAAATAAAATGTGCTGAAGAATTAGCTTTTGTCTAGAGAGCGTGTTTGGCAGTTTTTTCAATTTTGTCTGAAAATATATGATGTGGCTCTCTCAATTTCTTTTTAAAACATTTTTTTTGCTTTTATGGCTCTTTGGGTCAAAAAGGTTCCTGACCCCTGAGCTAGACAAACAATCAACAACGTTTTTCTGGGTCAAGGTCCCAAAAATTTAATGACATTCATCTTTGTATCTGCATAAGAAGAGAAACTAATATCATACTCGTGGATATTATCACCAAACGGAAGCATAACAACACTAAAAAGAAGGGGGACCAAGGACAGAGCCCAGTGCAACGCCACAAGTGACATCAAAATGTTCAGAAGTCAGATTGCCGAAGTTACTACATTTCATCCTTTCTGAGATGTAGGATCTAAACCAAGAAAGAACGCTTCCTGAGGTATCGAACTATTTTCTATATCAAGTATAATATCTACAGCAGGGGTCAGGACTCAAAAAGCCATAAAAGCTAAATATTGTATTTTTTTTAAACAGCCAAACCATATATTTTAAGACAAAATTCGAAAGAAACCCCTAAAGTCGCACTCTAGAAATTATTTTATTCTTCAGTAGTTTTTATTTTGCTGTGTGATATTTGATGATTTGATACAATCAATGAACTTACAATAATGCCAGAGCCTGCATCCCATATCAATATTCATCCATATCTTCAGTAGGGTCGTGGGGGTGCTGGAGCCCATCTCAACTTTCTTCAGGCAGTCAGCAGGGGACATCCCGAACTGGTTGCCAGTCAGTCGCAGGGCACACTGAGACAGACAACTCCCTCGCTAGTTCATACCCAGGGACAATTGAGACGAGCCAATCAACCTGACATGCAAGTTTTAGAAATGTGAGAGGAATCCGGGGAGAACATGCAAACTCTCCACAGGAAAGCTGGTAGCTGGATTTGATCCCATGACCTCAGAACTGTGCCACGGACGTGCTAACCGCTCAGCTGCCGTGCCCTCATCAATATATTCCCTCCCAGACTTACCTAAGTGTGCTTAGGCTCATTTTTGCCGTCATTTTGGTCATGAATAGTAGGTGCAAGCAAAGTTCTTTTGTACAGATGTCGCAAGTCTGCAAATGAGAATTCCATTTATTTACCCTCAGGGCAGGTGGTGCACGGCGAGAGTCAGAAGGGCGTGTTTGCGCTCTGTGCAGAGCTCTGCCCAACCCTATCGGTCACCCGATCAAATTGCACTGTGTGCTTTGCCGACGTTTTTGGGTTGTTGCGTCGGTTTTATGTCTCAACAGTGAACATGCAAACATGGATACTTTTATGAGCTTTCATATAAAAGGTTCTCTAGCGATGTACAACCAAAATGAGGAATTTTGACTGTAAACTGTAGTAAAAAAACTGGCCCTCTATATACTGGACAGTATCATTGGGTAGATGAGCATTGGCTCTGCTTCACATGCTCTAGCAAAACTAAGGATGGCATGGTGATAATTTGGTCTTAGTTTACTCTCTGAGCCAGATATACTGATGAAAAGCCCATAGGTTCCTGACCAGTGTTCCCTCTAAGCTGCGCGCGTGCGCAATTGCGCACTGCTCGCACATTCTCAGCGCACAAGAAAATCTAGCCAGCGCACAAAAATGAGGGCTCAAAATTACTAATAAAGAAGCGACTTAAGTCAAAGTTACAGTGCATGAAGGTAAAAATACACGGGTTCCCCTGACGTTGAGTCCTAAATGCGGTATTTTGAAGTCGAGTCGAAGGAGAACGAAGTTGAGTAAAGTTAGTAGAGTTTGTTGAGGAACCGGCTTCTTTGGCTCGGCTCACTAAAAGGAACCGGCTCTTTCGGGTCCTAACCGGCTCTTCGGGTTGTTTTTGCTTCTTTAATCCCAACATGACCAAATATTATGTAAAACTATGCACAAAATGACTTAAAATAAGGGGGGAATAGAACAAAAAAGAAATACCAAAATGAAAAAGTTGTGAAAAGCTGGGAAAAAAAGAAACAAAAGAGAAAAAAGAAGGAAAAATTTAGAAAAAAGCCAGAAAAAAAAAAAGAAAAGAAAGAAATGTAGGAAAAAAGTAAATAGAGAACAAAAAGAAAAAAGTAACAGCTTGGAAAAAATAAACACAATGAGATTTTTTTTAAAGGAATCAAAAAAAAGTAGAAAAAAAACCACAGGAAAAAGAAGAAAGTTTGTGTTGCATTCAAATAATTTCCAATTATATCAAGTCAATCTTGTTGCCAACATTGTACTTCCACTAAAAAATGTGATTAAGTACAGTTCTGTATCTTACAACCGACTAAATGAGCCCCCAAAAATGTTAATATTATGTGACAAAATATATCAGGAAATAAAAAGAAATGGATATCTTGTGAATTAATTGTAAGACCAAACGACGTTTGTAGGCCATACAACCTTTGCAATAGGACATGAGTCAATTCATTCAAAAGAGGAAAATCATTTTGCATTGCCAGATACTCAGCAAAATGTAACGTGATGTCAAGTTTTGAACATGTTTGATAATGACTTAGTTGCCACACTTGGGATTGCTGTTGCTCACTGTTTCAAGCGTTGCTGTGGAAAATTACAGGGAACATTGTTCCTGACCCCTGGTCAACAGTATCGAAGCAGTGCTGACAAGGCGTCGGAATCTATCGCCAAGAGAAGCTCATTGATTACTTTAACCAGAGCTGTTTTGGTAGATTTTCCCTTTAATGCTGACTGAACAATTTTAGATTTCTTTCAGACAAAAATTCGTTCAACTGCTGTGCAACCACCTGTTAAAGAAATCGATTACATTTTTACACATGAAACATTGAGCTAAGGGCAAAAGGATATACAGGTCATATATATCTTGTTTTATAGACTGGTGACAGGAGTAAATCAGATGGTAGTATTCCTAGGGGAAGTCATTGATGTTAAAGACCTTAACCCTAATCTTAGCCTTTAATTTCTCTTAGGTTTCACAAAGCATTTGGACAGTTTATGTTCAGATTTAGCTTGTCATTATATAGTCAAGTCAAGTCAAGTCAAGTCATTTTTATTTGTATAGCCCTTAATCACAATAAGTCTCTAAGGGCTTCACAGATTAGTACACTATGTTACACAGACTATTTTTCAGCCGACAAGAAGAGTAGGTTATTATTCATATGCAATGGAGTAGAAGTGAGTTTTAAGTTTAGATTTAAACATTTCCACTGAGGTTGCAGATCGGATCTCAGGGGGAAGAGCATTCCACAGCACCGGTGCCCGGATGGAGAACGCTCTCGATCCAGCAGAACACTTCTTTGCTCTCGGGATCACCAGAAGAGCGGCACTCGCAGATCGTAGGCTTCGGACCGGGACATAGGGGCAGATCAGATCTGAAAGATAAGAGGGAGCAAGTCCATGTATGATTTTGTACAATACTAAGAGAACCTTGAAGTCACATCTTTGGCTCACTGGGAGCCAGTGCAAGTTAGCCAAAATCGGTGTTATGTGATCGTACTTTTTTGTCCTAGTTAAAAGCCTCGCTGCGGCATTTTGTACTAGCTGAAGAGACTTGATTCTGGACTTCGGGAGACCGGAGAGTAGTGCATTACAGTAATCGAGACGGGAGGTAACAAATGCATGAATTATAGTTTCCGCATCAGACTGAGACAGTATTGAACGGATTTTGGCAATGTTACGAAGATGGAAGAAAGCGGTTCTAGTAATTTTCTTTACATGCATCTCAAAGGTTAGATCAGGGTCAAATATGACACCTAAATTTTTAACTGAGTCACTCTGTGTGATGTGACATTTGTCAATGTTCACAGCAGTTTTTGAGAATAAGTCACGGCATTTAGATGGACCAATGACTAACATTTCGGTCTTTTCAGAGTTAAGACGCAAGAAATTGAGTGACATCCACTCTTTTATCTCAGTGAGGCAGGCCTCCAAATTTCCACAGTTTAGTGTGGAAGATTCCTCCAACGGAAGATAGAGTTGAGTGTCGTCTGCGTAGCAGTGGAAGCTGATATTGTACTTGCGAATAATGTCACCTAATGGAAGCATGTAAATGTTGAAAAGAAGGGGGCCAAGCACTGAACCCTGCGGAACACCGCAGGTAACATTAAAGGGCTCAGATGTCATTTCACCATATTTAACACAGTGCGTCCTATCTGAGAGGTAGGATCTGAACCACGAGAGGACGGTTCCTGAGAGACCAATCCATTTTCCCAACCGTTCTAGTAGGATATTGTGGTGCACTGTGTCAAAAGCAGCACTAAGATCCAGCAGCAGCAAAAGTGATGAAGCGCCAGAATCCATTGACATTAGGAGATCATTTGTTACCTTGATCAGAACTGTCTCAGTAGAGTGGTTAGCCCTGAATCCTGATTGCATGGATTCAAAAAGGTTATTCTCGGATATGAAAGCATTCAGCTGCTGTGCCACTACTTTTTCGAGTACTTTAGAGAGGAAAGGTAGGTTTGACACAGGTCTGTAATTACTTAATATTTCTGGATCAAGGTTGGGTCGTTTCAGTGTGGGTTTAATAACGGCGGACTTAAAAGCTGCTGGAACTACACCTGAGGAGAGTGATATGTTTATAATATTTAGAACTGAAGGTCCAAGGACGCCAAAAAGACTTTTAATAAGTGAACCTGGGAGCGGGTCGAACTGGCAAGTTGTCGGTTTGGCCGCATTTACCACCTGTTTGAGATCATCAAGTGACAGCTCACTAAAACCGGCCATTTTCCCAAGGCAGCCACCCTGTCGTGCATCTGTAAATTTCAGTCCTTTAATATGTGTGGTATTAATGATTTCTTTAGCAATTTCTTCCTGTATGCATTGAATCTTCTTATTAAAGAAGACCATTAAGTCCTGAGCAGAGTGTGTCGAACTATCTGCGATAGTCTGTTGCCTTGTAAGCGATGCTACAGTGTCAAAAAGGGCTTTGGGGTTGTTCTTTTGAGACGCAATCACCTTCGAAAGGTAGGCCGATTTTGCAGAGGCAAGGGCCGCTTTATACTTTAACAAGCTGTCACACCAGGTTTGATGGAAAACCTCAAGCTTGGTAGCGCGCCATTTTCTTTCCAATGTCCTGCATTCTTGTTTAAGGGTTCTAGTTTCATCAGTAAACCAAGGTGTGCGTCTTTTAGGACGTGATTTTAGTTTTATGGGCGCTATTGAATCCAGCACACTAGTCAGGGTGGTATTGAACTCATTCATGAGTGAGTCAATCGAGCCATTGTATGTAGGAAAGGACGCAACTGCTCCAGGAAGGAGTTCAAAGAGCTCAGAAACTGTGCCAGTGCTTATATTGCGTCCGCTAAATACTTCAGCTTTTTTAACACTACACTTAGCTAGCACCTCAAATGTAACTAAATAATGATCCGAGATAACGGTAGTACACGGTAACACCATAATGTTTGAGGTTAAAACTCCTCGAGTCAGAATCAAGTCTAGCGTGTTCCCATTTTTATGGGTTGGCAAATCAACCAGTTGATTAAAGCCAAATGCATCAATTAGAGACCTAAACGCAATAGTAAGTGAATTGAGTGGGGAGTTCATATGAATGTTAAAGTCTCCCATAATTATAATTTTGTCTGCATAGGTTACAAGTTCAGACAAAAGTTCAGCAAATTCGTCTAAGAAAGTTGTGTATGGCCCAGGTGCACGATAGATATTACATAAATTGACAATAGAGAGGACCGCATCACAAGAGCCTCAAACGCCTTGTAATTATTAGAGGTACGTGGATTAAATTTGAGCGATTTTTCAGAAATTAGCGCAACACCACCACCCCTTTTCAACGTGCGTGCTATATGGCTACTCTCGTAGTCTGGGGGAGAAGCATAATTTAGCGCTAAGTACTCATCCGGGCGTAACCAAGTTTCACACAGACCCATACAGTTAAGTTTATAATCACCAATAATGTTATCAACAAGTAAAGCTTTTGGAGCAAGCGATCTAATATTTAACAGACCAAATTTCAGCTTTGCTGAATCATTTGACTTAGCTGAACTCTTTGTAGTCTTTGTTGAAATCTTCAAAAGCTGCCGCTCTTGTGGCTTTTCGTGTGGGTTGTCCGGCGAGGGATGAATGGTGGAATTAGTTACATCCTCGCGTCCTTCCTCGCGTCCATCTTGCTGCTTAGACTTCGCACGCTTCACACATCTGCCTGCACGGCAACCACGCTTCTGTTTTCTGTCCTTACGGCGCCGTTGTCGTCGTTTAAGCGGAATAGCCGTCCACAAGGATGCCGGGTCTCTTTGAAGTTCGCTCGGTATATCATAGGCGGTATAAAAAGTGCCCGAAAAGTCGAAATTTAGATGCCCACCCAACCGAATAAGTTTGTCCCTACTGTAAGTATTTTTGGCCACACATGTGTCCAAAAGTGAAAGCAAAAAAGACAAGAGAACGGCAATAAAGAGAAGATTAGCTGGACAACGAGCCGCAAGCATGTATCCATGCGCCGCCATGTTTATGTTTCTTTAGGATATAGGATATCAAAGGACATTTTAATCCACAAGCGACTAGGACATTTTATAGCAGGGGTGTCAAACTAAGTTTTTGCAACTCACAAAAGTCCAAGGACAATTTAATCAAACCTAAATGCAGCCTGTGAATTTTAGTCATTGTAGTCTTAAATTATGCAGAAAATGTAATTTGATGTACAACTTGGGGCAATTTATAATTAACCCAAGCCCACCCACTGTAGAACAGGGTTCACTAACTTAGAGCATACTGCTAACTAAAGTGCAGTTTGAGATTTTTCTCAATGTCAATTTTTGGTGGTTTACAATACATTTGTAAAATATATGGAATTAAAGGTTCTGACTTTACTGGAAAAAAATCCGACCCATCAATGAAAAGATATTTAAATTATCCAAGATTTTTGCATTGGTTCAAGGAATTCATGGCTTCAAAATCACATTTTAAAGCCTTATGTTGATATTTTAACATCCATTACATACCCAAAAATCCTTTTTCAGGAAATGTAGATTCTTTTAAAACCTTTATTCACTAGATCATATAACATTCAGACATTGACAGTCAACACTTGAACATCATCTTCCTCCATTTGATCTTCTAAATAATCTCCAACATTTTGATCTGTGACATTGTGATTGCTCAAGACTTTGCCATGCTGTTGGCCATAAGTTGATTTGTTTTTGTTGATGGGTTGCAAGGTGACAGAACCAACCTCCTGGCTTGAGCTCAAGGTGGAGTTGGGCTCAGGGACAAGGACCTGCTTCTGGACTTGGCTCTCGTTGAGGTGCAAAGTGGTGTCATGTTGGATGGTGGTCTCCGTGCTGCCCTGATGGCTGGAGGTTACATTAAAGCCCTTACGTTGGCCATAAGTCTGGTTCAGCTCAGCACTCCACTGCTGGGTGACGGAGATGTGGTGGCTGGTGCTCATGGTAGAGTTTTCTTGGGGGCTCTGGACAAAGTTATGCACAGTCATGTTGAGGGGCTCTTGATCTTGTTGAATGCTGCTCTCATTTCTGCTCAAGGTCATGTCACCACTACTGACGTTTGAACTCAGATGGTGCCCAGTGGTCTGGTTTTGACTTCTCGGCTGCCAGGTGACAGACACGACTTGCTGGCTGGCTTTCGAGTTGTAGCTCTGCTGATAGAGGTAGCTCTCGTTGAGGGGCAAGGCAAAGTCATGCTGGGTGCTGGAGATGTTGAGGTGGCCATACGTCTGGTTATGACTGCTCATCTGCTGGGGGATAGAGAACCTGGTGGCTTTCGCTTACATTGGAGCTCTGCTGGACATTACTTACATTTAGGGGCTCTTGGTCATTGTGCAAGGAGACGTCATGCTGGGTCATCTGGTTGGCGGTCCCATTGAGGTCACCACTGCTCTTGCCAGGAGTCCCTTGGTTGACAGTCAGCCGCTCGGTGGAAGCGTTAACATGCTGGGTGCTGCTCACATTATGGCCTGGATGGTGGTCATGATGTACTCGTTTTGGAAACAAAAGTTGATTACAAACACAGCAATTCCATGAAGTGTATTTCATCTTTTCTCAATATTACCTTGAAGAGAATCACCTTCATTTTGATCCTGCAACATTGAATTAAAAGATTGGAGAAGCTCAAGAACATGCTTCAGTGACTCATCGGAAGAGGCATCTGTTGCAAATAAGGAATATCAGTACAGTCCCCTAGAAGTGCAAATCTGCTTACCTTTATCTAGCATTAGCTGGAGCACAAATGCTTGTAGATGAAACAAAGTCAAAGTTTTAGGTGAAACCATTACTGAATGAGTTTCAGGATTGCAAGATAGCAAAAGTCTATGTATCTATCCATCTACCTTGGTCATATCCCTCAAGAGGGGTGACCGACAGCAAGACAAACACATACAATAACAAAAAAATAAAAGGGGGAAAAAAAAAAAAAGCAAAACACATTTTTTTTTGGACCATGGCTAACCCAATTGCCCAAACACCCAAACAAGTTAGGCACCTCGGCACCTAAGTTGGTCATGCTTTCGTTCCTCCAGATGAAGTGGGACACCAGAAAGCGGCCATGTCACTCAGGTCAGGGCAACACAAAACACTCTTGTTCAACAGCAGGGCCCGACAGCTTTCACTGGTTTACCCCTGCCGCATCATACGGGTGCCCAGCCCAACCTTAAGAACGCATCCACAATCCAACTATCCTTTCAAAACACCTCTCCACTTCTCCCATCACCAACAAGAGCTCTAGCTTCCATTATATTAAGACTTTTTTCCTGCAGTGCACTCATAACACCATCCATCCACGTCGATCGCGGCCGTCCTCTTGGTCTCCTTCCATTTACTTCTGCTCTGTAGATAGCCAAAGTGAAACTAATATAATCCAGAAGGTAACCTGACACTAACTGGAGATAACCTTTGATGACACAGCTCAAGTAGATGAAAAATGAGATTTCGCCAGTCATATAAACAATTGGCTGACAAAAAAACTGAACTCTACAAAATGCTATGTCCTGCATTATCTATTTTCCTCAATATCTCATTTACAGAATACCACCTTTGCGACCACCTCTTACCAGTGTGCGAGAATGCCACGATAGCCAGAAACCCCACAAGCCATAGAGCAGCCATTGCTTCAGTAACCGATGCTGCAAATGAAGTAAAATTCAGTTTTATAATAGCTGTGATAACCCCACAGCTGCTGCCCATTGGCTTCAATTAGCACCGACTACAATTTAATTCAAATAAAAAAGAAAAAAAAGAAATAAAATTTAAAAAAATAAAAACAAACAACTGCTGGACTTGAACAGTGGGTCTCAACTGATGTTTCTTTTACATTTTCTGAGTAGTGTGGGACTTTTTAACCGGATTTGAGTCATGGAATTGTGACGAGGATGTGGTGATAGGGGGCGGTAATGCACCAAAGAGATGGATGCCAACCGCTGTTAAACCCCAAGAAGAAGAAGAAACTAAACCAAAATGCTATGATTGCATTCATCAATCTCTTTGGATGATCTAGCCTCTTGTAGCCTATATTTAATTGAAATAAAATTTGATAGATAACAAAGAAAAAACTCATTTATCAAGCAGGTAGTGTCATCGGATGGTCTGACATTTGGGTCTTCTCTAAGTTGTGTTTTTCAGACTCTATGACAATGACACAATGTAAGGAAATCTTATTGAAAGACATTTTGAGTTCTTATAGCAATTTGTGAAGTGATAATAATAATAATAATAATTTCCTTTGTATTGTCATTCTTTGTAACAATGTACACAGAACGAAATGTCGATACACCTGACCCGTTGTAGCGAGCCGATGCAGCCGCAGCCAACAGAGGGCGCCGCCATTTTTACCAATGTTATAAGTCTTAGGTATGACTCGGCCGAGGCACGAACCAGCGACCTCACATTCCCAATCTAAGAATTTATTATCAACTGACAGTTCAATGTCAATGTTAAACCTCTCGTCAGTTTTTTTTTTGTTGAAAGTATGAAATTGGTGCTTTCTTCTTGTTTGAAAAAAAAAACTTAGATTTACTGAGTAATTACTGACAATTAGCATTGTTATGCTAACATTACCACGCTAACTCTGCCTTTCTTCATCAATTTAAACAAAAACATAAAAAGTTCTTCAGTCACGTTAATTAACCTTACGATTTCAATTTTTCAATTTATTTACCTCAGGATCTGTAATTTTTAATTCTAGTACAATGCATGTAACATCTTAATATATTTTTATGGATTAAATATAATCCTCCCTTCCACTGAAATTATAGCTGGACTGCATTTTTGCCCTCAAATACTTAAATGAAAAAATACAAAATAAAACTATTTATCGCTTCAGTCATAGGTCAATTACGGATAACAAACTCATGCATCAAAAACAATAAAAATTTAAGTCCTGGGGTTATAGAATCAAACTCACTGCAAAATACAACTGTTCCTTAGGTATAATCATTTGTTAGATCCCTAAAAATACTCCATTACTTTGAAAATTTAAGATGGACTGCATTTTTCCACTCCAGTAAAAAATTGTCACTTTTGTCATTGGGCTATAGCTGCCACTGTATACACCGGTAATACAAAAAACCCTTGAATAGAAGTAATCAGTAGATGTAAAAATAAGTGGAGTGGTTTAAAATTTGAAAAATAATTTTGGGGTTAGAAACTTTAAGCTGGAGTAACATTTTTGGGGTATTAATTCTACTCACTGCAACATACAGTAGCTCCTTAAGAGTGATACCAAACGCGTTGTTCTAGTTTTAATTGTAGGATGAAAACGGTGAAAGTATGGTTTCAAATACAGCCCAAATTCAAACCTTAACCCCCAAAACGATGAAAAGTTCGAGCGCTTACAAGAATTTCACATATTTGCACGCGCAACAAAAGGAGCTGCAAACATTATTTCAGATTGAAAATATCATCAGCAAGTAGAATATTTTGGAAGTTACATAAACCACCTTCAAAACTGATATTTTCAAAAGAGTAACTCGAAATATCAAATGTAATTTGGGGTAAAAATCAAGCATCTTATAATTGTAACCATTTATTTGGGGTAGAAACAGAATGAAACTTAAAATTTTGAACCTTTCAGGGTTAAAAAAAATAATTACCAGTAGCTTGAAAAATAATTTTAGGGTAAGAAAAAAAACCTATACAAACTGTGGGTTAAAAAATAAAATAAAAAGTTGAAATACTTAAAGAATTGTAATAAATGTAATATTTATTTTCTAGACACATATCAAGAAAATTTCATCTGTAAGAAAAGTAATATGAATCAAACATTAACCACAACTTCTCCTTGCAAACCAACATTGACCATTTGGTCACCAAAGTATGTGGCTATATCCGGGCCCGGGATAGGAATCTCGGCGCCTGGTATCGAAATATCATTTCCTGGTATCGGAATTACGTCGCTTTGCTGGTTTTTGCTCGCGTTGAAGCTCTGATTGCAGACAGTCGGTGGTCTCTCAATCACATTGGAGATGTTTTGATGGCCGCTGCTCGAATTGTAGCTCAACCTTTGAGTTCTGGATGCGTTCGGCAGGTTTTGGCTCGGCTCTTGAGCAACAAATATGTTGTTTTGAAAGTTGCTGACGTTGTGGTTGCCCGTAGTCTCAGGGTGGCTGGAGATAACCGTCTGCTGCTGAGAGTCGCTCACATAATGGCTGGCTTGGTCATGTTTCATTTTGCCTGATGCGCAAAAAGCAAATATTTTAATCATGATGACTATTGTAATGTTGAAATATGTTACCGCCTATATCTAGTCATGATTGTAAGCAATATTTTTTTCATTTATAACCTCATTAAGTCATGTTTAGTTGTGTTTTTACAACTCAGTTCAATTTATTTTGTAACCAGAAGTGTCATTGAGCATCATATCTGACCTGCTTGAACCAGTGTAGACAATTGTTATTGTGCAATGGAAATTTCCACCACACTTGTACCTCTAGTTTAGTTTTACTTCAAGCTTTTGGACTGCCGTTAGTCCAAGAATAATCATTGCAGGCAATTTTTCTCTTGTGACTTGAGACTAATGGCCAGAATCTTCTGTAAATTGAATATTCAACCCAATCTAGAACTCCAACTACTTTAATGCCACTTTATGGGTGCGAATGGACCAATTCGGTTTATTTCCCCCACGAGAAGCTCTAATAAACACATGCCACAGTTCTCAAATTTAGTTTTTTTTTCTTGGCACACAAGGATCCAAAACTACAAAAAATACGAATTAATCTGCCAAACCAATCGTTAATAAATGAATCCATAATAGAAAAAGGACTAGATGTTGCCATATTGTGCAGTGCAACTAAGAGTGCTTAAAATTTAATCACAAAAATACTAAGTATGGAGACTCAAAGTGACCAAACAGCAGCATTTCTCTTCCTACTTTGCCTAGCCTTTCAAAAATTTTGGGACTTCCCTTTGCAGAAAGTTGGGTGACAACCATGTCAGCTCTCCTAGAGGGAGCCTCATGTTGTGTAAAGTAAGTATTTCTCAAATCACAAGTATTTTTTTAAGCAAATCAACATTATAGTTTATTTGTTTTACTACTAAGAGGCGTTTAATAAAGTGTGTGTACACTGTACCTTTAAAATTTCATATTAAGGCTTTCCCATATCGCAATTTCTTTGGATTCTGGTTAGTATGTTTAAGGGTTAACTGTGGGTTTGATGTCCCAGATTTGAGTAAACCAGCTACTGGACAAAAACGAGCGAGCAAATTTTCAAATGAAACATTGTTGCTACTCAATAGCACTGCCTTAGTTTACTTATTGGTGCAGTTGACACTAATAGTTTGAACCCAGTTTTCAGAAGATCTGCTCATCGAATCAAACATGGAAAGAAAAAAATACAATTTACAACATTTAGTGACCGATGGCATAGTTACAGGCCGAATGTTTTGGTCAACATCAATATTCACCATTATTTCGTAGCTTCAGCAAAGCATCCAAAGACTTGACAAGATTAAGAGCCCTCCTCAAAGAGTCATGATGGAGGGAAAGACCTAAAATAAAGGAGGGAAAAAAAAGTGTTTTAGAAATTCAAGGACTTGATTTACATACCTTGAGACCAGGCTTACCTTGTTTGGAATCAACAGGAACACATAAGCCTGCAGGGACATTGGTGACAATGGATAATACCCCAAAAAGTTTGAGTAATTTTAATCAAACTAAGTGGTTAAACGGACTAAACCAGGGTTCAGCAACTAAAGATTTCAAAAGATCTTTAACAGATCCCCCTAAAAACATACGTCTGGAGCCTCAAATAATTAAAAAGCCTTGTAAAACCCCTTTGTTGCATTAAAGGAAAAGGTTATTTATGCGCAAAAGTTAATCATCCAATGTTTAATACTTGTTAAGAACACCATCACAATATACATATGGATTTCCCTCCCTCGTCTTGGCCCATATCCAAACATTTCTGAAAACTCTAGGGTGCCACTGGGGCCGCGCGAAAGAGCCATATGCAGCCCTCGAAACAGGTTGCCGACCACAGGAATAAACAGATAACAGACTACAACTGATAATTGACCAACACAGATAACCGACTAAAACGGATAACCTACTACTAACCTGTGTCCATGAATATGACATACACCATTAAGGCTCCGGGCCAAAGAAGTGCCATTGCTTCAGGAACAGATCAGAAGACAAGATGGACGAAATCAGCTTTTATATCAGGTGCAAAGTCAGCACAGCTGCTGGTCATTAGCTTTAATTGGGCTCACTGTATCATACAGTAAATAAAACGAAAATATGTTTCCAATTAACATGGGTTTGAATCTTATTTGTTAATAAAATGTGTATTTTCATAATCTGGGGAAAACTTTCAACAATACTGTTGACACTTCAAAGTGACCATTCGAGCAGAATACTAGGCTTGATGAATGGGAATGTAGTGTATTGGAGCAATTGCTTCACAACCCAAAAATTTTGAACACTATAAAAAATAAAGTATTCAAAAAGTATATTAAGATTAAATTATGCTTAGGATAAATGGTATGATTCTAAAGTTACACTATGTTTTAATGCGATCAATAGTGTATTTTTTATACTAGTCTTGCTTAGTCGGATTTTGGGGTAATCTAGAGTATGAGTATAAAATTTGTCAAATGTGTTTTCACCAATATTACTTAAATTCTGGCAGAAAAAAAAAAAAATAACTACATGTTAAAGCTCCCTCAAAAAAGTCGATTATGTTTGAATGGGATTAATCTACGAAATGTTTCCAATACATTTCAGAGCCTAGGAATAGTACATTGTGAATTGCCTTTTATAGTAGAGTAAAAAAGTCCAAGTCACCATTTGACCTTAGCTAGAGACATGTGAATTAGTCCATGAAGTAGAAATATGAACAATCAAGACATAGTTCTTGGGTTTGGTTTAAAGTTTTATTTTCCAAACAGCAAGGGTTCAACATTAATATGCAGTCGAAGTTATACATTAACCACCATAGCCACATCTTCCATTTGGTCATAAGAGTTAATGAAGTCACCACCAGAGGTAAGAACAGCCTCACTCATGTTGAAGTTCTCTTGGAGGTGGATAACTATCTGCTCACTGGACAAGTTGTAGTGCTGGAGGTCGCTCGTCACGGCGGTGTGGTTGCCAGTCACGTTGGCGCCATAGTCGTGCTGGAGGTGGCCGGTAGTGTGGTTGCCGGTCACATTGGTGCTAAAATCATGCTGGTGGTGGCCAATCACGTTAGAGCCCTTGTGGCCCGAATTATGTGTGGTCACATTAGCGCTCTGGTTGCCAGAAAAATGTGGCCAGATGTATGTCAAATTTAAGCTTTGGTTGCCGAAATCATGCCGTTGGTGGCCCGAATTATGTGGTTTGTGTGTGGTCACATTAGCGCTATGGTTTCCAGAAAAATGTGGCCAGGTGTATGTCACATTTAAGCTTTGGTTGCCAAAATCATGCTGTTGGCCCGAATTATGTGGTTTGTGTGTGGTCACATTAGCGCTATGGTTTCCAGAAAAATGTGGCCAGGTGTATGTCACATTTAAGCTTTGGTTGCCAAAATCATGCTGTTGGTGGCCCGAATTATGTGGTTTGTGTGTGGTCACATTAGCGCTATGGTTGCCGGAAAAATGTGGCCAGGTGTATGTCAAATTTAAGCTTTGGTTGCCAAAATCATGCTGTTTGTGGCCCGAACTATGTGTGGTCACATTAGCACTCTGGTTGCCAGAAAAATGTGGCCAGATGTATGTCAAATTTAAGCTTTGGTTGCCGAAATCATGCTGTTGGTGGCCCGAATTATGTGGTTTGTGTGTGGTCACATTAGCGCTATGGTTTCCAGAAAAATGTGGCCAGGTGTATGTCACATTTAAGCTTTGGTTGCCAAAATCATGCTGTTGGCCCGAATTATGTGGTTTGTGTGTGGTCACATTAGCGCTATGGTTTCCAGAAAAATGTGGCCAGGTGTATGTCACATTTAAGCTTTGGTTGCCAAAATCATGCTGTTGGTGGCCCGAATTATGTGGTTTGTGTGTGGTCACATTAGCGCTATGGTTGCCGGAAAAATGTGGCCAGATGTATGTCAAATTTAAGCTTTGGTTGCCGAAATCATGTTGTTGGTGGCCCGAATTATGTGGTTTGTGTGTGGTCACATTAGCGCTATGGTTGCTGGAAAAATGTGGCCAGGTGTATGTCACATTAGCGCTATGGTTGCCAAAATCATGCTGTTGGTGGCCCGAATTATGTTGTTTGTGTGTGGTCACATTAGCGCTATGGTTGCCAGAAAAATGTGGCCAGGTGTATGTCACATTTAAGCTTTGGTTGCCAAAATCATGCTGTTGGCCCGAATTATGTGGTTTGTGTGTGGTCACATTAGCGCTATGGTTTCCAGAAAAATGTGGCCAGGTGTATGTCACATTTAAGCTTTGGTTGCCAAAATCATGCTGTTGGTGGCCCGAATTATGTGGTTTGTGTGTGGTCACATTAGCGCTATGGTTGCCGGAAAAATGTGGCCAGATGTATGTCAAATTTAAGCTTTGGTTGCCGAAATCATGTTGTTGGTGGCCCGAATTATGTGGTTTGTGTGTGGTCACATTAGCGCTATGGTTGCTGGAAAAATGTGGCCAGGTGTATGTCACATTAGCGCTATGGTTGCCAAAATCATGCTGTTGGTGGCCCGAATTATGTTGTTTGTGTGTGGTCACATTAGCGCTATGGTTGCCAGAAAAATGTGGCCAGGTGTATGTCACATTTAAGCTTTGGTTGCCAAAATCATGCTGTTGGTGGCCCGAATTATGTGGTTTGTGTGTGGTCACATTAGCGCTATGGTTGCCGGAAAAATGTGGCCAGGTGTATGTCAAATTTAAGCTTTGGTTGCCAAAATCATGCTGTTTGTGGCCCGAACTATGTGTGGTCACATTAGCACTCTGGTTGCCAGAAAAATGTGGCCAGATGTATGTCAAATTTAAGCTTTGGTTGCCGAAATCATGCTGTTGGTGGCCCGAATTATGTGGTTTGTGTGTGGTCACATTAGCGCTATGGTTTCCAGAAAAATGTGGCCAGGTGTATGTCACATTTAAGCTTTGGTTGCCAAAATCATGCTGTTGGCCCGAATTATGTGGTTTGTGTGTGGTCACATTAGCGCTATGGTTTCCAGAAAAATGTGGCCAGGTGTATGTCACATTTAAGCTTTGGTTGCCAAAATCATGCTGTTGGTGGCCCGAATTATGTGGTTTGTGTGTGGTCACATTAGCGCTATGGTTGCCGGAAAAATGTGGCCAGATGTATGTCAAATTTAAGCTTTGGTTGCCGAAATCATGTTGTTGGTGGCCCGAATTATGTGGTTTGTGTGTGGTCACATTAGCGCTATGGTTGCTGGAAAAATGTGGCCAGGTGTATGTCACATTAGCGCTATGGTTGCCAAAATCATGCTGTTGGTGGCCCGAATTATGTTGTTTGTGTGTGGTCACATTAGCGCTATGGTTGCCAGAAAAATGTGGCCAGGTGTATGTCACATTTAAGCTTTGGTTGCCAAAATCATGCTGTTGGTGGCCAGAATTATGTGGTTTGTGTGTGGGCACATTAGCGCTATGGTTGCCGGAAAAATGTGGCCAGGTGTATGTCACATTAGCGCTATGGTTGCCAAAATCATGCTGTTGGTGGCCCGAATTATGTGGTTTGTGTGTGGTCACATTAGCGCTATGGTTGCCAGAAAAATGTGGCCAGGTGTATGTCAAATTTAAGCTTTGGTTGCCAAAATCATGCTGTTGACTGGTATTCATGTTTAAGTCTTGCCAATGATGATGACTTGACATGTTTAAATGGGCATTGCTCAACTGTTGTGCACCAGTGTTCCATTGCTCATAGCGGACATTGGAATCCAATCCCTGGCTTTCTTGCTGACCGAGTTGATCATAGCCATTGCTCTCATTGAGGCTCAATTGGTCATTCAGTTTCAAGAAGGTTGCTGTGTTCATAAAAGTAGACAGTTGTAAGAGTTTAATACAATATAATGTTTAGTCATAAATACCTGGCACAGGCCAATCAGTTGGTCCACCTTGTTGAGCACCGGCAGGAAGGCAAAGAACTGCAAGTGGAAATCAAAATTTCAACATTTGAAGCCAGTACATAAATTTAACTTTAGACTTAATAACCAACCTGAGTCCAAGCAGACAGCATACATGACTGTGACCACACTCCACAGAGCAGCCATTGTCACAGTCAAGATCATGACAAATCCCAGACGGCTTAGCCTTATATAGCAGGTGGCATCTGACCACACCTGCTGCCAATTAGCTCTAATTGCAGCAGGTGTGGCTGACCTTGCATCAATGTGACATAGCAACAACCTAAAATATGAATTAAACAATACAACATTTGATTTATGTATGCTTATGTTTCATATTGGATTTTAAAATGTTCAATAGTTTGTTATATTTGGGATATTTCCACATGAGATCCTACTACTGGGTATATATACTAGACATTTTTTCAGGGTATTATTGCAAAGAATACAGTTGCTGGTATCAGATTCAAGTTGTGTCAAAGCTATGGCCCAGGGGCCAATAGCGGACTGTCATTGAGTGATCTTAACTCATCTCATTAGCTGTACCGCATATCCTTATTAGGGTCGCGGGAGGGCTGGAGCTCATCCCAGCAATCATCGGGCAGTGGGCAGGGGACACCCTGAACTGGTTGCCAGCCAATCGCAGGGCACACAGGGACAGACAACTCACTCGCTCAGTCACACCTAGGGACAATTTGGACCGGCCAATTCACCTGAAATGCATGTCTTTGGAATGTGGGAGGAATCCGGAGTGCTCGGAAGAAACCCACGCAAGCACGGGGAGAATATACAAATTCCGCACAGTAAGGCCGGTAGCTGGATTTGAACCCACGCAGGAGGTTCCCACGACCTCAGAACTGTGCCGCACACGCGCTAACCACTGCACCGCCGTGCTGCCTATATATATATATATATATATATATATATATATAGTACTCAGAGAGCGGCAAGGCGGCTGAGTGGTCAGCGCGTCTGGGGCACAGTGTGGAGTTTTCATGTTCTCCCCGTGCTTGCGTGGGTTTCCCCCAGGCACGCCGGTTTCCTCCCACATTCCAAAACCATACATTTCAGGTTAATTGGCCGGTCCAAATTGTCCCTAGGTGTGAATGAGCAAGCGTCTATGTGTGCCCTGTGACTGGCTGTCAACCAGTTAATGGTGTCCCCTACCCACTGCCCTGGACAGCTGGGATGGGATCCAGCCCCCCCGCAACCCTACTGAGAATAAGTGGTGCAGATGATGGATAGATGTAAACAGAAAATTATTTTCACCCCATTATTTTAATGCATGTATCAAGCATGTACATTATTCCAGCCACATGATAGCATAATTGAGGTAATGTTTGATCTTGTAGCCTTGGCTTCATAGGGTTTCTTTTTGCTATCACTGTTTTTTTTCCATTAAAATCAGAATATATCATAAAAATGGCATTTGCCACTAAGTGTTTCAATAGTGTCTTTTTTTTAGCAAGGTAAACTAAAGAAAATGTGTTCAAATTATGGCCAGTGGTCCATTCATGATTATGATGGCCCAAACAAAAAAATTAAAAACCACAAAGCAGCTTTATGAAATATTTACAGATGCACATGAACTTCGGGATTCCAAAAAGTATGCAAGATCAGGACTAACCTGATCAAAAACAATTTTTTTTTGCTTATTATCTCATTTGGGGAAAATGTGTTCTAATTTGTCTGCAGCAAAAAGGAGCAACCTATATTTTCCATAGTATACATCAATATTTTCCTAAAAGTGTTTCATTCAAGGATCATCTTTTTCCTAAAGGTAGCATTACACCATTGTAGCAAATGTACTTGAGTTAAGTTATTGTAAAAACAGTTTAGTATAATACAGTAAGACCTCGCTACTTCACAGTTCCACGTTAGCGGGTCTAAAAACACAAAAACAAAAAATTAAAAAATTTAAAAAGCACTTTTGAAGAGGCGTTGATACTTCGCGAATTTTAACTTTTCGCGGTTTGTTTTAGTCCCCATTTATAGAGTCAAAAATAAAAATTTAGCATTTTTGATTTCCACTGTTTGCGGGTGGTTTTGGTCCCCATTAATTGCGATAACCGAGGGATTAGTGTATAACAGTCTTTGCTTCTCAAATAAGCAATATTTGCCCACTCTGAGCAAAATCATTCTAAATTGGTCTGATAGACACTCAACTACTACGAGTTCCATTTACAGGTTTAGTAAATTATACATGAAAAAGGTCTGGGTGCATTCAAGACCAACCATTGAGTAATTTATTTTACCAATTAAAAGGCAAATTATAATATATTATATTATGTAAATAGAACATTTAACCCAATCTAGAACTCCAACTTCTTTAGAGGCTACTTTGTGGTTTCGAATGGGCCAATTCGGTTTATTTCCCCCACGAGAATCTCTAATAAACACATGCCACTGTTCTCAAATTTAGTTTTTTTGCCACACAAAGATCTAAAACTACAAAAAGACGAATTAAGTCAGGTCAAATTTATTTATATAGCCCCTAATCACAAAAATGTCTCAAAGGACTGCACAGGATTACAGTTACAAAATTACACAATTACCTGATCTTAAACCAGCATGCGGGCAAGGAAAAACTCAAAAACCTCAGTGTGAGGAGAAAAGAGAAACTTTGAGAAAGGATCTCACATGTGGTAATCCCCCTTCCAGGATTGACCAGGGTGAATTACAATTAGCATTACTGTACACATAATAGTAAACATTAGGTAAGATGTTGAAAATGTCCGGAAAGTGCATGACATCAACGACGCCCCCAGCCTGCAAACCAGTCCAGAAAGTCTATGACGGCCACGACGCTGCCTCCCGTCTCTGCCAGCTGGTAAATGCAGGGGTTGACATGCTGCAGGTCAGACGGACAAAACAGAATATGAGGTGGGCATCAATCATATGCTTTGGAATAGTAGTGTGTCTTAAGCCTCGATTTAAAAACTTCCATTGAGGTTGCAGATCTTATCTCCAGAGGCAGGGCGTTCCATAACACCGGGGCCCGGATGGAGAACGCTCTCGAGCCCGCAGACTTCTTGGCTCACGGAGTCACGAGTAGACCGGCATTTTCCGAGCGCAGACTCCGTGCAGGAACATAGGGGGAAATCAAATCGGAGAGATAAGAGGGTGCAAGCCCATGCAAACATTTATATGTTAATAAGAGAACCTTAAAGTCACATCTTAAGTGGACTGGGAGCCAGTGCAAGTTGGCCAATATAGGAATATGCTCAAACTTTTTGGTCCTAGTCAAAAGTCTAGCTGCCGCATTCTGAACCAGCTGCAAACTTTTAATGCTAGACATCGGGAGACCAGAAAGCAATACATTACAGTAATCAAGCCGAGAAGTAATAAACGCATGAATTAAAATCTCTGCATCTGATTGGGACAGCATCGAACGAATCTTCGCAATATTACGGAGGTGGTAGAAAGCTATTCTAGTAATATTTTTCACGTGTAACTGAAACGACAGATTAGGATCAAATATAACACCTAGATTTTTGACCGAGTCACTATGGGTGATATTACATTTGTCTAGGTTCAGGGTAGTGTTTGAAAACAACTGACGACAGTGAGCTGGACCAATAATCAACATTTCATTTTTTTCTGGGTTAAGGCGTAAAAAATTATTTGACATCCATCTTTGAATCTCAGTAAGGCAAGCCTCCAGATTTCTAAAACTTAAATGTCCAGTTTTTTCCAGTGGCACATACAGTTGAGTGTCATCTGCATAGCAATGGAAGCTAATATTATACTTGCGGATAATGTCACCAAGCGGGATCATATAAATACTAAAAAGAAGGGGGCCAAGTACAGAGCCTTGAGGAACACCACAAGGGACATTAGATTGTTTAGAGGTCAGATTGCCATAGTTAACACATTGCATCCTGTCTGACAGGTAGGACTTAAACCACGAGAGTACAGTTCCTGAGATACCAATGCGTTCTAGACGAACCAATAATATGTTGTGGTCGACCGTATCAAAAGCAGCGCTGAGATCCAGCAGCAGAATTACCGGTAATCTGCCAAACCAATCGTCAATAAATGAATCCATAATATAAAAAGGACTAGATGTTGCTATATTGTGTAGTGCAACTAAGAGTGCTTAAAAATAATCACAAAAATACAAACTATGGAGACTCAAAGTGACCAAACAGCAGCATTTCTCTTCCTACTTTGCCTAGTCTTGCAAAAATTTTGGGACTTTCCTTTGCAGAAAGTTGGGTGACAACCATGTCAGCTCTCCTAGAGGGAGCCTCATGTTGTGTAAAGTAAGTATTTCTCAAATTACAAGTATTTTTTTAAGCACATTAACATTATAGATTATTTGTTTTACTACTAAGAGGCGTTTAATACAGTGTGTGTACACTGTACCTTTAAAATTTCATATTAAGGCTTTCCCATATCTCAATTTCTTTGGAATCTAGTTAGTATGTTTAAGGGTTAACTCTGGGTTTGATGTCCTAGATCTGAGTAAACCAGCTACTGGACAAAAACGAGCGAGCACATTTTCAAATGAAACATTGTTGCTACTCTAAAGCACTGCCTTAGTTCACTTATTGGTGCAGTTGACACTCATTTAATACTTTGAAACCAGTTTTCAGAAGATCTGCTCATCGATCCCGGCCTTAATATAGCTAACCTACCGTTGCTACATGGAAAAAGAAAAAAATACCATTTACAACATTTAGTGATCAATGGCATAGTTACAGGCGGAATGTTTTGGTCAACATCAATATTCACCATTATTTCGTAGCTTCAGCATAGCATCCAAAGACTTGACAAGATTAAGAGCCCTCCTCAAAGAGTCATGATGGAAGGAAAGACCTAAAATTAAGGTGGGGGGGGGAGTGTTTTCGAAATTCAAGGACTTGATTTACATACCTTGAGACCAGTCTTACCTTGTTTGGAATCAACAGGAACACATAAGCCTGCAGGGACATTGGTGACAATGGATAATACCCCAAAAGGTTTGAGTAATTCTAATCAAACTAAGTGGTTAAACGGACTAAACCAGGGTTCAGCAACTAAAGATTACAATAGATCTTTAACAGATCCCCCTAAAAAAAATATGTCTCGAGCCTCAAATAATGAAAAAGCCTTGTAAATACCCATTGTTGCATTAAAGGAAAAGGTTATTTATGCGCAAAAGTTAATCATTCAATGTTTAATACTTATTGTAAAGAACACCATCACAATATATATGGATTTCCCTCCCTCGTCTTGGCCCATATTCAAACATTTCTGAAAACTCTAGGGTGCCACTGGGGCAGCGCGAAAGAGCCATATGCAGCCCTCGAGACACAGGTTGCCCACCACAGGAATAAACAGATAACAGACTACAATTCATAATTGACCAACACAGATAACCGACTAAAATGGATAACCTACTACTACTAACCTGTGTCCATGAATATGACATACACCATTAAGGCTCCGGGCCAAAGAAGTGCCATTGCTTCAGGAACAGATCAGAAGACAAGATGGACGAAATCAGCTTTTATATCAGGTGCAAAGTCAGCGCAGCTGATAGTCATTAGCTTTAATTAGAATCACTGCAGCATACAGTAAATACAAGAAAATATGTTTAATTAACCTGGGTTTGAATCCTGTTACTGAAAACGTGTATTTTCATAATTTGGGGAAAACTACTTTTAATAGCTGTTAACACTTCTAGCAGAATACTTATTTGTTGAATGGGAATTTAGTGTATTGGAGTAATTGTTTCTTTGCCAGTGTTGCTTCACAACCAAGTGGCAATAATTCTCAAATTTTGAACATAAGCATGAAGTTAAAGTATTCAAAAAGTAAAGGATTTGCTTAGGATAAACTATAATTTAAGTTATGATTGCCTTTGTTACAAATATTTTAATGGGATAATGCGGTCCATTTTTTTTTTATACGAGTCTTGGTTTTTGGGGTAGGATGTGTAAAATTACTCAAAGGTTATAATTTTCCCCGATTCAACTTAAATACTGGCAGAAAATTTAATTTCATACACGTTAAAGCTACCTCAAATTTTATCATGTTTGAATGTTTAATCTATAAATTTTATTTCCAATATATTTAAGAGCTTAGGAATTTTAAATAGTGTATTGGCTTTTATAGTCAAGTAAAACAAATCCAAGTCACCATTTGACCTTAAATAAATCGACATTTGAATTAGTCCAAGTAGCAGAAATATAAACAATCAAGACAGTTCTTGGGTTTGGTTTAAAGTTTTATTTTCCAAACAGCAAGGGTTCAACATTAATATACAGTCGAAGTTAGACATTAACCACCATAGCCACATCTTCCATTTGGTCATAAGAGTTAATGAAGTCACCACCAGATGTAAGAACTGCCTCACTCATGTTGAAGTTCTCTTGGAGGTGGATAACTATCTGCTCACTGGACAAGTTGTAGTGCTGGAGGTCGCTCGTCACGGCGGTGTGGTTGCCGGTCACGTTGGTGCCATAGTCGTGCTGGAGGTGGCCGGTAGTGTGGTTGCCGGTCACATTGGCGCCATGATCGTGCTGGAGGTTGCTAGTGGCGTTTCCACTCACATTGGTGCCATAATCTTGCTGGAGGTAGCCATTGGCATTGCTGGTCACATTGGTGCTAAAATCATGCTGGTGGTGGCCAATCACATTAGAGCCCTTGTGGCCCGAATTATGTGTGGTCACATTAGCGCTCTGGTTGCCAGAAAAATGTGGCCAGATGTATGTCACATTTAAGCTTTGGTTGCCGAAATCATGCTGTTGGTGGCCAGAATTATGTGGTTTGTGTGTGGTCACATTAGCGCTATGGTTGCCGGAAAAATGTGGCCAGGTGTATGTCAAATTTAAGCTTTGGTTGCCAAAATCATGCTGTTGGTGGCCCGAATTATGTTGTTTGTGTGTGGTCACATTAGCGCTATGGTTGCCAGAAAAATGTGGCCAGGTGTATGTCACATTTAAGCTTTGGTTGCCAAAATCATGCTGTTGGTGGCCCGAATTATGTGGTTTGTGTGTGGTCACACTAGCGCTATGGTTGCCGGAAAAATGTGGCCAGATGTATGTCAAATTTAAGCTTTGGTTGCCAAAATCATGCTGTTTGTGGCCCGAACTATGTGTGGTCGCATTAGCGCTCTGGTTGCCGGAAAAATGTGGCCAGGTGTATGTCAAATTTAAGCTTTGGTTGCCAAAATCATGCTGTTGGTGGCCCGAATTATGTTGTTTGTGTGTGGTCACATTAGCGCTATGGTTGCCAGAAAAATGTGGCCAGATGTATGTCACATTTAAGCTTTGGTTGCCGAAATCATGCTGTTGGTGGCCAGAATTATGTGGTTTGTGTGTGGTCACATTAGCGCTATGGTTGCCGGAAAAATGTGGCCAGGTGTATGTCAAATTTAAGCTTTGGTTGCCAAAATCATGCTGTTGGTGGCCCGAATTATGTTGTTTGTGTGTGGTCACATTAGCGCTATGGTTGCCAGAAAAATGTGGCCAGGTGTATGTCACATTTAAGCTTTGGTTGCCAAAATCATGCTGTTGGTGGCCCGAATTATGTGGTTTGTGTGTGGTCACACTAGCGCTATGGTTGCCGGAAAAATGTGGCCAGATGTATGTCAAATTTAAGCTTTGGTTGCCAAAATCATGCTGTTTGTGGCCCGAACTATGTGTGGTCGCATTAGCGCTCTGGTTGCCGGAAAAATGTGGCCAGGTGTATGTCAAATTTAAGCTTTGGTTGCCAAAATCATGCTGTTGGTGGCCCGAATTATGTGGTTTGTGTGTGGTCACATTAGCGCTATGGTTGCCGGAAAAATGTGGCCAGATGTATGTCAAATTTAAGCTTTGGTTGCCGAAATCATGCTGTTGGTGGCCCGAACTATGTGGTTTGTGTGTGGTCACATTAGCGCTATGGTTGCCGGAAAAATGTGGCCAGGTGTATGTCACATTAGCGCTATGGTTGCCAAAATCATGCTGTTGGTGGCCCGAATTATGTGGTTTGTGTGTGGTCACATTAGCGCTATGGTTGCCAGAAAAATGTGGCCAGGTGTATGTCACATTTAAGCTTTGGTTGCCAAAATCATGCTGTTGGTGGCCCGAATTATGTGGTTTGTGTGTGGGCACATTAGTGCTCTGGTTGCCGGAAAAATGTGGCCAGATGTATGTCAAATTTAAGCTTTGGTTGCCGAAATCATGCTGTTGGTGGCCCGAATTATGTGGTTTGTGTGTGGTCACATTAGCGCTATGGTTGCCGGAAAAATGTGGCCAGATGTATGTCAAATTTAAGCTTTGGTTGCCGAAATCATGCTGTTGGTGGCCCGAATTATGTGGTTTGTGTGTGGTCACATTAGCGCTATGGTTGCCAGAAAAATGTGGCCAGGTGTATGTCACATTTAAGCTTTGGTTGCCAAAATCATGCTGTTGGTGGCCCGAATTATGTGGTTTGTGTGTGGGCACATTAGTGCTCTGGTTGCCGGAAAAATGTGGCCAGATGTATGTCAAATTTAAGCTTTGGTTGCCGAAATCATGCTGTTGGTGGCCCGAATTATGTGGTTTGTGTGTGGTCACATTAGCGCTATGGTTGCCGGAAAAATGTGGCCAGATGTATGTCAAATTTAAGCTTTGGTTGCCGAAATCATGCTGTTGGTGGCCCGAATTATGTGGTTTGTGTGTGGTCACATTAGCGCTCTGGTTGCCGGAAAAATGTGGCCAGGTGTATGTCAAATTTAAGCTTTGGTTGCCAAAATCATGCTGTTGACTGGTATTCATGTTTAAGTCTTGCCAATGATGATGACTCGACATGTTTAAATGGGCATTGCTCAACTGTTGTGCACCAGTGTTCCATTGCTCATAGCGGACATTGGAATCCAATCCCTGGCTTTCTTGCTGACTGAGTTGATCATAGACATTGCTCTCGTTGAGGCTCAATCGGTCATTCAGTTTCAATAAGGTTGCTGTGTTCACAAAAGTAGACACAGCTGTAATAGAGTTTTATACATTAATAGTTGTTTAATCATAAATACCTGGCACAGGCCAATCAGTTGGTCCACCTTGTTGAGCACCGGCAGGAAGGCAAAGAACTGCAAGTGGAAATCAAAATTTCAACATTTGAAGTCAGTACATAAACTTAACTTAAGACTTAATAACCAACCTGAGTCCAAGCAGACAGCATACACGACTGTGACCACACTCCACAGAGCAGCCATTGTCACAGTCAAGATCATGACAAATCCCAGACGGCTTAGCCTTATATAGCAGGTGGCATCTGACCACACCTGCTGCCAATTAGCTCTAATTGCAGCAGGTGTGGCTGACCTTGCATCAATGTGACATAGCAACAACCTAAAATATGAATTAAAACAATACAACATTTGATTTATGTATGCTTATGTTTTATATTGGATTTAAAAATGTTCAATAGTTTGTTATATTTGGGATATTTCCACATGAGACCCTATTCCTGGGTAGATATACCAGACATTTTTTCAGGGTATTATTGCAAAGAATACAGTTGCTGGTATCAGATTCAAGTAGTGTCAAAGCTATGGCCCAGGGGCCAATAGCGGACTGTCATTGAGTGATCTCATCTCATCTCATTAGCTGTACCGCATATCCTTATTAGGGTCGCGGGAGGGCTGGAGCCCATCCCAGCCGTCTCCGGGCAGTGGGCAGGGGACACCCTGAACTGGTTGCCAGCCAATCGCAGGGCACACGGGGACAGACAACTCGCTCGTTCATTCACACCTAGGGACAATTTGGACCGGCCAATTCACCTGAAATGCATGTCTTTGGAGTGTGGGAGGAAACCGGAGTGCCCGGAGGAAACCCACGCAAGCACGGGGAGACCATACAAACTCCGCACAGTAAGGCCAGTAGCAGGAGGTTCCCACGACCTCAGAACTGTGCCGCACATGCGCTAACCACTGCCCCGCCGTGCTGCCGTCATTGAGTGATGTCTTCCTCATTTTAATCCCTGAAGCGGTTCATGAACTGCGAGTTGCGCGTGTGTTGATGATTCAAGTGGTGACGTTTGAAGCCCTGCAAAGCTGGTGTACCATGTGATTGATTGAGAACATGATTCACTAGGTTTGAGTGTAGTTCAAAATAAAAGTAGCAAAGAAACGCAATGGATTCCCCTGAACTTTGCCTGAGTCAAAAAACTTTGGAAAAAATGTCTGACGTTGAAAGAGTTGAGAATAAAAATGAATACTTTATTTTATATGTTTTCACTTGTTGCATATTCCAAAATTTAGACAAAGTAACACTGATCAATAAATGTTAAAACACTCTTCACATACTATATATGTATATATATATATATATATATATTGTACTCAGAGAGCGGCAAGGCGGCTGAGTGGTTAGCGCGTCCGCGGCACAGTGTGGAGTTTTCATGTTCTCCCCGTGCTTCCGTGGGTTTCGTCCAGCACTATAATTTCCCCCCACATTCCAAAAACATTTCAGGTTAATTGGCCGGTCCAAATTGTCCCTAGGTGTGAATGAGCGAGCATCTATGTGTCCCCTGCGACTGGCTGACAACCAGTTAATGGTGTCCCCTACCCACTGCCTGGGACAGCTGGGATGGGATCCAGCACCCCTGCAACCCTACTGTGGATAAGCGGTGGAGATAATGGATGGATGGATATAAACAGAAAATGAATTCCACCCAATTACTTTATTGCATGTTTCAAACATGGTGTACATTATTCCAGCCACATAGCATAATTGAGGAAAGGTTTTATCTTGTAGCCTTGGCTTTACTGATTTATAGGGTTTCATTTTTCTATCACTACCACCATCTTTTTGAAATTCGAGTATATCATAAAAAAATATATTTGCCACTAAGTGTTGTTTCAATAGTGTGTCATTTTTAGCAAGGTAAACTAGATAAGAAAAAACTATGGCCATTGGTCCATTTATGATTATGAAGTTCCAAAACAAAAATCAAAAACCACTGAGCAGCTTTATGAAATACTTAAGGATGCATGTGAAATTCTGGATTCAAAAAAATATGCAAGATACATAACCTGATTATTTTGCTTAATCCATTTGTGATGTCTTCCGAATTTTGCCGTCTGCAGCAAAAAGGAGTAACCTATATTTTCATAGTATACATCAATATTTTCCTAAAAGTGTATCACTCAAGGATCATCTTTTTCCTAAAGGTAGCATTACGCCATTGTAGCAATTGTACTTGTTATTGTAAAAATAGTTTAGTATAAAATAGTGAGATCTTGCTACTTCATGGTTCCATATTCGCGGGTCTAAGACAAAATTTTAAAAGCTTTTTTGAAGGGGCGTCGATACTTTGCGAATGATTTTGGTCCCCATTAACTGCGATTACTGTATAACGGTCTTTGCTTCTCAAAAAAAGCAATATTTGCCCACTCTAAGCAAAATCATCCAAAATGGTCTGATAGACTTTCAACTACGAGTTCTATTTACAGGTTAAGTAAATTATACATGAAAAAGGTCAGGGTGCATTAAAGACTAAACATTGAGTAATTGATTTTACCAATTAAAAGGCAAATTATACTTCCAAACTGTCCAATAGTTTTTACATCAATACTGTTTCAACATTCATGAACGTGGCCATTTGATGTTAAAAAAAAAACACGATAGTCAATTTTTCAGTCATTTTATTGATCAATAAATTTTCCATTCAAACATTTACAACATACACATCATCCGGCAAGACAGCATCCGACATTTGTTCATCCTGGTGACCACCACTGGTAGGAATAACCTCACTCAGGTGACCCGTCATGTTACCGCCAATGTGTGTGATGTTGAGGAGGGTGTGGCTATCATAGTCAAAGCTTAGGCCACTCATGTCGTCATCATTTCTGCTCACATTAACCATCTCTTGAGGGCCAGCGTAGACGTTCTGGTGGTCCCCACCAGTCACATTGGTGTTCTGGTGATCCAAAGTCGCATTGGCGGTCTGCTTGGTGCTTACATAGTCATGTTGATGGTCCGCAGTGGTGTTGACACTCTGAAGGTCAGTTGCGTTGGAATTTTGTTCTTGAGTGGCATTAGTACTCACATAGTCATGCTGTTCCTCAGTGGTGTTGGCACTCTGGTGGTCCCCAGTTGCATTGGCGCTCTGCTCATAAGTAGTTGCGTAATCATGCAGGTAGTCTCCAGTGGCATTATAACTCTGGTGGTCCCTAGTTGCATTGGCACCCTGTTCTCTAGTGTTGGTACTGGCATAGTCATGCAGTTCCTCAGTGGTGTTAGCACTATGATGGTCCCAAGTCGCATTGGCGCCCTGCTCTTCGGTTCTTGCGTAGTCATGCTGATGGTCCCAAGTTGCATTGGCGCTATGCTGGCCAGTTCTTGCATAATTCTGCTCGTGAGTGGAATTGGCACGCTGATGGTCTACTTCTGTGTTATTCTGGCTGTTGAGGTTATCCATGTGCATTTCATGCGTGTAATCTAAGAAGAAAACACATTTCAAATTAGGTACTAAATTTTAGTTGGAAAAATAACCATTGCTTAAAGTAACATGCATTAATCCATTCATTTTTAATTTGATCTGGAAAAGTTTAAGCAATTAAAAATGTATCAGACTTGCCTTATTCACAAACCAAGAAACAGAACACTGATTAAGACCGTTCTACTTCTCACCTCTGTTATGCGCTTTCAATACTGAATTTAAAGCTTGTAGAAGGCCAAACACACTCTCAAGATCGTGGTCTTTTGGAAAGCCACCTGTGAAAGATGAAGTCTTAGTATACCAGAAAATAATACAATTAAGACATTGTCAGAATCAATAAGCATGTATACTTAAGTCTACTCTTTGAGGCCCATCGTGATGGTGGCCAGGAGGTACGCAAACTCCTGCAGATACATAATGACATTTGATGAATTTAAGAAACACATAACTTTAACAAATTTGACTTTCAAATACTATAACACAATCATCACCTGACTTCAATAATGCACCATGAAGCAACAATACAAGAATCAGACCAGCAGCCATGACGCCAGGGTAGAATTGTGGTGTCCAGGTAACTCTCACCTTTTATAGCAGCTGGCAAATGAACACAACGGCTGCTGATTGGCTCTAATTAGCGCCAGGTGTGCGATTGACGCAAAAAAAAAAAAAAAACTACAGTCACACTAGCAATTTGAAGTTTTCAATCGCATTTTTACCCACATTTTGATTTCGTGTTTCATTTACGTGCAAAATGTAGTAATTACAGTAAATTGACTATATTATATCTCCATATCTATATATAACTTTATTTCTCTGTATAAAATGTATAAAGGTTCCGGTAATGCAGGAATACAATTCCTACAGGGCCAGTTTTTGGAATTATAAACGTCAAAGTAAATATAAATTCAATTCAATTCACCTTTACTTGAATAGCCCTTTATCACATGTCTCAAATGACTGCAGACCACAATTTACGTAAATATGAAAATTATAAACTGAGACAACATATTCTATAGTGAATGGATCAAAAATTTGTAATATGTGCAACCCTGCCCACCGCCCGAAGATAGCTGGGTTGGGCTCCAGCACACCCGGGACCCTACTGAGGATAAGCGGTGCAGATGATGGATGTTTTAATGTAATCATCACACATACAACACATTTAATATTCCTTTTTTTCATCAAACACTCCAACTTCAGACTAATCCTCACCATTAGATTCAACAGGTTCCTTGAAGACCTAGACTAGTGTATAATATTTGACCACTAGCTAGCATTGTGCGAACGAAAACCAGTGCCAAGGGCACAGCGTACCAGCAAGGTGCCACTCAAATATGGCAACTTCGATGTAGGGATTCAAGCATGTTAAAGGGGTACTACTTTTGTTTTCTAAAAAAAATGAACAGGGATATGATGGGTGAGGTATTTTTGCCTACTATTTTAATCAATTGTAAAACGATAGTGGGATGTTTGGACGCGTTCTAAGGGATGGGCAGGGCACCTGTATGATGCGGCAGGGGTGAACCAGTGAAAGCTGTTGAACAAGTGTGTTGTGTCACCCTGACCAGAGTGACATGGCCGCTTTCTGGTATCCCGTTTCATCTGGAGGGACGAAAGCATGACTAACTTAGGTGCCGCAGTGCCTAACTTGTTTGGGCAATTGGGTTAGCCATGGTCCAATTTTTTTGTGTGCGTGTGTTTTGCCATTTTTTTCCCTTTTTCTTTGTGTTTGTCTTGCTGTCAGTCACCACTCTAGAGGGATATGACCAAGGTAGATAGATTTATCAATATTTTATATGAACATTCAAAGTACTTCTAAGTATTAATACTCCTCTAATTTTGCTTCCAGTAAGCTGTTAATTTAATAAAATCATGTTTACACACAATTGCATGTTTTCTTGCCTATAACGAATAATTTCCAATATTAATTCAATAAATTTGTAATAAGTTTGACTCTCCATTATATATTTTTGTAAGCTATGTTTCCCCTATCATTTTGGGATTCATCTAATATTAGTACATTTTATTTTTCCACATCACTAACCTATAAATGTAGTTGTCAGACTTAAGTACATTTTATTTTACCAACTGATGCAGCCTCCATTTAGGATACTATTGATTTAAGGTTTTCAACCCATCCCACTTCTGAAACTTGCATGGATAATAAAATTATTTCATGCCCAAAAGTAGGCACTGTAGAGCAACAAAGAACTTTTTCCATCTTCAATCTACCATTTAGAAAACATTTCCTGTATACATCCTCAAATCTAGGCATATAGGGTTACTGTTTGACACAAGAAAAAAAAAAAAAAAAGATATTTCTTAATCAATGAGGTTTATTTAGAAAGATGCATAGTCCCGGCTCATGGTGTGGTTGGCGGCGTGGTCCCGGCTCATGGTGTGGTTGGCGGCGTGATCCAGGCTCATGGTGTGGTTGGCGGCGTGATCCAGGCTCATGGTGTGGTCCAGGCTCATGGTGTGGTTGGCGGCGTGGTCCAGGCTCATGGTGTGGTTGGCGGCGTGGTCCTGGCTCATGGTGTGGTTGGCGGCGTGGGCCTCTCTCATACCCAATACAGCATCAAGCGCAACCTCCAACTCAGTTGCCAACAGGTCTGGATCTAAAAACAGCAAAAGGGGACGTTATAGAAAAATATTTGCCAACAAAACACTTTACATTGTTGCGTTTACCTTCTTGCGCCATCTCAGCATCCAAAGAACGGAGTAGTTCATAAACCCACTTCAGTGAAGAATCAGAAGACATATCTTTTGTATAGAAATTCAATATTAAGAGATCCAAAACACTCCATAGTCCATGTTACTTTCACCTACCTTACCTTTTCTAAGCCCATTATCCAACTCGCCCGGTAAAGATACAAAGGGATACCCTGTAAAAACAAATTTCTACCATTACAAAGACAAAAGACTCACATCGTAAAATAATCAAGCATCCCTCACCCATAACAGTCAATATTGTCTGAGCCAGGACAACAAGGAGTAAAACGGGAGCCATGGTTTCAGCAACAGTTGATGATGGCCAAGTCACAGGAGCTTTTAAAGTAGAGACAGGTGTTCACACCTGCTGCTAATTGAATCCAATTACTATCACAGGACACACCTCTGCAATTAGCTCCGCCCCTTTTTTGCAGGGGGAAAAAAAGTGAAACTAAATTGATTTGGATTTAAATTGATATTAAGAACTTTTGGGTAATTTTTATGTGTGTCTCTCATTTCCATCAGAATATCTAATTTCACGTTAACACCAGAATACCGTTGTTTCATGTACAATTTTGAACTATTATTTTGGATATATTTACTGATAGTACTTTAAAATGAAGTAGGGATGACAATCCTACGTATGAAGTTTCATTTTGAAATAACAGTTTGAATACATTTCTTTGGAGTTATATCCACAATTGACTTCCTTATATCTTGTTGTGTTTGTCGAGGCTGCAAACGCGACTACAGGGTTGGGTAGGGTTACTTTAACTGGATTACTTTCAATTAATTTTGGATTACTCCAATACCAAATATGCTAATAAAAAACAAAATAAACTAAATATGAAGAAAATGATGACTCACAACACGTGGTAAGCTTTCTCTCCTGGCTTTGATCTCCAGCAAAACTAACATAAAATGTGACAGAAACAAAATGAAAATAAATCCAAACAGCTTGCCAACATCATTTTTGCCGTTCCATGTATTCCGTGACTCCCCAAGCCTGCACAAAATGTTGTCATTTTATTCATATTTAGTTTATTTTGTCTTTTATTAGCATACTTGGTATTTGAGTAATCCAAAAGTAATTGAAAGTAATCCAGTTAAAGTAACCCTACCCAACCCTGCGCGACTAACGCAAACCAAGATAAGTTACCGGAAGTCAAAAACATCAATCGGGAGACTGCAGAAGTAAAAGCAGGAGTAAAAGCGGAAGTAGCGTTCGGCATTCGCTAAAAATGTCTATAATTTAACTGGGCCTTTTTTAAAAGTCTTTCTTATGTGAAAATAATCTTGACAATAAAATCGGTTCTTATCTTTATACAATGGATATTTTCTTATTCAGAATTTGCTCAACATCCCAAACGTAAAATAAATATGATATGAACTTCATGTTGCGACACGTAGTGTCCGGTGGTGGTCAATGCGATTATTTGATCTCATAAATTTGTAAAAAATCCATATTCTCTTTTTATACATACCAGCATGAATAGGTGTTACATGTTTTGTGTTTCATTTACACGATTTTATGACCTTGTTAAAATGTACATGCTTAAATAAGGCCACTAAAGGACGCTATTGTTTCATAAATTGAAATACCTTCAAAGCTGACGTTATGCTTTGAATATTGTGGAAAATATACGATATATTTTTATAATTATACCACCGATATGTGATAAATTGAAGGATACTCCGTTATATGAAAATAAATCCCTTTCTGTATCATGCGTTTACTGTACATTTTTGAGACTTTTCCACTTATATAAAATATCGTATGACGTAAGCGGAAGTAAGCGAACAGCCTTTACTTGCTTTAGCTAACGGAAAATGCCTTACAGTGTGTGGTTAGATTAAATCATACGTTTGTTATCCGGTAAAGTATTTTAAAATCTACTTCAAATTAATTTGTGGCCTGATACGATAAAGGACGTTCATTTCAATAGAAAAAGATTATATTGTGATAACATGTGATTTGCTTCAGCATTGGGTACCTATTTCGTGACGTCACGATTGTTTGTAAACAAAACAGTTTTATTATACCGCAGTTTGCATACAAACAGTATTAAGGAAATAATATAACCCAATTTCTTGCCATTCATCTTTATTTGAGCCAGAAACACAAACAAGTGACATTTCTCCTTATTTTGCATTCTTGTCTCCGTGTGAAGTCCTCAGTAGATTCCAAAAGTTTGCTCCTTCTCATCCCGGTATCTGTCCAAGTAGCGCAGCGGCTTCCCTTTAGGGAACTTGACTTGTGGCGGATGGTACACGGGTGGGCGGATGAATTCGAACACGGGTTCCCTCATGTCTGCAGGTGGAGACATCACTCAACATAGACAAAATCTCGGGGCGAGCTAACTTCGGGACACGGGCGGTTACTTACTGAGGGTTTGGTGAAACGTGGCGGTCACAGATTCGTCCCATTGGCACTGGAAGAAGGCCAGACCTGCAGGCGTCATGCTGTCCTGATGCTTTCGGTAGAAGTCCAACGTTTTGAAGGTACGCTCCTCCAGAGAATGACTTCAATTGAAACAATAATGCATTTTTTAACAAATCAAACATCCCCAAAATGACAGGAAATTTGAGCATTGACACTACACCGCTATGAATACGGACGACACATAAAAAAGCATCAGGTCTTATCTCATTCACGCACTATTTTAGTCATGGTACAAGATATGTTAGAGCAGGGGTGTCAAAGTCAAATGGACGGAGGGCCAAATAAAACATTTGGCTACAAGCCGAGGGCCGGACTGTACAATCTTTACTGAAACCAAGATTTAACCTACTGAAAACACAACAAATATATTACAATATGATTGGATAAATAAAGCAATATTTTCTTATGACTCTGTCAGTCATTTTTAATTTCAGCAGGCACAAAATACAAATGTCCTTTATATAAAAAACTCATAACATATCTCATAACAACAACTCATAACCATTTTCTATCATTCAATCATCTGAAATTATTAAAAAGAAATATTGCCTCGAAATACAATAAAATAAAGTGCAAAAATCTCTTGTTACTTAAAACCAATAGCAATCAACACACTGGACCTCATCTGTCCTGCTCAAATGTACATTGACTTTCCTTTCTGGGCTTTCTCTGGGTTAGTGTGAAAAAAAGGAATTACTGATTAACAAATAATAACAATCAAAAGTCATTTTCTCTGCTAAATAGGAGACAATTTTATCAAAAGACTGTTGTCCACATCAAGATCTATTTTCCATGAAAAGCCGAAAAACAAGAAACACTCTCAGGACAGAGTCGGCAAACAAAAACAACATAGTCAACATAGACAATAAAGCTTTAAAATTCCCGAGGGGAACAACAAAAAACAAGACCTTCTTTATGTGCATATTTAACTTTTAAACTTGAACGGAGTAAAAACTTCAAATGTGTAATTGCACAGGAAACATTACTGTATTATTACTGTATTTACATACATTTATATACAGTACTGTATTACTACAACTCTACATTACTTGTTTGAGGCTGACGCTGATACTTGGCAGTGCTTCATCTTTTGCACAAGTTGATGTTGATGGGTATCTGTGGGCTAATTTTTGCTGTTATGCTAATGACTGCTGCTGATCGACTGCTGAATAAATCAAACCGCCTCCCGCTTTGCTCCCGCTCGGCGCGTCCCCGTTGCATTGTGGGAAATGTAGTATTCATGCGTACTGCGGGCTGCTGGCTTGCAGCGGCCTGCGGGCCGGATCTAATAATACATTGATATCGTCACGCGGGCCAGGTAAAACCCTCTCGCGGGCCTAATGTGGCCCGCGGGCCTTGACTCTGACATATGTGTGTTAGAGTATAGAAAATCTTGTTTCTCTTTTTCTCAGCTTAAACTAAGCATTGTAAGTGACAAATGTTTTTATATACCTTATGTTTTTTATATCTTTCAGGTCATCCAAATTACTTCCCACAATGCCATTATCTTCATTCAGTTCAGAACAACAGGATTACTTTCAACAGGGGTCTCTGACTTTTTCCTAGATGAGAGCTACTTTTTGTTGCTAATTAGCGCAAAAGGGACCCGGTTTGATATTCATTTCTATAATCACTAATTGAAATGTCTTTGGCAGCACGGCGGCGCAGTGGTTAGCGCATGTGCGGCACAGTTCCGAGGTCATGGGTTCAAATCCAGCTACCAACCTTCATGTGCGGAGTTTGCATGTTCTCCCCGTGCTTGCGTGGGTTTCCTCCGGGCACTCCGGTTTCCTCCCACATTCCAAAAACATGCATGTCAGGTTGATTGGCCTAACAAAAATCATCCCTAGGTGTGAATGAGCGAGCGAACTGTCTGTCCCTGTGTGCCCTACGACTGGCTGGCAACCGGTTCAGGGTATCCCCTGCCCACAACCCAGAGATGGCTGGGATGGGGTCCAGCACCCCCGCGACCCTACTGAGGATAAGCGGTGCAGATAATGGATGGATGAAATGTCTTTATTGTCATTGATAGCAACGTTGTGAAACATTGTATGAAACGGGGTTGAACATTAGTGCAATGAAAAGAAGGGGGAAATAACATTTAGAAACAACAAAAAAAGGAAAAACCCAAAGTCGCAAGATATGTATTCACAGTTTCGGGCACTCATTTAGGATGGTGGTGGCCCTGGAGAAGAAGCTGTCTCTGAGCCTGTTTGTTCTTTTTTTTAAGGGATCTGTAGCGCCTACCAGAGGGCCACTGGTCAGAGAAGGGGTGGTAAGTGTCCCTCATAATGTTGAGGGCTACGGTATTGCAAGCCGAAAATGTCCCCTGGACTGGGCAGAGAGCAGCGATGATCTTTTGGGCTGTGTTGATTACTCTCTTTATGCTTTATCAGTCTGCTGTCATGCTCCTAACATGTTAATACTATGTTGTTACTATTATTACCAGGTTTATTATTTAGAAGTGGGGTAAATTGACTCAGTCAACCACTGAAACAATCATTTTACGAGATAATCACAATGACCCAGGACTCTTGAGCTATTTTCAGATCAGGTCTGCGGGCACCTAAGCTTTCCTTAGCTTTCCCACGGGCACCATGTTGGAGACGCATGAACTAGAGGTAGGATTAGTCCTAAAAAAAAATCCAACCTGACCCGGCCTGCGAGTTTAAAAGCCTGCACTAACCCAAGCCTGACCATTTAACCCAATATGTCAGACCAAGCCTGAAGTAAACCTGATTTTTCATATTCTATTTGTGAGGACTCGGGAGGAAGAAGGGCGATTTTGGTCGACGAGCGCACACGCCGACGAGTGTGCATGCTGCACGGTGTGGGTCCTCCACAAAGAAAAAGTAACATGGAACAAATGACGAATGAATAATTTTTTTAAAATCCACTAGAGAAACCCGAAGGTAATGATTGAAATTTTAGCTTTGACCTGAATTTCAGAGCCCCTTACATATAAAAAAACATTAAAAAGCCTACTTATATTCAGTGTTCTGGTTTGCCCGCGACCCTGCGTCCTAGACGCATCATTTTTGCTGGGGACGCATTGTGTCAAATCAACGTGCGTCCCCGGGACGCAACTTTTTTGACACAAAATTGTCATTATTCCCCGATTACTAAGATTTACCGCACTCCAAACTTTTCGGCAGGCAGATCCGCTATTGTTGTTTTGGTCTCGCACCGATCTCGGCAAACGAGATCTCGTTGCTTCGAGATGACGTCATTGTTTTGGTGGTTGTCGAGTGAAAGCGAAATATGCCTCCGTAAAAAAACAGTTGGTATTAGGTGCAAATCAACAAAACATTGGTAATTTCTTCAGTGTCGGTAATAAGTCGAAACATAATACAGAAAGCGGTAACAACGGCAATAATTCTGGCACGAAAAAACGGCGGAGAAATTCTTCAGAAGACTGCGATGGCAAGGAAAACACGTGTGTTGAAGCGAACGATTCGACGAAAGATAATAAACAAAAGAATAAAAAAATTGACTAAATTATATTCCTGGTTAAGCTATGAGGAGGATTATAACGGCGGCTACATGTTATGTGATGCGTGCACCCAGCGTGACAAACAAACTGGATTGTATAAATCATTTTGCGATACGAACTTTCAGAAAAGCACATTAGATCGTCACAACGACAATGAAAACCACAAATTAGCTATGGAAATTCCGTTGCTGCAATTGGACCTTGAGAAGGCATTACAACTTTGGCGGGACAGCAAACCACGAAGAATATATGAACTGAAAAATCTGAAGTGATTAAAACTGCATGAATATATAGACTAATATTTCAGCAATATTATTTTGTATAATGTACAATATTTTTGTGAACTGAAAAATCTGAAGTGATAACTGCTTTTTATTACCAATTAAGTGTGATGATTAAAACTGAATGAATATGTAGATTTATATATTTATTTATATATTTGTCGCCGATTTACAATTTCAACCTCGACTTAGATAGATTTTTGAGCATGCAAGTCCCCGGGACCCATCACTTTTCAGAGGTAAAATGAACACTGTATATTGCGTAGTAATCAAAAACAATTGTAAAAATATATAAAATATATAAAAATATATAAAAAAATCAAAATCAAAAATAAGAATATATGTCACTGTGGTGCTTACCATGGCGACGGTCTCAAATCCTCCTGAAAACGGATGGGCTCCTCCTGCTCGAAAAGGACATAAACGTAGCGGTGGTAGCCCGTTCCTCTGGCAGGAAACGGAGGAAGGTAGTGGCACACTTCTTCTCCAGCCTGCAATGCTCCGCCTGGTATGTTTCCGCTATACAAACATCGACACAGTCACAAGTGAGCATTTAGTTAGCAAGCTAACTACCTAGGCGAGCATCTAGGTTGCTATCTAGCCAAGTTTCATCCTAATTGCAACCAGTCGAGCAAAAACTGATCTTTTACCTACTTTCCAGTTAGGTTCAGAAGGGAAAAGTCAGCATCTACCTAGCAAGCTGGTTAATCGACATTTCGTTCTGTGTACATTGTTACACAGAATGACAATACAAGGAAATTATTATTATTATTATTATTATTAACTAGGTGAACATCTAGGTGGCTAGCTATATAGCTAGAAAGCTAGTTTTCTCCACATTCCAGCCAGCCAAGTAAAAAATGTTCTGTGGCATAATTTCCCAACAATGGTTGACAATGAATAAGAAAAAGGTTCGTACATCCATCCATTATCTGCGCCGCTTATCCAGCGGGGTTGCTGGAGCCCATCCCAGCCATCGAGCAGTGGGCAGGGGAAACCCTGAACTGGTTGCCAGCCAGTCGCAGGACACACAGAGACAGACAAGTCACTCACTCATTCACACCTAGGGACAATTTGCACCGGCCAAAAAACCTGACATGCATGTTTTTGGAATGTGGGAGGAAACCGGAGTGCCCGGAGGAAACCCACGCAAGCACGGGGAGAACATGCAAACTCCAAACAGAAAGGTTCGATCTCATGACCGATGAACTGTGACGCACACGCGCTAACCACTGCTCCGCCGTGCTGGTAGGTTTGTACATGTTGATGAGTATTTAAAGCAGAAACAAGTGCTGAAACTATTCAAAATCAGGTATAAGGGGAGGAGAAGCACGAGGGTTTTGTGGGCTAAGCCCCAATATTCCACAATTTTTTAGAACATTGATATGTTTTCAATTTTGTATTTTACACACAAAAATAGGGAAAAATATTTTATAAATATATATATGTATACACATGTATATATATTTCGTTAAATTATTATTTATATCTTATTATTAGATAGTTAATATATTTTTTACGTAATTATTAAAACATTAAATAAATTATTTAGAAAACAATCTAATAATTGTAAAAAAAAAAAAAAAACACCAACAAAACAAGATTAGATTAAAAAGTCAAAAAAGACCCAAATGTGCGTATCCAAACAGCAAATTAAAAGGGTTGTTTTAAGTTGTGATAGCAACATCCACCACCAGATGGCACACATGCCCTGGTTTTGCTCACACTTAATTGGCTATTGGATTCTAATATCCTAAAAATGGAGACCTAACGTTTTTATCTAAATATATACAGCTCAAGCATGGAAATTTACTACTAATTTATTGTATTTATAAATTATTTTATAGTATTCATTTATCTAAAAAAAACATTGGAAATAACCTTGTAAAAAAGCTAAAGAAAAAAAGAAAATAAATAAAACATCCTTAGATTTAGGTTTGAAAAAATGAAATTTTTGTTGAAGGGTTGTTTTAAGTTGTGATAGCAACATCCACCACTAGATGACACACATGCCCTTGTTTTGCTCACTGGACTGGCTCGTTGATTGCAATATATACGGCTTCAGCATGGAAAGTTACTAGTAATTTATTGTATTGATAAATTATTATTTAGTAATCATTTATTCAAAAAATAAAATAAATAAAAACACTGGAAATAACCTTGTAAAAAAGCTGAAGGAAAAAAAGAAAAAACATCCTTGGATTTAGGTTTGAAAAAATGTAATTTTTGTAGAGTTTTTTTCGTTGTAATATCACCATCCACCACCAGATGGCAGACATACCGTGGTTGTGCTTCAACTGGCTCTTGGATTGCATTATCTTTTAAGTGGACTTATATATACTACAGTGGAACCTCGGTTCTCGACCATAATCCGTTCCAGAACCCTGTTCGACAACCGATTTGTTCCATCACCGAAATAATTTTCCCCATTAAAAATAATGTAAATCGTTTTAATCCGTTCTAACACCCTGAATGTTTACCTTGAATGTTTAACGTAAACATAAAGCTAACCCAGGCTAATCGTACGTTCGCGTTATCGTAATCTTCCGTACGAAAGATTACGCTAACATGAACGTGTAAAAATAATAAAATCAGGTCGTTTACAAGTCATTTAGCACCCGGGTCATTGGAAAAGGGGCTCCGTTCCAACACCCTCAATGTTGGGCTCCGTTCCAACAACCTGAATGTTTAAACTTAAAGCTAACCCAGGCTAATCGTACGTTCGCGTTATCGTAATCTTATGAATAGGATTTCTTACCTTTGTGGTGGTCAGCAGAAGGCGCTCGCACACCTCCTTCACATTTGGCTATTATTTCTTTCTTAAATGCAATAGTTGTACGCACTACTTTTCTTTTTTCACTTGTAGAAACTTTGCTGCTTGCACTGACTTTCTTCGGAGGCATAATAAGGGGCTAAAACACCCGTACGCCGCTCAGCATCGCACCCTAGCGTACGCACTCGCGCATTACCGGCGTTCGAACTCTGATTTTTTTGACCGAACGGCGAAGCAAGAATTTCTCGAAATTTTTGGTCGGACTCCGATTTGTTCGAACTGAGAGGCGTTCGAAAACCGAGGTTCCACTGTATATTTATTTGAAAATACTAATCAAGAATGTGAGACTTTAGAAAGAAATACAAAAAAAATAATAATTGATAACTTACACAAGCCAGTGCAGGTATTCAGCTTCATTATCAAGAAGATGTTCATCTGAAACGCACAGAAAAATAGATTTTATATTCAATATTTCGTGTATTAGTGCAGTTTGTGTTGATATGGGCGGCCCACCTGGCGAGGTGAGCAGAAGAGTCCAGAGGGAACCCTCCTCTGCCTTGAAGTTAACAGCAGGAGGAGAAGCAGCCTGGTTCAGGAAGTAAAGGAATGAATCTTATGAAAAGATATGACTTTTGAATCCAAATTTCCAATTGTCATCAGTTTTTACCTGCGCCGGCGTCAGCTCGTTTCCAAAATGGACCCGAGCGCTGGTTTCCTGTCCGTAGCAGACTTGGAGCGGGATTTGAGGCAGGAAATAGGCCTTGGGAAAAAGATCCTTGAAGACCCCGTAGTGGTCCGCCAACCTCCTGATGTGATACGGGCCGCTGCTCTCTTCCCATGCCGCGTGAACTTCGTCCAAGGATATCTTGACTTCGAGGAAGAAGGGGGAAAATAAATCCTCGAGTGAAATGCGCAAAATCTTCCGTGTGGGAAGTACGTACACGTCCGTAAGCGACACTCCCTCTCCAGTTCCACGTTCTTCTTGTTCTCCTTCATCACCTGCTTCCTCTCCCTCACTTGAATTTTTCTAGGGACTCTATGCCGAGGGAGTCCGATGTTGACTCGCTCCACACCTGAAGAAAAGGGAAAAAAAACCAGACTGCTAGATGGCACGGTATGCTCTAATGCAGGGGTGTCAAATAGGCGGGGCGCGGGTTGGATCAGGCCCGCTAAGGGATTAAATCCGGACCGCGAGGAAACGCTGAAGGAAGCGCAAGAGAAAAACGAGCTGCAGGTTGAAATATGTCCAATTGATGTTGCCAAAGCCAGGTGTATCTCACAATCGCTGTACTTGTATCTCTCTCGCTCTCTGTTTTCATGTGGGGGAGCAAAACAGCCTGGAGAGGGATGGGCACTGCCACGCTGTACTTGCTACACCACCTACGCCCCTACAACCCTGGTAGTTGAGGGATCTGTGAATGTGATCTCTCTCTCTCTCCTTCTCTCCTTCCCTCCCTTTTTCTATCACTATCTCTCTCTCTTTCACTCTCCCCGTCTCTCTTTTTCCATTTCTTTCTTCCTCTTTGTCTCTTTCTCTCTGTGTGTCTTATTACCTTCTTGTCCTTTTTTCCTTTTCTCTTTCTCTCTCTCTCTTGCTTTCCCCTTCTCTCTTTCTCTACTTCTCTCTATTTCTCTTTGGATGTATTTCTTTCTCTCATTTCTTTCCCCCTCTCTCACTATTTCTCTTTTTATCTCTTGTTTCTCAAATTCTCTCTCTCTCTCTCTCTTTCTCTCCCTTTTCTCCCTTTCTCTCTTTCTTTGTCCCACCCTCTCTTTCTCTTATTTCTTTCTTTCTCTTTTTCTTTCTCTCTTATCTACTTGTCCGGACGCTGAGAGATTGTTTGTTCTATCGTGTGGCCCCCCGAGGTTAAATGAGTTTTAAACATCTAATGCGAACGAAAACCAGTGAAACTGAGCACAGCGAAGCAGCAAGATGCAAGACAAACATGGCGGCGACTTTTAGGTAGGGATTCCACTATGTGAAAGGAACACAAATTTCTCCACCGATGAATTCTTTATAAAGATTAACATTGGTATAATATTATGTTCATGTATTTGGGCCCTAATCCATTTTTTTTAACTGAATGAAAGTTTTTGTACCACTAGGAGGCACTAAATATTACACACCGTCCTTTTAGGGAAATTTAAATACAAATTTCCAATTTCTCCATTCAAAAGCAAAAGTGTGAATCACATATTTTGGAGAGAATATATCTGATTTACTTGGTTAATTTTTGTGTGTGCATTTATCAAGACATGTCATTATTGGTTAAATTGTGAATATATTCGTTTTTTTTCGACATCTCTCCCCATAAAACTTTTTAGTGAAAATTAAAAAAAATGAAGGTTAACAAAAATTAAGTAATATGTAGTTTCCATTTTCAGTTGCAGGAAGTTCTTACCATTAAAATACACGACTTGGAAACCCTACCTAGATTTTTTTTCTGCATGGCCCACAATAAATGTCCATAATTGCTACATAATATCTGCACTTATACACATTTCATAGTGCCCTCTTTAGGTGTAACATGCCCTGTCCTGTAGGGGGCAATGACGCTTCATAGGACACGCCATACAAACTAATGCCATCTGCGGTTAATCACAAGGGAATAAGAAATGCAATGGCAAAGCAGAGCTCCCAGAGAGCAGTGTCCGCATCATTTTTAAGCAGACATGATTAGAAACATGGCAACAATTTCAATCCTTTACAATCACTTAACCCAAAAATCAAGCACTTTTCCATCATTGAAACCACAATCATAAAATTCAAGCATTTTCATGGTTTTTAAACGCCCGTAAGAATCCTGAATGCCTGTAAATTCCTTGAAATCCCTCACCGTGTTCGGGATCTTCGTTCTCCATATGGCCCTGGTAGGTTTTCCACCAGACCTTCTTTCTTCTCTGCTCTTCAGCTGCCCGGAAATATCGGTTATAGCTGCGATATTTCTCCAACGTGTCGATGTTTTCAACGTCCACCCCGTCGTTCGGCAGGGGGCCTAGAGGGGGACGCCGTCGACACAGGAACCCTGAAAAATGGGAAGGAGAACATCTGCAGTTGGAATTGTAAGAAGACATGTCTTAACCTTTGTTTTGAACGGTTTATTATAAATGAGTGGGGGTCTCAGGACACATTAATCATCCAATTGAGTAGATATCAGGGGTTCAAAATAAGATGGTTAAAAGGGGGCGGGGCTAAGCTGCTCTGGGGCACGACCAACAAGAAATTTGGTGGGGGGGTGGGGTTAATGATTGTTTTGCCATTATCCCATTAGAGCGCAGGTGTCAAACAGGCGGCCTGCGGGCCAGATCAGGCCCACTAGGGGATTGAATCCGGCCCGCGAGACAACACTCAGAGAAGCGCAAGAGAAAAACAAGCTGCAGGTTGAAATATGTCAACTTGATGTTGCCAAAGCCAGGTGCCTCTCACAAAGACACTGTACTTGTATTTATTTCTCTCTCTCTCTCTCTCTCTTCCTTCTGACACTCTCTGTCTCTTTCACTATCCGTGTCTCTCTTTTTCCCTTCCTTTGTTGCTCTCTGTCACTTTCTCTCTCTGTGTCTTTTTAACTTATTTTGCTCTAACTTCTTTTTTTCCTTTTTCTCTCTTTACTCTCTCTTTTCCTACCCTTCACGCTTTCTTTTCTCTTTTCTCTCCCTCTGTCTTTCTATTTCTCTTTAGATTTCTTTCTCCCTCTCCCTTTCTTTCCCCCTCTTTCACAACTTCTCTTTTTATCTCTTTTGTTTCTCACGCTCTCTCCCTCTCTCTCTTTCTTTCTTTCTTTGTCCCACCCTCTCTCCTTTTCCCTCCCTCTTTCTCTTATTTCTTAATCTCTCTTTTTCTTTCTCTTTAATCTACTAATCGGGCCCCCGACAGAATGTTTGTTCTATCGTGTGGCCCCCCGGGTTAAAATGAGTTAGACACCCCTGCATTAGAGTGACTATAATTTATATCAGGCATGTCCAACCCTTAATAAATATCGGAGGATTTGGGGGGAAAAAAAGTGGGTCTCTAGGTCTTTTCTCTCAAAAGATGTTTTTTTAAAAAAATAATGCAAACCAAATGCCCTCTCCGGCCGCTAGATGGCAGTATTGTGTTGATGCCCTTGCAACATCCAATACACTTTGGTCATCCTGGAAGGGGATAACCTCATGCGCGGCCCCTTCTCAAGGTTTCTTCATTCTCCTCATGTTGAGGTTTTTGAGTTTTTCCTTGCCCTCGTGTAGGTTTTAGATCAGGGGATGCTGTAATAGTAGTCTGTACAGGTCTTTGAGACTTTTTGTGATTGGGGGACATTCAGATATACATATCCTGACTTTGTATAATATGGTGAGTTGGTACAGGCGTAAAACTGCATTTACTCAAATGTTAGAATAAACTATTTAACACAATAAATGCCAACAAAAATACAGCCCCTATTGTTTGTGGATAACGTGTTTATAAAAGCATAATAGCCAAAACATTTGAGTTGACAGTCTTTTACTGACACGGTCCATTATAATATACATATAAATGCAACTACTTCCAACATTAATTTCGATTGCATTATGCTCGTATTCCAAAGCAAGTCGAGACAATGCGGACGCAGATTATACGCCCCCACGCAGTATGCAACAGAAGAAAAAACATTAAAAAGGTACATACGATATATTAATGAGTATACCTGTAGTGACAAAATTCCTGGCTTTATTTGACCTTAAGTCAAGCAAAATCCTTAGTATATGAGAAGATACTGTGCGCAGCGCCATCTTGGATGAACAACAAATCTACGGCGGCCGAGAAAGGACAACGCTCTTACTGTCAAAGTTTACTAAGGGAATAGGTTAGAGAGTATAAATGATACATAAAAGAAACTACAATTATAATGCTATTAATGTTATCATAAAAAATATTTATTGGTCAATAATTAAGATGAATAAATTCTATTTTAGGCAGCATGGCGGCGCAGTGGTTAGCGCTTGTGCGACACAGTTCATGTCATGGGAACCTCCTGCGTGGGTTCAAATCCAGCTCCAGACTTCCTGTGCGGAGTTTGTATGTTCTCCCCGTGCTTGCGTGGGTTTCCTCCGGGCACTCCGGTTTCCTCCCACGTTCCAAAAAAAAAAACATGCATTTCAGGTGAATTGGCCGGTCCAAATTGTCCATAGGTGTGAATGAGCGAATGAGTTGTCTGTCCCTGTGTGCCCTGCGATTGGCTGGCAACCAGTTCAGGGTGTCCCCTGCCCACTGCCCGGAGATGGCTGGGATGGGCTCCAGCCCCCCCGCGACCCTAATGAGGATAAGCGGTACGGCTAATGAGATGAGATGAGAATTCTATTTTACGATTTTGAAATTTGCCTGATAGTACTTGAATGCATCATGTTGACGTCAGCAGGAAACAGTCATCAGTCGCTGTCATTCGTCTTGAATGGATGCGCTGGAAATTCGGCAAAAGGTAGTTATGATTTATATCAATACTTTTTCGGGAGACAAATCGGTAACGATTGTGTAATAGCGTATGTTTTATTGTGTTTTTTTGTTCACAAGCGCTGAAGCTCATGCATAAGGCAGGATTGTGTGTGCTAACCGCGCCTCTCGTATTCAGATGCTTTGTTGTTGGTATCAATATAGAGACTGTAGATAACCGATTTTTGGTTGGTTTTAACTCCATTTAAATCATTTTCTACCATGCATTACAGATAATGCTGCAGCTATGACAATCACAAGTCAATTCTTTTTGTTTTGCCTCCCTGCAGATGGATTCTCAGAGCTCCAACCTGACTTGTGCCATCTGTCTGGAGCGCTTCCATATTCCTGTCACCATCCAATGCGGTCACTCCTTCTGTGAGAAGTGCATCACCACCCACTGGGACAACCAAAGCCGCTTGGACATCGGACCTGCCTGTCCCCTCTGCAACGAGAAGTTTGCCATCAGGCCCACCGTTAAGCGAAACGTGTCCCTGTCCCTCCTGACCGAAGCCGCCAACAGTAACACCGGCCCGTCCCTGAAAGACAAGGAGGACGGAGGTTCCTTGGTCTGCAAAAGCCATCTCAAACCTTTGGTTTATTACTGCAAACAGGATAAAGTATCAGTGTGCTGTGAGTGTGCCATCAAGGAGTGCAAGAACCATGACAAGGATTTGTTGGAGATGGAAAAGAAGAACCAGAAGGTATGAATTGTAATTTTTTTTTTTCTATAATAGACCCCCGGGATATAGCGTCCCCGCCTTACGATGTTTTCACTCTACGATGGCACTTTCTTAGCTATCGTTAGGAATTAAACATTAAAATGTACCGTTTACCAAATTGTTCGAATTAATTATCCGACTCCATTAACCAAACACAACTTACATTCACCTAACAATGCGTGCTCATTTCTTGATGGAAAAATGAACAAGAGACCGGCATTTCCACACGAGGGAAGATTTAATTTCTTAAACAAATTAACTAAGTCAACTCCATCAAAATGGCCGAATTAGCCGAATTCGATCTTCTGCTTCCTTCTCTCGGCCCACGTTTTTTCCGCAAGCTGGTGTGCCGGCTCCTCCCATGAGCGTACCAGGAAAGCCCCCACGTAGGGTCCACCCCTTCGCCTCGATATCTGGAAAAACCCAAAACAACACCAAGAGTTTCTCATCAGGGCCTTGTTCTCCAAACATGGCCTGCCGTCCTTCGTCAGAGTCCTGTTATCAAAATTCCCCAGCCAAAACATTCCGCATTTGGAACAGCGTGACCTGAAGCCCACTCAGGGAAAATCTTCATTGCACTCGATAAATGTAACTTTGTATTTAATCGTATAAAATCTTTTATAGTAAAATGTTTAAAATCCTTCAATATACAACGTCAACAAAGATTTATTTTGCGTCTGGCTGCTATTGGTGGACCATGTAAAATGCTGACCTGCTATTGGTTCCCCAACTATGCCTTTTCATCTCTTATTTCAGTTCAGAATATTGTATCTATGATGCAATACTGTCCTCTTTTGTGTACTGTATTCCCTCTTGGTCCCAAGGCTTGCAGTGAGAATCAAAAACTATAGAAACAAAGCGTGTGTTACTAAGAAATACAAACAAGGCACATCATATGCTACCCTTGCTTAGTTGAATGTTCGTAACCAATCCACAATCGTGACTATTATTAAAAATGAAAAGGCAATTAAAGAAACACAGTCTTGTAGGGGCAAGTGTAATGTTTAAAATCAGTTTCGATCTGAATCCCCATCTACTCCTTCCATTGCATCCACCCACTACTCCACTCGACCAGCTCAAATTATATAACACCCAAGGTAAATAAAACGTAAATTTTCCTTTACATGTCTAATGATTTTGAATGTTATTTGATCCTATACACGGATATTACACATAAGTAATGCTTACTGTAATTTATTTTGTTATTTTGATAGTTTGTCTGTGGTACCAGGGGTTCAGAAAGCATGAGCTACGCACTACTATAGGTTACTATCCCCCACCATACGTCAATTTTACTTAAGAGTTCCCCACTTCAGAACCGATTCATGTCTTATCCCGGGGTCTACTGTATCTTGAATGTATTTGCTCTAACTAGCTTAATCATTATGCAGAGGTTACTAGAAAAGAAGAATGAAGAGAAGACCAAACTCATTGAAGAAACCAAGCAAAGCATCCGCAAACTCACTGAAAATATCAACCAAGCAAAGGTAAAGCGTACTGTTCAGCATAAATTCGGAATCCACCTTTACTTATTATAATTTTTCCTTTCAAAATTCAGGAGGCCATGCAGCAGACATCCAATCGGGTCACGGCGAAGTTCTCCACCGCCATAAAAATCCTTTCCGAGCGGCAGGAGGCCACCGAGCTCTTCATGGAACAGCAGAAAGAGGCGGCCGTATCCGAGGCAACGGCGCGATTATCTGACCTGGAGGAGAACGTCCGACGGTTGAGCGAGAGCCGGGACAAGATGGCGGCTTTACACAGTCTGTCCGACAGGGAGCTCATCAAGGTTTGGGACGGCTTCGCGTTGGTGGGCTTTCATTCATATATGTAAATCACTCAGTGTCAGGGGGACAGGACCAGATCGGAGGCAGGAGGCAGGAAGGATGAACTCAATCGCGTAACGACCAGATACTTTTATTAAGGAAATAAAAGTCGTCCAACACTCAGGGACAAAACAAAACAAAAACAGGCTTACAGACAATCAGGAACTCAGACTAGGGATACTCACAAAACAGGCTTTTACTCAAAACGTGCAAACACAGGTTTCCTCCGAATCAAACAAAACAGGACAGAGCAAAACAGAACAGAAAATGCAATGAACCAGCCGCCCGCAATACCCACAACCCACCCTTAAGAAGCCCACACGCAAATTAGACGATCTGCTCCAGCCGGTGCCCAGGGGGCGGGGCTGGCCGGTCGCCACGGCGACCATGCCGGACATGACACTCAGTGCCCTTAAACAAGGCAGATGTTGAATTAATGAATGAATGAAAACTTAAGTTGGACACCGTTTGATCTCGTCTTGCAATCCGTTCCAAAGCTTGACTCCACACACAGACACAGACATACTTTTCCTGGTGGTTCTCACCTTTAGGATTAGGAATTCACGACAGCCCCTTAAGTTATAAATTCCCTCTTTCCGAATGAATAATTTAAGGATGTTTTCTGGCACTATGTTTTTGTTGACCTTAAATAGCAGTTGTGCAGTGAACATTTTTCTAAATCATCTAATTTTAATAATTTGGACTGCATCAATAAAATATTAGTATGATCTCGATATCCTACCCTGTGTATGGTCCTAATTGCACGTTTTTGAAAGATTAAAAGGCGCTGTAGTGAACTTTTGTAATGATTGCCCCAGACTTCTGCACAATATGTATGGCAGAACTAGAGAACAATATAATAAATACAATGCATTCTAGTTCAAAATGAATTTGGCTTTATTAATTATTGAAAAGCTTTTAGATACTTTAGTTTGTATGTGTCTGATGTGTGTTTTCCAGCTTAATTTATTGTCTGTTATGACCCCTAAAAACTTAATTTCTGATACAGCGTCTATTGCAGCACCATCCATTTTACTTCTAAATCTTGATCTGCCTTACATAGTTATCATTTGAATAGAAAATGTTAGTGTCGTCTGCAAATATTACTATTTTCAATAGTTTTGAAACATTAAAAATATCGTTAATATATAAATTGAATAACTTTGGACCTAGGATAGAACCCTGTGGTACTCCACAACAGATGTCCAAGTATTCAGATCACAACTCTCCTATTTTTACATATTGCTTCCTCCCCGTCAAATAACTTTGAATCCATTGCAAAGCCACAACCCTGATGCCATATCTTTCCAGTTTTTTTTTTTTAGATGTTCTAGATGTTGACCGAACCTATTTAATACCCCATGACAAAACAGCTTTAACATGACAAAACAAGAAAGAAAATGACAAACGAAAGATTGTGGACAAAATAACATCAGTGCCATGTAGAGGTAAGGTCGGGCCTAAATAAAACCCAGCCCGATCAGACTTGGGCCCGCGGGTATTAAAGCCTGAACCATCCTGAGCCTGACCAATTAGCCTACATTTTTGCAATTTATTTGTGAGGACTCTGGAGGAGGAAGGGTGATTTTGGCTGACTCTGCCTATACCCCCGCCCAGACGAGCGCACACGCCTATTAGCACATGTGCCAATCAGCGTGCAGACGAGTGGCACGCTGTGCTGCGTGGATTCTCCACAAAGATAAAGAAACAAAGAACAACGACAGGTGGATAATTGTTTTAGGAAAAGTCAGCGAGAGAGAAGCCCAGCTGGAACACAATGATTGACATTCTAGACCCGATGCAAATTTTAGGAAGGGCTCAGGCTTAAGATTTTACCTCTAGTGCCATGTTGGATAGACTTTGAAATACAGTGCAGGCAGACTCACTATTTGCAATCTAACAAATGCATGAACGTAGGACAGTGCCGGATATGTTAGAACACTAATTCTAACTGAACAAAACATGAAAGTTGGACAACGCAGGGTATGTTTGAGCACTAGCTAACTCTAACCGAACAAAACATGAAAGTACGACAACACAGGATATGTCGGGACTATTAGCTGTTGTTGGAAACATAAAGTTGTGACTGTACAAAACATGAAAGGAGAACAACCCAGTCGGAACACTAACTGAATAAAAAGATGAAAGGAGGGACTGCACAGTAGATATTGGAACTAAAGGATTTTATACATTTTACTATAAAGGATTTTATACGATTAAATACAAGTTACATTTATCGAGTGCAATGAAGATTTTAACCAAGTAGGCTGTTGATAACAGGACTCTGACGCAGGACGGCAGGCATTGTTTGGAGAAGTTATTTTGAGTTTTTCCAGACATCGGGGCGAGGTGGTGGAGCCCACGTGGGGGCTTTCCTGGCACGCCCATGGGAGGAGCCGGCACACCAGCTTGCGGAAGCATGGGTCGAGGAGAGAAGCAAAAAGATAGAGAGAGGAGGCTTGACAGAGACTCGAGCGACACTAATTCGGCCATATATTCGATGGAGTTCACTTAGTTAAATTGTTTAAGAAATGAAATCTCCCCCCCGTGTGGAAATGCCGGTCTCTTGTTTATTTTTCCATCAAGAAACGAGCGCGCATTGGTGAATGTAGGTTGTGTTTGGTTAATGAAGTCAGATAACTAATTGGAACAATTTGGTAAACGGTACATTTTAATATTAAATTCCTAACAGAACGGAACACTAATGAACTCTCAAAAACTACACAGGTTTTTGTACATATTGCTTGATTTTCGAACCATGTGCCTTGAAAGTGTAGTAATTAATTCGTAAATGAACCACATTGAATAATCTCCCCTGTAGGAATCTGCACTCACAGAAATCCCACTTCTCAAAACGATCCCCTCCGACGTAACGCCCCACCTGCAGGATCAACTAAGCGGCATCACTGAAGTTCTGACCCGAATCACCAAACTGGTGACCGAGGACCTTGAAAGAGCCGTCTGTAGCGTTGTGGGTCAGGACATAGAAGGTAAATCCAGAGCGTCCCCCGCATATTTATTTCTGGGCACATTCTCAAGACCTGTCCACCAGGTTCAGCTCAGGAGAAGAGGCCGGTTCTGGCCGTGGTTCCGAGCCCGGCTGCTACAAGTCACTCCGGCGGGAGAGAGGGCCTTACTGCTTGTAAGTCTGATTCTTAAAACCGGATACTGTAATCCCTCGCTACTTCTCCTTTGTACTTTGTATCCCGTGATCTGTCATCCCCGATCACAAATTGCTACGAGCAAGGTCCAAGGACCACATTTTATGCTGACCTAGGGGTTCTTTTTTGGCGCAGCAAAAAGTGAACTGCACTCATGTGGCCATGATAAGTTATCCCTGATCGCATATCGCTGCGAGCGGGGACCCTCAAGATGCAATACTGTCTGGCCAGCTGACTTTTTTTCCCGTGCCATTATTCCTGCTTAAAATGAACTGCACCTGTGTGGCCTCAATCCATTAGACCGGATAAATATGGCTGCCAGCAGGGATTGTCAGATTGCAATTTTTGTTGTTTAAAATGAACTGCACCTGTGTGGCCTCAATCCATTAGACCAGATAAATATGGCTGCCAGCAGGGATTGTCAGATTGCAATTTTTTTATTTAAAATGAACTGCACCTGTGCGGCCTCAATCCATTAGACCGGATAAATATGGCTGCCAGCAGGGATTGTCAGATTGCAATTGTTTTTATTTAAAATGAACTGCACCTGTGTGGCCTCAATGTATTAGACCGGATATATATGGCTGCCATCAGGGATTGTCAGATTGCAATTTTTTTTAATCTAAAATGAACTGGACCTGTGTGGCCTCAATCCATTAGACTGGATAAATATGGCTGCCAGCAGGGATTGTCAGATTGCAATTTTTTTTTAAATTTAAAATGAACTGCACCTTGTGGCCTCAATCCGTTAGACCGGATAAATATGGCTACCAGCAGGGATTGTCAAATTGCATTTTTTTTTAATTTAAAATGAACTGCACCTATGTGGCTGTGATCTATTAGACCAAATTGTATAGTGCTGCAGTGCGAACTTTAGTCGGGCCCAGTGGCCCCTTTTTGTTGTTGCAGTATTCCAGCCTAAAAGGAACTGCACCTGTTTGGCTTCATTATCCACAATCACAAATTGCTTTGAGCGGGGACTGGCAAAAGGCACTTTTGTTGGGTGGCTTGCCGTTTCTTGCCCACCTTAAAATAAATTCACGGTTATGGCTGTGATCCATCATCCCTGGTCGACTACTGCTGAGAACAGCTGCCGGCAAAGCCTCTTTTTTCCAGTTTGGGCAGCTAAATCGTGCCATCGTGGTCCACCTAAAATGGACCGCACTGTTTTGGCCGCGATCTATTATCTACTTAAGTGATATTTATTTGTTTAGCCCTTTATCACAAAAAGTCTCAAAGGGCTGGACAGAGCACAACAACAACAAACACTAGTGAAATATAACATTAGCTATATAAAATATTGTTGAGGAAACGGGAATATATTAAGCTAAATATGGTAAAGGTAAATTTGGTTTACATAGAATCAAAATGCCAAATATGATTATATCAATGTTAGTAATATTGTAATGTAAAATTCATACTCGGATAAAAAAAAAAAACTCTAAGGGAGGCAGACCGAAACTAGATGAATAGCTAGTAAGGAGGCCAAAATTTAGCTTGATAACTATCAGAAAAATGTCAAATATTAGCTTGATTGCTTGCAGAAAAAAAAAAGATAGGTATCTAGCTTGCTAAATTGCAAAAAATATAGGGTGATAGCTCTTGAGTATTGCTCAGAGCGGGGCCCGAGAGAGAATGTGTGGCAGCTTTTTTCTTTCCACCTGAAATGAGATGCAATGTATTGGCCACGACCCATTATCCCTGGCAGACTTTTGCTGAGAGCAGTGGCCAGCAGAGCGCATTTCGTTTCCAGTCAGGGCCTATTGTCTCATTCATTAGCCTCTAGTTCTTTTTTCTGTTCTTTACGCCTAAAATGAACAGCCCCCGTGCAGCCGCGATCCATTATCCCCAGTTGACCGTTGCTGCAAGCAAGGGCTGGCAAGAGCGCATGTTCAAAACGGTATGCAGGCTACTTTGGAGATTTCCACATATCGCTATGGTTTCTAGTTGACATTAATTGTGTTAAATGAGGGATTAGAGAACATTTTAAAAGTAAAGGAAGGAAAAAAAATTGTTTCTCACCCCAGACAGATGCTCTCTGACGTTCGACCCCAGCACGGCAAACGGCAATCTGCTTCTGTCGCTCGACAATCGCAGAGCGGAGCATCTGACGACGGGTTTGCGGCCGGTGAGCGAGCACGAATCTCGATTCGATCACACCTGGCAGGTGCTGTGCGCGCAGGGATTCAGACACGGACAACACTACTGGGAGCTGGAGATGTCCAAACCTTGGGCCTACGTAGGGGTATGCACCTTCTCCACATTCCTAGCTTGAATAAAGTAGACCCCCGGGATCAGATATTAATCCATTCTGGGGAGGGGACTGATAGGTTGGTCGTTTTGCTTGTAACATTTCTCATAATTCACTGTGTGAATATAACTTGTTTTATATTCATAAACATAAAAACAATTTTTCACACACACACACACACACACACACACACACACACACACACACTAAGTAACGTTTCAATAATCAGTCTAATTGCATCTCTTGTACGTTTATCAGTCTTGTACTCTTTTATTTTGAAGTCGCATTTCCGGTGTATTTTTCTGTTTCCTGTGTGAATAAAGTTAACTACACACACGGGAGGGGCCAGTGCTGCCGAGGTCGGGACAGTGCTCTCCCGCTTGGGAAATTTATTTACCTTAATGTTTGTTTTTATTTGAGTAATTCTGCCAACATAGAGTTTATATAAGATTTAACTTTAACAGGATTCTAGGGTGAAATTGTCATATAGAAATCTATGGTAATTAACTGATGATTTCGGAACCCCTGGTGCTCCAGATGAAAACCTTCAACAAAATACTATTTAACCCCTTCCTCATTTCTGTGTTTTTTGCATATGTATCACCAGGGTTGTGGGTAGGGTTACTTTAACTTGATTACTTTCAATTACTTTTGGATTACTCCAATACCAAATATGCTAATAAAAGACAAAAGAAACTAAATATGAATAAAATGACTCCATTTTGTGCTGGCTTGGGGAGTAACGGAACACATGGAACGGCAAAAATGGTGTTGGCAAGCTGTTTGGATTTATTTTCATTTTGTTTCTGTCGCATTTTATGTTAGCTTTGCCGGAGATCAAAGCCAGGAGAGAAAGCTTACCACGTGTTGTGAGTCATCATTTTATTCATATTTAGTTTCTTTTGTCTTTTATTAGCATATTTGGTATTGGAGTCATCCAAAAGTCATTGAAAGTAATCAAAATAAAGTAACCCTACCCAACCCTGTGTATCACTCACAAAGGTTTCAGATCATCAAACCAATTTTAATATCACACTGATAAAACCCAGAGAAATACAAAATACAGTTTTGAAATGTTAATTCCATTCATTGAGGCACAAATAAATCAAAGCCATCTGGCGCTATGTGAAAAACCTATATAGCGAGTTGGGCCACCTTTGGCAGCGATAACAGAAATCAAACGTGAGGGATAATAGGTAATAAGTCTTTCACAACGCTGTGGAGAAATTTTGGCCCACTCTTCTTTGCAAAGTTGCTTCAAATCTGCCATGTTGAAGGGTTTTCTAGCATGTACAGCCCGTTTAAGGTCACACCACAGCATCTCAAATGGATTTCAATCCGGATTTTGGCTTGGCCAATCCGGAAGCTTCATTTTGTGCCCAATTTACCTTTCAAAGGCAATTATTCTACAAAAATATTTCAAAAATATCACAGACAAAATACAAAAATACTACTATGGAAATACTAGAAAGACAGACACTTTATTCATCCCCGTAGGGAAATTCACACTTCCAGCAGTATCCTTTTGTTGTTTATTAACAGATTAACAGGATGGCCTCGGGGTGCTGTGTTGTAGTTTAGCAACAACGGAGTGGATGACGTCACACGCTAGTCCAAAAGTTCGACGTCCCTGCGGTAGATGGAAATCTTTGTGCCCAGGGTTACACCACCTCGTGTTTACGTAGATAGCGAGTCCATCTCCTCTCCGCTTCCCGCAGGCTTTCGTGTCTCTGTCTAACAGGGCTGAAGATGGGTAGCTCCGGGTAGCTCCATATTAGCGTCCGGTATGCTAGACGTTAGCCACGTTTCCATAAAACACAGCAAACTGCACTCCCTGTGCGCTTTGATGTTTTTCACCAGCTCAGCCAGTTCGTCAGTCTTATTTGGTAGAGAGTTCACATTTACTATGATTACGGACGGTACCGAAGACTTATAACGCCGCTAGCCGCTTAGCTAGCTCAGACTCTGTATCCCCTCATCACGCCGGCACGAGAATTCTTCAGGGCAAGGAGTTGAATCCTCGAATAAACCCATTTTTGTGCGTTGAAACGATAGGATAGAAAGTAATCCAAAGTGTAGTTGGCAAACGGGACGAAGAACAGATAGAAGCAGACACTTAAAACGATAACGCACAAAAGTGCGAAATAACAAGGAGCTGCTGGAAAGCCTGCCGCTTTGATCTATGATAATACAAAACAAATCTTACTACAGAAAAATTACATAAATACTAAAAAAGTAGTGCTTAAAACAGGGACTTACTACATCATTTTGATTGTTAGAGTTTTAAAATCAAATTGATGAAACGAATCTATGATTCCATAGGACCTGCCATACTAACTAATGCCAGCCGCTGTTAATCATGAGGGAAGAAATGCAATCGCGAAGCGAAGCCACCAGAGATGAGTGTTGGCGTCATTTTTAAGCTGATTTGTTTTGAAACTCGGGGATAATTTGAACCATTTAAACTCCTTGAAAACACAACTTTAAAATTCAAGCATATTGAAGGATTTCGAGCACCCTGAATATGACCGTCTCCCTGTTTCCTCCCCAGGTGACTTATAACAGCATCCCCAGGAAAGAGAAAGGTCGCCGGTGCATGCTGGGTATGAACGAGGTGTCTTGGAGCTTGCAGCTGGACGAGCGGCAGCTCAGCGCTTGGCATAACGCCCGCAAAGAAACTCTGGCGGGTTCGTCCCGGCACGGTCGCATCGGCGTGCTGCTGGACTGCGACGCAGGGGCGCTTACCTTTTTCGGGGACGGACACTTGAGGCTGCACGCCTTCCATTATCCCTTCGCACAGGAACTCTTCCCCGCTTGCTGGATCGGGGAAGGGGTGAGCGTCACGCTCTGCTCTCCCTGATTTCTATTGGAATAGAATAGAATCTACCTTTATTGCCATTGTTACAACATGGGATATATTGTGACAACGAAATTGGAGATGGCACTCCAGTTCCACATTTTACAGTGAGGATAAGGAAAACAAAGAGATAAAGGAACAAAGAAGATGTTTGTACTGTCCTTGTTGTATAGGCTTTGTTTTCCTCCGGAGGGGGGTGTATGAGGGGGTGAGGGACAGACAGAGATGGGCGAATCCAACTAGATATTTGATCTTACTGTACACACGGTCCAGTGTTTTTTTCTCTAATTGCTCAGTCCACGTATTGAATGGATTTGGTAAGTACAGTCCTTAAACATGCCCGATTAAATTCGCCGGCTGTTTATTGATAGCAGCGGGCAGGAGATTTAGCGCTATGCTAACGCTAGTATCCGGTGGAACGTTAGCATCCGGTGGAACGTGAACAGCAAGCACAATGACCACAGTTAGCTCTCTCGGTAGATAGAAGGGTCTACACGATACTGCTAGAAACTCTATATCGAGTGAGCAGTGTGTGTCAATGATTCAGCTGTTATTGTAGCGCATAGTCCCCCACCTCTGTTTTTACCGGAGTCTCTGTGTCGTTCGTGCCGGTGAAGCGTGCGTCCTGCTCGTTGGACTGCGGCGTCGGGGAAGCCAAAACTCCATGATGACAAAAATACTCCAATTTCGGACAATGCTGTTGGTGGCGATCCGCAGCTCAAATTCACTCATTTTTTGGACGATGGATCTGGCGTGTTATGCCGAATATTGAGATTTGTGAAGAGAAAGATATGAAAGAGAAAGCCGGTTGAGTGGTTAGCGCGTCTGCGGCACAGTTTTGAGGTCATGGGTTCAAATCCGGCTACCAACCTGTGCGGAGTTTGCATGTTCTCCCTGTGCTTGCGCGGGTTTCCTCCAATTTCCTCCCGCATTCCAAAAACAAGCATGTCAGGTTAATTGGCTGAATCCAAATTGTCCCTAGGTGTGACTGAGCGACTAAGTTGTCTCTGTGTGCCCTGCGACCAGTTCAGGGTGTCCCCTGCCCACTGCCCGAAGATAGCAGGGATTGGCTCCAGCCCCCCCGGGACCCTACTGAGGATAAGCGGTGCAGATAATTGATCGATGGATGATAGAGAAGAAGTAATAGAAAGCGTGCTATTTGGAAGCAAGCATCAAAATTAAAGGGTGAAAAAGTGTATATCAACGGCAGTCTCACCAAAATGAACGCTAAAATGTCAAATGAGAAAAAAACGGACGGCAAATCGTAAAGTTTTGGAGGATTCTACCAGTCTCTGAGACCAGTGAAGACATTCCATTGTTTTCCAGTGAAAACAACTGCTAAAGAGTAGGAAGAAGGATGGGATAGGGTTTGTTCACTTTTAATTGCAACATGAGTGAAAAGAAAAAATAAACCAGAAATACTAATGGGGTTTTTCTTCCAGGGCGCATTATTTTAAAACCTACCGTATTTTCCGCACTATAAGGCGCACCGTGTTATAGGGCGCACCCCCAAAAAATAGTCTTTTGTCCAATATTTGACATACATAAGGCGCACCGCATTATAAGGCGCTACAATGAGAACGTCGACAAAACAGTCAGATAGTTCAGTCCAACTTATTACCCCCTTAACATTCCCAAAGCTTGCAAAGAAGCAAATACGTGTCTCAGACATGTACGAAAATATTTATAAATACAGACTAGTAAAAAATGTTTTCTCTATGCCGTAGTGCAACCCAACGTGTGATTCACATTCATCTTTTTCGGCCAATTGCAGGCTTTGTTTCGCCCCTTTAGCCTATGCGAGCCTGTAAATGATAAAAAGGATCCGCCCCCTTTACCTCCGAATAACTTTAGCCAATAGTGACTGATTCAAATGATGATTGACACATTGGTTAGGAAATGAAACGCCAGTATATAAATCCCAGCATACACCGCGGACTACTTCGCCTTCGGGGGAAAATCTAGTCGGCGGCTGCAAGTTAGTTGCAAGACTTTGCGACTTAATATTGATCCATATATAAGGCGCACTGTATTATAAGGCGCATGGTCAGCTTTTGAAAAAAATAAAGGCTTTTAGGTGCGCCTTATAGTGCGGAAAATACGGTAATTGAAATATAGACACAAAAATATACGAAATGCAAAGTTATTTATCAGACAAAGAACCTTCAAGATATCCCAAAAGCCAAGGAAGTAACGTCAACGCCGCAAAGTTCGTTTTTTGCCCTCAAACATAAAAGACACGAGTAAGATTCCAAATTTTGGAACAAAACGGTTTTCCCCCCAGTGATTTAGGATCCGTTATTGTAACGCGGCTGCCCGTCAGTGCTGAGGTGCGGTCGTATCCGAGGAGCGGGATGACGTTTTACAGTGGAAAACAACGGCGACCGTATGATGAAGGTGCTGTATCTGAAACAGATCAGGAGGCTCCTGCAACTGGTAAGTATGAAAATCAGTACTATTTGTCTACTAAAAATTTTGGCCCAATCTTTGCCCGTTTAAGGTCACACCACAGCATCTTAATTGAAATCAAATCCGAACATTGAATTGGCCTCTCTAGAACCTTCATTTAGTTTAGTTTTTTTGAGCCATTCAAGTCATGTTTATTTGTGACGCCCTTAATCACAGGGAGTCTCATAGAGCTGCAAAGACCACAGACTATTATGACACCGTCCCCTGATCTAAAACCTACATGAGGGTAAGGAAAAACTCAAGAACCTCAGGATGAGTCAAGTCATGTATATTTGTGATGCCCTTAATCACAGTTTCAAAGGATTGCACAGACCACAGATTATTGCAAACTTGCAAACTACTTTTTCTCCTTCTTTCTCTTTTCCCCTCCTTTTTTCTAGTCTCTTTTCTCAATTTCTTTGCCTCTTTTTGTCCCTTTTCCATTCCCTGTCTCCTATTCTCCATTTTTCTCTATATGCCTCCTTTTCTTGTCTTCTCACATTTTTTTCCCTCTTTTCTCTTTCCTACTCTTTATCAATTGCTGTCTCTCTCCCTTTTCCTCTTTCTTGTTTTTTTCTTCTCTTTCTCATCTTTCCTTTCTTTCTCATTTTCTCTCTTTCACGGTTTACTCTTTTTCTTCCCACTTCCTTTATCTGTCACCAAAGAGTTCTTTTGTACCATGTGGGCCCCGAGCTCAAATGAGTTTGTCGCCCCTGCAATAATGAATCACGATCATCTCAGTGGCCATGGAAAGCGTTCTCACAACCAGGTCTCAGGCCACGATGAGTCGTGCACCATAAAAGGAACATTTGTCCAATCTTACTCTCAACGAATGTACTCTTGATTCAGAAGTGGACTTCTCGTTGTGTCAGATCATCGTGCATGATCCAAGAGCGCTTAAGTTTGAGGGCACAAACTCATTATCAGATGTTCTCTATCAGGGTCTTCTGGGAAACACAATTCATTATTCTGTCAACCACAGCCAATTGTCCTGGACCTGAGGCAGTAAAGCAGCCTCAGACTATCATACTGCCACCACCATGCTTTACAGCTGGCATCATGTTCTGCTTGTGAAAGTGAAAAAAAAACCCAAAACTGCTGTCACAAAAACACAGAGTTGTCTCACATTTGCCAAAAAGCATCTTGATTATCCTCAAGACTTTGGGCAAACATTTTGTGGACTGATGAGTTGAAAATAGACATTTTTGGAAGGTGTGCAACCCGTTACACCTGGCGTGAAAATGAGAGAGCATCAATTGGCGAAAACTGCAGGCTTATGAGTGTATATGTAGTACTTGAAGTAATTTTGGTTTTGATAATCTTTTTATTAGATATGTTAGGAATTAAATATTAAAATGTATCTTTTACCAAATTGTTCAAATTAGTTATCTGACTCCATTAACCAAACACAGCCTACGTTTGCCTAACAATTTAAGCGCTCGTTTCTTGATGGAAAAGATGAACAGGAGAAAGCTGGCATTTTCACACGGGGGCAGATTTAATTTCATTAACAATTTAACTAAGTGAACTCCATCGAATACGGCCGAATTAGTTGAATTTGTGTCGTTGGAGTCTCCGGGAAACCCTCTCTTCAAGTTTTCTAGCTTTTCATCTCGGCCCACGTCTTTCCGCAAGATGGTGTGCCGGCTCCCCCCATGGGCGTGCCAAAAAAGCCCAACGTGAGCACCACCTCGCCGCGATGTCTGTAAAACTCAAAACAGCGGAGAGCGTTTCTCAAACAATGCCTGCCGTCCTCCGTCGTCAGGGCCTTTCTGCGTCGTCGGATGTGCTGACTAACTTATCAGCCTCACGTCCCGTTCCCGCCATTCCTGTAAACAATATTTTCTACCAGGGTGCCCTGAACTTTCACTGCTCATTGAACTTAAGCCTACTCAATGAAAATCTTCATTGCACTCAATAAATGAAACTTGTATTCAATCGCATGAAATCCTTTATAGTCAAATGTATAATATCCTTCAAATACAACCGAGAAGTGTTTCTTTTTCTGGATTTGAGTCGCAGCTTATCATTGAGGTGGACTGGTGGGTTCCCCAGTCAGACCAGTTGAGAACCAGTGATCTAAAGAAATAAAGTACAGCAAGTGTTTCTTACATGAGGCTTCGGAATTTCAAGTGTAAGGCCCAAAATAAAGCACAACCATCCACAGAGGTCCTAACGCATGCTATTATCTCCTCTCGTTTGGATTATCGTAATTCCCAGCTCTCCGGATTCCCCCGAAAGAATCTCTCGAGCCTAAAATGGAGCGTATTAGTTTTAATTTTTTCCAGTTTAAGCGTTGACAGCTTTTCGGACAACATAAAACGTAATCCATCCTGGCTGCACGTCTTCTGCTGTCCCAGATTAATCCGGGATCAGGGGCCGACTGTTGCACTCTAATCCACTCGCTCCTCTCGTCCGTCGCCGAGTGTCGAGGCAAGCTATACTTTATCTTCTAAATATTTACACGGCAAGAAAGCGAGCAGTCTGGGTTGCGTTTCGGAAGACGACAAAAAAAATAGGGAAGGGTCCCAAAAAACGGAATGGGTGGTCACTGGGGAGGAAGCCAAGCAGGTCTACTTGTTCTTTTTGTCCCCTGGAGGCGAGTAAGGGGGCGGCTCGTCCTACGCACACAAAAATCAAAGAATAAACTAGACTTGAAACTTTTTTATTTTATACTTTAAAGAAAGAGTTTTACCATATAGTACGCATAAATACGCGGGATGAGAGACGGATTAAGAAACTTACCTCAGGCAGGTAGACACGACTAGGCGGTAGCGGGGAACTGCTAGCAGCGCTAGCAGCGGCTTCGGCTGCTTTAGCCTCGGCTACGAACGGAAACATTTCGTCACGATGATAATAAAAAAATCACTTCTAACCAATGTTCCCTGTAATTTTCCACGGGTCTGAGCGTTCACACAAAGTCGGTGAGCAACGCTTGAAACAAGAGAGAGCAACAGCAATCCCAAATGTGGCAACTAATCCATTATCAAACATGTCCAAAACTTGACATCACGTTACATTTTGCCGAGTTTCCGGCAATGCAAAATTATTTTTACTTTTGAATGAATTGACTCATGTACTATTGCAAAGGTTTTACGGCCTACAAACGTCGTTTGTTCTTGCAATTCTTTCGCAAGATATCCATTTCTTTTTATTTCCTGATATATTTTGTCGCATAATATTACAATTTTTGGGGGATTATTTAGTCGGTTGTAAGATACAGAACTGTATTTAATCACATTTTTAGTGGAAGTACAATGTTGGCAACTAGATTGACTTGATATAATTGGAAATTATTTGAATCTAACACAAACTTTTTCTTCTTTTTTCCGTGTTTTTTTCTACTTTTTAAAAAATTCCTTAAAAAATATCTCATTGTGTTTATTTTTTCCTGTTACTTTTTTCTTGCTTTTTGTTCTCTATTATCCTTTTCCCTTTATTTTCTTCTTTCTTTTCTTCTGGCTTTTTTTCTGAATTTTTCCTGCTCTTGTTTTTTCTTTTTTTCTCTCGTTTTGTTTCATTTTTTTTCTCAGCTTCACTACTTTTGCATTTTGGTATTTTTTTCTTTTTTGTTGTATTTCCCCCCCCTTTAAGTCATTTTGTGCACAATTTTACATAATATTTGGTCGTGTAAGGATTAAATAAGCAAAAACAACCTGAAGAGCCGTTTGGGACCCGAAAGAGCAGGTTCCTTTTAGTGAGCCGAGCCGAAGAAGCAGGTTCTCGAAAAACTCTACTGGCTTTACTCAACTTCGTTCTACTTCGACATTGACTTCAAAATACCGCATTTAGGACACAACGTCAGGGGAACCCTTGTATTTTGACCTTTATGCACTGTAACTTTGACTTAATTCGCTTCTTAATTAGCAATTTGGAGCCCTGATTTTTGTGAGCTGGCTAAATTTTCTTGTGCGCGGAAAAGCTCTGGGTAGTGCGCAATTGCGCACACACGCAACTTAGAGGGAACATTGCTTATGAAAGCCGGATTTTACCAGACCCTTACCAGCAACTGAACCGGGTTCTTGGGGGTCAAATGGGAGCTGCTGCCCCAGGCCAGATGAATAAGGCGGTGGATCCATGTAAGTGGCGTCGCTATCGAAGGCTGGGGGGATTGGGTAAAAACCAACTGTGAAGAAAATAAATGAGTGTATTTTTCAGATTATATGCTGCACCCAAAACCCCAAATTGGCCAGAAATTTGAAGTGCGCCTTATATTCAGGTGCGCCTTGTATACCAAAGAATACAGTGGATCAAATTGATTAAGAGAAAAAAAGATTTACCGTATTTTCCGCACTATAAGGCGCACCGGGTTATAGGGCGCACCCCGAAAAAATAGTTTTTGGTCCTATATTTGACATACATAAGGCGCACCGGATTATAAGGCGCTACAATGGGAACGTCGATAAAACAGTCAGAAAGTTTAGTCAAACTTATTACCCCCTTAACATTTCGAAAGCTTGCAAAGAAGCAAATACGTGTCCGTACGATGTCACCCAAATGCATCGTTCCAAATATCATTCGGAAGGTTAAAGTCTTGGGATTCAAGAAATGCCAACCATTCCTTAGTTTCTATTTTCTTTTTCGCTCGCAACTTTACTGTGCATCTGACAATAAACACTTGGAATTGAGTTTAATTTAAAAATAGACACTCCATTCCATCCATTATCTGCACCGCTTATCACAGAAACATCGAGTTCAGTCTGAAACAAGATACAGGGAAAATATATAGCCGGAGTAGCTCACCGAAGTTGTTGTGTTCAATAATAATGTGCAACCATGGTCCTCTTATATCCGTGAGTGTAGTAAATCCAGGAGAGTAAAATATTTACAAATACAGTACAGAATAGTAAAATACTGTTTTCTCTATGCCGTCAACCCAACGTGCTATTCACATTCATCTTTTTCGGCCAATTGCAGGCTTTGTTTCGCCCCTTTAGCCTATGCCAGCCTGTAAATGATAAAAAGGATCCGCCCCCTTTACCTCCGAAAAACTTTAGCCAATAGTGATCGATTCAACTGATGATTGACACATCTTTTTCGGCCAATTGCAGGCTTTGTTTTGCCCCTTTAGCCTAAGCCAGCCTGTAAATGATAAAAAGGATCCGCCCCCTTTACCTCCGAATAACTTTAGCCAATAGTGATCGATTCAAATGATGATTGACACATTGGTTAGCCAATGAAACGCCGGTAAATAAATCCCAGTACACCGCGGACTACTTGGCGTTCGGGGGAAAATCTAGTCGGCGGCTGCTTGCCTTAGTTGCAAGACTTTGCCACTTAATATTGATCCATATATAAGGCGCACTGTATTATAAGGCGCATGGTCAGCTTTTGAAAAAAATAAAGGCTTTAAGGTGCGCCTTATAGTGCGGAAAATACGGTATTAGATATACCAAAGAGTTGATTAGTTTGATTGTTGATAGTCTAGCACGCCTTAAGAAAAATATATGACAAGAGACTATTTTGGGGGGCCTTGGATACTGTGGACTATAACATATTACTTGATTTTCTAGAAAATGTATTGGTATCTAGGGAACTGCACTCTCGTGGTTTAGGACCTACCTCCGAGACAGGAGGCAATGTGTTAACCACGGCAATCTGACCTCTGAACATTGAGATTCATTGCGATGAAGGGCTATAGATATAAACATGACTTGTCACCTGTGGCGTTCCACAGGGCTCTGTACTTGGACCTCTTCTTTTGAGTATTTATATGTTTCTGCTGGTATTATTAGCTGCTAGTATAATATGAGTTTCCATCGCGGAGCAAATGACACTCAACTGTATGTGCCACTGAAGGAAACCGCTCCGTTAAGTTGGGATTTATATTGCGGAGAATACATCAACATACTTCATAAATAAGATTTTTACCTGATGGTGGCCCGTTGTGGCAGCTGTAGCCCGGCGGTGGTCCAGTAGGATAGACCCCATCAGGAGGAGGAGGCGGGTAACCGTCGCCGCCGTTTGCCAAGAAGGGGCATCTGCCGAATTCCGGCGTGACCGGCTGACCTCTAGAAACTGAAGGTCGTACACAACCTTGAACAAAAGCGTCCTAGGTCCTACTTCTCATTTCCGAGTCCTCACCCTGAGTGGCGACCTGCAGCATGTATTGTCCGAACTCTATGGCGCCACCTGCTGTGAAGACCAGCTTAAAGCTGGTGCTTCCCTCCCAGCCACCTAAAACCAGATATGGTATTTTGTACGGAAATGGACAAAATAGCATTTTGGTTCACGGATACAAGAAAATATGAAATCAAAAAAAGGTTTCCAAATGAAAGATTTTAAGGTGAGGCGAGCCGTGTGTAAATGGTTTTGATCGAGGGCGACTCGGTGCAAAACACAGCTGGTCATTTCAGATTTTGCACACGAATTGGAATGAAATTCAGGACATGATCAAAACAGGAGCTTTGCCAAGTTTTTAACCAACGAGACATTTTTGTTAGCTTCCACATTTTTGTTAGCCGCTAGCCCGACTTTGGGTAATGTTTCCATGCTCACACTTCAAAGCTAAATATCCACAGTTCAGCAGTTTTCATTCATAAACACGTACTTTTGTGCGTGACATTTAAACGATTTGTCCATGAATTTGCTAGGCTAGCGCTAAACCATGTGCGAGGAGAATGCAATTTACTATTATTATTATTTTACTTTGGTAAATATGCTTAGAACGACTTGTTTGCTGCATCCGTTACGCCAACTAACCCACCAGTATCATCACTGTTTCATCCCTACTCCGTTTTTAATGTTCTTATTCACGTTTTTTAGCCGCTAGCCAAATTTTGGCTTATGTTTTCATGCTAACATTATCGAGCTAACTATCTACAGTTCAGCAGTTTCAATTGATAAACATGTACTTTGAGTGCGACATCCAATCCGATTGTATCCGAAGTCTATTAGTTGGCGCTAAGTTATGTGCGAAGGGAGTGTAAATTATTATTATTTAATATTCTAGCGTGACTTCATTGATTCCCTCCTACTCCAGTTTCCTTGTCACCATTCACTCTCCTGTCCAATAAAAGTTAAAATGGCCTTCGGTGTTACAAACTATGCTAGCTACTATTTTTCATTATAAGCAGCCACTTCACTCCAAGTACCACACACTTGTTGCAATTTAGATATCTCAACAGTTTTCAACAGGGTTCCAGCAGTTTAAGTCAAATTAAATTCAAGACTTTTTAAGACTTTTTCTTTTACTTTTTTTAATGCCTTTTGAGATCAAATTTAAGACCAAATTGACAGAAAACAAACATTTGAAAGAAACAAATATTTCTTGCACACGATACATGGTGCCTCGTACACACTTCTCAATAAATGTCCACTTCCCGGGCATGGACCAAAGTCAACGTCTCTGTCCCAGGTTGCTATCATTATTGTGGGTCAACCCAAGACATGCGTCCGACTGAAACCACATCACCGTTTTGATAGTTTCGTTATTGTGGTCACGCCTCACAAAAGAAAATCGGTGAATTATGAAAAAAAGACAACCGATAAATGTTACTAAATAATTTTAGTACAAGAAAATACAAATCTCACTACAGACGCTGTCCTACTTACGAAGAAGGTTCCAGACGATGGTTTGTAAGTTGAGTTTGTCCGTAAGTTGCTTCAGTGCTATATTTTGTATGTTAAAGGTTTGTATGAGTAACCTTTATTGTTTTGTACTAAAAAATAGACATTTCATAAAATAACATGCGCTATAAAGATAAAAGAAGTTGAGTTTAAATTGCTTTTGGGAGATGCGCTTCAAGAGGTCCTCCTACGTGGTAAAAAGTGGCTGAAAAAAGGTGTGGCGACCATTTTCTCAACCCTATCAAGCTTTCTTATTCCACTTTCATTTAAAAAGAAACGACTCACCTCTCCTTTACAGCAACCATATTGAATGGAGACAGTATGGTTACACAAAAACTAGGGAAGAGGAAGCGGATTTCTTCTTTGGGGTGGATATTGGGTGACCTCACAGCGCCACACGCCAGTAGTGGCGGAAAGGAGCACTACAGTACTGTCATGTACTCGGGGGGAAAAAGGTGAACACAGTACAAAATCTAACTTATAGCAATGTCCGGATATTTTTCGACATCCCCCAAAAAATGGTCGTATCTACCGTTTATCGTAAGTCGAATGGTCGTAAGTAGGGGAGGTCTGTAATGTGTACACATTTTTAGGACTTTCCAAAAAAGGATTTAATACATTTTAATGCTAATTCATACCATGTGTTTAGAGTCATGAACTCAATGCCTTTTAAGACTTTTCAAGGACCTGCGAAACCCTAAACCAACCAATATCCCTGTCAGTCTCTTATCATTTTATATCGGGCCTTTTTTTTTTAGCAATTTAATGCAAAATAAGTATCTTCTCGGTGTTTCGTTTTCAGTGAGGGGCCCATATTTAGATTTCGGTGCATCCTTGGTATTTAGATCATTAGAAGTAAAAATGAAAACAAAATATGAACCTCCAGCCTCTGCACCGATGATCCCCTTGATGTAATTTGCTCCCAAAACCGGCTGCTTGATCTCACATCCTTTCATCAGATAAAAAGGAAACATGAAGGACCTGAGACCATCTTGACCTTTGGACACAAAGATCACCTGAAAAAGCAGAAACATGATTTCAACACCCACAAAATGGAAGCTTTTTCGGCCCCTCCTTACAAAATGAACAACAATTTGCTGTGCTCATGTGTATGAATGTGCACGTGACATATCTAATATGCCTCTCGGTCATTATATGAAATGTTGATCCAATAATGTATTGGCTGAACTCCTTCCCACAATTACTTTACTTATCTTTGTTTTGTCCGAATTTCATGAGCTACAGAAATACTTTGCAGATAGGCGATACAATACTGTATTTGTTGTCATTTTTTTATTCACAAGAGTCCCAAAACTATAGGGAGGAGCAAAAACATGATAACCATGGATAGGAAGCTTGTAATTATAAGATCCGAAGAAAGTACACGAATCTTTACCCATGCTTCGCTAACAAATAAACAATCGTGACTTATTTAAAAAAGGAGGCAATTAAAGTAAATAAATGGTTCTAAAGTCAGTTTTAGTTTGAAACAAACCTCTCCTCCCCTCTTTGCATCCACCCGCTACTCCACTTAACCAGCTAAAGTAAAGTAGTACTTATTTGAAAGTTTTATCTGGGGTACTTGGGATTCGGAACACATTAACTAAGCACCACCACATGTTTCTATCCCCCGCCATACAGTTTTTTCACTTTATACTCCCCAGCTCAGAATAGATTAATGCCGTATACTGCGGTCTACTGTATTCGATCTCACTCACCCTGTATGGAGTCAGGTAGACGCTTCCCTTCTTGCTCTTCCTGCAGGTCTCTGGTAAACTGTTAATATCGCCGAAGACCAGTTCCACGTTGTCATGGTTCATCAAAACACTGCCAAGAAAAACATTGTTTCATATTAAAAATACCTGTCAACGTGTCTGTTTTTCCTGTATTTTAAATGTTGTTTTTATCATTTGGTAGCCACCAAATACTAAACACTGTGCCTTTAAGGTTTATTATAAACTAATAAGGGCAATTGCAATCATTAATAAGGAGAGCGAGTGGATGGGATCAAGAGATCGCAGGTTCGATTCCCGGCTCCTCCGTGTTATATGTCGAAGTGTCCTTGGGCAAGACGCTGAATCCCTAATGCCCCCAATAAGCAGGTAGGCGCCTTGCATGGCTGCATGGCCGCTATTGGTGTGTGTGTGAAAGGGTAAGTGTGAAGCACATTGTAAAGTGCTTTGGGAGGTCTTAATTGACTTGAAAAGCGCTATATAAATGCAGACCATTTACCATGAGGATAACAGGTATGAATGTACAATTCTCAGATGACAAAACAACGCAACCTGTTTTGTGTTAAAAGGATACCTAATGATAGATCATTCTCATCTGATTCTAGGTTAGCGTTTGGGCATCTATCCTGGAAGAAACTATGTTGATATCACCCAGAGTGACTCAGTCAAAAATTTAGGTGTCATATTTTACCCCCATCTGTCCCTTCAAACACACGTGAAGAAAATTACTAGAGCCGCTTTCTTCCATCTTCGCAACATTGCTAAAATTCGTCCTATACTGTCTCCGTCGGATGCGGAGATTATAATTCACGCGTTTGTTACTTCCCGTCTCGATGACTGTAATGCACTACTCTCAGGTCTCCCGAAGTCCAAAATCAAGAGCCTTCCGCTGGTACAAAATACTGCAGTGATGCTTTTAACTAAGACAAGAAAGTTTGATCACATTACCTTGATTTTAGCTAACCTGCATTGGCTCCCTGTTAGCCTAAGATTTGATTTTAAGGTTCTGTTGGTATTATACAAAATCATAATTGGACTTGCTCCCTCATTTCTTTTAGATTTAATTTCCCCCTATGTTCCGGTCCGGAGCCTTCGTTTTGAAAACGCTGGTCTACTAGTGATCCAAGAGCCAAGAAGAAATCTGCAGGTTCGAGAGCGTTCTCCATCCGGGCCCCGGTGGTGTGGAATGCTCTTCCCCCTGAGATTCGATCCGTAACCTCAGTGGAAATGTTTAAATCTAAGCTTAAAACACACTTCTATTCTATAGCATATGAAAAACCTATATTTTATATTGATGTGGATTATTTGCCCTCATGTAGGTTTTAGATGAGGGGATGGTGTCATAATAGTCTGTAGTTTGCAATAGTCTTTGATCTGTACAGTCCTTTGAGACTCTTTGTGATTAAGGGCTATACAAATAAACATGACTTGATGTTAATTGAGTTTGGAAGTTGCCATCGTTGCTATGGTGAGCAGTCGATACAAAACGACGTCACATGATTGACAGAACTAGCGATGTGATTGAAAATGGATGCTAGACAATTATTGATTATGTCTTATAATAAAAACGTAGGTGTGTGAAACAGCTCTTATGTCTCGTTGTAGTCGCCAGACATTGTTTTGTTTTTAGCGTGCTAGCTAGCTAGCAAGCTAGTTAGCTACGAGCTCGCCCGTTATTCGACGCTACCTTTCACAGTTGTTGATGATAACTCCGCCGGACTCCGAATGGTTTTGGTTAAGAGTCATGTCCACGGGCCTCCGCACTCCCCGACAGTAAAGCGAGATGTCTGTCACGGTTTAATAGTTTATTATTGGTCCGGTTAGCTTAAAAATGGGGAGTTTTACAAAAGATGTTGACGTTGCGTACTTCGGCGCTGCACCTGCGCGTACCACAGTGGGACGAAACGCCCGTATGTGACGTCACGATGACGTCACACCCCACACGTTTCTTTGTGACACCCTTTATCTCAAAGTGTCTCAAAGGGCTGCACGGATGATTGCAAACTACTGACGATTATTACAAGTCAAGTCATGTTTATTTGTATAGCCCTTGAAAATGCTGGAAAAATATAAAACTTAGAGATGAAATACTTGATTGCTAATGAGATTTTCGAGAAGGTTTGTTCAAACCTCACTTTGTGTTTGCTGTTAAAAACGTAATATTGGAATATAATATTGTGAATGTGCTTAATTGCTGTTGAGATTGTCATGATTGTTTTCTGTTTTTAGTGTCAATAAATTTGTTCAAACCACAGACCAAAGATAATCGACTTTGGCCTGGACGGATCTATTGACACTAACAAAGATGTTATATAATGAAATTGTGAATATGCTTGATTGCTATTAAGATTTTTGAGAAGGGTTGTTCAAACCTCACATTGTGCTTGCTGTTAAAAAAGTCATATTGAAATATAATATTGTGAATGTGCTTAATTGCTGTTGAGATTGTCATGATTGTTTTCTGTTATTAGTGTCAATAAATTTGTTCAAACCAAAAAAAAAAAACATGTCGGGACTACAAAGAAGACTCCAACGCTATTTTACTGACCGATAACGGATAATGGATAATGAATAACGAAGATAGAACAATAACCCTTAAAAATACCTCCCCCCATCTCTCCCAACGCTATTTTACTTTACCTCCAGAAACCTTGTTAGAATAAGACTTTGTCCAATAGAGCGACGCAAACCACCTGCACCTGAACACCACCAAGACCAGGGAGATGGTGGTGGACTTCAGGAGAACTAAAACTCACCCGGTTCCTGTAACCATCAAAGGAGAAGGTGTAGAATTTGTCCAGACCTACAAATACCTGGGTGTGCAGCTGGACAACAAACTGGACTGGACTGCCAACACAGAAGCTCTATGTAGGAAAGGTCAAAGCCGACTTTACTTCCTCAGAAGGCTGGCCTCCTTCAACATCTGCAAAAAGCTCCTGCAAATATTCTACGAGACAGTTGTGGCAAGCGCCCTCTTATATGCGGCAGCGTGTTGGGGAGGCCGTCATGAAGGATGCCTCTCGTCTAAATAAACTGGCGAGGAAAGCGAGCTCTGTTGTGGGCACAGAGCTCGACGGCCTGACAACAGTAGCCGAGAGACGGGCACTGAAAAAGCTGCGGTCAATCATGGACGATTCATCACATCCACTACACAGCATTATATCCAGACAAAAGAGCAGCTTCAGCGACAGACTTCTGTCACTGTCTTGTACCACGGACAGACTGAAGAGATCTTTTCTTCCTCATGCCATGAGGCTCTTTAACTCCACCTGGCGGAGTAAAGGCCCAAATTAAACCACACCCCCTACATTGCATATTACCGTACTTCTATTGCAGTGTGCATTTTATGTAGCACTATTTAAATACTCTATACAACACGCTACAGTGGGTATTAGCACGTCACATTGGGTATTTGTATATTGTATTCCTTTTGCTTTATAATTGTATTGTTCTCAGCGAAGGGATGCTGCTGGAAATGTGAATTTCCCTGCAGGGATGAATTAAGTATCTATCTATCTATCTATCTATCTATCTATCTATCTATCTATCTATCTATCTATCTATCTATCTATCTATCTAGAATATGATATGGTGAAATTGTGAATGTGTTTAATTGCTGTTAAAAGTGTCAATAAAAGTGTTCAAACCAAAAACCAACGCTATTTTACCCTAACACAAAAGGAGATCGAATTTAATGATGAAATCAGAGAGATCAAACAAGAACTAAATGCTTTGGCGGAAATAAAGAGCAAAGGCAGAATGTCACACTTTCTCTTTACCTCCAGAAACCTTGTTAGAATATGATATGGTGAAATTGTGAATGTGTTTAATTGCTGTTAAAAGTGTCATTAAAATTGTTCAAACCAACTTAATCACAAAGAGTCTCAAAGGGCTGTACAGATCAAAGACTATTGCAAACTATTATTACAGACTATTATGACACCATCCCCTCATCTAAAATCTACATGAGGGCAAATAATACACATATTATCAACATAAAATATAGATTATTCATATGCTATAGAATAGAAGTGTGTTTTAAGCCTAAATGTGAACATTTCCACTGAGGTTGCAGATCGAATATCAGGGGGAAGAGCGTTCCACAGCACCAGGGCCCGAATGGAGAATGCTCTCGAACCTGCGGATCTCTTCTTAGCTCTTGGGATCACTAGTAGACCAGCGTTTTTAGAGCTAAGGCTCCGGACCAGAACATACGGGGAAATTAAAACTGAAAGATATGAGGGAGAAAATCCATGCATGATTTTGTATAATACCAAGAGAACCTTAAAATCACATCTTACGCTAACAGGGAGCCAATGCAGGTTAGCTAAAATCGGGGTATTGTGATCAAACTTTTTTGTCTAAGTTAAAAGCCTCGCTGCATCATTTTGTACCAGTTGAAGGCTCTTGATTTTGGACTTTGGGAGACCGGAGAGTAGTGCATTACAGTAATCGAGACGGGAGGTAACAAACGCGTGAATTATAATCTCCGCATCCGACGGAGACGGCAGAGGACGAATTTTAGCAATGTTGCGAAGATGGAAGAAAGCGGTTCTAGTAATTTTCTTCACGTCACGATATTACACTTGTCAATGTTGTCAATGTTCAGAGCCGTTTTTGAGAACAAGTCACGGCATTTAGATGGACCAATAACTTACATTTCGGTCTTTTCAGCGTTATGGGGCAAGAAGTTGAGTGACATCCACTCTTTTATCTCAGTGAGGCAAGCCTCCAAATTTCCACAATTTAGTGTGGCAGATTCCTCCATCGGAAGACATAGTTGAGTGTCATCTGCGTAGCAATGGAAACTGATATTATACTTGCGAATAATATCACCTAATGGAAGCATGTAAATGCTAAAAAGAAGGGGGCCAAATATTGAACCCTGCGGAACACCACAGGTAACACTAAAGGGCTCAGATGTCATTTCGCCATATTTAACACAGTGCGTCCTATCTGAGAGCTAGTATCTGAACCATAAGAGAATGGTTCCTGAGAGACCAATCCATTTTTCCAACCGTTCTAGTAAGATATTAAACTCCACAGTGTCAAAAGCAGCACTAAGGTCCAGCAGCAGCAAGAGTGATGAAGCGCCGCAGTCCATTGCCAGTAGAAGATCATTGGTTACACCATCCCCTGATCTAAAACCTACATGAGGGCAAGGAAAATCTCAAAAACCTCAACATGAGGAAAATGAAGAAACCTTGAGAAGGGACCGGACGATAGGTAATCCCCCTTCCAGGATGACCAGGCTGCAACGGATGTTGCATTATCAAACAAGAACATTAAAATAATTAGATCTAAAATGTAATATGTGTGTCATTAATTAATCATATTGTATATGAAGATTTTCAAAAAACACAGTCATTTCTATATTTTTGTATTAAATTAATTATTTGTATCCTTTGTTTATCATTTCGACAATTGATTACCGTAAGTCATGATCCACAATTATATTTTAACCTAAGTTTGCACATTTATTTAAAGGAAACACATTTAAAACCTTCCAAGATTGATATTTGTATCTAGCACATGAAGCTACAAGTGTTGTGAAGAAATTAAAATTGAGATTAAACGAGACTGGGAGGTCGCTGGTTCGCGCCTCGGCCGAGTCATACCTAAGACTTATAACATTGGTAAAATGGCGACGCCCTCTGTTGGCTGCGGCTGCATCGGCTCGCTACAACGGGTCAGGTGTATCGACATTTCGTTCTTACAAAGAATGACAATACAAAGGAAATTATTATTATTATTATTATTATTATTATTATTATTATTATTTTCTTAATCATAATTGATCACAGATATAAAAATGGAGGGAAAAAAACAACATATTTTCTCAGTTACTGTAACTCCTAATGAATCAGATATGTATCTGTATTAAATACTAATTTTCAAATATTATAGACAACTCAATCCCCAATGTAAAAAAAAAAAATCAAAATTCATCACATATTTATCAGTTAAAATGTGTAAAATTAAAAAACACTAAATTGAAGTAGAATTGTAGTTAATAATTTCTCATAGTTAACTCAGAGTACAAAAATGTGATTTCTTTATTTTTTTTTTTCATCTGTTTTGGTTGGCTTGATTTTCATTTCTGATAAATGTTTTAACTATAATTTTATATGTAAGGAACGTTTGCCAACACCTAAAATGGAGCATGTGAGCCTTATAGTTTGCGTATTGCAAAAAACAAATGGCTCTATGGATGTATGGACGGATTTGACTATATATCATTTGGTAAAACAGAACAAAAAACAGTGATTTTACACCCATTGCTTTTGGTATGGGTTGGCTTTTTATACAATAATTGATATTGGCAGTTATTGATGATGAAAGTATCCATTGACTGTTCTGAGTTTTCGATGGTAACCGTATTCAAGCACAATAGTTTTGTATAGTTTTTGTGTAAGTGTCCTGCAATGATGAGTCCAACAGTGCCACCCGCTGGTATGGGGTAAGGTTTGGTTTTGGCTTTTGACTTTTGACCGGAAGGCGGGGTTTGTTGGTAGTCTAACAGCATGCTGTCAACGATAAGGCACGATCTTTTGGTGCTCCGCAGAAAGTTAATTTCAAACATTAAAACCACAGCTGACAAATCTCTCAAGATGCACAGTAATGTGATTGATGTTGTCAAGCTGTTTGGATTTATTTTCGGTTTGTTTCTGTCGCCTTTTATGTTAGTTTTGCCGGACGTTGCATGTTGTACTAAAATGCTAATTCCCCTTATAGAGATCATATCCAGCAGAGGAGCTTACCACGTGTTGTGACTCATTCATTTGCAGGTAAATTGTACCCGTTCTTTATACTCGTCATTGTTATTATTTCTATTTTCTCATATATAAAAAGGATGATGTTGGTTAAAATTCAGACTAAAGAAAATATGTTGAATTCATTGTAAACGTTAAAAAACCACTATACGATCTCTTGTTTAAAGTATCTTGTTAAAATGGATGTAAAAATGTATTGTGATATTCTAAAATGTATTTTATGTAAATTGAAAAGAAAGCTCTTTGATATGCTTTGGGCAGTCTACAGAGCGAGCTGCCAACGAGATCAAAGCCAGCAGAGAAGCTAATGTTGTGACTCATTTCATCTGCAAAAACTGTAATAAAAACTTCATCATCCAGTCCAGCGTGAATGTGGATCTTTGGTGGGACAGGTACACCGCGGTTACATATATATACATATATATACATACTGGACTGTCTCAGAAAATTAGAATATTGTGATGAAGTTCTTTATTTTCTGTAATGCAATTAAAAAAACAAAAATGTCATACATTCTGGATTCATTACACATCAACTGAACAATTTCAAGCCTTTTATTATTTGAATATTGCTGATTTTGGCTTACAGCTGAAAAAAACTCAAAAATCCTATCTCAAAATATTAGAATACTTCCTCAGACCAAGTAAAAAAAATAATTTTATAACAGCAAAACTAAATCAAACATTTGAAAATGTCCATTGATGCACTCAGTACTTGGTTGGGAATCATTTTGCACGGATTACGATCCGGCGTGGCATTGAGGCAATCAGCCTGTGGCATTGCTGAGGTGTTATTGATGCCCAGGATGCTTCGATAGCGGCCTTCAGCTCATTTGCATTTGTAGGTCTGGTGTCTTTCATCTTCTTCTTAACTATACCCCACAAATTCTCGATGGGGTTCAGGTCAGGGGAATTAGCAGGCCAATCAAGGACAGTGATGCCATGGTCAGTGCACCAGTTACTGGTGGTTTTGGCACTGTGGGCAGGTGCCAGATCATGCTGGAAAATGAAATCCTCATCTCCATAGAGCTTTTCAGCAGATGGAAGCATGTAGTGCTCTAAAATCTCTTGGTACACAGTTGCATTTACTCTGGACTTGATGAAACACAGTGGACCAACACCAGCAGCTGACATGGCTCCCCAAACCATTGCTGACTGTGGGAACTTCACACTGGATTTCAAGCAACTTGGATTTTGCTCTTCTCCAGCCTTTCTCCAGACTCTGGCGCCTTGACTTCCAAATGAAATGCAAAACTTGCTTTCGTCTGAAAAGAGGACTTTGGACCACTCTGCAACTGTCCAGTGCTTCTTCTCCATAGCCCAAGTCAGACGCTTCTTCCGTTGTCTTGAGTTCAGAAGTGGCTTGACCATGGGAATTGTAGCCCATTTCCCGGACACGTCTGTGAACTGTGGCTTTTGATACCTGGACTCCAGCTTCAGCCCACTGTCTTTGAAGCTCCCTCAAATTCTGGAAGCGGCTCTTCTTCACAATTTTGTTAAGGCTGCGGTCATCTCTCTTGGTTGTGCAGCGTTTCCGGCCACATTTTTCCCTTCCAACAGACTTTTTATGGATATGCTTTGAAACTGCACTCTGTGAACAGCCTGCTCTTTGAGAAATTTATTTTTGTGTCTTACCCTCCTGATGGAGGGTATCAATGATGGTCCTCTGGACAGCAGTCAGATCAGCAGTGATTTAGTTTACTGAACCAAGCTGAGTGTTTTTAAGGCTCAGGAAACCCTCGCAAGGTGTTTCGAGTTAATTAGATGATTCAGGTGATTAGTTGAATAGCCTACTTGTATACTTTTTCATGATGTTCTAATATTTTGAGATAGGATTTTTGAGTTTTCTTAAGCTGTAAGCCAAATTCAGCAATATTCAAATAATAAAAGGCTTGAAATAGTTCAGTTGATGTGTAATGAATCCAGAATGTATGACATTTTTGTTTTTTTAATTGCATTACAGAAAATAAAGAACTTTATCACAATATTCTAATTTTCTGAGACAGTCCTGTATATATATATATATATATATATATATATATATATATATATATATATATATATATATATATATATATATATATATATATATATATATATATATATATATATATATATATATATATATATATAGTTGGAACAGATCTCCTGGTTTGGTTTGGTTTCCTGAGCGTACTTATAAAAAGATGCATTCAGGTCCGATTCAGGCCAGCCTATGTTGAGTCACAGTCAGATGTGCTACTTCATTTTCTGCAGGAAGTGATGACTTCCTGTGTGGTTGTTTTGTCAAAAAAAATGAAGGTAAATTAGTCAAGCATCGTCTCTTGTGCGGGCGAGACGGACCGGTAGCTCATTAAACGACATTATGTCAGCTCAGATGGAGACCATCTCGGTAGACCAACATCTTAAAACACCGGAACAAGTAAGAGCTGCGCTTGGAAATTATTCAATGAAGTCAAATTTTCCTTATCAACATTTCTTGGGAATGCCTTTTTTTTTCCACCACCGAGCACTTTCCATCTTCTCGTTAACTTGAACGTTTTCCCAGTCCAATAGCAGCCCTAGAGCATGATACTGCCACTACCATGTTTGACAGTGGGAATGGTGTTTTCAGGTCGATGTGCAGTGTTACATTAACGCTTTGCATTCAGCCCAACAAGTTCACCTTTGGTCTCATCTGAACAGAGCACCCTGTTCCACATTCGTGTCTCCTACTTTAAATATTTGATCGCTTGTCATCCTTTTGATTTGATTCTTATTTTGTATGTGAGGTCCTTTCTCAAGGTTTCTCTTTTTTCCTCACACTGAGGTTTTTGAGTTGTTCCTTGCCCGTATGCTGGTTTAAGATCAGGTAATTGTGTAATTTTGTAATTGTAATCCTGTGCAGTCCTTTGAGACATTTTTTTGTGATTAAGGGCTATATAAATAAATGTGACTTGACTTGACTTGACTATTAAACTTTAATCATTTAATTTTTTTAAAAATTTTCCATAACAGCCTGGTCACCCAGGAAGGGGATTACCTCATGTGCGGTCTCTTATCAAGGCTTCATCATTTTCCTCATGCTGAGATTTTTGAGTCTTTCCTTACCCTCATGTGGGTTTTAGATCAGGGGATGGTGTCATAATAGTCTGTAGTTTTTAATGCAGCCCTTTGAGACTCCTTGTGATAAAGGGCTATACAAATGAACACGACTTGACTTGACTTGGAACTGGAAAAAAACCCGACCATAGTAAGGCAAAGGAAAAACATATTGAAAATATTGAAAACTCGAAATATTGAACTACAGTTTATGTAATTCCAGGTTATGCGTTGCAAAAAATATCAAAAGTCAAACGCAGGCACTTGAGATGGAATTATTATTTATGAGTGTTGATGCTATGAGTCACTTTTTAGTTTGGAAGTGAGACTTGATCAAATGATGTTGAACGGAACTTATTGCACGGCTTGACTGTTCCCCTTTGAGTCACCAAGACCAGACCATACTAGACGATCTCTTTTTTTGCATGTAATAACAAAAGTCAATTGTCTAGATGACAGAGAAGCAGTTTCCATAAACGTAGACACAAAATAAGTTCTACGAAAATGAGTTATTTACAAAAAAGGAGTTGGTTTTGGAGAGCCTGCAACTATAACAATAAGTCTACCAGGATCCTTAAAAATCAAAGACATCAAAGCTACTCTAACACAGGCTTGACTATGACGATTTAACATTGAAACACTGACTAGATCTATACTAATAAAAGATGATAGAAAGAAAACCCTGCGATTGGCTGGCAACCAGTCCAGGGTGTCCCCTGCCCACTGCCCGATGATTGCTGGGATAGGCTCCAGCACCCCCGCGACCCTACTGAGGATAAGCGGTGCAGCTGATGAGATGAGATGAGATGAGAAAGAAAACCTAGGATATGTCGTATTACGAACTAGTTCCACAGTAAAAAACATGAAAGGAAGCAGTTGGATGGAGGTGGTACATAATGTTCCAGAACCAACCAGCCCTAACAGAACAAAACATGAAAGGAAAAAGACACAAGACACATTGCCACAGGGGCCAGAACAAAAACAAGAGTGGCATGACAAGACCATCAAATATAAAGCAGGCACACAAACTAGCTCTAACTCACAGGTGTCAAACAGGCGGCCCGCGGGCCAGATCAGGCCCGCTAATGGATTGAATCCGGCCCGCGAGACAACACTCAGAGAAGCGCAAGAGAAAAAAAAAGTTGCAGGTAAAAATATGTCAACTTGATGTTGCAAAAGAAAGGTGCCTCGAACAAAGACACTGTACTTGTATTTCTCTCACTCTCTCTCTCTCTCTCTCTCTCTCTCTCTCTCTCTCTCTCTCTCTCTCTCTCTCTCTGTCTCTCTCTGTCTCTCTCTCTCTCTCTCTGTCTCTCTCTGTCTCTCTCTCTCTCTCTGTCCCTGTCTCTCTGTCTCTGTCTCTCTCTGTCTCTCTCTGTCTCTCTGTCTCTCTGTCTCTGTGTCTCTCTGTCTCTGTCTCTTTGTCTCTCTGTGTCTCTCTCTCTGTGTCTCTCTCTTTCTCTCTCTCTCTCTCTCTCTCTCTCTCTCTCTCTCTCTCTCTCTCTCTCTCTCTCACTGTGTGTGTCTCTCTCTTTCTCTCTCTCTCTCTGTGTCTCTCTCTTTCCCTCTCTCTCTGTCTGTGTCTCTCTTTTTCTCTCTGTGTCTCTCTTTTTCTCTCTGTGTCTTTCTTTTTCTCTGTGTGTGTCTCTCTCTCTCTCTCTCTCTCTGTCTCTCTCTATCTCTCTCTCTGTGTCTCTTTTTCTCTCTGTGTCTCTCTGTGTCTCTCTGTGTCTCTTCCTTTGTTACTCTTTGTCTCTCCGTGTCTTTTTAACTTCTTTTGCTCCAACTTCCTTTTTTCCTTTCCTCTCTTTTGTCTTTCTCTCTTTCTACCCTTTGCGCTTTCTTTTCTCTTTTCTCTCCTTCTGTCCTTCTATTTCTCTTTGGATTTCTTTCTTCCCCTCTCTCACGACTTCTTTTTTTTATCTCTTTTGTTTCTCACGCTCTCTCCCTCTCTCTCTTTTTCTTTCTTTGTCCTGCCCTCTCTCCTTTTCCCTTCCTCTTTCTCTTATTTCTTCATCTCTCTTTTTCTTTCTCTTTAATCTACTAGTCCGGCCCCGGACAGAATGTTTGTTCTATCGTGTGGCCCCCGAGTTAAAATGAGTTTGACACCCCTGCTCTAACTGAACAAAACATGGAGAAGAAAACACAGGATGTGTTGAGCATTGACACTTACTGAACAAAACATGAAAGAACAATGCAGGAGATTCTGAAACACAAACTCTAATTAAATAGAAACATGAAATGAAGACAACACAGAATATGTTGACTAACACCGACAGAGATAACGCCATTTTTTTCAGTATTGGGCTTATCTACCGAATTCCCTTTTCTGGCGTTCCAACGGCGTAAGCGGTGCGTTACTTTGGCGTTCGCCCTCACGCCTAACGTGGTTTTTCCCTATCCTCCGAGTTGTTTACGTCACGTCTTTTAGGATCATGTCACCATTCAAAATAGCAACTACCATATAGTTTGATAGCGATTACGAATACAGTATCTACTGATGCGCCGAAAGAAAAGGCGATTGGTGAACGCGGCAACCGACTCGTGTCATGAGCCGGATCTTAGAAGTGAGAGCGGCCACCTACCAATCGAGAGCGATTCCCTTCGAGACGCTATTTTTCTCTTGTGATTGGTTCGAGTTGTTTGTATTTGTTCTTTTTCTTTGTAGATTTATGAATACTTTAATGCTTAATTTCTATGTTTTTTCAGTGTTAACAATTAAGAGTTAATGTTTGCTTTATTTTCCATCTTTTTAAGTATTTATAATACTACATTATAAATGTCATAAATGGATTAAACAACAAACCCGAAGAGCTATTTGGGAGTCTTTTTTTAGTGAGCCCAGCCGAAAAAGCCGCTTTTCTAAAAAGAGTCGGAATTCCCATCTTTACAATAGACCATTCGAGTAAGATTTATTTTTTTTAACTCACTTTACATTGTTTACTGCTGATTGTTATTTTTTTATTGTATTGTTTACTCTTTGTTTTTGTAGCACTTCAAGTGTAAGATAAATCTGTAGCTGGTGAGAGGCAATAAATATTAAAAGGTTCTATAACACAACTTCCTGTCTGGTTTCTATTATACTGACTCGAATACTGCTCAAAAAACTTTACATTCTCTGATACACAACTTCTATTTAAAGTAATAGTTACATTCCCTGGTAACTAGTTACTTTTACTATAGAGTAACTCAGTTTCTAACAGTTACTTTTTGGAAGAAGTAGTGAGTCCCTATAACTCGTGACTTTTTTAAAGTATTGTGGCCAACACTCTTGGGGACACTAACTATCTCTAACTGAAAAAAAACACGAAGAACAGAACTCACAGAATATTGGACACTAACTTGTTCTAACTGAACAAAATGTGAAAGTAGGACAATGAAAAGTAAAATTTCCCCAAAAGCACTATAATTAATAATCAACCAAAAACCCTGATGTGACAATATTTCAATTAAAAATCTATTTTGTTTTATGTCTTTGTCAGTGAGGCACAGAGAAACCAGGTGAGGAGAAGCAGGATCACAGGCCCACTTATTGAGCTGTACCGGTCATAAAACCCTAAAGTAGCTAATCCTGCGTTGAATTCGGTTACTTCATCATTGCCTCACTTTCAGTTTCACCATCAGCAAAAAGAGGAAGTCGATGCTAAAGTGAAACCTTTAAAACTCATTGTTGTGCATCACATTCCAACGGAAAACTGTAATCACTCCCCGCATGACGGTTTGGGCCATTGTGACCTGTCAAAAACGAACTGCACTGTTCTGGCCGCGATCCACTATCCCCAGTCCACTATGCTGAGAGCAGGGGCCGAGAGAGAACATTTGTGTAATGCAAGGTGACTCTTTTTTTGCCTTTTTTTTCACCTAAAGTAAACCCCACCTGTGTGACCGCGATCCATTATCCCTAGATGGCTATTGCTGCGATTGGTGGATAGCACAGCGCATGTTAAAAATGAGGGGGTATAGTTTGTGGATTTTTGCGTCTCATGGAGAGTTCTGTTTGACCGACTTTTTATTATTCTCATTTTTAGGACCTGGGCTCATCAAGAATCAAGCAGGTACTCAGATTACTGTTCCAGAACACGTAGAAACACAGCAATGGCGCTTCAAGGTTTGCTTATTTTTTCCTGACTAGAACTCCCCGGGACACGTCCGGAAACTGGGCCAGACGAGAAAGATGCGTTACAGGAGGGTGGGAACTCTCAAACTACAGCTGTTACACAGGAGTGAAAAAACGAAGCTTCATGAAGCATTTGTGAGATTTGGGACTCCTCTAGATTGGCCCACTTGATTTAAAGATAGAGTGGAATTCTGATCAACATGAATTATACTAAGCTTTAGCTTTAAACCTGGTGTCACCAATGTGATCCCCACAGGTACCTGGTAACTCCCTAAGATCACCTGTCCTATCCTGAAAATAGCTCACCGGTGATGGGTCATTGTGATTTTCTTGGAAATTTGATTTCTAACTGGCATGAGAAGTCAGAATAAATATGAGATCAATACTTTCAAAAATACTTTCAACATTGGCTTATACAGGGCAGATGGTTTAGAATAGAATAGAATAGAATAAAATAGAATAGAATATACCTTTATTGTCATTGTTACAACATGGGATATATTGTGACAAGAGATAGTAGTAGAGATAGAGTCAATTTTAACCCAACTTCTAATAATTAAATAATAACCATGTAAGAATAATAGACGGGCGGGCGGGCGGACGGACGGACGGACGGACGGACGGACGGACAGACAGACAGACAGACAGACACTTTATTCATCCCCGAAGGAAAATTCACACTTCCAGCAGTATCCTTGTGTTAAAAAATAAAAAAATAAAATAAAAGATATAGAATACCAAAATACCCAATATAACGTGTTGATGTAGGGTATTTAAATAGTGCTACGGGAAATACACACTGTAATAAAAATAGGGTAGTATGCAATGTGGGGTTAATGTGGGCTTTTACTTCCCCGGGTGGATTTAAAGAGCCTCATGGCATGAGGAATAAATTATCTCCTCAGTCTCTCCGTGGAACAAGACTGTGGCAGCAGTCTGTCGCTGAAGCTGCTCTTCTGTTTGGAGATGATGCTGTGTAGTGGATGTGATGAATTGTCCGCAGCTTGTTATAGTAACGACATAGTAATAATATTTCAGAAAAACAGCACATATCAAACTGGTAGCCATTTGCACTAATCCGTAACAAAAAAAATTAGTTTTTAGCTTCAAAAAGCCAAGAAAGCCAACATCGAAAGGAGTTTCAAAAAAAGAGTGCTTCATGAAGCTTCGTTTATCCATCATAACCCATCTACGTTTCCTTCCAGGCTTTTAAGGATGAGGAAAACCCTGAAGAAAAAGCCCGTCGGCTCAAAGAGATGGAGGTTCGTCTGCGGCACTTAAAGGCGCTTCCTCGTCAGTCAGTTTTAACATCATTTTCCTATTCTTGGATTTAAAGCTGAAACCGTTGTACAAAGAATTGTTGTACACAATCGAGCACAAAATGGGAAAATCCGCATCAACTGAGATCTTCGCTGATAGACAACTACACCAATATATCAAAGAGGTTAGTTTTTGAGGATGTCCCAAACGTTTTTTTTTTTTGCAACGTATCGTTTCTGCAAGGCTCTCGCAATGTCTGAGACGGAACACGACTCTTTGATGGACAAAATCCAAAACTCTGAGGTGAGGACATCTTGGACACTTTAACAATTCTATCTGCGATTTCCCTGAATTTTTTCCGAATTTACAGCCGCCTGTCTACTGTCTGATGGCGACTGTCAAGGAAGCCAAGGGAATCCTGGGAAAAGACGTGAGCGGTAAGTTCGGGGTCAAAGTACCAGGTCAAGGTGTCATGAGACCGGACCAGATCGGAGGCAGGAAGGAGGAACTCAATCGCGTAACGACCAGTTACTTTTATTTAGCAAAATAAAAGTTGTCCAACACTCAGGGACAAAACAAAACAAAAACAGGCTTACAGGCAAACAGGAACTCAGACTAGGAATACTCACAAAACAGGCTTTTACTCAGCACAGGTTTCCTCTAGTCAAACAGAACAGATTAATGCAGAACAGAAAACGCAATGAACCAGCAGCCGGCAATACCCAAGACCCGCCCTCAAGAAGCACACATGCAAATTAGACGATCTGCTACAGCCGGTGCCCAGGGGGCGGGGCCAGCCGGTCACCACGGCGACCATGCTGGACATGACACAAGGTCAAACCAAGAGTAAATATTTCATTTCTAACATTGTCGTCCTCATGGACACAAACCCAAGCCCATCACCAGAGGTTTTTTTTTCAAGAATATTTCTCATTGAGATTAAATAAAGATTCAAAACCTGAAACTTGGTCTTGACTTGTGTGTCAAACATTTGTAACTCGACCTTGACTTAGAATCTAAAAGCATGTGTGTCTAAGACTCAAGACCTGATTGGGACCTGAAACCAGGAGAGTTACTAAAGACCAACCTGTGAATACTTGCACTTGACTTGGAATTGTTTCCCAAGACTTGTGACTTGATTTGGACCTGGGACCTGGAGAGTTACTGGATCCTTTACCAAATTGTTCGAACTAGTTATCTGACTCCAGTAACCAAACACAACCTACATTCACCCAACAATGCGCGCTCATTCCTTGATGGAAAAGATGAACAAAAAAAGCCGACATTTTCACACAGGGGCAGATTTAATTTCATTAACTATTGAACTAAGTGAACTCCATTGAATACAGCCGATATTAGTCGAATTAGTGTCATCGGAGTCTCTGGGAAGCCCCTCTCAAGTCCTCCAGCCTTTTTTCCCTCAGCCCACGTCTTTGCGCAAGATGGTGTGCCGGCTCCTTCCATGGGCATGCCAATGAAGCCCAACGTGAGCTCCACCACCTCGCTACGATGTCTGGAAAACTCAAAACAGCGGAGAGCGTTTCTCAAACAATGCCTGCCGTCCTCCATCATCAGGGCCTTTCTGCGTCATTGAATGTGCTGACTATCTTATCAGCCTCACGTCCCGTTCCCGCCGTTCCTGTAAACAATATTTTCTATTAGGGTGCCATGAACTTTCACTGCTCATTGAACTTAAGCCTACTCGGTGAAAATCTTCATTGCACTCGATAAATGTAACTTGTATTCAATCGTATAAAATCCTTTATAGTCAAATGTATAAAATCCTTCAACACCAACTGGACACCAACTTGGACCTACCTTATGTTTCCCAAAGAATCAATGCTTGGTTTGGACCTGGAAGGTTACTCGTGAACCAACATGTAATTAGTTGGACTTGACTTGAGCCTGGGACAAGTAAAATTACTGGAGACCAACCTCTATCAATTTGACTTGTCTTGGAACTGGAACCAGTGAGTCAAAGCCTTTGATTAACACTTGGAGTTAACGGGTCACCTTTAAAGATGTTTTCCTGAGTCAAGTCTTATTTTTAATCATTACCAACAACAGTAAGTCAAATCCAACCCAATAAGTTCCACATTCAAGTAAGATTTTGAGCTTTGGACCCACAAATCTAAGCAGAATCCAAGTCAGAGTTAAGTATCAAGTAAAGTCCAAGTCTTTAGATCTTAAGTGTAATTGAACTCTCAAGTTATTGACTCACAAGTACAAGACAAGTTCTTGGTCTTTGACCTGCAAGTCTAAGATGTTTTACGTCCAATCTTTTTGTTCCATGTCCAAGTCAAGTCTCAAGGCTTTGACTCATGAGTCTAAGGCTGTAGATAACAAGACTCTGTCAAGTCCTAACTCGTTGATGTACAAGTCAAAGTCAAGTCTAAGTCTTTAGGTCTTATGTGGAATTGACTCATAAGTACAAGGCAAGTTCTAGGTCTTTGACCTGAGAGTCTAATATATTTTACGTCCAATCTTTTTGTACCATGTCCAAGTCAAGTCTCAAGGCTTTGACTCATGAGTCTAAGGCTGTAGATAACAAGACTCTGTCAAGTCCTAACTCGTTGATGTACAAGTCAAAGTCAAGTCTAAGTCTTTAGGTCTTATGTGGAATTGACTCATAAGTACAAGGCAAGTTCTAGGTCTTTGACCTGAGAGTCTAAGATATTTTACGTCCAATCTTTTTGTACCATGTCCAAGTCAAGTCTCAAGGCTTTGACTCATGAGTCTAAGGGTGTAAATAGCAAGACTCTGTCAAGTCCTAACTCGTTCATGTACAAGTCAAAGTCAAGTCTAAGTCTTTAGGTCTCATGTGGAATTGACTCACAAGTACAAGGAAAGTTCTAGGTCTTTGGCCTGTAAGTCTAAGATATTTTACGTCCAATCTTTTTGTTCCATGTCCAAGTCAAGTCTCAAGGCTTTGACTCATGAGTCTAAGGGTGTAGATAGCAAGACTCTGTCAAGTCCAAACTCGTTGATGTACAAGTCAAAGTCCAAGCTTTTAGGTCTTATTTGGAATTGAAGTTATTGACTCACAAGTCCAGGTCTTTGAACCACAAGTCTAAGCTACTCGACCCCCTATATTTTTGTTCAAAGTCATGTCTCCAGACTTTGACTCACGAGTCCAGGTCAAGTCCTAAACTGTAGCTCCGAAGTCATTTACGGTATTCTAATTCATTGTTCTCAAGGTTTAAGTGACCCGTACTGCTTACTGACCATTCTGGAGGACGAAAAAGAGAAACGAACGCGTCGTTCCAGAGCCAGGGCCTCGAAATACGTGATCAAGGATACCGTCTCGGCGGATAGGATATACCAGACCGACATCAAGAAACAAACGCTCAACCCCATCTGGAACCAAACCTTCATACTGTGAGACTTTGATGCTTCGCTCGATCGGATTGTCTCGATTTCGTGTAATCCAATTTCCTATTCAGGGAGTTCGATGATATCGAGGGCGCCATTTTCCACCTTGAGATGTGGTATGGAAAAATAAATCACTCTTTGATGATATCATAAAGCTCACGGTAAAATGTATTTTTTGCAGGGATAAGGATGAAGAAGTGTCACTGACCCAGAAACTGGAGGAGATCACAACAAGCTTCTCTAGTTTGAGCAGGTAGCAACCTATTCACCAATGTTCCCTGTAATTTTCCACGGGTCTGAGCGTTCACACAAAGTCGGTGAGCAACGCTTGAAACAACAGTGAGCAACCATAATCCCAAGTGTGGCAAGATAATTCATTATGAAACATGTCCAAAACTTGACATCAAGTTACATTTTGCTGAGTTTCCGGCAATGCAAAATGATTTTTCTCTTTTGAATGAATTGACTCATGTACTATTGCAAAGGTTGTACGGCCTACAAACGTCGTTTGTTCTTACAATTCTTTCACAAGATATCCTTTTCTTTTTATTTCCTGACATATTTTGTCGCATAATTTTAACATTTTTGGGGGCTTATTTAGTCGGTTGTAAGATACAGAACTGTACTTAATCACATTTTTAGTGGAAGTACAATGTTGGCAACTAGATTGACTTGATATAATTGGAAATTATTTGAATCCAACACAAACTTTTTCTTCTTTTTTCCATGTTTTTTTCTACTTTTTAAAAAATTCCTTAAAAAATATCTCATTGTGTTTATTTTTTCCGAGCTGTTACCTTTTTCTTTTTGTTCTCTATTTACTTTTTTCCTACATTTCTTTCTTGTCTTTTTTTCTGGCTTTTTTCTAAATTTTTACATCTTTTTTTCTCTTCCTTTTGTTTCTTTTTTTTCTCAGCTTTTCACGACTTTTTCATTTTTTTTTTGTTCTATTCCCCCCTTATTTTAAGTCATTTTGTGCATAATTTTACATAATATTTGGTCATGTTGGGATTAAAGAAACAACCTGAAGAGCCGTTTAGTGAGCTGAGCCGAAGAAGCCGGTTCTCGACAAACTCTACTAACTTTACTCAACTTCGTTCTACTTCGACTCGACTTCAAAATACTGCATTTAGAACACAACGTCAGGGGAACCCGTGTATTTTTACCTTCATGCACTGTAACTTTGACTTAAGTCGCTTCTTAATTAGTAATTTTGAGTCCTGATTTTTGTGCGCTGGCTAGATTTTCTTGTGCGCTGAGAATGTGAACACTGCTAATCACACCTCAATTTTTTTCGTAGAATTATCAAGGAGGTCAAAAAGGAGAAAGGAACCGATGACTTTTTGGGGAAAATCGTCATCAAACTCCAGGTTGGTAAAAGTTTTCCCACCTGGTGTGGAAGATTAGATGCAGGTGTTCGCTGTCCAGCCACTCCCCCACATGTTGACTCCTTTTTCCACTCGCCGTCATTTCATTTAAGGATATCAACTGCACCGAGGACAAATGGTACGCCCTGGAGCCCAGAACCGAGACGTACCCTGACAGAGGCCATTGTCACCTGTACCTTAAGTTCATCCATAAAGCGGTAACACAACTGTTCGTTTACATAATTGGTAATCACCCTAAAAAACAATCAATTAGACGATATATATGTCCGGCAGAGAGACGACACACTGAGCCCAGGTCGAAACGCTTACACCAACTACTGTGGGATTCTCCAACAGTTTGTTTTGTCCTACATTTCGAAGCAAAAGGTAAACTAAGCCTCTCTTATTTCTCTTCCTACATATACCCAATGACTTGGGCTAAGGAAACTAGTTAGCTAGCTTTTCTAAGTAGCTACCTAGCTGTCAAGGTAATTAGGTAGCTAGGTGCTGATCTGACTAAGTAGCTAGCCTTTCTATAGCTACCTAGCTGTCATGGTAGCTAGTTAGCTAGCCTAGTAGCTACATAGCTGTCCAGATTGCTAACTATTTAGCTGTTCAGATACAAATCAGGGTTGTTTGTTTTATAGAATTGATAGTTTTTTATTGAAAAAGGGAATTCTTATATTCATACGTCCTTGCTGACCTGTATGTGTAACTAGCTCAGCAAAGTAGCTATCTAGCCGCCCTCTTGTTAGTTAGAAGATTGAGTGTTTTATTTTTTTTTATCTTCTTGCTGACCTGGCTAGGTGGCTATGAAGCTAGGTAAGCAAGCTAAGGAGCATTTCAGCTATCTAGATAGCCATTGAGCTGGGCTGGATAGCTAGCTACATACCTGTCAACCTCCACGGCTCCATGCCTGTTCAAACTGTCATATTTTTCCGTACAAAATACAAAATAATCGTACACCATATTTTTATTTTTTTTGGAATGATGCATGTTGGGAAATCCCCAGGCGGCAGACGCATGCGCACCGTAGCATCAAACCGCTCACTTCGTATGCAACGAAAAAAAGGATACAGAGATAGAGGCTACCGCGGCGAACTCGTTTGACTTGATTGATTTGCTGTTTCGTCATAGTCAGTGTATACCGGATGGTACCCATAATTAACAAATTTGCGTTTTTCCGTACAGATTTTCTTGTACGTCGTACACGTCTTAAAATGCATAATAAATGTACTTTGTACGGCAAAAACTTAGGTTAACAGGTATGTAGCTAGCTGTTGAGCTGGCTAGTTAGTTTGTTGTATAGAAATGCTGTTTTTGTAAAAAAAAAGGGAGTTACAATATTCATACAACTATTTCCTGATTTGGCTATGTAGCTAGCTTGTTTGAGTAGCTAGTTAGCGGAACACAGGAAAACTAGCTGGCTAGAAAACATAATTAATACTATAAAATGAACCCAAAGAGTTTTAATTTGATTTCAATTTATTTACTGACTAGGAGAGGTCGCTATGGTGAAGAAACTGGGTAGCTCCTTAGCTGGCTTAGGTAGCTAGCTGTTGAGCTGGATAGCTAGCTTATGGACTGGCTAGCTTTGTTTTGCTATTCTGTTGATCTAACCTTCCTTTTTTTATACCTACATGTATTTATTCAAGAGTTCCACTGTGTGGAAAGGGGAATTATGCGGCGAGGCTCAGATTCTCCTGGAGCATTACGCCACACAGAACGACCTCTCACCTTTCCTGCAAGACTTAGCGTAAGGTTAACTGCCACAATGTTGCAATCTGGCCTTTCGTTCAAAAAATTGCAACCTCTGACCCAATCCCCTTCCAATCCCCCCACAGGAAGTGGGTTGCCTACAGTAAACTGTACCAAAGCATCGAGGTGGACTCCTCTTTGCTTTTGAAACAACTCACTTGTGTCGAGTACCACTGGCATCAGCAGAAGCTACCACAGCAACAGGTAGGAAAACTGCAGAATCAGAACTTCTATTTCGCAAATAGCTGCCATCGACGAATACAGACGCCAAGCTTGTTTTATGATTTACTGCCATTAGCGAGTATGTAAGTCAAAGTATTGACTGAAATCCTTCATTTATCGAGAAAAATGGAGACTGGAACCCTCCATGATCTGCAAAAATCCGTGAAGTAGCCCATCCCCCCATTTTTAACATGTGTTCTGCCAGTCCCTGCTCTCAGCAATAGTCAACAGGGTATAATGGATTATAGCCGCATGAGTGCTGTTTATTATAGGCAGAAATGAAGGGCATCCATGAATGAAACCCATCTTGGCAGTTTATTTTGGTCTCAGCCATGCCCTGCTCTAAGCAATTGTCGACAAGGGATAATGGATCATGGCCACAACAGTGCATTTCAACCTAGGCGGGCCCTACAAAAGTGCTTTCTTGCTTAAAGCAATATGAGATAGGGAATAATAGACTGTGGCTAAAACTGTGCAGTTCATTTTAGGCACGACATAATAAGCTCTTCCGGCCCCTGCTCTAAGAAATAATTGACCAGGGATAATGGATCATGGCCAAAACAGTGCATTTCAACCTAGGCGGGCCCTACAACAGTGTTTTCTTGCTTGCAGCAATATGAGATAGGGGAAAATAGACTTTGGCTAAAACTGTGCAGTTCCTTTTAGGCACGACATAATAAGCTCTTCCGGCCCCTGCTCGAAGCAGCAGTCGACCAGGGATAATGGATTATGGCCACAACAGTGCATTTCAACTTAGGCAGGCCCTACAAAATTGCTTTCTTGCTTGCAGCAATATGAGATAGGGGAAAATAGACTTTGGCTAAAACAGTGCAGTTTATTTTAGGCACGACATAATAAGCTCTTCCGGACCCTGCTCTAAGCGATAGTCAACAGCCTATAATGGATTATAGCTGCATAAGTGCTGTTTATTATAGGGAGAAAGAACAGAAAAAAGGCGACCACACATGAAACCCATTTGCTACCTCGGCAGTTTATATTGGGCTCTGCCGTCCCCTGCTCTAAGCAATTGTCGGCAAGGGATAATGGATCATGGCCACAGCAGTGCATTTCATTTTAGTCAGGCCCTACAAAAGTGCTCTTGCTTGCATCAATATGAGATAGGGAATAATAGACTGTGGCTAAAACTGAGCAGTTCATTTTAGGCACGACATAATAAGCTCGTCCGGCCCCTGGTCTAAGCAATAGTCGACCAGGGATAATGGATCATGGCCACAACAGTGCATTTCAACTTAGGCAGGCCCTACAAAAGTGCTTTCTTGCTTGCAGCAATATGAGATAGGGGAAAATAGACTTTGGCTAAAACTGTGCAGTTCATTTTAGGCACAACATAATAAGCTCTTCCGGCCCCTGCTCGAAGCAATAGTCGACCAGGGATAATGGATCACGGCCACAACACTGCATTTCAACTTAGGGAGGCCCTACAAAAGTGCTTTCTTGCTTGCAGCAATGAGATAGGGGATAATAAACTATGGATAATTGTGCAGTTAATCTTAGGCACGACATAATAAGCTCTTCCCGCCCCTGCTCTAAGAAATAGTGGACCAGGGATAATGGCCTGCGGCCTCAATTGAGCATGTCATTATAGGTGGACCCTTCAAAAAGTGGCTCCTGTCAGTACCCGCTTGCAGCAATATAAGATAGGAGATAATGGGTTGCGGCTAACACCATGCACTTGTTTTAGGCGGGCCTTACAAAAAGTGCCTTCTGCCAGTTCCTGCATGCAGCAATATGAGATTGTCGATAATGGATTGTGGCTAAAACAGTGCAGTTTCTTATAGGCGCGACAAAATGGGCTCTGCTGGCCCCTGCTCGAAAGCAAAAGTCAACGAGGGATACTACAAGGCCCCAGTCATCTATTTAATGCAGTGCACTCTTGTCCCGTGTGCAGAAAAACACCCCCAAAGCATGATGCTACCACCCCCATGCTTCACTATAGGGAAGGTGTTCTTCGGACTGTACTCTTCTTCCTCCAAACACGCTTAGTGGAATTATGACCAAAAAGTCCTATTTTGGTCTCATCTGAAGCAGGGGAACCTTTCGTGCTATGCATGATTTCAAACTATGACGTCTTAGTGTATTACTTACAGTAACCTTGGAAACGGTGGTCCCAGCTCTTTTCAGGTCATTGACCAACTCCTGTCATGTAGTTCCGGGCTGATTTCTCACCTTTCTTAGAATTATTGAGACCCCGAGAGGTGATATTTTGCATGGGGCACCACTCCGATTGAGATTGACCGTCATGTTTAGCTTCTTCCATTTTCTCAAGATTGCTCCAACAGTAGACCCTTTGTCACCAAGCTTCTTGGCAATTGTTTTGTAGTACTTTCAAGCCTTGTGGAGGTGTACATTTTTTTCTCTGGTGTCTTTGGACAGCTCTTTGGTCTTCGCCATGTTACAAGTTCAAGTCTGACTGATTGTATGGGGTGGACAGGTGTCTTTATGCAGCTTATGACCTCAAACAGGTGCATCTGATTCAGGATGATACATGGAGTGCAGGTCGACTTCTTATGGGCGGTCTGACAGATCTTTTAGGGTCAGAATTCTAGATGATTCCCAGGTGTTCGAATACTTATTTGCAGCTGTATCACACAAATAATTGTTAAAAAATGTGATTTCTGGATTTTTCTTTTTAGTTTAGCTCTCTCACAGTGGACATACACCTACGATGAAAATTTCAGACCCTGCCATGTTTTCTAAGTGGGAGAAATAGCTAAATAGCAGGGTGTTCAAACACTTGTTTTCTTCACTGTGTATTATTCACTGCCAGTGACTGGTATAGACGTCAAAGCAATTCTTATGGGGCAAACGAGTGAGAATGGTTTATGGCGTCAACAGAAACAAGAACTCGGCGACTCTCTTCACGGCTTCCTGCATTACGGACTCCACCTGGTGTCAAAATACAGAGACATCTTCCCCCCGACGACCACGGCCACTTCCAAACTACACACATTGCTACGGTACAAATTATGATCTTAACAAAGTTTAAAGGATAATAGAGTAGAGTGTCCGTCCTTGCAGGATCCTCGTCCAGATCTGCAAGACGAAAGCGTTTCAAGAAATGAACCCGGCGGATTTCGAACTTCACGATGAAGTGGCGGACGCCGTGCAGGTGTGAAACGATAAGTTTGATGTCATATACGTGGAGGGAGTGATAATCTATGAGAATTTTTGTCACCGTACCAGACAGGTACGCAAGAATGGTTTACCAACAAAAAAGGTTTGCACCAGCCAATGACTAAGGTAAGGACTCACTCCAAGATCATGTTTTTGGAAAATAGTAAAACCCCGGGGTGCAGAGTCATATATAAAGCTAGGCTACTATCAGTTTGCGTCACGGGATCATGAAATAGTCGATGTGCTTTACGCTAAACTCCCTCCCACAATACCTTTCTCTCAATTCTCTCATCTCGTAAAGATGTTGTGACCCGGGGATACAAAACTGTATTTGTTAAGGGTTCAAATCTTTAAATGGTACTAAAGGGAGAAGCAAAAACCTAGTGATCGCAAATAGAACTTTGTAAATCGGTTTTGTTTTCGATCCGTCGCCGCCTTCACCCTCTTTGCATCCACCCGCTACTCCACTTGACCAGCTCAAGCCATGTCACACAAATATTGTCTCACTTTTCACCTACAATGTTATTTAATAATATGCAAGTATATTAAATATAAACATAATCATAACTATATGCTATTTTGTTATTTTAAGGTTAATTACCACATGGAGAATTCACCTTGCGATCCCCACCTCAAGTGGATTCATGTCGTATACCCGGGGGTTCACTTACTGTACAGTTTTCATGAAATTGTTTCGGTGGGTTCCATCTTAGCTTTCTATTCTCGAAGAGGAGTGTTGGGAATTAAATATTAAACTGTATCGATTACCAAATTGTTCTAATTAGTTATCTGTAATTAATTAGTTAACCAAACACAGCCTACATTCACCCAACAATGCGCGCTTGTTTCTTGATGGAAAAGATGAACAAGAAAAGCCGACATTTTCACACGGGGGCAGACTTAATTTCTTTAACAATTTAACTAAGTGAACTCCATCAAAAATGGCCGAATTAGTCGAGTTAGTGTTGTCGGAGTCTCTGGGAAGCCTTTTTTGAAGTCCTCCAGCCTTTCTCTCTCGGCCCACGCCTCACCGCAAGATGGTGTGCCGACTCCTCCCATGGGTGTCCCAATTAAGCCCCCTGGGCTCCACCATCTTGGAGAAGAGCGCCGCGATGTCTTGAATTAACCAAAACAACAGAGCGTTTATCAAAACAATGCCTGCCGTCCTTCGTCATCGGGGCCCCTCCGCGTCTGGATGCGCTGATTATCTTATCAGCCTCACGTCAGTTCCCGCCATTCCTGTAAACAATATCCCCTACCACACCAGGGTCCCCTGAACTTTCACTGCTCATTGAACTTAAGCCTACTCGGTGAAAATCTTCATTGCACTCAATAAATGTAACTAGTATTCAATCGTATAAAATCCTTTATAGTCAAACGTATAAAATCCTTCAGGAGCTACCGGAGATCGTCAGCGCCTTTTCCAGGTTGATCAACGAAGTGCAAGAGGATATAAAACTCAACAAGGACGTCTGGAATAGAACATTTGTCAGGTGAGTAAAAAACATTTGGATTATTTGGTAAAATTGATTTTTAATGTAGTTTTATTTGGGGCGTTCCAGCGCGGTGCAAGTGGACGTGTTTACTGCGGTCTACGAGAAGTTAGATTCTCTGGTAAGCAGAACTGAGGGATTCCTTTGGAGTTTATTGGAAGTGAACGGTTTTTGTTTCCGTAGCTTGCGACAGAAGTGAAGGAAACGTTATCCAAAATGGAGGCTGGCATGGATCAGAACCTGGCCAACAGCCTGTTTCCCGTTTACCTCAACCTAAAGGCCATCCACAAGGACAAGGCGTTCTTACAGAAGAGGTCAGTCTCAGCTTCGATTTAGCCATTTTTTTCCCAAAAAACAAAAATGCTTTCTAAAAAAACATTTCTATTGTAGCTCGTGTTTGTGTTCTTCTTTTCTTTTTCCCCGAATTATTCAGGCTTCTTCTAAAAACATCTATTTTAAAATGTTGCTAGCTTAATATCTATCTAGTCAGGCTAGCTAGTTAGCCTAGCTGTTCAGCTGGCTAGCCAGCTACCTAGGCTAACTGTTCAGCTAAAGAGGTTTGAGTTTTATCATTTGTTCATCTACCTGCTGACCTCCCACATTAGCCTGGGAAAGTAGCTAGCGCACTAACAAGCTAGCTAGGCATCAGGAAAGCTTCCTGGCTAGCTAGACGTCCAGCTAAACACAGAGATGTTTGTTTGCTAGATTTTGGCTTTCTGTTCAGAAATAATAGTGACATTGCCATTGGTGTGTGAGGGTGAATGGGTAAGTATGAAGCACATTGTAACGTCTTCAGTGAATTAAAAAGCGCTATAGAAATGCAGTCTATTTACCATTTAGCTACCTGTTGACCAAGCCAAGGCTAAGTAGCCAATTAACAAGGTAGCCTAGGAAGCTAGCTAACTATTTAGGTGGCTAGCCAAGTAATTGTTCAACTTAAAACATTGATTTTTGTTTTATTAAAGTTGTTCATTCACAAAAAAAACTTTTATTATTTATCTACATGCTTACCTGTTTATGGCTAAGTAGCTGGCTAACTGTCAGACCAGCTAGTTGGCTGTTCTATAGATGCATACATGCAAAACTTTTACCATAATGGGAATCTAATGGGACCGTTGGTGCGTTTTTTTAGGCACAAAGACTCATTTCTAAATAAAGCAGCCATGGACTAAAATACTATTCTTGAGTCAAGATTTTTGTTGTTGTTAAGCGTTGAAAAAGCAGTAGGGTTGGTTTTAAAAAAATGGTAGTCAAACGTGTTAAGCAGTTATTTTAATAGGTATTCAAGTTATATACTATTTTATACGCTGATTTACTCCACTTATACTCAAAAATACTTGTTCTAAAATCTGACTTCAGTGTTTGAGGGCAAACTCTGAGAGAAGAATGTCGTAAAACGCCTGTGCTTTGGAATGTGTCTTTGGTTTCTGTTTGTGCAGATAACAATGATTTGTCACTTCTTGGGGGGGTTATAATGTGTGTGTCGTGCCCCATTCTGTTCGGAGGGCGATGACCTATCACCTTTCTCCCAATGCTTCAAAGGACGATTGGGATAATTGCATCAACATGGCGCGAACCAATCAGCCAGAGGCTTGATCATGGGGCGTGGGCATTTGATCTCCATGTGTCATAAAAGTGGGCAATCATTCAACACACGATTGCAAGGAAAAAATATCCGATGTGTTTAACTCTTTGATTCGGCTAAATAAATTAATATGTGGACTATACTCGGCTCAATAACTTCTCCGGCTTCTGGACATGCTCCAACTGTAAGGGTGTAAAGTGTCTTGGGAATCAGATTATAGTTTAGAAATGTTAAAACCTTACAGTATGTAAACGTTTCTCATTTCGAACCATTAATATTTGTCTATATTTGCTCACGTGACTATGTAGCTAGTTTGGCTATGAAGCTAACTAGCTCATTAGGTACCTAGAGCTGGTTAACTGGCTAGCTTGCAGTACACCTAGTTAGTCAGATACATAGCTTTCTTTTAAGTTGATTTAAATCTCCTTAATGGTAACTTACTAGGAAATATACAAATCAGTACAATTCAATTTGTTTATTTCAGGGGTTTACTGAAGCTGAGCAACTTTCACGTGAACTTCCGAGAAGCTCAGCCTTACTGGCTCAACCAGATGTTCCACACCACCATGGACCGAGTGGAGAGGGCCGTGAAAGTGGATAAGGTGGGTCTCACCCTTCTGATCGGCCGCTAGTTTTATTTTGTTCCGATCGTGATGGTTTTTTTCAGCTTCAGCCCATGGAGTCGGGGGCGGCTCCTGTAAAACACAGCTCGTCCGCTGTGGACTTGGTGGCCTGCATCCAGCCCATGTGCGACCTGTGGGACCAGATGTCCTGGCCGGACCCTGAGGAGGCCTTCATGCTCATGGTCAAAATCACAGAGGTGTTGTGAAGTTTTTGGGGGGGAAATGAGGGTGTGGATTAGCGAGCCACCCGGCTTTCCTTTCCTGTTTCCGTCTCCAATTTGCTATTGCATGTAATTGTTTTTTCAGCCTTTTACTTGAGCCACATGAACCCAGGACGGTAGACCCTGGGAATACTTTGCATCTTTTGTACTTATGTAGTTACATCTCTAAAATAACTGTTTTCCATTGCTTTATATCAAGGCCGCAGGAACATGCCAATGTGCTACTGGCTGAACTACCTCCCACAATGCTTTTCTGCCTCTTCATTTAGTTCTGAATCTCGTGTGCTTCGTAAGGTTATGAACAGGGTTGGGTAGGGTTACTTCAACTTGATTACTTTCAATGACTTTTGGATTACTCCAATACCAAATATGCTAATAAAAGACAAAAGAAACCAAATATGAATAAAATGATGACTCACAACACGTGGTAAGCCTTCTCTCCTGGCTTTGATCTCTTTGATCTCCGGCAAAACGAACATAAAATGCGACAGAAACAAAATGAAAATAAATCCAAACAGCTTGCCAACATCATTTTTGCCGTTCCATGTATTCCGTTACTCCCCAAGCCTGCACAAAATTTAGTCATTTTATTCATATTTAGTTTCTTTTGTCTTTTATTAGCATATTTGGTATTGGAGTAATCCAAAAGTAATTGAAAGTAATCAAGTTAAAGTAACCCTACCCAACCCTGAAAATGAGGGTAGTGATTAGCGAGCCACCCGGCTTTCCTTTCCTGTTTCCTTCTCCAATTTGCTATTGCATGTAATTATTTTTTAGCCTTTTACTTGAATCACATGATTAACCCAAAACCGCCTTAGGTTATTTCCCCCACCATATGACATCAACAACAAATTATTTCACGTGACCAAAGACAAATAAAATTCAAACTTTGCATCTTTGGTACTTATGTAGTTACATCTCTAAAATAACTGTCTTCTATTGTTTTACGTCACGGCCGCAGGAACATGCCGATGTGCTACTGGCTGAACTACCGCCCACAATGCCTTTCTGCCTCTTTATTTAGTTCAGAATCTCGTGTGCTTCGTAAGGTTATGAATGACCTATATTTCATGTTGACAATATCTGTGTATTGTTTGTTGATGCTACATCCATTGCAACCTGGTCCTCCTTTTTATTTTATATTAATTTTTGTATTGTTTACATTTATTAATATTCATTATATTTATATTAATTACTTTAAGGGCTTTAATTACTTCAGATTTTATTTTTAATTTGATTGTTTGAAACATCCATTGCAGGCTGGTCATCCATGGGAATTACCTCAAAGTTTATTTTTCTCATGTTGAGGTTTTTGAGTTTTTCCCTTGCCCTCATGTAGGTTTTAGATCAGGGGCTGTAATAACAGTCTGTAGTTTGCAATAGTCTGTGGTCTGTGCAGCCCTTTGAGACTCCTTGTGATTAAAGGCTATGCAAATAAACATGACTTGACTTGAGTAGAGTTTGCGAGTTGGAGATACAATGCTGCATGTTTTCTACTGTATTTGTTCCCAATAAAGGTTTGCAGCGAAGCTAAAGGGAGAAATAAAATATAATGACCATGGAATTGAAGCTTGCAATTATCAAAAATACAACAAAAGGCACATGAATGGCTAATCTCGCAAGTGTAAGTTTTAAAATTTGTTTCATTTTTTTGATCTGCCGTCACTGTCTTCTCCCTCCTGCAACCACCCGCTACTCCAGTCGACCAGCTCAAGTCACATCACACTAACCGAATAGAATATATATTTTTTTAATTTTATTTAATCACTATGGGTCCCAAGGCTTTCAATGACGCTAAAAGTAGAAGCAAACACATGATAAACATGGAAACAAGGTGTGCAATTTTGAAGAAAAAGGAATGGCTACAATTGCTAATCTGCATGCCTGTAACAAATCGACGATCGGGATTGTTAATACAAATAAAGAGGCAATCAAAGAAAAAAAATATTCTAAGAGCATAACAATCCTTGCTGGAGTTTTAAAAATTAGTTTAAATTTGAATCCACTGTTCCTGGGTACTCCTGCATCCACTCGCTACACCACTAGACCAGCTCTAATCACATCACACCAAAGGTTAATAAAATTCATTTTTTCTTTGCGTGTTTATTTATTTATAATTTAAATTAATCATACACATATATTACACATAGGTAGTTCTTACGTTTGTCATTCTAATCTTAATACAGTGGTACCTCTACTTACGAATATAACTCGTTCTGGGAGTAGCCCCGAACATTTGTAAACAGAGACACCTTTTGAATGTAAATGCCCTAATTTGTTCTATACCCTGCAGAAGAATATTTTTCTGTCATAAAAGAGCATCAGAACATGAAACAAATATAATTTAAAATTAGATTATCGCACGATAAACACTAAACGAGAAGCACAAAATGTAAACAAAGAATAAAAGGAGATAATAAAAACATCCTTTACTTTTTTAGTGGTCCTCCGCAATTTTTTTTTGCCTGGCGTTTCTTGAAAAACTGATCCAATGACGTCTACTTTTGACAACCTGTCACAAACGAACGAGACAGACATCATCATAATGAGCGCTAGCCTGACCTGTAAACACTTTTTCTGGGTGATTCCTTGCCCAAAATTTTGAAACTTTATGGAACTTTGCTCAAATGTCTTTAATTTGGACTGATGAAATGATGGCTCCATCTTTCTCCTTGTCCGTGTGTGTTTTCATACCTTTCTATTATCTCTTGCTTTTTTCTAATGGCCAGAAAAAGTCTCTTCCTATTCTTTTCGCCTAATCTACTTTTTTGCACGTTTAGTTGATTCCAATGTGAATGATAGCTCTACTTGGTGGTACCATAGACTGTTTACAAAGCGGCAAGGGGACACGAAGGGCATGCCGGGATTCACGCATACGGGTTGCCAGGTAGAGCAGGGAGCAGTGAATGGCAGCTGTATTCTTGACCTTGTATCCTGAATCGCCTTTGTAACTAGAGGCAATATTTTCCTGTTCAGGTACTTTGTAAACTGAAACTTTTGTGTGAAGACATTTGTAAGGAGAGGTACCAGTCCTGTTTATTTGTATAGCCGTTAATCACAAGGAGTCTCAAAGGGCTGCACAGCCCACAGATGATTGCAAACCACAGAATACTATGACACCATCCCCTGATCTAAAACCTACAGGAGGGCAAGGAAAAACTCAAAAACCTCAACATGAGGAAAATGAAGTAATCTTGAGAAGGTACCGTCATATTTATTTTCAAAGCCCCTTTATCGCAAAGAGTCTCAAAGAGCTGCACAGACCACAGATTATTGCAAACCACAGACTATCATTACACCATCCCCTGATCTAAAATCTACATGAGGGCAAGGAAAAACTCAAAAACCTCAACATGAAGAAAATGAAGAAACCTCGAGAAGAGATCGTCATATTTATTTTCAAAGCCTCTTATCGCAAAGAGTCTGAAAGAGCTGCACAGACCACAGATTATTGCAAACCACGGAGTACTATTACACCATCCCCTGGTCTAAAACCTACATGAGGGCAAAGGAAAAACTCAAAAACCTCAACATGAGGAAAATGAAGAAACCTTGAGAAGGGATCGTCATATTTATTTTCAAAGCCCTTTATCACAAAAAGTCTCAAAGAGCTTCACAGACCACAGATTATTGCAAAACACAGACTAAAATTACAGCATCCCCTGATCTAAAACCTACATGAGGGCAAGGAAAAACTCAAAACCTCAACATGAAGAAAATGCACACGAGAGACATCTTCTGCTATACAGCAGTTTCACTTTCCCCACCTGAGAACAGAAAAATGCCTTATCCTGGGGGTCTACTATCATAAATGAGTTTTTCTTCTTCTTCATATGCAGGACGTTTGTAAGATCATGGTGTCCTATTGCCACAGTTTGAAAGACCGAGTGAGGGCGCTCTCCGGAAACTTGGACCCCGAACGCGCCGTAAACATGGTGGGTCCCGTCAAGAGATGCTCTTTATTCCATTTTTTTGAATCCTGCGCTTTTTTCTGGACTAGCTATGCGTGGTGGTGAACGACCTGGAGTACCTTCGCTCGGTCCTGGCCCGGCTCCCCGCTCAGCTTAACTGGGCCGGTCTTCGAGAACGCACCCAGCACGTGATTGGAGAAAGGCAGTTCCGGAGTACCTTGCCCTCGCAGGTGAAGCAGGCTCAAGGGCTCCTCGGCAGAGAGATAAGGTCTGCGTTGGATACGCTGGGCAGGAAGGTGCGGAAGATGATCTTTTTCAAATTCCTTTGAAGTTAGAAAATGTCAGTGCGCTGATCCCTGCTGAAAAAAAACATAATTTTTGTAATGATAATCAAAATTTCTACAAACCAACAGTTTGTGTCGGTAGCGTCATGGAAAGCCTTGGGACCCATAGTGGATAAATAAAGTAAAAAAAAACAAAAAACAGTATTCTATTCTATTGGTGTGATGTGACTTGAGCTGGTCGACTGGAGTAGCGGGCGGCTGCAGGAGGGAGAAGACAGTGACGACAGATCAAAAAATGAAAGGATTAAAATACAAATTATTTTAATTACTTTCATTTGTTAGGAAACTAGCCAGGCAAGTCAAGGTTATAGAAGTACAAGCTGTAAGTCAAAGGGAGGAGAAAAATTATTTTTAATAATAGCTTTTTTTGGAATGTATTCATATATTTATTTGGAATTCATAGTATTATATTTATTCATTGAGAATCTACACTAATATTGGTATTAATCGTTATCTTTTTATATATTTTTATAGTAGAAGTTAAAAAAATAGTGTTGAATCATTTTTTAATGAACAATTTATATTTCCAGGGAACAATTATACGATACATAAGAAATAAAAGTAATTAGAAAATGAAAAGATTGTTTTATATACAATACTGAATAATCATGTTCAAATATATTTAAAACAAAAATAATTTTCTAAAATGAACAGAACTTTCTGTCATATGAGAAAAATTCACTCTTTTAGAGATTGTTTTATTCTACCAAAAAAGTGAAAAATACAATATAGGTGGAAAACATTATATATATGTGTATGGTATCCCTGTCTATATTGTATGTATATATATATATATATATATATATATATATATATATATATATATATGATAGAGAGAGAGTAAGGATGAGAGCGAGAGAGAGAGGGAGAGCAAGGATGAGAGAAAGAGAGAGAAAGGATGAGAGAGAGCAAGAATGAGAGAGAGAGAGAGCAAGAATGAGAGAGAGAGCAAGGATGAGAGAGAGAGGGACAAAGAAAGAGCAAGGATGAGTGCGAGAGAGAGAGAGAGCAAGGATGAGAGAGAAAGAGAGAGAGAGAGCAAGGATGAGAGAGACAGAGAGAGAGAGCAAGGATGAGAGAGAGAGGGGGAAAGCAAGGATGAGCGAGAGAGAGAGAGAGAGAGCAAGGATGAGAGAGAGAGGGACAAAGAAAGAGCAAGGATGAGTGCGAGAGAGAGCAAGGATGAGAGAGAGAGAGAGCAAGGATGAGAGAGAAAGAGAGAGAGAGAGAGAGCAAGGATAAGAGAGAGAGAGAGAGAGGGAAAGCAAGGATGAGAGAGAGAGAGGGAAAGCAAGGATGAGCGAGAGAGAGAGAGCAAGGATGAGCGAGAGAGAGAGCAAGGATGAGCGAGAGAGAGAGAGAGAGAGAGAGAGAAAGGATGAGAGAGAGCAAGGATGAGCGAGAGAGACAGAGTGAGAGAGAGCAAGGATGAGAGGGAGCGAAAAAGAGAGAGACACAGAGAGAGCAAGAATGAGAGAGAGAGAGAGAGAGAGAGAGAGAGCGAGGATGAGAGTGAGAAAGAGAGATATCAAATTCACAGATTCCTTAACCACCAGGGTCATAGTGGGCACTACTTCCTGTGGTGTGTCTTGGGCAAGTACAGCCTGGCGGTGCCCATCCCTCTCGAGGCTGTTTTTGTGGGTTGGAGTTTCTTCCTCCACATGAAACAGATATTGCACAATTTGGAAGGTTTCTCTTCAAGTCCAATGATACAAATGATCCTGGTGAGAATTATCACTTGAATTGGAGCAGAGAAAATCCCCAAAATGTGCTCTAAGGCCCACAGAGTACATGTACCAGGTTTGTCTACTTCTGATGATGATTGGATGAAAGTATGTTATAGAACACAGGTATCCAACAGGCGGCCCTATACTAGTTACTAAATCACCGGTGCGGGATTTTGCACACTTTACTATAGAGGACTTTTGTACAATCAAATACAAATGACATTTAAATGCAAAAGATATTCACTGGCTGAGCTGTGGGGCAGGTCATTGCAACCTAGTGGAGGATGACGTTTACAGAAAACAGCAGGAACTGGGACGAAGGGCCGATATGATAATCAGCGCTTCCCGACGCAAGAGGGGCCTTCGTGACGCGGGAACGCTCGGGGTCCAGACATCGCCCGCCCATGGGAAGAGCCGGCACACCAGCTTGTGGAAAAAAACGTGGGCCGGGAGAAGATCGAGGAGAATCGAGAGAGAAGGCTTGACAGAGACTCGAACGACACTTATTCGATGGAGTTCACTTCGTTAAATTGTATAAGAAATTAAATCTTTACCAGCTCGGTGGACTTGGGGGTATGGCGCCCGCCCCGAGACTGGGAGGTTGTGGTTCAAGCCTTACTTAAGACTTCAACATTGGTACCCGTTGCCTCCCTGCTTGGCGTTCAGAATTAGGGGTAGGAATTGGGGGGTTTGGTAACCTAATGACTCCCAACACCTCAGTTGGGTTGAGCGAGGGGGCTGGGAATCCCCTCCTCTGAATCAATCTCCCAAAAAAAGTCAGAAATGACTCTAGCCACCTCCCACTAGGGGGATATGGCTGTCTATATATATAAGAAATTAAATCTTCCCCCATGTGAAAATGTCGGCTATTCTTGTCCATCTTTTCCCAAAAAGAGCGCGCATTGTTAGGTGAATGTAGGTTGTGTTTGGTTAATGGAGTCAATTTGGACAAGTTAATGGACAATTTGGTAAACGGTACATTTTAATATTTAATTCCTAACACCGGGGATAACATTTGGCTTTGAAAATAGAATAGAATAGAATGTACCTTTATTGTCATTGTTACAACATGGGTTGAATATATTGGGACAACGAAATTGAACGTGGCACTCTAGGTCCACATTTTACAGTGAGGACAAAGAAAACAAAGAGATAAAGGTACAAAGAAGATGTTTGTACTGTCCTTGTTGCATAGGCTTTTTTATCCTCCGGAGGGGGGTGTATGAGGGGGTGAGGGACAGACAGAGATGGCCAGGTCCAACTAGATGGTTGATCTTACTGTACACACGGTCCAGTGTTTTTTTTTCCCTAATTGCTCAGTCCACGAATTGAATGAATTTGGGAAGTACAGTCCTTAAGCATGCCCGATTAAAGTCGCCGGCGACGATAAAAGTTCCGTCGGGGTGTGCGAGCCGCTGTTTATTGATAGCGGCGGGCAGGAGATGTAGCGCTATGCTAACGTTAGCGTCCGGTGGAACGTAAACAGCAACCACAATGACCATAGTAAGCTCTCTCGGTAGATAGAAGGGTCTACACCACAGGTGTCAAACAGGCGGCCCGCGGGCCAAATCAGGCCCGCTAAGGGATTGAATCCGGCCCGCGAGACAACACTCAGAGAAGCGCAAGAGAAAAACAAGCTGCAGGTTGAATTATGTCAATTTGATGTTGCCAAAGCCAGGTGCATCGAACAAAGACACTGTACTTGTATTTCTCTCTCTCTTTCTCTTTCTCTCTCTTTTACTCTCTCTCTCTTTCACTCTCTGTGTCTGTATTTTTCTCTTCCTTTGTTCCTCTTTGTCTCTTTCTCTCTCTCTGTCTTTTTAACCTCTTTTGCTCTAACTTCCTTTTTTCCTTTTCTCTCTTTTCTCTTTCTCTCTTCCTACCCTTCGCGCTTTCTTTTCTCTTTTCTCTCCTTCTGTCTTTCTATTTCTCTTTGGATTTCTTTCTTCCTCTCCCTTTCTTTTCCCTGTCTCTCGCGACTTTTTATCTTTTGTATCTCACGCTCTCTCCCTCTCTGTTTTTCTTTTTTTGTCCCGCCCTCTCTCCTTCCCTTCCTCTTTCTCTTATTTCTTTATCTATTTTTCTTTCTCTTTAATCTACTAGTCCGGCCCCCGACAGAATGTTTGTTCTATCGTGTGGCCCCCAAGTTAAAATGAGTTTGACACCCCTGGTCTACACGATACTGCTAGAAAGAGTGAGAAGTGTGTGTCAATGATTCGGCTGTTGTTGTAGCGCATAGTCCCCCACCCCTGTTTTTACCGGAGTCTCTGTCTCGTTCGTGCCGGTGAAGCGTGCGTCCTGCTCGTTGGACTCCGTGATGACAAAAATACTCACCCATTTTGTGGACAATAGATCTGTATATCATAATACTATAATATAAAGTATAATATATTGTACATGTAGGAAATACAATATATAAAAAAATCAAATATGTTTTAAATATTTTGGTCTATATTTTCAGTTGAATACGGACATCGAGACTCACGTCAGAGGAATGTCCACCAGGAAGCGGATTCCTTCCAAATCGACAGAAGATGTACGTACTGTGATGTTCTTCACCACTTTATCACAATTTGGAAATCGAGAAGCTTATAAAGTTGTAATAACATAATCCTGCGCACTTTTCGATTCAGGCCGCAACTCCTCTTATCCGATACCTGGAAAAGGAACTGCACTACATGAATGAAAACTTGGTGCAGGAGAACTTCAACAGGTGATGAAACCCCAGTAGGAATATTCTCAAGGCAACAGTGTGTCTATCATATAGCGACCCCTAGTGGTGTAAGTAACTTCATCAATTAAAAAAAAAAAAAAACACCATTGATTCAAATAATGGTCAAAAGAAGACTCGTTGGTTTAGAAATGTTTCATGACATTGTACAAATCAAGGGGGTCAAACTCATTATCACTCGGGGGGCCACACGATAGAACGGACCTTCTCTTGGGGGCCGGACCAGTAGATAAGAGAGAAAGAAAGAAAAGAGAGGGAGAGATATATAAAGAAGGTGGGACAAAGAAAGAGAGAGAGAGAGAGAGAGAGAGAGAGAGAGAGAGAGAGAGAGAGAGAGAGAGAGAGAGAGAGAGAGAGAGAGAGAGAGAGAGAGAAACAAAAGGGATAAAAAGAGAAATAGTGAGAGAGGGGAAAAGAAAGAGACATAGAACGAACTCCAAAAGAGATAGAAAGAGAGGGGAGAAAGAGAGAGAGAAAGAGAAAAGAGAGAAAAGGAAGAGAGTGAAAGAAGGTAAAAAGACACAGTGGGAAAGAGACAAAGAGAGACAATGAAAGAGAGAGATAGAGAGTAAGATAAAAACAGAAGAGAGAAAAGAGAGAGCGAGAGAGAGGGAAACCAAAGGGATGAAAAGAGAAATAGTGAGAGAGGGGGAAAGAAAGTGAGAAAGAAAGAACAAACTCCAAAAAGATATAGAAAGAGAAAGTAGTAGAGAAAGAAAAAGGGAGAAAGAAATAAGAGAAAGAGAGGGAGAGAAACGTAGAGAGAATGGGACAAAGAAAGAAAAAAGAGAGGAGAGAAAGAGAAGAGGAAAGCAAGAGAGAGGGAGAAAGAGAGAAAAGGAAAAAAGGAAGAGAAAGCAAAAGAAGGTAAAAAGACACAGAGAGAGAAGGAGACAAAGATCTTTTTGCCAAGGGAGTTTGTCATGGTGGGGCTTTTTGCACTCAAACTAAATATTTTCTCTATTATGTATGTGTTAACAACACCCAACTGAGTTCAAAAAGCCCTTATATTTTTTTCTACCACGCCTTTCTGCACTCATCTTACTTCATCCCTCAGCGTTGTGGCCACAAAGCACATTACACTGAAGGAAAGGAGGCAGGAGGATGGGTGGGGTGGAGTGATTTCAGAATGAAAATGGTGAAAGTAAGAAAAGGACTGTTTTAGGTACAGTCAAAATGCCAACCCAAACCCCCAAAAACATGAAAAAGGAAGAGTTTAATCGAGAGCGTCTAAGGATTTTACATACAAGCACATGCAACACAAGGAGCTGCAATGATGAATTCAGCCAGAAGATGGCTTCGGCGAGTGAAATATTTTAAAGTACAGACACCTCCTTTAATGGCTTCCGTAGCTCAGCCATGCATGTAATGATGGAGTCCTGGGATTTGGTCAGCTTCCACTTTTTTTCCACTGTTTCCTTCTCAAGTCACGTATGTTAACCAAAATACCTTTCTCTCAATTTGTTCAGTTCAGAATTTCGTGTGCTTCATAAAACTGTATTTGTTAGGGGTTCAAAGCTTTAAATGGTACTAAAGGGGAGGAGCAAAAACCTAGTGATTGCAAATAGAACTTTTTAATTTAGTTTTGTTTTCGATCCACCGCCGGCTTCTCCCTCTTTGCATCCACCCGCTACTCCACTTGACCAGCTCAAGCCATGTCACTTTATTCCATCTTCCTCCCACAATTAAGCTATGTCTTGCCTCCTTTGTTAATGCAAGCAGCTCTGTGTAAATAAAGGTTGCTTCAGCCTTTTGTGTCATTTCATTTCATTTCATTTGCCTTCCACAGCTGAATGCCGCGATTCAGACATTTTCAACTTTTTTTTTCACTCTTTCCTTCTCTAGCCATTAACTTGGCTGCAGGCTGTGGCCTGCCGTGAACTTCTATTATTATTGTTCACTGCCACGTGTAAATAAAGCCTGCTTTGTCCTTAGCGGATCCCACTAGTTGGTAAAGTTATCTGCTTATGCTAGCTTTGACCAACTACAGCTATTTGCTCTTTTCAGCTGCTCCGGGGGAATCTGGTTGGTTCAGTCTTTTCTTGTTTCTCCCAGGGATTGAAACAAGGTTTCAAGTCCCATCGCTGGCTGAGAATCAGTAGGCTTCAGAATGTAGCCAAGTGGTATCCTACGGGCGTGTCGTGGCGATTCTTCTTCAAATCCACACACTTCAGCTCCATACTAAGCTACAACGACCTCTAGTGGTGACTTTTTTACAGTCACTTTAAAGAACTGACTAATAATACAGTTCATTGCAAAATCGCCACTCAAGCAGTAGACAGGGTTGGGTAGGGTTACTTTAACTGGATTACTTTCAGTTACTTTTGGATGACTCCAATACCAAATATGCTAATAAAAGACAAAAGAAACTAAATAGGAATAAAATGATGACTCACAACACGTGGTAAGCTTTCTCTCCTGGCTTTGATCTCCGGCAAAACGAACATAAAATGCGACAGAAACAAAATGAAAATAAATCCAAACAGCTTGCCAACATCATTTTTGCCGTTCCATGTATTCCGTTACTCCCCAAGCCTGCACAAAATGTAGTCATTTTATTCATATTTAGTTTCTTTTGTCTTTTATTAGCATATTTGGTATTGGAGTAATCCAAAAGTAATTGAAAGTAATCCAGTTAAAGTAACCCTACCCAACCCTGAGCACTACGTCAATAGTGTGCCATTTTTTTAGACCACTGGGTGGCGCAGTACCTCATCTCATCTCATTAGCTGCACCGCTTATCCTCAGTAGGGTCGCGGGGGTGCTGGAGCCCATCCCAGCAATCATCGGGCAGTGGGCAGGGGACACCCTGAACTGGTTGCCAGCCAATCGCAGGGCACACAGGGACAGACAACTCACTCGCTCATTCACACCTAGGGACAATTTGGACCGGCCAATCCACCTGAAATGCATGTCTTTGGAATGTGGGAGGGAACCCACGCAAGCACGGGGAGAACATACAAACTCCGCACAGGAAGTCCGGTAGCTGGATTTGAACCCACACAGGAGGTTCCCAAGACCTTCGAACTGTGCCGCACACGCCCTAACCACTGCGCCGCCGTGCTGCCCGGCGCAGTACCTCATGATGCACAAAAGAATTATTACGCACTGTCACTTTAACAAATCTGATTCAAATTCATCTCGGGCAGTCTCCTCACTCCCTTGTGGAACAACTCGGTGAAGATCCTCCATCAGATGGCGACTGAGCATTCACAACAAGAGGGACTAATGATTTTCTGTTGCAGGCTGCTTTACACCCTGCAGGTTAACTTTTAAGTTCTTTTTTTTTTTTTTTTAAAGAAAAAAAAAAAAGAAAATGCTGATTCAGCTGCTTGTGTTATCAATTCCAGTGCCTGGAACAATGCTTCCACGGCGAAGGTAACGGCCTGCCGTTGAAAATCCTCCACTCCGATGAGTACAAGGTGATAATAGATACACGTTATATCTAGTATATTATAATAAGGTGGTAAAAACTGAAATTTAACAATCACTTTCACCATTTTTAGACACTCAAGGCGTACCTGACTTATCACTCGATGAGCAGTCGCCATCTCGTGGACAAGTTCCTCCAAGGAAAAATATGGGAGCAGGTGAGATGTTTAACTTATCCTCAGTAGGGTCGCGGGGGTGCTGGAGCCCATCCCAGCAATCATCGGGCAGTGGGCAGGGGACACCCTGAACCGGTTGCCAGCCAATCGCAGGGCACATAGGGACAGACAATTCGCTCGCTCATTCACACCTAGGGACAATTTGGACCGGCCGATTCACCTGAAATGCATGTTTTTGGAATGTGAGAGGAAACCGGAGTGCCCGGAGGAAACCCACGCAAGCACGGGGAGAACATACAAACTCCGCACAGGAAGTCTGTAGCTGGATTTGAACCCACGCAGGAGGTTCCCAAGACATGAACTGTGCCGCCGTGCTGCCCTGTTTAACTTAATATAAAGCATAATTCTATTTACTTTCTGAGATTATGTTTTTTAATTAATTTTTTAAAAATAAAATGCTTGTTAAATCATTTTATATATCGGTGCAAAGACTTCAAAAATCCTTTTGGGGGTGGTGGTCATTTTATGCATATTTCGAAGGACAATTCTAAAACAGCAACCTATGACTGTCATGATTACTCATTGCCCTCACCTGAGCCTGCTCGTTTGGTGCCAGCTGCTCCTAGTTGCCTGATTAATTCCCCTCCTATTTATACCCAGTACCCCCAGTCACTCCTTGTCCGTCCGTCAGCGAACCTCTGCATCCGCAAGGCAAGCACTTTGACTTCGTCGGCCCCGTTTTCATCCGTATACCACTCGTCTGTTCCTGATTCCCGTATGTCTCCAGCTATCGACCCGTTTTGTCCTTTTGACCACTCTCCGATCTCCCGCTCCGGCTAACGACCCGTTTTCGACCACCGACCACGCTCTGATCCCCAGCTCTGGCTATTGACCGGTTTTGCCCATTTGACCACGCTCTGATCTCCCGCTCCAGCTAACGACCCGTTTTTGACCACCGACCACGCTCTGATCCCCCGCTCCGGCTATCGACCCGTTTTGCCCATTTGACCACGCTCTGTTCTCCCGCTCCAGCTGACGACCCGTTTTCGACCACCGACCACGCTCTGATCTCCAGCTCCGGCTATTCACCCGTTTTACCTATTTGACCACACTCCGATCTCCCGCCCCAGGAGATACACTTCCGCATTCCGATCACGCTCCGATCCCGTGAACGGCGTGCTTCCCTCGTCCAGCGAGCACCAGATCGCTGGCGTTTGTTTCGTCAATATCTCAATAAAGATTTTGAGTGAGACGTTACGCGTTTGGGTCAACCATTTGTTTTGGCTCGGACAATTACATTGTTATTACTATGTAATTACTGTACTGGGTTATCATTGGGTATTGGGCTAACATAGGCTCAGTCAACTACTAAAGAAAATACAAACTCTCCAACAATATGCTCATTTTAATTTCTACTTGTAGAAAAACAAATCGGAAGATAGGAAATATATTATTACCAGGTTGTTATTATGAGAAGTATGGTTAAAATAGGCTTGGTCAGAAGAAAGAGAATAAAAGTCACCAAGTTTATCCTTATTTTAAGTATTTATTTTTTTCTACAATAAAAATAAAAACATCTGACAATAAGAAATAGAATATCCTTTTATTTCTTTCCCTCTTTCTCTCTTTCTCTTTCTATATCTTTTTGGATTTCGTTCTTTTTCTCTCCCTCTTTCTTTTCCTGTTTTTCTCTCACCCTCTGTCTCTCTCTCTTTCTTTGTCTCTTTCCCACTGTGTCGTTTTACCTTCTTTTATTCTCTTTTCCTTTTTTCTCTCTCTTCTCTTTCCCTCTCTTGCTTTCCCCTTCTCTCCTTCTATATCTTTTTGGATTTCTTTCTTTCCCCCACTCTCTCTCCTCTTTTCTCTTTTTACCCCTTTTGTTTCTCTCTCCCTTTCGCTTTATCTTTGTCCCACCCTCTCTATTTTTCTCTCCCTCTTTCTTATTTCTTTCTCTCTTATCTACTCGTCCAGCCCCCGAGAGAATGTTCTATCGTGACGCCCCTGGTTTACACTATGAGAAACACAGTGAGGAAATGGAAGCCCAAAGGCACGGCTTTAGTCAAAGAAAGGGTAGCAAGAAAAATCATACAACCGTATATATTAAAATAAGGGTGAAAAAAAATAGATTTTACGCCATGCAGTCACTCTCACCTAACTGATTCTTTCAAACTCTTTGCCGTCTTTATCTCGCAGAAAGTGGTCGCCGGGGAGAAATACGGCGCAGTTACCCTCCTGGCGTCCTACGCGAGGTCGGAGCGAAAACTCAGGGTTGAAGTGTTGAACGCCGCCAATCTCCTCCCGATGGACTCCAACGGTGAAGTTCCGTTCGTTATCAGTTCATTTTTCGTCATGATTTTTACGTTTTACGGAGAGCAACTAAACGCGGCTTCATCTTGTTCGTTTTGAAACCTGAGCTTCACAAAATAGAATAATAATGAGAGTAGACATTTGCACCTGGTTATGGAAAAATAAACTAAGTGAATCCCATCGAATTAGTCTTCGTCCAGGCTCTCTCTCGTTCCCCCTCCATCGATCTTCTATCTTCTCCCGACCCACGTCTTTCTCCCAAGCTGGCGTGTCGGCTCCTCCCATGGGCGGGCCAGGAACGCCCATGTGGGCTCCACCTCGTCGCCTCGATGTCCGGACCGGTCAAAACATCCCCGAGCGTTTCCACGTCATCACGGCTTTTTTCTCCAAACATCGCCTGCCGTCCCCCGTCATCAGGAACTTCTGCGTCGTCGGATGTGCTGATTATCTTATCAGCCCTTGTCCCAGTTCCCGTTGTTTCTGTAAACATCATTCTTCACAAGGTCGCTTTGACCTTGCCCCACAGCTCAGCCAGTGAATATCTTTTACATTAAATGTAATTTGTATTTGATCGTACAAAATCCTTTATCGTCAAATGTATAAAATCCTTCGATATGAAAATTCAAGTGGCCAAGACGGGTATACTGGTTACTATTTTGATCAGTAATTAATAATTACTTGAATAATATATATAAATAATAAAGAAAAATATATAAATATAAGTAATAAAATATATAAATAATAGAAGCCAATAAAAATTATTAAAATAATGACAAATAATTTATATAAATAAGAAAAAAAGTCTCACGCGTTGAGACCTTGATAAGGTGGACCAAAATCAGAAAATCTACATGAAATATATAATAATAATATAACAAAGTGAATATAGGCTGCCCTCTAAAGGCCACATTTATTAAAAATTAATAATTGGGTGGGTGGAACCCTTAGCCACCAGGGCCATAGGGGCACCATTTCCTGTGGTGTGTCTTGGGCAGGTAAAGCCTGGTTGCGTCCATCCCGGTATCGAACCGGAGACCTTTCACGTGTAAGGCGAATGTCCTAACCTCTGCACTACAAAAACATAATTAATAATTACATGGATGAATAAAAACAATATATAGATCGATCGATAAAGTCATAAAAGGAAATAGAAATGTAAATCCTGTTCACCATAATTTAATAACAGTAATAATATAAATATGTTTAAATCGAGATAACCTACGCTAGTGGCCAAATCGAGTACAGTATTTTATAAGCAATTCATGATTACGTACAGTACAAAATATCAAAATATAAATACCAAAATATATATATATAACCAGTTATGGTAAACTAACAATAAAGTGAACATATAATTGGATGTAAAAAAAATCAAAGAGAATTAATGAAGATAACCTTCTTTTAAGTGGTCGGCGGCGCCCTCTGTTGGCTGCGGCTGCATCGGCTCGCTACAACGGGTCAGGTGCAATCGACATTTCGTTCTGTGTACATTGTTACACAGAATGACAATACAAGGAAATTATTATTATTATTATTTATAGTTATCCATATTGAAGACCGAAGTCAAATCGGGTATGAGCTGCCCTCTATCGGTCATTCTGATCAGTAGTTATAACGGTAAATAAAGTACAAAGATAAAATAATCATTGTTTTGATGCTACTTTTGTCCCCAGTGTGAGACCCCAATGAAATACATATTTTTAAGTGTACTACTCTCTAGGCCAGGGGTGTCAAACAGGCGGCCCGTGTACCGGATCAGGCCCACTAAGGCATTGAATCTGGCCGTGCTCAGAGAAGCGCACGGGAAAAACGAGCTGAAGGTTGAAATATGGCCATTTGGTGTTGCCAAAGCCAAGTTCCTTTCACAAAGACGCTGTAGATGTATTTCTTTCTTTCTCTCTCTCTCTCTCTTCCACCCGTTTTCTCTCACACTGTATCTCTCTCTCTCTGTGTCTCTTTTTTCGCTTTCTTTGTCTCCTTCTGTCTTTTTACCTTCTTTTACTCGTTTCTCTTTCTCTCCCTCTCTTGCTTTCCCCTTTCCCTCCTTTCTTTCTCTCTTTCAATAAGTCTTTGGTTTTCTTTTTCTTTCCCCCTCTCACTATTTCTCTTTCGTTTCTCACGTTTGTGCTCTCTTTTTCTCTCTCTCTCTCCCTTTCCGGCCCCACACTCTCTTTTTCTTAATTATTTCTCTTTTTTCTTTCTCCTCAATCTACTAGTCCGGCCCCCGAGAGAATGTTTGTTCTATCGTGTGGCCCCCGAGTTGAAATGAGTTTGACACCCCTGGTTTACCCTATGAGAAACACAGTGAGGAAATGGAAGCACAAAGTCTAGTCACAGTACTAGGGCAGGGGTGTCCCTGCTCTAGGCAAACGTGAAAACAACCCGCTACATCTTTTATATACTATTTTTTTAAATAATGCACTAATGTAATTTATTAAGATTTTTTTTATTGTTCACCTTATGTTTTGCATTATTTGGCTCTTTAAAGGTGGGGTGCATCATCTGAGGTGTCTTTTAAAAGTTAGTATGTGTTGACAATGCCCAAATGAGTTCAAAGAGCCTTTACCATTTCATTTCCACCATGCCCTTCTGCTTTTATCTTACTTTTAGCACCGCTGTTCCGGAACTCGCAACACATTATTCAAAGGAAAAGTGGCTGGAGGGAAGAATGGATTTTCATGTCTTTTTTTTGTTAGTTTAGCCTGAAAATGGTAAAAGTAAGTAAAAGACCTGTTTTAAATAGTTCAAAACGCCAACCCAAGCCCGCAAAATGATGGGGAAAAAGAAGAGTTTATTTGTACTTGAGGAATAAGCCGACTGAGGCTGCCATTCTGACTTTAAGCCAGTAGATGGCGGCAGAGAGTAGCAACATTTAAAGTGTCGTGACACCGCCTTTAAAATCCTTTGTGCGATGTCCCCCCAGGTTTTAGTGATCCATACGTGCTGTTGAGTCTGGAACCTTACCACACTTTCCCGCTAGTAGAACCTCGCCGAACCCGTATCAAGGACCGCGATCTCAATCCTCTTTTCGACGAGGTCTTCGAATTGTAAGTATCGCGTTTTCTCATTTTTAGAAATGTTTTGAACTCACCACTGACTTCCCTGGTGTACCAGCCTGGTATCACCGGATCAGTGCCAGGCTCCCGGGGCGTGCCTGGTGGTGACGGTCCTGGACCACGACACTTTGCTCGCAGATGACTTTGAGGGGGAGGCATTCCTGTCCTTGAGAGATGTTCCTGGAGTAGCTGGAGGGGGAGAGGACAAAAACGGGTCTGGGGGTTACCCCGATGCCCCCCCTGCCCAAATACGTCTGCCGCTGATGCATCCGAAACCCAATGGTAGGATGCCATCCTCCCTTACGCTGTGGATTTACTCTATCAAACCAAAAGAACTGGGGTAAAAAAGGAAGCCGTTTATAAATATTGTCACAGTTTTAACACGTTCAGTGGCAAACGTGGGTATCGAAGTCATAAATCTTATAATCTCATAATTTGATTTCTCTATCAGAGAAATGCAGGGGCTATTGGAACGTACCACCAGCAAAAACATGGGAAAAATCAACAACCCCGAGCTAACTATATAATTTTTAACACATTAAGTGCCAAACACAAGCATAGACGTCGAAAATCGCAGTGGCAAACTTGAGTATAGACGTCATAAATCTTGATTAACTCGTTCACAAAAATTTGCATCTGATTTATCTATCAAAGCAGTGTGGGGGTTCATAGACTGCACTACCAGCAAAACAACCCCGAGCTAACTATATAATTCTTAACACATTAAGTGGCAAACACAAGTATAGTCGTCGAAAATCGCAGTGGCAAACTTGAGTACGGACGTCATAAATCTTGATTAACTCGTTCATAAAAATTTGCATCCGATTTCTCTATCAAAGCATTGTGGGAGTTCATAGACTGCACTTCAAGCAAAACAATCCCGAGCTAACTATATAATTCTTAACACATTAATTGGCAAACACAAGTATAGTCGTCGAAAATCGCAGTGGCAAACTTGAGTACGGACGTCATAAATCTTGATTAACTCGTTCATAAAAATTTGCATCCGATTTCTCTATCAAAGCATTGTGGGAGTTCATAGACTGCACTTCAAGCAAAACAATCCCGAGCTAACTATATAATACTTAACACATTAAGTGCCAAACACAAGTATAGACGTCAAAAATAGCAGTGGCAAACATGGGTATGGACGTCATAAATCTTGATTAACTAGTTCATAAAAATCTGCATCCGATTTCTCTCTCAAAGCAGTGCAGGGGTTCTTGGAATGTACCATGAGCAAAAACAAAGAAAATAGTACTTTATGAAAGCCATCTCAGTCTTGACATGCCTGTGCCAAACATAAATGTCATAAATCTTGATTTACTATTTTATTTTGCATTTGATTTCTCCTTCAAAGGAGTGTTTTTTTTAATGTACCACCTGCAAAAACAAAAAAACAAGCTAACTATAACTATCTGACCACATTAGGTGCCAAACACAGGTTTAGATTTTATAGGTCATAAATAACTAATTCATACAATTTTTGCATCTAGTTTCTCTATCAAAGCAGTCCAGGGGTTCTTAGAATTTACAAAAAAACAAGAACTATTTATATGCCGTCTAGGTCTTGACACGTGCAGTACCAAACATGGTTATGAACGTCAAATATTGCCGTGTCCAAACCTGGTATAGGCGTCATAAATCTTGATTTTTAAATTCCTTACAAAATCTGGTTTCACTATCAAAACAGTATGAAGGAACTTGGAATGTACAACCTGCAAAAAAAAAATGAGCGAAATCTTTAAATGCAGTCTCGGTCTTGGCATGAACAGTATCAAACATGGCTACTGTATAGATGTCAAAAATTGCAGTTCCAAACACGGGTTTCGATGTCATAAATCTTGATCAACTATTAGATCAACTCAATTTTTGGTAGGGTCTGGCATACAGAATGGTGGGGCTTTAAACGTCCAACCTGCAAAAAAATGAGTGAAATCTATTAATGCCGTCTTGGTCTCAACACTTTCAGTGTCAAACGCGGGTATAAACATCATAAATCTTGATTCACAAATTCCCATTTCATCAGATTTCGCTGTGAAAGCAGAGCGGGGATTCTCAGAATGTACCACCAGCAAAAAAATAAATAAACCCGCTTACTACAAGATTAGATGTCATGAATCTTAATTTGCAAATTTTTGTCATAAATCTTGATTAACTAATTCACAAAATGTTGCATCTGATTTCTCTATCAAAGCAGTGCGGGGGTTCTTGGAACCTACCACCAGCAAATTAATGATCTAACGATATAAATCTTTACACAATAAGTGCCAAACACGGGTAAGGCATGAGAACAACACAGTGCCAAAGTCGGGATTGGATGTCATGGATCTTGTTTCGCTAATTCAGGTCATAAATCTTGATTAACCAATTCATGAAAATTGACATTGATTTCCGGATCACGCAAGGCAGGGAGTTCTTGGAACACACCACCAGCAAACAAATGAGCTCACTGTATAAATCTTAACACATTAAGTGCCAAACACGACTTTAGATGTCATGGATCTTGATTCACTAATTCAGGTCATAAATCTCGATAAACTAGTTCATATAAATTGATTTCTTGATCAATGAAGGCAGGGGGTTCATGGAATGTTCGTTCAACCAGAAAAAAGATACAACCCTATAAATGCCATCTTGGGCTTTACACGTTCATGCCTTAGATGTCATAAATCTGAATTAAATATTTCTTTATACTTTGATCTATATTTCTTTATCAAAGTAGTGGGGGAGGGGGATTTCTTGGAACGTACCACCAGTAAACAAATGAGCTAACTATATAAATATTAACACAATAAGTGCCAAACACGGGAATAGACACAAGAAAAACAATGCCAAAGACGGGAATAGATGTCATGGATCTTGATTCAATAATTCAGGTCATAAATCTAGATTGACCAATTCATGAAAATTGACATTGATTTCTTGATCACGCAAGGCAGGGAGTTCTTGGAACGTACCACCAGCAAACAAATGAGCTCACTGTATAAATCTTAACACATTAAGTGCCAAACACAGGTTTAGATGTCATGGATCTTGATTCGCTAACTTAGGTCATAAATCACGATTGACCAGTTCCTGAAAATTGATTTCTGGATCAAGGAAGGCAGGGGGTTCATGGAATGTGCCACCAGAAAAAAGAAAGATACAACCCTATAAATGCCAACTTGGGTTTTACACATTCACGCCTTAGATGTCATAAATCTGAACTAAATATTTCTTTATACCTTGATCTATATTTCTCTATCAAAGTAGTGTGTGTGGGGGGGATTCTTGGAACGTACCACCAGCAAACAAATGAGCTAACTGCATAAATCTTAACACATTAGGTGCCAAACACGGGTATAAACATAAGAAAATCACAGTGCCAAAAATGGGATTAGATGTCATGGATCTTGATTCAATAAATCAGGTCATAAATCTCGATTAACCAATTCATGAAAATTGATATTGATTTCTTGATCACGCAAGGCACGGAGTTCTTGGAACGTACCACCAGCAAACAAATGAGCTCACTGTATTAATCTTAACACATTAAGTGCCAAACACAGGTTTAGATGTCATGGATCTTGATTCGCTAACTTAGGTCATAAATCTCGATTGACCAGTTCCTGAAAATTGATTTCTGGATCAAGGAAGGCAGGGGGTTCATGGAATGTGCCACCAGAAAAAAGAAAGATACAACCCTATAAATGCCAACTTGGGTTTTACACATTCACGCCTTAGATGTCATAAATCTGAACTAAATATTTCTTTATACCTTGATCTATATTTCTCTATCAAAGTAGTGTGTGTGGGGGGGATTCTTGGAACGTACCACCAGCAAACAAATGAGCTAACTGCATAAATCTTAACACATTAGGTGCCAAACACGGGTATAAACATAAGAAAATCACAGTGCCAAAAATGGGATTAGATGTCATGGATCTTGATTCAATAAATCAGGTCATAAATCTCGATTAACCAATTCATGAAAATTGATATTGATTTCTTGATCACGCAAGGCACGGAGTTCTTGGAACGTACCACCAGCAAACAAATGAGCTCACTGTATTAATCTTAACACATTAAGTGCCAAACACAGGTTTAGATGTCATGGATCTTGATTCGCTAACTTAGGTCATAAATCTCGATTGACCAGTTCCTGAAAATTGATTTCTGGATCAAGGAAGGCAGGGGGTTCATGGAATGTGCCACCAGAAAAAAGAAAGATACAACCCTATAAATGCCAACTTGGGTTTTACACATTCACGCCTTAGATGTCATAAATCTGAACTAAATATTTCTTTATACCTTGATCTATATTTCTCTATCAAAGTAGTGTGTGTGGGGGGGATTCTTGGAACGTACCACCAGCAAACAAATGAGCTAACTGCATAAATCTTAACACATTAGGTGCCAAACACGGGTATAAACATAAGAAAATCACAGTGCCAAAAATGGGATTAGATGTCATGGATCTTGATTCAATAAATCAGGTCATAAATCTCGATTAACCAATTCATGAAAATTGATATTGATTTCTTGATCACGCAAGGCACGGAGTTCTTGGAACGTACCACCAGCAAACAAATGAGCTCACTGTATTAATCTTAACACATTAAGTGCCAAACACAGGTTTAGATGTCATGGATCTTGATTCGCTAACTTAGGTCATAAATCTCGATTGACCAGTTCCTGAAAATTGATTTCTGGATCAAGGAAGGCAGGGGGTTCATGGAATGTGCCACCAGAAAAAAGAAAGATACAACCCTATAAATGCCAACTTGGGTTTTACACATTCACGCCTTAGATGTCATAAATCTGAACTAAATATTTCTTTATACCTTGATCTATATTTCTCTATCAAAGTAGTGTGTGTGGGGGGGATTCTTGGAACGTACCACCAGCAAACAAATGAGCTAACTGCATAAATCTTAACACATTAGGTGCCAAACACGGGTATAAACATAAGAAAATCACAGTGCCAAAAATGGGATTAGATGTCATGGATCTTGATTCAATAAATCAGGTCATAAATCTCGATTAACCAATTCATGAAAATTGATATTGATTTCTTGATCACGCAAGGCACGGAGTTCTTGGAACGTACCACCAGCAAACAAATGAGCTCACTGTATTAATCTTAACACATTAAGTGCCAAACACAGGTTTAGATGTCATGGATCTTGATTCGCTAACTTAGGTCATAAATCTCGATTGACCAGTTCCTGAAAATTGATTTCTGGATCAAGGAAGGCAGGGGGTTCATGGAATGTGCCACCAGAAAAAAGAAAGATACAACCCTATAAATGCCAACTTGGGTTTTACACATTCACGCCTTAGATGTCATAAATCTGAACTAAATATTTCTTTATACCTTGATCTATATTTCTCTATCAAAGTAGTGTGTGTGGGGGGGATTCTTGGAACGTACCACCAGCAAACAAATGAGCTAACTGCATAAATCTTAACACATTAGGTGCCAAACACGGGTATAAACATAAGAAAATCACAGTGCCAAAAATGGGATTAGATGTCATGGATCTTGATTCAATAAATCAGGTCATAAATCTCGATTAACCAATTCATGAAAATTGATATTGATTTCTTGATCACGCAAGGCACGGAGTTCTTGGAACGTACCACCAGCAAACAAATGAGCTCACTGTATTAATCTTAACACATTAAGTGCCAAACACAGGTTTAGATGTCATGGATCTTGATTCGCTAACTTAGGTCATAAATCTCGATTGACCAGTTCCTGAAAATTGATTTCTGGATCAAGGAAGGCAGGGGGTTCATGGAATGTGCCACCAGAAAAAAGAAAGATACAACCCTATAAATGCCATCTTGGGCTTTACACGTTCATGCCTTAGATGTCATAAATCTGAGCTAAATATGTCTTTATACGTAGATCTAGATTTCTCTATTGTAGTAAAGACATTTTTTTTTACTAGGAGCAAAAAAAAAACAAAAGGAAATGTATAAATGTTGTTTATCTTTTACCACGTTTAGTGCCAAAATCTGAATTTACGAATGGTATCCGATTTGATACCGGGTGTTCTATCCACGGCAGAAAACAACATCCTGAAGCTGCTGGAGTCCCGCAAGGGCGAACGAGAGATACAAGCCTTCGTGAAAAAAAGAAGACAACGCGAAAAACAGTCCAAGGAGCCCGGTCAACAAGCATAAATGTTTTTTTTTTTTCATCCAAAAATAAAAACACTTTTTCTCAATGAACTAAATCCATTCATGATGACGAAACACAATTTTTTTTCCTAATCAGTGCAATAAATGTGACTTCAATGAAATGTCAACAAAGTACGAAAACAATTGTAAAAAAGAAAAAAAAACTCGTACTTAAAAAAGTTCTTTCAAAGACTATGTAACTTGATTGTGCTCGTATGCATTCCTCTTACCTGAGTAAAGTTGTTCATTTTGTTGGAAATTTGGATGAAATACTTTGCTTCTCCCATCATGTTTCATTATCATCAAGATCAACATACAAGAACAATAAATTCAACATAACCTAAAATTGATTTGGTTAAATTAGTTTGCTTATTCATACATCTATCCATTTTTACAAATAAGGTTAGCGCTAACTCGTATGTTGCACACTAAGATTTATGATTTTGTTCAATCATTAGCTTACTTAGGCATCCTTTTTTGTAAATTGGGTTAGTGCTAAGTCGTATCTTGGCCGCAAATTTTCATGATTTTGTTGAACTCGTATGCCAAATTATTTATTAATCCTTTCTTGTTAATTGGGTTAGTGTTAACCTGTATGTTAGCGACTATATTCATGATTTGATTTAACTCGTTTGCTCATTTTTTAATCCATTAGATTTTGCAAATTGGGTTAGTGCCAACTTGTATGTTGCTCACTATGATTCAGGATTTTGTTGACTCATTTGCTTACGCACCCATCCATCCATTTTTGTAAATTGCTTTAGTGCTACCTCGTATGTTGGCCGCAAATTTTCATGATTTCGTCTGCCTATTTATTCATTTATCCTTTTTTGCTAATTGGGTTAGTACCAACTTGTATGTTAGCGACTATATTCATGATTTGGTTGAACTCGTCTGCCAATTCATTCATTTAGCCTTTCTTGCTAATTGGATTATTGCTAACTTGTATGTTAGAGACTATTCATGATGATGTTGAGCTCATTGTGCATTTTTTCATCCATTAGTTTTTGCAAATTGGGTTAGTGCCAACTTGTATATTGCACACTAAGATTCAAGATTTTGTTAACTTATTTGCTTATGCACCCATCCATCCATTTTTGGAAATCGCTTTAGTGCTACCTCGTATGTTGGCCGAAAATTTTTATGATTTCGTCTGCCTATTTATTCATTTATCCTTTTTTGCTAATTGGGTTAGTGCTAACTTGTATGTTAGCGACTATATTCGTGATTTCGTTGAACCTGTCTGCCAATTCATTCATTTAGCCTTTCTTGCTAATTGGTTTAGTGCTAACTTGTATGTTAGCGACTATATTCATGATTTGGTTGAACTCATTTGCTCATTTAAAAGTCCATTAGTTTTTGCAAATTGGGTTAGTGCCAACTTACATATTGCTCACTAAAATTCTGGATTTTGTTAACTTATTTGCTTATCCACCCATCCATCCATTTTTGTAAATTGTGTTAGTAGCACCCCGTATGTTGGCCGCGAACATTCATGATATTGTTGAACTCACCTGCCTATTCATTCATTCATCCTTTCTTGCTAATTGGGTTATTGCTAATAACTTGTATGTTGACGACAAATATTCCAGATTTTGTTTAACTCGTTTGCTTATTTATTCATCCATTAATTTTTGCAAATTGGGTTAGTGCCAACTCGTATATAGGCCACAAAGGTTCATGATTTTGTTTAAACTCGTTTGCTTTTTTTATCCAGCCACCCATTTTTGCAAATTGGGTTAGAGCTAACTTAAAGGTCAGTCATAAAGATTCACGATTTTGTTGAATGTCTTTGTTTATTTATTCATTTTTGCAGGTTGGTATAGTGCTAACTTGTATGCTGGCAACTAAGATTGATGATTTTATCCATCCATATTTGCAAACTGGGTTAGTGCTTACTTGTATATTGACAACTAAGATTTATGATTTTATCCATCCTTATTTGCAAATTGGTTAAGTGCTAACTTGTATGTTGGCAACTAAGATTTATGATTTTATCCATCCATATTTGCAAATGGGGTTAGTGCTAACTTGTATGTTGGCCACTACGATTCCTGATTTTATCCATCCATATTTGCAAATTGGGTTAGTGCTAACTTGTATGTTGGCCACTACGATTCCGGATTTTATCCATCCATATTTGCAAATTGGGTTAGGGCTAACTTGTATGTTGGCCACTAAGATTCAGGATTTTATCCATCCATATTTGGAAATTGGGTTAGTCCTAACTTGTACGTAGGCCACTACGATTCATGACTTTATCCATCTATATTTGCAAATTGGGTTAGGGTTAACTTGTATGTTGGCCACCAAGATTCAGGATTTTATCCATCCATATCTGCAAATTGGGTTAGTACTAACTTGTATGTTGGCTACTAAAATGAATGATGTTGTTTAACTTTTCTTATTCATCCATTCATTTTTGCAAATGGGTTAGTGCTAACTCGTATGTCGTACACTAAGATTCATGATTTTGTTCAATCATGAGCTTATTTAGGCATCCATCCATTTTTGTAAACGATTTAGTGCTAACTCGTATGTTGGCCACCAAAATAGTTTATTTAATCCATGAATTTTTGCAAATTGCCTTAGTAATAACTCGTATATTGGCTACAAAGATTCATGGATTTGTTGAACTCTTTTGCTTATTTTTTCATTCATCCACCAATTTTGGCAAATGGGTTAGTGCTAACTCGTATGTAGCACACTAAAATTCACGATTTTCTTAAATCGTTAGCTTATTTTTGTAAATGGGTAAATGATAACTCGTATGTTGACTACAAAGATTCTTATTTTAATCCATTGATTTTTAACAATTGAATAAGTACTAACTCGTATGATTCATGGACTTGTTCGGATTCATCCACCCATTTTTTCGCAAACGGGTTAGTGCAAAATCATATGATAGCCACTAAGATTCATGATTTTGTTGAACTCGTTTGCATATTGATCTATCCTTTTGCAACTCATGCTAAGTCATTTTTGAGTAATAAAACAGTGTTGCTGGTCACGAGATATACGTTTTGAACATAGTTCCGTATTATTACTGGAAACATGATTCTAATTATTACTACAAGTACAGTGAACTCTTCTGATTCTTGTTTTCATTATTTTGGAGTTTCTCTTTTTTTTTTTTTTTGCTTAAGATATCTCGTCCTATATTAAAATATTGCTGTGGAGCCAGGGAACTATGTTACCATAGGAGGAGGACCTCCATTTTGTCATGTTTTTTTCAATGTATAAAAAAGATACTTCATCGCCATCTGGTGGCATAACATGGCAATTAAAACCCTTTTTGGTCTGAAACCTACGTCCCTCCCCCCCAAAAATCAAACTGGAATGGTGTGCGGGTGGAATCAGGACCGGGTCAGGAGATCTGCTTGGGTTCCGGGCTCGATTCCCGACAACGGGGGCACTCGGTGGAGGTGGGGCACTTCTCGCAACGGAGTCCGTGGCCGCAGGGTAAGGAGGCGGAGCCTTGCTCGCCGCACCAGACGCAACATTGCCTCTGCTTCTTGTACACCACCTTTACAGGGCCAAGTAGGGGAGAAGCACGTCATCGATTAATTAATCGTCGAAATGACTCGTTCCATTCCCAACTGAACATGAATGAGTTAATCGGCAACAATTTGATGGTGAATAAATCGAGAACTGAACGACTTTAAAATCGACACATGGACTGCGGATAAAGAACTCAGCGACTATTCGATTAATCAATCGTCAAAATTAACTCATTGACATCACCGATGTTTTTAGCCAGCTTATTAAGATGCCTTAACTCAGACGAGACTGAAGTCATTGTCTTTGGCCCACAAAAACCCAGAGAAAGTGTCATCAGTCATCTGGAATCACTTAGTTTAAAAGCTAAAAATCAGGTTAGAAATCTCGGGGTAATAATGGACTCAGACCTAAACTTTAACAGCCACATTAAATCCATGACATCATCAGCCTTTTACCATCTCAAAAACATTGCCAGAATCAAAGGTTTACTGTCTAAACCAGACTTAGAGAAACTTATCCATGCATTTATCTCTAGCAGGTTAGACTACTGTAACGGCCTTCTGACTGGACTTTCTAAACGAGCTGTAAGACGGCTGCAGAACATCCAGAACGCTGCTGCTCGGGTCCTGACTAGAACCAGGAAGTACGACCATATTAGTCCTGTGCTCAGGTCTCTGCACTGGCTTCCTGTCGCTCAGAGAATAGACTTTAAAACATCTCTGCTGGTGTATAAGTCTCTTCATGGTCTAGCACCAAAGTACATCTATGACACGTTGGTCCCATATGAACCATCTCGAACCCTGAGAACCTCAGGGACAGGCCTTCTGCTGGTGCTCAGAGCCAGGACTAAACAGGGTGAAGCTGCGTTTCAGTTCCATGCAGCTAAACTCTGGAATAGTCTTCCTGATGACATCGGACAGGCGTCTACTCTGACAATGTTTAAGTCCAGGCTGAAAACAGCTCTGTTCAACTGTGCATACAACTGAAAGGGTTCTATCTGCACTCTTCACTTTTACCTTTGAATTCATTGATTTTATCATGTTTTATCTGTGGTTTTAATGCAATTTAAAAACCACATTTTAAAATTTCAATGTCTTTTATTGTGTGTTTTTAACCTGTCTGCCATTTCTCTAAAGCACTTTAAATTGCCTTGTGTATGAATTGTGCTATACAAATAAACTTGCCCTGCCTATATGTCGAAGATCCATTTTTATTCAACTGGGCTGAACATTAACTTTTTTTAAATAATTAATTAATCGAGAATAAAGCGATCATCAAATTAAGGAATTTTATGCCGTCTTTGATGATTACAGGCGTGACCATCCTATAGTTCATTACCAAACGTTTCAGAATCAATTAATCGACAAATAATCGCATGTCAAATTAACTCGTGCTTTGCCACCTAAGGACCAGGACAATTTGCTGAGGGGGACGTAATAATGAAATCTGTTTTTTACCAGAAGATACTGAAGGAAGACGTCCGGCCATCAGTTTGTCCCCTCAAACTCAACTTAGATCATGCAGCTGGACAACAATTCGAAACACACCAGCAAGTTCGGTTTTTAAATCTTATTAAGATGCCTTAAAAGGACAGTTCTTGCTAGGAAACCCACCAATATGGCAGATTTGAAACAAATTTGCAAAGAAGTGTGGGACAAAATTCCTCTATAGCGTCACATAAGGCCAGATCAGTTTTGATTTTTTTGTGCTTTAATAAATAGAAATAAAATTTCGAAACTGCATTTTGTATTTCCCCCGATTGTACTTCTGAAGTTTTTTATGATTATCTGAAACCTTTGTGGGTGATAAATATGCCAAAAACACATAATTAGGAAAGGGGGCACAGAAGGCGCGGTGGGGAAAAAACATAAAGGCTCTTTGAACTCAGTTGGGAATTGTTAACACATACTTAATAGAGAAAATATTCAACTTTCAACTTTGTAAGGACGACTCACCGCATCTTCAAATTATCAGTCAAAATTCGTTTACTTTTTGTATTTTTTTTTGGTATATTTTATACCTGCTCTACAGTTTGTAGGCAGCTACTGAGCTGCGCCTGCAGATTGAGGACGGAATCCAAAGGGAGTGTGTGGAGCATCTGGAGATGTTGAAGCGACAAGTGGGGGTTGTCTCCGCTCCTCAGGCCCTCTAGCGCCTCCTCCAGGAGAGAAGATTGTCTTTGCGCCTCTTCTTCAGACTGCCGGGCTCTTTCCACCTCCAGGGCTAAGCGCCCGGCCTGGGCTCTCGATTCCTCGGCGTCAGCTTTTAGTGAGGCCCAAGACTGTGGATGGTAGTTTCTTTTTAATTCAGGGAATTTTAATTGAAATGAAAATGTAACAGGATACTTTGGATTATTGCAAAAATGGATAGTATAAATGAGAGCCAACAAGTTAAGGCAGTTTTAGATTCAGAAACTAGAAAACCAAACATTATGAATTGTCGGTATTAAAAATGTCCACTCAATACCGCTCCTGGAATGATAGTACAGAAAAATGTGAAATTACTCTTAGGGTTCGTATGCCTTTTTCATGATCAAATTGCATTAAAAGTTTGCAGCTAGTTTAAAATGCGGCAGCTAGACTTTTGACTAAGGCCAAAAAGTTTGAGCATATTACTCCTGTATTGGCCAACTTGCACTGGCTCCCAGTCCACTTAAGATGTGACTTTAAGGTTCTCTTATTAACATATAATTTTTTTTGCATGGACTTGCACCCTTTTATCTCTCTGATTTGATTTCCCCCTATGTTCCTGCACGGAGTCTGCGCTCGGAAAATGGCGGTCTACTTGTGACTCCGAGAGCCAAGAAGTCTTTCTGGACTAGTTTACAGGCTGGGGGCGTCGCTGCTGTCATGCACTTTCCGGACAAATTTTCAACATGTTACCTAGTGTTTACTATGCTTGTGTATAGTAATGCTAATTGTGATTCACCCTGGTCATCCAGGAAGGGGGATTATGATTTGTGAGGTCCTTTCTCAAGGTTTCTCTTTTTCCTCACGCTGATGTTTTGAGTTGTTCCTTGCCCGCATGTTGGTTTAAGATCAGGTAATTGTGTCATTGTAATCCTGTGCAGTCCTTTGAGACATTTTTGTGATAATGGGCTATATAAATAAATGTGACTCTAAATTCAAGCATTCTCAAAAACTTATAAGGCCAATTTTCAATTTCTCTAGTAACATTAAAAGAGAAAATCATCTATTATGCAGAACCACACATATATCTTCAACCTACATATGCGATTCTTAATAGTGCATTTATCAACACATAATTTCTAGATGTTGAGTAAAATGTGAATATGTTCGTGGATCTAAACAATACACACATTTTTGTGACATATCTCTCCCAATATAGGTGTTGCTTAAAACGACACTAATATGTAGCTTATATTTTCAGTTACAGTAAGTTCTTCCCATTACAATTTACCACTGGGAAACGCTACCTTCATTTTATTTGCATGGCCCAAAATAAATGTCTATAATTGATGTGTAATCCTTGCACGAATACATATTTAATAGTGCCCTGTTTAGGTGTAGCATGCACCTCTCCTTTTGGGAACGACCCATAGGGGGCAATGATGCTTCATAGTTATGATAAAAAATGTAAAAAAAATACATACACACAAAAGGAAAATAAAAATGATCATGATTATTGTGTTTGTGTGTGTGTATATAGGTAAGTGTAAAGCACATTGGGAGGTTTTCAATGACTTGAAAACGCTACATAAATGCAGTCCATTTACATTCATAAGACAATAATAATAATAATAATAATAATTTCCTTTGTATTGTCATTCTTTGTAACAATGTACACAGAACGAAATGTCGATACACCTGACCCGTTGTAGCGAGTCGATGCAGCCGCAGCCAGAGGGCGCCGCCATTATACCAATTAGGTATGTCTCGGTCGAGGCGCGAACCAGCGACCTCCCAGTCTCAAAGCGGGCACACTACCATCTAGGCTACTGAGCTGGTACAAACTAATACCAGCTGCAGTTAATCACAAGGGAAGAAATGCAACGGCATTGCAAAGCGACAAGGGAGCAGTGACAGTGTCGTTTTTAAGCAGAATTGTTGTAAAAAATGGCAACAATCTCAAGTATTTACAAGTGCATCGTTTTGAAAACCATAAACAATGTTCTACTAAACTACGCTTTTCATCCCAAATGATTGGAAATGATCGGTTAGCGCCTGAATTAAAAAATACAAAGCAGCTTTAGCTCCTGAAATCTAACAGTGAATTTACCAAATGCAGGTAAACATTTTCAATAAACATTTTAAGAGCAGAAAAAAATTTAAGTTGGCACTTTAATTTGTGTGCTAATTTGAATTGAATTGTCCACCAATGTGATCACTTTAAAAAAATAATTGATCAATAAAGGCAGAGCAAAAGGGTTATAAAACGATTTCTCAAGAGCTGACGCATAAGTCAAATGTAACGATGGTGCCTTTTTTGTGATTTGTTCCTTACCAATGCCAAACCTGTGACTTATACATGATTTTCCTTTATTAATTATGCATTTTTTTAGCTGTGGCGACTTATACTCCGGAGAACCTTATAGCCCGGAAAAAACTATTTTATTTTGTGCATCTTCATGGAATCAAACGATATAGGAGCTCGGGCCTCCTGGTGGTGGTTGACTGTAATTACAAAAATGTTGAAAAGTCCTGTAAAAAAGTAAATTAAATTATTTTAAAATGTATGTATGAAGTATTTAAACATAACAAATATATATTTGTATTGTTAAATGTATGGATTATTTATTTAGAAATATATTCATTTGGGGCAGCACGGCGGCGCAGTGGTTAGCGCATGTGCGGCACAGTTCTGAGGTCGTGAGATCAAACCTCCTGAGTGGAGTTTGCATGTTCTCCCCGTGCTTGCGCGGGTTTCCTCCAGTCACTTTGGTTTCCTCCCATATTCCAAAAACATGCATGTCAGGTGAATTGGCCGGTCCAAATTGTCCCTAGGTGTGAATGAGCGAGTGAAGTGTCTGTCTCTGTGCCCTGCGATTGGCTTGCAACCAGTTCAGGGTGTCCCCTGCCCACTGCCCAAAGATAGCTGGGATGGGCTCCAGTACCCCCGCGACCCTACTGAGGATAAGCGGTGCAGACAATAATATTTATTAAGTAAATTTCTGGTCTGTAAATTGACTCGAAATACTCCTAGTGGTGGCAGACTGGAATTACAAAATTTTCAATAGTCCTTGAAAACACATGTATAATTATTGGTTGGTTGGTGGGTTGGATCCTTTTACCAATAGGGAAGTAGGGGCACCATTTCCTGTGGTGTGTCTTGGACAAGTACAGCCTGGTATCACGCATCCCTCTCAAGGCCAACATGTTTCAATCTGGTCTCGAACTGGGAACCCTTCGCATGTATAGTTATTACCATTTTATTATTTATATAAATGAATATGTTATATATTGATTTAGTAATTTCAGGGACAGAAAAGTTAAATCGTAATACCTCTAGTGGCAGTTATTTGTAAATATACTTGAAAAAAAATATTTCTTTATATTTTTTATTTTCATAAATGTTTGAATTATTTATTTTGAATTGTATTATTTTTCAAATTTTTGAATAAGTAAATTCTGGTGCTGAAAAGTTGGCCCATTGTACCCCTGGTGGTAGTCAACTGTAATTACAGCATTTTGAAAAGTCCTTGAAAAAATATAATTGTTCCTTATTTGATTATTATAAATGGATATATGATGTACTTAGAAGTCCTTTTATTTTCCAATTTATAGTTCAGTAAATTTGGTGAGTTTTCTTAGAATGTAGAAGAATATATACAACTATGGATCCAACCTGAGCCGTGTGCCTCCAGTTGTGCCCCCAGTGCTTGAGCGCTCGGTGAGCCTCTTCCAGCTCCTGCTTGAGCCTGGACGTCTCCGTGCACGAGCCGGAAGAAGCCGATGCCGGAGGCGTACCGGGCGAGCCTTGGCCTGGTGAGAAGTGCTCCCAGATGTTACCGCTCATTCCGTTCAGACCTAAGGAGTAGACGTGAGAGCCTTCCCGTGACGCTTTTTCTCATTTCTGTGAAATTCCACTGACCTAAGGAGCCATGGGAGGGCCCCAGGAAAGGGGAGGCGCCAGGCCTGATGGGAGGGGATGGCGATGGGGAACTGAAAGGGGCTCGTGCGCTGAAGGACCCTGGGATGTTGACTGGGGCCGAGCTCTGGAGACGATGGCCCCCTGAAAAACCAGGAAGACCGACAGAGAGACAGAGAGCGTTTTTTACCTCCAACTTCTTATAAAGAACAATTTAGTTGTAGAGATCACACAATTACCGAGGCGAACTCGATTGGTTTCCAATGGCGGTGCGGCAAAATCGTTCAGGTCCAGATCGTCTAGCGCAGATTCTGCAAAAAAAAAACTTTGTTTGTGCCCATTTGGATGCGAAAAACTAAAAAAAGACTGATAAATGGGCCAATTATAGTAAATTCTGGACTACAAGCTGCTACTTTTTTGCTAAATTGAAAACTAAAAAAATACAGCTCTACATACATAACACTGTAACGACGTCTGAAAAATTTATGAAGCCCACCAAGAGAAATAAGTCTACTATTTTGCCAACATTATTCATATAATACATAACAGGAGCAGAATGGTAATTCATTCAATAATTACAATCTGCTATTTCAACTTTTTCACCCACAAATCAAGTTTTAAATGTATCCATGCAGAATGAAAACCAGTGGAAGTTATCCAAAAAATGCTACACTTCTTTTTCCATATCTTCAGTGTCAATGTCAGGTCGCTGAAGGTTCCTTTAATCCTCAAGGAACGATAACAAGCAAATGCAATTTGGTCCATTATCAAGTCAAGTCAAGTCACATTTATTTATATAGCCCTTAATCACAAAAATGTCTCTAAAGACTGCACAGGCTTACAATTACAAAATTGCACAATTACCTGATCCCAAACCCGCATGCGGGCAAGAATCAACTCAAAAACCTCAGTGGGAGGAAAAAAGAGAAACCTTGAGAAAGGACCTCACACGAGGCAATCCCCCTTCCAGGATTGACCAGGGTGAATTACCATTAGCATTACTATACACAGAATAGTAAACATTAGGTAAGATGTTGAAGATGTCCGGAACTTATCACAGCAACTACCAATGAAAACCACATAAAGACTTGTCTGTGTTGCAATTTGGCAATATTCTCTAAAGTATGGTTACACTAGAGCTGCCTAAATCAACCACACTTGTATTATGCGAAAAATAATCGACAAATTACGGAGGAAAATTAATTTCACCTCAGAAAATAAAATTTTTGAGCCTAATTAGAATTGATAGATTAATCATTTAATAGAAAAATGGTCTGTATGACAAAATTCCAAATGGATGTGTTGAATTTTTAAAATATGTTAGTAGTTGAAAATGCTGTGTAGATGTCAGCAACTTTGTTTTTCTTCAGTTAATGATGCATGACAGGAACCATAATCGGTCCTTAACATAAATGGACCTACCAACAACAGATTCCACGGTTTCACTGGTGGGATAGAATGGCAAAGCGTTGGCGTTCATGCCGGAGGTGGAGTGCCCGAGGGGGGCTGGGCTGGGAGGGGTGGCAGCCAGACTGGAGGGAACGCTGGATGATAAACTGAGAGGGCTGCCTACTGGTAGAAACACTAGCAGATCCTAAGGGAGATCAAATGGAAAAAACTCAGACTGGGAATTGAAATTTCTTTGCATGGGCAGACTTGCCTACTCACACGGTCCTCCCTTTTCTTACAATACTGGGTTTTCATTGTTTGTATTCATTGTTTGTTTTTATTGGTATAACTGTTTTTATTCTTTATACAGCAACCTTGGGTGTCCACAAATCACTTTAAAACGAATATATTTTTATTCTTATAAGACAAAATGGAGGTTTTTAAATGGTTTAAACAAGTAAAAGAAACAGGAAATCATGGAGGGGAAATAAACCTTTTTTTTGTTTTAAATATTCAAATATATTAATATAATTTATTTGTTTTTGCTAAATGGATAGATAGGATAGTTTTTATTTTGCTAAATAGCTAGAAGTTGGATTTATTCATTGAAAATTATGGATGGATGGAATAATACATAGCTCAATAAACAGCTAGATGGACAGATGATACAGAGATAGCTAACTACCTAAATATATAGCTGGATGGATGGATAAATTCATAGCTAGCAAACTAGCTGAAGAAATAGATAGTCCAGTGGTTAAATACACAGCTCGCTTACTAGCTCGATATATAGATAGCTGAATAAATATATAGCTAGTTAACTAGGTAGCAAACTGGGTGAATAGATGGATAGATACATAGCTAGCTAACAAGCTAGAGATGTAGCTGGATGAATGTATATATCGATCCATCCATCCATTATTTGCACCGCTTATCCTCAGTAGGGTCACGGGGGTGCTGGAGCCCATGCCATCTATCTCCGGGCAGTGGTCAGGGGACACCCTGAACTCTTTGCCATATACATGGCGAGCTAAATAGCTCAGTATTTAGCTAGCTGAATGGATAAATACCTAGATTACTAGCTTGATATTTGGGTAGTTGGATAAAAACACAGATAGCTAACTAGACAGATATATGGCTCAATGTGTGGATATATAAATAAAGAGCTAGTTAACTGGCTAGATATGTAACTAGCTCACTAACTAGCTGGATAGATGAATACATAGCTCGCTAACTAGCTCGCTGACTAGCTTGCTAACTGGCTCGCTAACTGGCTGGATAGATGAATACATAGCTCGCTAACTAGCTAGATAAATGGCTGGATGGATGCATCCATAACTAGTTAAGTATCTAGATATGTAGTAAGTTGGGTGAATGGTTGGATGGATGGACGATAGCCCTCTTAGAGTAACAATTCCAACCTGTTTACTGCTCTGCGCTGATGCCACATCTTTGTTCCGCTGCTCTAAGAAAAAACTCCTTTGCTTAGCCTGCGAAAACAAAAAACAACAATAACGCAACCATCCACCTCACCCACTTTTCTCACATTGATCTCACCTGATCCTCCCTCTCATATCCGGGCGCCCTGCCGTACCCGCCCTCTCCAGCCCAAGGGGACAAAGGCTCCGTCGCACCCCTCGTATCCTCGCACAGACTCACTACATTACCCAGCAGGCCTTGCTCGCCCACGCGTGACCCGACGGGCGACGAGAAGGCCTCCGAGGCTTGACCCGGATGCCTATTGCGTCCTCTCGGATCCACTGCATCATCGGCGGACATTAAATCCGGGGGGCGAAGAGGTGGGGGCGATCGGGGAGAGGAGAAGGACTCTTCGAAGACAAATGCTTCTGGATTGTAAAAAGAAATAAACATGGATCTATTCCAATCATTGGGTTAAAGGAGTTTGACAGAATGTGTAACATTTTTACTGGCTGCCACCATCTCTTTGCTTGTTTCATCATTGCGGCCTTAGTCAGCTTGTTCATGATGTGCGTGCAAGTACGTGCATTTATTAGATTTGCTCGAATAAACGCTTCTTTTTGGGGTTTGGTGGCCTTAATACATGCCAACAAACTCAAGAGCACTTGGATCATGCAACTGGACAACGATCGGAAACACACCAGCAAGTCCACCTCTGAATGGCTCAAAAAAAAAAAAAAAAAGAAATGAAGGTTCTGGAGTGGCCAAGTCAAAGTCTGGCGTTAAATCCAACTAAGAGGTTGAGGTGTGACCTCAAACGGGAAATTCTTGCTAGGAAACCCTCCAATACAGCATATTTGAAACAATTTCGCAAAGAAGAGTGGGATAAAATTCCTGAACAGCGTTGTAAAAGACTCATTACTAATTATCGCAAACGTTCGCCTTCTGTTATCCCTGCCAAAACCAACCCAATTTGCTACTAAGTTCAGGGGGGCATAGGGCCTGGTAGGTTTTCGATTTTTTTGTGCCTTAATAATAGGAAACAACATTTGATTCATCCTTAATGTCAACAAGTAAATGGTGTCGTGTGAGACTGACATTTATCATCTATTTTGCAGATGAGGTAAAACAACAACAACAACAACAAAACAAAAATATATAAAACAAATGTGTAACACCAGCTGGAGCTAAACCATCGACCTGGGTCCCGTTACATATTTTGAAAACGGCGTTTTGTCTTTCCTTGGGTTGCCCGTGTGTGATTTTAAAATGGGTTTGATGATATGAAACCTTTGTGAGTGATAAATATGCAAAAAACACAGAAATCAAAAAGGGGGCAAATACTTTTCACGGCACTGTATACGAGGTGAGGCGTGGTGGCTGTCACTTACTTTCCACATGAGCAAAAGCACAAAAGGGTCCTCTGGGACAGCTGCCGCACTGCTGCATATCGTTACACTTGGTGGACTTGTAGATCTGCAGAAGAAAAAAATCAAAAGCCTCGATCAAACTTTCGTTTTTTTTTCCCCTGCTGTGATTAAGTGACGTACCTCGGGATGGAACTGCTGTTCGGTTCTGGTGTGGCAGTACTGACAGCCCTCGGCGCACTCGCATTTGCTGGGGTCGCCCCACTCCTCGCTCATTTTCACTGCCGGGCAAGGCAAAGCTCTGCCAGGAGAGGAGTGAATAGTCATTGACGACAAACAGAAGATAGAAGGATGCAAGATAGTTATCAAACCACCATATTTAGTCACTTGACTACACTATTCGATCAGCCGACACTACATGTTAGAAAGATTCGTAGCACTTATGTTTCTCAATAGAATACAGAAGTAATAACACAACCCAGTGGTGTCTCCTCTCTACTTCTTCATAATATAGAATATACAGTGGAACCTCGGTTCTCGACCATAATTCGTTCCAGAACCCTGTTCGAAAACGGATTTGTTCGATCACGGAAATCATTTTTCTCATTAAAAATAATGTAAATCGTTTTACTCCGTTCCAACACCCTGAATGTTTACCATGAACGTTAAACGTAAACATAAAGCTAACCCAGGCTAATCGCACGTTCGTGTTATCGTAATCTTCCATACGAAAAATTACGCTAACATGAACGTGTAAAAATTAAAAAATCAGGTTGTTTACAAGTCATTTAGCACCCGGGTCTCCACAACAAGTGGTGAGCGGTTCATTGGCAAGGGGGTTCAGTTCCAACACCCTGACAGTTGGGCTCCGTTCCAACACCCACATAAAGCTAACCCAGGCTAATCCTACGTTCGCGTTATCGTAATCTTATGAATAGGATTTCTTACCTTTGTGGTGGTCAGCAGAAGCCGCTCGCACACCTCCTTCATATTTGGCAATTATTTATTTCTTAAATGCAATAGTTGTACGCACTACTTTTCTTTTTTCACCTGTAGCAACTTTGCTGTTTGCACTGACTTTCTTCGGAGGCATAATTAGGGGCTAAAACACCCGTACGCCGCCCAGCATCGCACCCTAGCGTACGCACTCACGCATTACCGGCGTTCGAACTCTGATTTTTTGACCGAACAGCGAAGCAAGAATTTCTCAAAACTTTTGCTCGGACACCGATTTGTTCGAACTGAGAGGCGTTTGAAAACCGAAGCGACACTGTATTTTGATTGCTTATTGAAGTAGTAGCAAAACCCGGACGAATCTCCTCTCTACCTCTTCATCATGTAGAATACATTTTGATTGTTGTCCTGGAGAGGGATGGGTGCCACCAGGCTGTACTTGCCTAAGACACACCAAGTGGTGCCTCTACAACCCTAGTATTTAAGGGATACAACCACTCATCCAGGATACACCCACACACTGGTAGCACAGCTTTGTTGTGTCTCCTCCCTACCTCTTCACTCTCTTATCTTATTTGTCTCTCTAAAATTGCATCGCATGTTGTGGGGTTACATTTCACCACATTTCCATCAACGACAATCAAGACAATTCAATAATCTAGAATATAGTTGCAATAGATATAGAATTAGTAGCAAAACTTGGTCATGTCCAATGTTCCCTGTAATTTTCCACGGGTCTGAGCGTTCACACAAAGTCGGTGAGCAACGCTTGAAACAACAGTGAGCAACAGCAATCCCAAGTGTGGCAACTAAGTCATTATCAAACATGTGCAAAACTTGACATCACGTTACATTTTGAGTTTCCAGCAATGCAAAAACATTTTTCACTTTTGAATGAATTGACTCATGTATTATTGCAAAGGTTGTACGGCCTACAAATGTCATTTGTTTTTACAACAATTCTTTCGCAAGATTTCCATTTCTTTTTTTTCCTGGTATCTTTTGTCGCATAATACTAACATTTTTGGGGGCTTATTTAGTCGGTTGCACGATACACAACTGTATTTAATCACAATTTTTAGTGGAAGTACAATGTTGGCAACAAGATTGACTTGGTATAATTGGAAATTATTTGAATGCAACACAAACTTTCTTTTCTTTTTTTCTGGCTTTTTTCTGAAATTTTTACTCTTCCTGTTGTTTCTTTTTTTCTCAGCTTTTCACTACTTTTTCATTTTGGTATTTTTTTCTTTTTTGTTCTATTCCCCCTTCCTTTAGGTAATTTTGTGCATAATTTTACATAATATTTGGTCATATAGGGATAAAAGAAGCAAAAACAACCTGAAGAGCCGTTTAGGACCCGAAAGAGCCGGTTCCTTTTAGTGAACCGAGCCGAAGAAGCCGGTTCTCGAAAAACTAAAAACTCACACACACGCAGTTTAGAGGGAACATTACGCTGGATAGATTTTCTTGTGCGCTGAGAATGTACTGGCAGTGCGCGATTGCGCACGCGCGCAGCTTAGAGGGAACACTGGTCATGTCTCCTCTCTACCTCTTCATAATGTTTACGAGGCACAGAAGAGCTTAGGGTATGTACCTGCTGTGGTGATTCTACAGGATTTCCTTGCTTTTTTTCCATTTTCTTTTAATCACACTCAAGCGGGTTTTTGCGCAGAATAAATTAAAATTGACCACACGTTGATTAGGATGTACAGCTGCCCAACCAAGTTCATCTTAACCGCAATCCGGTGAGTAACTTTTCTATACTAGACTTGATAAGAATGATTTTTGTACAAGGCAAATGTGGCCTCAAATATTGAAAAAGTTGTATACGTTTTAGAAGTAGTTTCACGTAATGAACACCCATAATCATACGCACTTTCTGCAATATCTCAGTCGGTGTTATATCTTGTAACTGTAGTAATTACTGACAAAGTAAGCATTGATTGATTAATTGATAAAGTCAAGCTTTAGTCTCTTGAAAACTTATTTCCGGAGTCATTTTTACCCGAAAAATAGTATTTTCTGTGTGTTCTTTTTCTACATATAGCATGAAGTTAAAAAATAAGTCAGGGGTATTTTTCAGTAGGAAAAAAGTTATCATGGATCCCGAATAGAAGTCATTGATGTTGAATTTTCCCACACCACTTGCTGTCTAAGAAGAGTCCACAACATCCTGCGGGACCAGCACCATCTGCTCACCACATTTTCTACCTGCTGCCCCCAGAGAGGAGATACCAGGCAATACAGGCCAGAACATCTATACTGGCCCACAGTCTATAACCACAGGGTGCAAGACTATTGAACTCTGCCCTTGACCCTCTTTGCTCCCCACTCACACACACACTTAGGACATCAATCACACCCACCAACTGAGAAAAGCTGAACTACTTAAAGTACTGCAGAACTCAATCATTACTCACCACTTCTTTCCATCATAATTCCAGAGTGAACGATCATGACTGTCATACACAATTTCACTTGGACATTGACTGATTTCATTATGCTGGTATTGAGTTTTTAATGGTACATTGTCTGCACTCTTACTTTTAATGTGCATATTGGGTTATCTAAGGGTATTGGATTTCTATATTTATTCTGAATATTTATGGATCTTTGTATTTTCTTTTAACTGTGAATGGATGACTGGATGCTCTAAACCACGTTTCGTTGTTGTTTGACAATGACAATACATTTTCTGAACTCTGAACTCACCTGTATTTGTGTTTATGCGGGCTGCGCCGCCGGTCCTTGCTGTTGTGATAATAGGGACAGGCGTAACCTTGACGACACAAGCGGGGCGGTTTCTTGCACAGCTCAGTCTTGTAGTGCACCAACACGTAATTGTTGTCTGAGGAGAAACGGAATTGGTAAAATCATTTATTTTACTAAATTCGGTACCAAAAAAATGTCATTCACAATCTTACCTTGCCAGCGAGGTTCTTCACTCAAAATCTTCTCAATAAGGGCAGTACTTGCTGCTTGACCAGACCCTCCATCACCTGGTCCTTCTGTGGGTCCAGCACCACCTTGACACTCAATAACCTGCGCCTCTCTGTCAATAAATGAAAGGGTCACAGCGTTTCCCATAGAACTTGGTGAAACCCAGGTGGGTGGACAGGCTAGGGCAGCAGTCGGCAACCTGCGGCTCCGGAGCCTCATGCGGCTCTTTCATCCTTATAATGCGGCTCTGATTGGCTTGGGAAAATAAATTACAAAAATTTTTTGGGGGGTATTTAATTGAAGTGTGTTTTATTTGTGTTAGTTTTTATATTATTTTAGTTCTAAATTTGAAGATTATTGTGATCTTGAAATATTAAAATATTAATGAAATTATTTGATATTATTTTTTCGTCGCTCAAAATAGACATCACACTGCGGAAGCTGGTATACCCGCTGAAACGCAGTCTATTTTGAGCGAATTTCAACCCCGGCAAAGCCAATGGAGAAATGTAAGAAAAGAAAAATACCTCAAGAAAATAGAACATTCAATGATGCCTGGGCAGATTCATTTGCATTTACCTCGGGTGAGAGTGGCCTACCAGTATGCCTAATTTGTGGAGAAAAACTGGCTAACAATAAACGGTCAAATGTCGCAAGACATTTTAACAATACACACAGAGCCTTTGCTGAAAAATATCCAGAGGGAGAAGAGAGGAAAAAAGCTGTTTCGAACTGATGCAGAAGGCTGACCTGACGAAAAATCAATTCAAGAAGTGGGTGAAGTCTGCAAATTCAACTACATATGCAAGCTTTGTGGCCGCTCAGGAAATAGGCAGGCATGGGAAACCGTTCACAGATGGAGAATATATGAAAGAATCATTCCTTAAGATTTCAGAACACTTATTTGCGGACTTTAAAAACAAAGACGAAATTGTGCAGAAAATCAGAGAGATGCCTCTCTCTGCGAAGACTGTCAAAGTGTAAAGGTAAGAAAAAGCAATATATACAGTGTTATCTTCATTTTAGATAAGATAAATGGATATAAGGATGACGCCTCATGGCATTTTTCTGCTTTCGTTTGCTACATGGACAATTTAAATTCAGCTTTTTAATTTATTTGAAAGAGACAATCATTGTTATTATTTTTCAAGAATTCAAAATGTGTTCATTAAATGAATAAAATGTAATTTTCTCTGTAGCACGTGGATTTCATAAGAAACATGCTGCGGTAAAGTAGTAGAAGTTTTTTTTTTTATTTTAGATGTGCGGCTCCCAGTGTTTTCTTTTCCGTGGAAACCGGGTTCAAATGGCTCTTTCGGTGTCAAAGGTTGCCGACCGCTGGGCTAGGGGGACCACTGGAAGAAAATGTACATTTAAATTCAAACCAACGATCTGGTGCATTTTTAGAGCAAAACAAAGAAACAAAGATCGATGATGAATGTGTACCCTTGTAAACTATCCATCCATTATCTACACCGCTTGTCCTCAGTAGGGTCGCGGGGTGTTGGAGCCCATCCCAGCTATTTTCAGGCAGTAGGCATGGGACACCCCGAACTGGTTGCCAGACAACTCACTCGTTCATTCACACCTACGGACAATTTGAACCGGCCAATTAACCTGACATGCATGTTATAGGAATGTTGGAGGAAATTAGGGTGCCCGAAAGAAACCCATGCAAGCACGGGGAAAACATGCAAACTCCACACAGGAATGTTCGATCTCATGACCTCAGAACTGTGCCGCACACGCGCTAACCGCTGCGCCGCCGTGCCGCCTCCTTGTAAACTATTTAATCATAAATACAAAAGTTGTGAAACACAAACAAGTCACGCCCATAAAGCATGGTAAATGCAATTGGATTAAAAACAACTGGTGTTTTCCACTGCTGTATTATTTTAAAGTATTGTATCAGCGGATAACCAGACCAAATCACTGATATGAGTTTTAAATTTAGTTAATTGTAATATCAGTGATTTGGTAGATTACAGTATTAAATACACACCTGTCACTCTTAGCCAATTACTTCCCTTAATAATGAGCGTAAGTGCCCTTACTAAGCGATAATAAACCTTACAAACACACAGGGGACAAAAGACAGACTATGTAGACTAACACGGCAATATTAGCAATCTACAAGACGTCATATGCTACCAGTGACAGAGACGATCTGGATTAGAGCCCCTATGACGATATGCCGGTTCTTCAATGGTTTACAGGAGGTAACCTATGAGCTACAGTTCGAGCCAATGTCTACATAAAGTTTTTCCGCTTTGAACAAATTGTTCTAATTGCTTGAAATGGCAGCGCCAGGGTTTTCAGCTCTGTTGACCTGGCATTGCAAAGAGCAGGGTTGGGTAGAGTTACTTTCACTGGATTACTTTCAATTACTTTTGGATTACTCCAATACCAAATATGCTAAAAAAAGACAAAAGAAACTAAATATGAATAAAATGATGACTCACAACACGTGGTAAACTTTCTCTCCTGGCTTTGATCTCTTTGATCTCCGGCAAAACGAACATAAAATGCGACAGAAACAAAATGAAAATAAATCCAAACAGCTTGCCAACATCATTTTTGCCGTTCCATGTGTTCCGTTACTCCCCAAGCCTGCATAAAATTTAGTCATTTTATTCATATTTAGTTTCTTTTGTCTTTTATTAGCATATTTGGTATTGGAGTAATCCAAAAGTAATTGAAAGTAATCCTACCCAACCCTGGCAACGAGGCGCTCGTTAGGTTTTCTGCTCGAAATGCTTTTTTTTTTAAATGATACGAAATTTCAAGACTCTGGTGGAACCAATTAAACTCTGGCGGCCCGCCAGAATCTTCCTGTGTACGGGAAACACTGTGTGACCCTCATTACCTCAACGATTTAAAGTCAGAGCTCGTTTTCCTCACCTCACATCGTACACGGGGGTGCGCAGGTCGTGTGAGCCGTGCGCGAATGCACAATGGCAGCCGTTTTTGCTGCAGTGGCCTTTCGTATCCGTTTCGTGAATGCACGACCCCGTCTTGTAGTAACGGAGGTGATACCTTCGTTCCGTATCCCCAGCTGTCCGGTGTAGAAATGAACACCTGTAGAGAAAAGAAGAAGAAGCTTTTATTAAAGTGAATACGGTGATGGATGAGCAAATTGTGTGTTTTTTTTTTTTCTTCAATCGTACTCATCTCCATCAGGACAAGTTCCAGTCCCCTCGTCATACTTGGTACAGTAAACATCTGGACTGTAGTTAAATGTTCCATCCCGTTTGCGCATGGGCCTTCGGCGCCGCTGGTTTAAGAAGTGCCAGTGGAAACAGGAAAAAGGCCGATGTTGTGTACATTTATGCTGGACAAACAAGGGACACTGCTCTGTTCTGAACTCCTTGAGATAGCTGCAAAAGAAGAGTGGAGGTAGAAATTAATGATCGGGAAGCTTGGATTCATGAACACATGTTTTTTTCTTCATTTCCTAAATGTGCCTGATTTTTTTGTCTAGAAAATCATGGCACTGTGCCCTATCTGGAGGTCATTGCCATCTCTTACTACCGCAGCAGAGCTAAAAACATTATTTAGAACTTTTCTCGCCGCGCCACAATTTCTGCGACACCCTGCTATTAAATCAACACCTAACAGGCTCAGAACGTTTCTTCCCCAGAGCCCTTCAACCCCTTAAACAAGCACACAAATCTGTGACAAGGACATCTTGCCTGTGTAGTGTGTATATCAAAAAATATTCACATCTTGTTTTTCTTTGAGAAATTCTGCTGATCATTGTCCTAATTTCGCTGCATTATTTTACAATGCACTTACTACTTAAACCAGACTACAAGTACTACCATGTAATATTTGCCTATGATCCAGAGCAGCTTAACACTGAATATCATATTTCAGAATGCACAGAGAATGTTTAGATTTGCAAAAAATAATCCAAATAGTATTTAAGAGCGGCAGCATGGTGGCGCAGTGGTTAGCGCATATGCGGCACAGTTCTGAGGTCATGAGATCGAACCTCCAGTGAGGAGTTTACATGTTCTCCCCGTGCTTGCGTGGGCTTCCTCCAGGCACTCCGGTTTTCTCCCACAAGCCAAAAACATGCATGTCAGGTTAATTGGCCGGTCCAAATTGTCCCTGGGAGTGAATGAGCGAATGATTTGTCTGTCTCTGTGTGCCCTGAGACTGGCTGGCAACCAGTTCAGGGTGTCCCCTGCCTACTGCTCAAAGATGGCTGGGATGGGCTCCAGCACCACTGCGACCCTACTGAGGATAAGCAGAGCAGATAATGGATGGATGAATATTTAAGAGCGCCATTTTTTTAAGTTAAATGTGACTCTTAGACAATGTTATCACACACAAAATAACTACAAACAGCAAAGTAGCGATTATTAGTAACTAACGCATTTGATATGAATCCAAGGGTTAATATTCGGAACAATTAACGTAATTGTAACAATCAACGTTTTCGATACGAAATAAACATCAATTGATTTTTGTAGTTTTCATCGAAAATGTGTATTTTGTAATTTGCTATAAAATGGCGGAGTACACATTCTTAGTATTTTTGATGGACTACTCTTTTTTTGTCTTTTAAGTATTTTACCCAGGAGTGCCACGTCTAATCTCTTTATACACAATGCACACAGCGTTGCTATGAATGACAATAAAACAGTCCTAATTCAAATTATAATATGCCACAACTGATTGTGTAACAGGTAAACAACGATCGCACGTGAGTTTGTGTACATCAAGCTAGCTTAAATGCTACTAAGGCTAAGCTAACATTACGTACGTGTAGTGTTGAGGTTTTTCGGCCTGAACGTTCAAGACGCTCGCGGGAGACGTCGAGTCGCCATCGGACGACGACGAATGACGTCCGGTAGTCGTCTCCGCGGAAAATAGCGGGGGCAGTGAGTTCGTTTTCGACATTTGGAGCCTCCGGGATGTCCTAACAACGAGTTTGTTTTTAGCAAAATGGGCTAGCTGGTTAAGCTAGGCAGGGAAATCCGCATTCTGGGGCGATGTGAGTTTGCGCGAGAAGAGAGGAAGTAGTACTAATGTTGCGTTCAGGATTTGTCGGGAGTTTGAACATCCAACATTTTACACAGAAGATAAATATAATGTTTTTTTTTTTTTTTTTTCTTACCAGATCAAAGAGCTTAAAACTGATTTCAAAGACATCAAAGAACACGGTTACTAGTATTGATTCAAGTTTCTTTTGTCGTTGTTGCTAAGAAACACACCAGTGATTTATAGAATAGAATAGTGGTTAGCGCATGTGCGGCACAGTTCATGTCTTGGGAACCTCCTGCGTGGGTTCAAATCCAGCTCCAGACTTCCTGTGCGGAGTTTGTATGTTCTCCCCGTGCTTGCGTGGGTTTCCTCCGGGCACTCCGGTTTACTCCCCCATTCCAAAAACATGCGTTTCAGGTGAATCGGCCCGTCCAAATTGTCCCTAGGTGTGAATGAGCGAGCGAGTTGTCTGTCCCCGTGTGCCCTGCGATTGGCTGGCAACCAGTTCAGGGTGTCCCCTGCCCACTGCCCGATGATTGCTGGGATGGGCTCCAGCACCCCCGCGACCCTACTGAGGATAAGCGGTGTGGCTAATGAGATGAGGGATGAGATGAGAATAGAATAGAATATACCTTTATTGTCATTGTTACGAAATGGGTTAACATATTGTGACAACGAAATTGGGCATGACACTCCAGTTTCACACATTCACAGTGAGGTAAAAAACCCGAGAAGATAAAGGAACAGAGAAGATAAGGTTATAAAACAAGGAGGATAAGGTTATAGTTATAATTTACACAAAATTTACCCAAGAAATGTCGGCATATAGGATGTTACATACAGTTTGGTATCGTAGGGTTTGTGCAGTATGCATTTGGTGCAAAAATTGTCATCATAGTGCAAAAAAAGATAGTCATTGTATCTACCCACATTCTTTATAATTTCAGAATTTTAAACATATCTGTATTTTTATTTTTCTAAGCAATTTTGGGGGAATTTAAATTGTCTTTATTGTCATTCATTTTAACGTAGCGAACATTGTTTACAAATAGATCAGACATGCCACATGATAAACATGTGATAAATAAAGAATATGGACACATAAATACACACAGGGTTGGGTAGGGTTACTTTAACTTGATTACTTTCAATTACTTTTGGATTACTCCAATACCAAATATGCGAATAAAAGACAAAAGAAACTAAATATGAATAAAATGACTAAATTTTGTGCAGCCTTGGGGCGTAACGGAATACACGGAACGGCAAAAATGATGTTGGCAATCTGTTTGGATTTATTTTCATTTTGTCTCTGTCGCATTTTATGTTCGTTTTGCCGGAGATCAAAGAGATCAAAGCCAGGAGAGAAAGCTTACCACGTTTTGTGAGTCATAATTTTATTCATATTTAGTTTCTTTTGTCTTTTATTGGCATATTTGGTATTGGAGTAATCCAAAAGTAATTGAAAGTAGTCCAGATAAAGTAACCCTACCCAACCCAGAATACACAGCAGTGGTTTACACACTTTGTATCAATGGGCACCATATTACTTACATTTTTTTCAATGTTAGAATTTTAAATACACGTTTTCCTCATTTTATTAGAATTAGAATTCCCTTTTTTACCATTGATAATAACGCAGCAAACATTGTTTACAAAAAATATATCAGGGGATATATACATGCAGTGGTTAGCGCTTGTGCGGCACAGTTCATGTCATGGGAACCTGTCGTGGGTTCAAATCCAGCTCCAGACTTTCTGTGCGGAGTTTGTATGTTCTCCCCGTGCTTGCGTGGGTTTCCTCCGGGCACTCCGGTTTCCTCCCACATTCCAAAGACATGCATTTCAGGTGAATTGGCCGGTCCAAATTGTCCCTAGGTGTGAATGAGCGAATGAGTTGTCTGTCCCTGTGTGCCCTGCGATTGGCTGGCAACCAGTTCAGGGTGTCCCCTGCCCACTGCCCGATGATTGCTGGGATGGGCTCCAGCCCCCCGCGACCCTACTGAGGATAAGCGGTACGGCTAATGAGATGAGATGAGATATATACTGGACTAGTACGGTACTAGGTTTGATGAATGGTAACATTAATACAAGAAAAACCCGAGTCGCTAATTTAATGAACAATAAACAAGGCAATAGACAACGCTTAAAATAAATTATAGTAGAATAAACCCTCTTATTTGGTTTAAGGCTGGGGGGCGGCAGTGGCTCAGGAGGTAGAGCGCACGTCTTGGGATCAAGGGATACCAGTTCGAATCCCGGCTCGTCCGTGTTACATGTCGAAGTGTCCTTGGGTAAGACACTGAACCCTTAATACCCCCAATAAGCAGGTTAGCGTCTTACATGGCTGTAATACAAGGCCGCTACTGGAAAATGTAGAGCACATTGTAAAGCGCTTTGGGAAGTCATTGACTTGAAAAGCGCTATATAAATGTAGATCATTTCATGTCAAACTCAGTTGAGATATGTAGCTGTATCAAGGCTTTCCTGTTCTCAGGTGGGCTGGATAAGTCAAAGAATGTAAACTCGAGATTTTTAGCTTTGTTTTGCTGTATTGTGCTTTTTCACATAGCCTGCATTAGCAACCTACCCTGTATATTGGAATCGCGAATGACAAGGGTCCTTTTGAATGTGTTTATTTTAACAGAGCAGCTTTACACCTGAACCAACTCACCTGGCTGTTCAAACTCAACACTCAGCAGCCGGAGCGAGCATTTGGTTTGCATCAATTTAAAAAAAAATCATAACTTTTGATAAGCATGACCTAGGGACTTCCCTCAACAGGTGAGATCATGCCGGCGGGCCATATCTTTTATATTGCCTGCTTACGGTGTTGAATGAGAAATTCCAAGTTTTGTAACTCTTGGTTTACTAACCCTGTTTAATTTCTATTTCAGTTTCATGACTGGTCATCTACTTTTAATTTTTATTAATAAACTTATTACTAGTGGTCAACATTTATGTGCACGGATAGGATTTCAATATCTGTTTTCGTATCAGAATTTAAAGTTACACGGGAAGCACGGCGGCGCAGTGGTTAGCGCGTGTGCGGCACAGTTCTGAGGTCATGCTCCTGTGTGGAGTTAGCATGTTCTCCCCATGCTTGCGTGGGTTTCCTCCCACATTCCAAAAACATACATGTCAGGTTAATTGGCTGGTCCAAATTGTCCCTAGGTGTGAATGAGCGAGTGAATTGTCTGTCCCTGTGTGCCCTGTGATTGGCTGGCAACCAGTTCAGGGTGTCCCCTGCCCAGTGCCCAAAGACAGCTGTGATTGGCTCCAGCGCCCCCCCGCGACCTTATGGAGGATAAGCTGTACAGATAATGGATGGATGGATTTTAAGTTACACAGTAATAACACACTTCAAATTTCAATAACAATTCAAACAAATGACAAAAGGGTTCATCAAATCATCAAGGAAAACACAATTCCATATCATATATATATGCATATATATATGTAGACAGTATACTTGTATACTGTCTATATATATATAGCATCTGATTGGCTGCATCCTGCGCCCAAGACACAACGAACCAATGAGCGTGAAGTAGTCCACGGCAATGACGTCACGCTGTACTATTAATACTTGGCCTCAAGCTCCCAAGCTGCATTGATCATTTTTCCGCGGTGACGCACCGACGACATAGTTTTCTCTGGCCTCACATCAACAGCGACGTCATAAAGGTACATCGTGTTATTTTAGGTCATAAATCCTTACAAAACCGATTCGATTTCATTCGTCAAGACAAAACGAGCGCTTGTGTCACGGTTCCGTCGAAGTGACGTTTCTTTTGCCGGCCCTTGCAAGGACAATGGGCTACTCTAATTACTTTCCATAGAAAATATTGTTCTCGAAAATTAACCCTTTGTTAGTTAATGGTAAGTATACATGGAGGAATATTTCGAAAATGGTCTCGTTTGTGTGGCGGTTATAGCAGCTTAACTCGTCGGAAGATGCTTGCAATGTCGAGTGAAACGAGAAGAAAAATGGCGAAGACGACAAAATGTAATGGCGGCCCGCTTTGCGTCGAACTACACGCTGATAATCCACTTCCTTCGACAGAGACTGTTACTTTTTATTAGATATTTATTATTGCGATGGAATTGTTAATTTCTGGTACGACTATGATGTTTTATAGTCTTATTTTGGTCATGGGGGTGAAGGAGAATCCTCGTTGTTAGGCGGGAGGGGGGATGGGCGCCATGTTATGTGCTAGGCTAACAGCTTTGGGGAGAGGCGCCTTGCTGTTCGCTAAGCTTCATGTAGTTTCTCTAATAGGCTTTGATAGTTGTGTTGTTTACTTATAGGTAGTACAAAATGGCTCGTACCAAGCAAACAGCCCGTAAATCCACCGGAGGAAAGGCGCCAAGGAAGCAGCTGGCCACCAAGGCAGCCAGGAAGAGTGCGCCCTCTACCGGAGGAGTTAAGAAGCCTCATCGTTACAGGTGTGTGACGTTGGCGTGATGACGTCATCTACCGAGATATAAACACTCATTGGTTTTTTTTATATATTTTGTGTCTTTTTCAGGCCTGGCACAGTCGCTTTGAGGGAGATCCGCCGTTATCAAAAGTCCACCGAGTTGCTCATCCGCAAGCTGCCATTCCAGCGCCTGGTGAGGGAGATCGCCCAGGATTTCAAGACCGATCTCCGCTTCCAGAGTGCTGCCATTGGCGCTCTTCAGGTAAATTTTTGACTTGGATTATTTGCACTTTTAATGATGTAATTAGAACCTGCAGACGGTGATGGGCAAAGTGAACCCTCATGAGACATTGTCCCAAAGGTTCACACCAGTTTTTATTCACATTTGCTCTCTACTGACTCCTGCTGCAGTAGTGTAATATTGCAGCTCTGTTTCATATAGAATGACGCAATCAAGGCCTAAATTTTCAATATAAATTGCTAATAACTTTGGCTGCAACATCTATTTCATTTTGGCTTTTATTTTCGATTTTTTTGTTTTCAAAAAAGGCAATATTTAATTTCCTCCTATTCAAATATTAAACTTATGGACTGTTATATAGTGCACACAACAGAATATTCAATGATATAAAAATAAACAAAAGGGTTTGTCAAATTGCATAGTAAGTGTAAGGTACTTTCTTTTTTCTATATGCCCACAATTTCTTGTATAGATATTTTGTGTTCATATATATCCAAATTCTTTTTTTCTTTTTTTTATCTTTATTGTTAAATGTGTCCAATTTCGTTGTCACAATATAATTTTCGTAACGATAATAAACGTATATTCTATTCTATAAGAGACTGAGAGTACTCGGTCCGTACGAAAGGACTATGTGCATTTCTAACACCTTTATCCTTTTTCGCGTTAACCTTATGAGTTTGTTACTTGAACTGAAAAAACACTCAAATTTTGTTATACTTGTGTAATGACAATAAAGGCCATTTGTTCGTGTATCAAAGTACGGTCTTGAGGCGCCCTCTGCTGGATTCAAAGATACTACAAGCTTCTCCTCGCTATGAAATGTTGGTTTTGCGTTTTCCCCTCCCCTCCGTGTAATCGTGGCCTGTACGGTCCCTTGAGACTTTTTGTGATTCATGAGATAAATGTGACTTGACCCGAAATGTGATGCATTGAATTAATGTGCTGAGTTATCATTTGAAAAGGAGTAATGAAATTTGTTGCGATCGCTTTTAACTTTCGCTTTATTGCATGCATACAATTTCACAAACCAGTTTTACTTTAAGAAAATGATAGTCTCCAATGCAATGTGGCTTAATTTGCTTTCTAACTTTAAATGAATTGACTTCATGCTCCACTGTCCAACTGACTCAAATACAAGGAACACCTCTCACAATTTTTCTGAAGAATTTAGTCTACAGGTTTAGTCCAGTTCCTTAGATTTACCTGCTGACACTACCAACATTGAAGCAAAGCTTTCTCGTCCACTTATCCGACTAAAGTGTTCAAAGTTGTTGTTATATTTACCTTTCAGTACCTACAGATCTTGATGAAATGAGAATTTTGTGAACGTCGTCAATATCCGTGATGCATTCTCAGTTTTATTGCAAAATCTCAAAATATTGAAACACAACTTCTATCAGTAGGTTTCAAGTCCTACTATACTGATATGTTCATGAAACCAAAATGCATGACTTTTTTGCAGTATAGAAACCATTCTTGCGACATTCTAATTTTCCAAGTCAGTAGTGTAAGCCAATCTTGAGGATATTGCCTACCCAAGGCACACCTATTTCATGACAATTCTAATTGTTGGTTTTGCTTTTTAACAGGAGGCCAGCGAGGCTTACCTGGTGGGCTTGTTTGAGGACACCAACCTGTGCGCCATCCACGCCAAACGTGTCACCATCATGCCCAAAGACATCCAGCTGGCCCGCAGGATAAGGGGGGAGAGGGCCTAAGGCTTCTCTTCACAGCAACACCAATAATCCTATTTATCATTCAATTTTTTGTGGATTTTTTTTATTATTATTTCTGGGGTATTGAGTTTGTCGTATTAGTCATACAACCATTCCACAAGCTAATGGGTAGTTGTGTAGGAATGTTTGCCTGTTCTGTGGATTGTGATTACATGTAAGACATCACTGATTCCCCCCGCCCCTTTTCCAGTTTCTGTGGATCCATCCATGTTGGTGTCACCATCGAACATCACTGGCAAAAAATGCAGCTTGCCCAATTTTCTCTCTCACTACTGTTACACAGTTCTCGGTGCAAGGGGCAGACCTCGTTTTTTCAGGACTGCTTTTTTTTCTTCATTTTTTTTCCAACATTGAACAAAAAAACCCTGGCAGCTACATTTTAATAATTGAGAAATGTCACGTCTTTCTATTAAAGTTCTTTATGAGTAGACATGGTTTTTATGGTCATTATAATACACGAGGTTTTATTTTCGTTTGCACATCATACAAACCATTCAGTATGCTTGAAACCGGTTGCTGAAAGAAAATATAATTTAGCTCTTTCATAAAATAACGAACCAACACTTGATATCTTACCTATTCGGCAAACGATATCCCCGCACTCTTCACTGCTGGCAGTTTTCAGCACCACACAACTGAAGCTTGTTTGAGAGTTGCTTGATGGGTCAAGGACCCTATTCCTAAAGAAACAAGACATTAGTTATATTAAAAAAGTGATTCTGGACAATGAGGTTTAAGAAAAAAAATCCAGCCATTTATTTACTATGACACAAATTTCGCATGCTTAAAAACCTAAAATTCCAAATCTGAAGTTTATGGAAAGGCTCGCTGTGTAATATTTACAGGGATCAGAATTTTCCGCGGATTTCCGCTGTTTTTGAACCCCAAGGGCATTCCGACTTTTTCACTTTTTCTCTTGCGTAGCAAACAAATTCAAAATCCGACTGTCTCACTCTTTCCTTTATTGCTCTGGCGCACCCTGGCGGCCGTTAGAAAAATTGGCCGCATTGTTGCTCAAGCTGCAGGGTCTGAACTGCATTTGAACTTATCTTGCAGTATTTACAAAAAAATTAGTTATGTGGGCAAATTATTTTAATCTTCTAAAAATGTTACTTAAATGATAAATATAAGCATGGTTTTGGACAAGTAAATTGCTAATTACTCTAGGCTTCTTATCCACCGTTATAAGGCTATTTCAATTTGGGATCCTTACCTCAGAGCTGATTAAAGAGACCGTGTGCAATATTTGCCCATCTGTATTGTGAAGTGCTCTATAGCGCAAGAAAGATAAAGTATGGAGACTCAGTGACCAAACCACATTTCATTTTTTTGCCTGGCCTGTGAAGACATAAAAGAAAAAAGGGGATAATGGAAAAAAACAGACTTGAAAGGAAAAAGGTGAAAAATAAAAATGAGAGAAAAAAATATGGAAAAAGCAAAAAACATTAAAAAAAAAAAAGATTTTTAGAGAGACCTATAGCAGCAAGATGTCAGACAATTATGTCAGCTCCCTCTTGGTGAGCCTAATTTTATGTAGAATACCAATTTCTTAATATTAAAAATCTTTATATGGTTCGTGTGTATTTTCTTATCATTCAAATAGATATATTTTGGAAATAAAGTTTTTTTCACCACTAGGATGGGCTAAAAAATACAGAATGTCCCTATAACTTCGTATACTGTATGTGTATCTTATTTGGCCACTAGGGGGCAAACGTCATACTCACACGACACAAAATCCCAATATTGTGTAATCGGGTTGAGCGAACCTCCCCACACACGAGATTTCTGGGTAGTGATGTTCACACAGCGTCTATGAAAAAATCCACATTTTCAAATTCGGGACTCTCGATTCTCAACGGATGTGTTGGTTCCCACCTGTTTACTACTGCTCTCCGTGCACGTCAGGTGCGTTTCCTTTAAATCTAAATCGACTTCCTGCGGAACAAAAACATATTTAAGAGCGAGTTTGTGGCCCCGAGCGAAGGAGTGGGGGCCCTCACCTTGCTGGGCAGGTTTTGCTGCAACACGTGAGAAATGGCAAACTGCAACACTTCTTTGGTTCCAAACTAAAATTAGGAACAAAACCATTCATGAGCCGGACACACCCCGTTTCGTGTTACTTTTTAAAGGGAGAGCGAGTAAAAAGGAAACAAAAACAAACACACCCTTTTTAATGTTACTTTTTAAAGTGACAGTGAGTAAAAGGAAATAAATTATAACAAATCAGACAAACCCCTTTAAAGTTTCTCTTTAAAGTGACAGTGTGTAAAATTAACAATAATAAACCAGACACATCCCTTTTTGTGTAACTTTTTAAAGGGACAGTGTGTAAAAATAACAACAAACCAGACACACCCCTTTAAAGTTACTCTTTAAAGTGACAGTGTGTAAAAAGGAAACAAATAAACCAAACGCACCCTTTTTAATGTTACTTTTAAAAGGGACAGTGCTTAAAAAGAATAACAACAACAAACCAGACACACCCCTTTTCGTGTTACTTTTTAAAGGGACAGTGTGTAAAAAGGAAACAAATAAACCTAACACACCCCTTTTAATGTTACTTTTTAAAGGGACAGTGCGTAAAAAGAATAACAAGAACAAACCAGATAGACCCCTTTTCGTATTACTTTTTAAAGGGACAGTGTGTAAAAAGAACAACAAACCAGACACACCCCTTTAAAGGCTCTCTTTAAAGTGACAGTGTGTAAAAAGGAAAATAAACCAAACGCACCCTTTTTGATGTTACTTTTTAAAGGGACAGTGCGTAAAAAGAATAACAAGAACAAACCAGACACCCCCCTTTTAATGTACCTTTTTAAAGGGACAGTGCGTAAAAAGAAGAACAACAAACCAGACACACCCCTTTAAGGTTACTCTTTAAAGTGACAGTGTGTAAAAAGGAAACAAATAAACCAAACGCACCCTTTTTTATGTTAGGGACAGTAGGTAAAAGGAAAGAAATTATAACAAACCAGACACACCCCTTTATAGTTACTCTTTAAAGTGACAGTGTGTAAAAAATCTCTAAAAAAAAAAAAACAGACACACCCCTTTAATGTCACTATTTAAAGTGGGTGTGTAAAAAATCTCTAAAAAAAAACAGACAAATCCTTTTTAAAGTGACAGTGAGTAAAAAGAATGACATTAAAAAAACAGACACCACCCTTTTTAATGTTACTTTTTAAAGTGACAGTGTGTAAAAAAGCTAAAAAAATCCCAGATACACCCTTTTAAAGTTACTTTTTAAAGTGAGTGTGTAAAAAGAATTACATATATAAGAAACCAGACACACCTCTTTTAAGTTACTCTATAAAGTGACAATGTGTAAAAAAGCTAAATAAACAAAAAGATACACCCTTTTAAAGTTACCTTTTAAAGTGACAGCGTGTAAAAAGGAAACGAATAAAACAAACGCACCCTGTTTAATGTTATTTTTTTAAAGTGACAGTGTGTAAAAAGAATAACAATAACAAACCAGACACACCACACGTCTTTTAAGTTACTCTTTAAAGTGACAGTGTGTAAAAAATCTCTAAAAACAGACAAACCCTTTTTGATGTTACTCTTTAAAGGGACAGTGCGGAATAAAAATAACAAACAAGACACACCTCTTTTAAGTTACTATTTTAAGGGACAGTCTGTAAGAGGAAAATAATAAACCAAACACACCTTTTTATCATGTTACTATTTAAAGCGACAGTGTGTAAAAAGAATTAAATATATAACAAACCAGACACACTTATTTTAAGTTGCTCTTTAAAGTGACAGTGTGTAAAAAAAGCTACAAAAACAAAAAGATACACCCTTTTAAAGTTACCTTTTAAAGTGACAGTGTGTAAAAAGGAAACGAATAAACCAAACGCACCCTTTTTAATGTTAGTCTTTAAAGTGACAGTGTGTAAAAAAGCTAAAAAAAAAACAGATACACCCTTTTAAAGTTACTTTTTAAAGTGACAGTGTGTAAAAAAAACTAAATAAGAGAAAAAACCCTTTAAAGTTACTTTTTAAAGTGACAGTGAGTAAAAAGGCAAAAATAAATAAACCCGACATGCCCATTTTAAAGTGACTTACAAAGTGACAGAGTGTTAAAAAAAAGAAAATATTAAATCAGGGATTCGACTAATAAAGTTGTCTTTGAAGATAAAAAAAACAGACACACCCTTTTAAAGTATGTTTTAAGACAGAAAGAAAAGAAAAAAGGAAAGAAAATTTTAAAAAAAAGAACAACCAAAATAAAAAAGGAAGAAGCAGAAAGAGCAGAGAAAAAGAAAAAAGAAAGATAAGAGAACAAAAAAGAAGAAGAAAAACAAGAATACAAGAAAAAGGAAAAAAAGCGAAAGAGTGAACCAAGTAATAAAAACAAAAGGGGAGAAAAAAAGAAGATTAAATAATTACTATTGTCTTATTTTGACTGAATTAACCACTAGGTGGCGCTAAATCAAGGGTTGCCAAACCTTTTGACGCTCAGCACTCCATTTTGGTACCTCATTAGCATGACAGGCTAACAGTTCAATATTCATATCTAAAATATGTTGTTATTACTATGTTATTACCAGGTAAATTATTAGGGGTTGTTAATCACATTTCCTAGGAACTCACAATGACCCATGATATATTATCAGAACAAGTCTACGAGTTACTCGGGTAGTCTTGAGTTGCTACGTGGTGTCCCCTTCTGAGCTACAGACAAAATTTAAAGCGACAGTGTGTAAACAGGAAATAAAAGGGGTGCATTTACCATTCCAATGTCTTTTTCTCCCAAGAACTGAACAATGTACACGATCCTGCAAAAAAAAGAAGAAGAAAAAAAACAATCAACGACCCCGCGTCTTAGATTGAGGACCCGAGCCGGACTTGCCTCCCCTCCTTGAAGCGCTGCGAGGAGGTCTGGCCCGGGGGGGCGTCGGCCCGCCGGCGGGTCTCCGGCGCCCCCTGCGGACGCTCGTACTGGATCCCCAAACTCCGGAGGGGTTTGACCAAAGGGCGGTAGGCGGTCCCGTCCGGGGCCCCGCGGCGCAGGACGCGGATCCTCAGGAGGCGGCCCCGAAGCCGACTCAGGACCACACCCGCCTGAGAGGCGGGGGAACCAGTTTCGGAGCTTTTTAATGATACTTGGTCCGAGGAGTACACAGAATTTTCTCACCCTAGCTTTTAGAGTACTCCAAATGATTATTTTTTAAGAAAATATTATTTTTCAAAATAAAATGCTTCAAATTGTGTTCCTTTTAAATGGCATTTTATTTATTAGCTAAACGGGGAAATGAGCAAAATTAACACGCTAATGACATGTTTTCTTATCTTAATATGTTTTTCTTATTTTAACAAATAATTTTGTTATTTTATTATATTTTAATGGGTATTAATTTTTTTCTTACTATATTTAATTTCATTTTATTTATCGGCTAAACGAGAAAATAAGCAAAATTAACACGCTAATTACACGTTTTCTTTTTTTTATATATATATTTTTCATATTTTAAGAAATAATTTTGTTATTTTTCTACATTTGAACAAGTATTAATTTGTTTTTTTACTATATTTAATTTGTATAAAATTTGGTGAAATTTTCTCATTTCAAGTGGTATTTTATTTATCGGCTAAACGAGAAATGCTAATTACATGTTGTCTTTTTTTTTTATATATTTTTCATATTTTAAGAAATAATTTTGTCATTTTACTACATATTAACAAGCATTATTGTGTTTTTTTACTATATTTAATTTCCATAAAATTAAGTGAAATTTTCTCCTTTTAAATGGCATTTTATTTCATTAGCTTAACAACAAAATGAACACGCTTATTACACGTTTTCTTTTTTTCTAATATATTTTTCATATTTTAAGAAATAATTTTGTTATTTTACTACATTTTAACAAGGATTAATTTTTTTCTTTATACTATATTTAATTTCTATAAAATTAAGTGAATTTTTCTCCTTTTAAATGGCATTTTATTTCATTAGCTTAACAACAAAATTAACACGCTTATTACACGTTTTCTTTTTTTAATATATTTTCATTATTATAAGAAATCATTTTGTTATTTTACTACATTTTAACAAGTATTATTTTTTTAGTATATTTAATTTCTATAAAATTAGGTATATTTTGCTCATTTTAAAAAATAGTTTTCTATTTCTTTATATTTTTTTTACATTGATTTGAGTATTTTATTTATTTCACTATATTTTAAATATTATTTTTAAATTCATTTTGCTCATTCTAAGTCTTTTTCTTATATAATTCTCATTTCTATTTGTTTTTCAATTGTCAGTTTTTTTCCTTTTTATTTTATTTTTTTAGTATTTGTTACTTATTTTACTATATTTGTATTGTATTAAGTTACATTTTATTTTAGATTTTTATCTTATCTTACCATATTTCGACTTTGTGCTCGTTTTGCTCATTTTTCGTAATATTTTTGTGATTTTGAAACATGTTTATAGCATTATTTTCCTCCTTATTTCACGAGTATTGGGATATATTTGCTTATTTTTAGTAATATTCTTTTCATAATATTGTATTTTAACTTGTGTTTTGTATATTCTCTTTAACTATATTTTAACTTTTGGTGTTTTAAGTAATATTTCTTCTCATTTACTCCTATTATTAACTATTATTAAAGTATTTTTTCTCATTTTATTATATTTTCATTTTTTATATCGAATTGATTTTAGGTTAGATTTTAATTGTTTTACCAGGTTTGTCTTTTTATAATTTGGCTTATTTTGTCACATTTTTATTGTATTATCCTCCATTTTATATCACTAGATTTAATTTTCTGTAATATTCTTTTTATATTATTATATTCTAACTTTTTCTGTTGAGTGAATTGGACTTATTTTAAAAAATATTTCTCTTTAATTATTGATATTTTTAACTTATTCCTAGTGTCCCCCCCCCCATTTTTAATCATAATTTTATTTTTTAATATTGATTTGCTTGATCTCATTTTAAGTAATATTTCTTTTATTAATGTAGATTATTTTTCTACATTTTTTATTTTGTTATCTTCTTATTTCACTAGATTTAATTTGCTATTTTTTTGTAATATTCTGCTTGTATTATTATATTTCAACTTGTGTTTCTGGTTATCCTCTTTTACTATATTCTAACTTTTTGTGTTAAGTGAATTTGACTTATTTAAAGCAATATTTCTCTTTAATTAATGACATTTTTATCATCTTTGTAGTGTTTTTTTTTCTTTTTTTTTTTAAATCATTTTTTTATCGTTTTAATATTAAGTTTATTTAGATTTTATTATAATGCGAATTATTTTTACACACTTTTATTGTATTATTATTATTATTATTACTATTGTACAAAAAATATTTACAAAAACAAACTATTAAGGAAATCATAAAAACAAAAACAAAAAACAAACCCAGTAAAAAAGCTGATGCCAGTGAAAGAAGTAAATTTCGATTGAAAAGCGCATTATTTCAACGTCATTATTCCGCAAAGGTGCCTACCTGTCCATTCTTGGAATTGCGTAAGCACGTCCCGTTGATTTCGTCGATGATGTCGCCGCGGTTCAAAAACTTGTCAATGTGGGCCTGGCTGCCGGGCACCAAGTCCGAAACAAAAACTCGCCCGTTCAGGTAGCTAGTAAAAAGCAAAACAAAAACAATATTCTCAAACAATAAAATAATATTTCGGGCTCACGCCGCACTCTCTGAAAGAAACTCCAAAATACAAACCTTAAGATCAGTCCCACCTGTCGACATGGGACCACTTCATAGACCTCGCACACCTGAAAAATAAAACAACGAAGAAAAAATAAGACACGAATTCAACTGTTTTGTTGTTAAAGTTGCAGGAAACATGAATAAAGTCGGTGGTTTATTACCGGTAAAAGCCAGCTTTCATCCAAAAAACTGCAGTTCTGTGCAGAGACACATGTAGTTTAACAAATCACTTTAAAGGCCCAGCGTGTATGATATAGAGGTGTCAAACTAGTTCACTGTTGCTTTAAATAATAAGCAAAAACTATCTCATAAACATTGTTGTCATGTCACGTGATTCAGATATCTTCCCATGTTTTTCCACTGTTTCCTTCTCTAGCCGCTCATGTTAGCCATTAGGCTGCAGTCTATGGCTCATTGCTCTCGTTTTCATTCAGTGCTACGTGTGAATGAATCCTGTTTCGTCCTTAGCTTCTCCCACTAGCCTCTAAAGTTAGCCACTTACACCATCTCTGACCAACTCCAGCTATTGGCTCTCTTCATCTGCTCCGGGTTCATCCAACTCGATGGTTCTGGTGACTGCGGAAATTCGCAACAGCTTTCATGTCTTGTTCCCAGCTGAATTTCAACCTGGCTCTTGCAACAAAATATGAAAGTAAGCTTCTGAATTTTGGAACCGTTGGGCTTTTGTAGTACATCTTCTTCCAATGCATATGCTTCAGCTACAATGACCTCTAGTGGTGAATTACTACACACTGTGACTAACTGTAATCGTAGCGTTCATCGAAAAGAACACCTCATAACTAAAAACTAGCACTATGTTGACAATGTTCTTTTTAGATCACTGGGTAGCAACGGTACATCATGATGCACTTTTGAAGTAATTAGAATAAAAAAAACTGAAACTTGATGATTAATATTCGTTGTTTTCAATGATGGTTTTTGGGTAGAACTGAGCCATGCTGTTACCTAGCTAGCAAATGTAGACCTGTTGTACATGAAGTACAGCAGCTTTTATTATAAATAGATATTTTCAATGCGGACTACAAGTTCGAACTAATGTCAGGAACTTTAAGCGAAAGAACAAAGTTCAGTTTGATGTCAAGAAACCAAGAGACCAAGATGTAAAGAGAGGTTAAAAAGAGGCTATTACAAAACAGGATAAACTGCGAACTGAAACTTTGAGGATTGGCTGATAACCAGGGTTGGGTGGGGTTACTTTAACTGGATTACTTTCAATTACTTTTGGATTACTCCAATACCAAATATGCTAATAAAAGACAAAAGAAACTAAATATGAATAAAATGACTAAATTTTGTGCAGGCTTGGAATATGTGGAACGGCAAAAATGATGTTGGCAAGCTGTTTGGATTTATTTTCATTTTGTTTCTGTCGCATTTGATGTTAGTTTTGCCGGAGATCAAAGCCAGGAGAGAAAGCTTACCACGTGTTGTGAGTCATCATTTTATTCATATTTAGTTTCTTTAGTCTTTTATTAGCATATTTGGTATTGGAGTAATCCAAAAGTAATTGAAAGTAATCCAGTTAAAGTAACCCTACTCAACCCGGCTGATAACACAAATATGTGCCAACAATGGCAAGCAGAAAACTGAAGTTGCGGTTTCCTGTTGACCTATACAACGCCTCAAAAAAGGTATACAAATCTTGCATCAAAATGTCATAGAGAGATTATTGTTCAGATTGTCCAATAAAACTTCTCGAGAAATAGTTCATCTCCAGCCTTTTAATTTATCAAAATTCTCCTTACCAGGAACTCAACCAACACGTGAAGGACAAGATCAGAATCCATGATCCTTCTTCGCAAGCTACGCAAAGACCTCAAAAAACTACTAAGATCATGAAAAAATAGGGAAGTAGGCTTCTAAATTTTGTATCTGAATTTTGAAAGTTGGACCCTTCAGGCTTCCGTAGTGTCTTATTCCAATGCACATGATGCGGCTCCATTTGGGGAATTGCTACACACTGTTACTTTATTTTTTTTTTAGCTTGGCTGAGCCACACTCAGAATATTTCATTACAGATCTTTTTAAGTAACGAAACTCTAACCTCCAAGTCCAGGTCGAACTCCATTTGTGAGAGAACCAACAGCAGGGACATGAAAGGTTCTAGAAGAACATTATAGGAATTAGTTCAAAAGCTTTACTTGAAGATGCTTTTTTGTAACTACTATGTAATGCATACCTGAAAATTCTTCATTCCTGAGGATGGAGCAAGCTGGACTGTACCACTGAAATGGCAAAAAACTTTGGTTATTTCGAAAAATAAATGCCAAATGAAGTCGTCCGAGCGAAACAGACCTCCAAGACGGCCGGGGTGTGCAGGAGGTGAGCGAGGAACTGCGGCAAACTTTTGCGGCCGAGCCCCAACCGGAGCAGGTAACGTCCTCGGCCCTGAGCCGAGATCAGTTTCCGGCAACTTTTGGTCTGCTCCACGGCCCAGGCCACGGTACACAACCTACAAAAACAGTAGGAGTTACTCCAAGAGGATCTTATATTACATTACCTGACGTGTGATGAGTTTATAGTTCAGGAAGCTCTCAAAAGAAGGAGAGAGGACATCAGTGAATGTTGTACTTGCAAGGAGAACAGGAGAGGACCTCAACCTCAGATAAGAAATTCCAACCTGTTCTAAAGAGCCCTCCCTTGAACCCTTTTCTTTGTATATATAAAAGCAGATCCGTCCTAATGGGTGTGGAAATCAAAGAACAGCAACATGATTTAAACAGTGAGGTATAATAGTCAAAATATCAAACTGGGATCCAATGCAATTTCCTTGGTTTCTTATTTTGAAAGACCATTACAGGAGACCCTGGGATACACCATCCTGTTCTAAAGACGTTTTCACTTGATAATGTGAAGTAAGATGTTTCTTCGGCCCCTCTCTTGGACATTTCCCCATATTTACGACATTCACAACAAATTATTTTGTGTGCCAAAAGGTATTTGAGCATATGATGAATCATGTCCCCAAGATGCTTGTCTGTTATTGGTTGAGGTCATTTAAAATGCTGGTCTCACTGTACTACAAAAAATCCTACAGAAATACTACAGATATACAAAAAACATTATTATATGGAAATACTACAAAATACGACATAAATAGCAAAATCATACCAAAAAAATTAAACTACAGTAATACTACAAAAATACTGTCATCTTAAAACTACTGTAATAATACAAAAAAAAAAAAATACAACAGATATACAACAATAAAATCTACTTTTGAAATGCATAAAAACCACTACAGAAATACTAAAAAAATACTACTATGGAAATATTACAAGGAAATGACATCAGAAATACCACAAAAATTAAACTACAGTCACACTGTACTACTAAAAATACTACAGAAATACTACAGATATACAACAAACATTGTTATATGGAAATACTACAAAATACAACAAAAATAGCAACAAAAAAACTTAATACTACAGTAATACTACAAAAATACTGTCATCTTAAAACTACTGTAATAATACAAAAATACAACAGATATACAACAATACAATCGTTTTACCTTCTTTTGCTCTCTCTTCATTTTTTCCTTTACTCTCTTTCTCTCTCTCTCTCTTGCTTTCCCCTTCTGTCTTTCCCCTTTCTCTCCTTCTCTCCTCTTTTTCTCTTTCTATTTCTCTTTGTATTTCATTCTTTCTCTTTCTTTTCCCCTCTCTCACTATTACTGTTTTTATCTCTTGTTTCTCACGCTCTCTCTCTCTGTCTCTCTTTCTCTTTTTCGTCCCACCCTCTCTACCTTCCTCTCCCTATCTTTCTCTTATTTCTTTCTCTTTTTTCTTTCTCTCTAATCTACTAAACCGGCCCCCGAGAGAATGTTTGTTCTATCGTGTGGCCCCTGAGCTTAAATGAGTTTGACACCCCTGCTTTGGATCCTCACCTCAGAACAAATTAATGTCGTATCCCGGGGGTCTACTGTATTGCGGATGGATCGTATAGAATACTGAGGCCACTTGGACAGATACACTTTTGCCATAACCGACATTAAAACATTGAAGGAAGTTTTATATGAATAAATAAATAAACATGAGTGCTCGAGGAAAATGTATTTCTATTTATGTTTTGGAAAGAATGATTGTACCTGCCACATGTGTCTTGGCGGAGAAGCTGATCGAAACATTGCCAATAATCTCGTCGAACCAGACTGATGACTGGCTCTGTAGACAAGAAAAACATGGTTAAAATAATATATTTAAAAATGGAAATTGTGTTTTTTCACAGAAAACTCCAGCACTGACGTTGTAGTCCTTTCCTGAGGACCAGCTCAAGAAGCTGGCAACAAGAGACCAGGTGCGGGTTGCTGTCAGTCACCGCCCGGCCGGCATCACTCTGCAGATTTAACAAGCACACTGCCGAACGGGGAAAAATAAATATAACGATTTTATCATTATTAAAAATAATATTTTTCATTTTAAATCATTTTCGCGCCTTACCTTTGAGGGCACTGAGAAGTGGGTCTCTGGGTGCCATTTTGACGAAAAATAGGAATCATAATAGTCATAATAATTAAAAAAAAATATATAGCGTCACTTCCTCATCGTGCGACGAACCTTCCGTGTACTTCTTTTATTCGACGCGCGTTATTATTTTACGAAATAACAATTGAAATCGCCATATTAAATGAGTTTGTCTAAAAGAATTCGAAGCAGTGTGGTCGCTGTGGCATCTTGGTGGTTCCCTGAACGTCACAAATTGAGCTGCGTTCAAAGACTTTCTGGTTGTATGTGTTTCTCACTATTTCAAATCACGTGACGGTGTAGTCAGACACGACACTAAACACATTACGTTATCTACCCCAATTTTTGTTTAGTTTTTGTGAAAAAATATTGATTATTTCTGCTGAAAAAAAGAGGAAAACATACATGATTATTTTATTCGGATTGTATGCATTTTCGAAAATCAAATCACGCGATGTAGAATGAATCTTGAGTACACTGAACGTAACACCTTCTCTATCATATTCTTGCTGTTTCAAAAAAATAGATTTCTGATATAGTGTCTTATTCTAAATAATTGTTTTTGATAAGTCACAAAAAAATAACCCCCCAAAAATAAATCTCGTCATATTTTGAAATAAATTTACAGTAAATAAATCATTGACCATATTCTTATTCCATTCATAGTTTTAATGCCCTTCATACACAATTAATTATTTCTGCTAAGAAAAGAGAAAACATATTTTTATAATACACGTTACCAATTAATGCATACTACACACTACTATTTTACGCGTTAGGCTACTGCTTTTCTCCTTTAAAAACTTCTACAGGTTTAAAACAAATCGAAGGTTTTTATTTACAATGTAAACAACAAAATAAAAAATGTTGACTCGAGACTAGTATTTTCGTCTAAAAATGCTTTAATTCAAAACAAGAATAAGTCGTTTCGTAAACATTCGTAAAGTATTTTCATGTAGCTTATCTGTTTCCCCTCCTTTCGTGTTTAATTTTTATATAGTTTGCCACTTCCGGTTTTTAACAAGCACATGTTATTATGTAATATTTAGGAAATGATTGTGTTTTCTGCATTAAATACTGTATAAATAGAGAGTGCAATAAAAAATATACCGCTTTTTAACCGTTTTGTTGTCTATGGTTCAAAATTACCTGCCATTATATTGTTAAAAACATCCCCAAAATTATATTTAATTTACCTTTATATTTTATGACTTACCCTAGATTGATCCTAACAGTAGAAACAAACGAAATATTGTTTTTAATTCATATTTCCGTGTAAACTGCATGGAAAAGTACAATGATGATCCTTAAAATGAGAACAACGCGAGGGTTAATATGTAAAATATGTCATATGTAAAATATAAATATGTAAATCCCGTCATATTTTAAAGAAAATAACTGTTAAAAAAAACAATTCACCATATTCTTATTCCGTTTTGTTTTCATCTCCTAAATACATAATTATTTCTGTTCAGAAAAAATAAAACATAACATACTTTTGATTTATAGAAAAACGGAAGTAAATAATCCACAAAATACCGTCAAAATAAAACGGCAGACTCAGCGGTTTTTAGAAGCATTAGCGCTCTCTAGCGGTTTTTGTAGCAACCTGCACTTTAACGACAACTACAAAATAAGAGCTCAGTCGCTCCTGGTGCGGATCTTGGAAAGATGCTCTAAATTTGTCCCGATTTCGGCAAAAGAAAACGCCAACCGCGAACGCATTGCAGAGATTTCAATAACAGTTCTCAACTTCAAAAGTAAGTACATATAAAACGGCAACATTATCTTGCAATTCAATTATCATTGCTGCTAGTTTGTCGTCACGTCTGCAGCACGCATTGCTTTCAATTTTCAACTCTCACAATCGTGACGTCATTGACAGCAAGAGTAAATAGGAGGGAGTCAAAGTAGTATATATAAAACGCCGTGATATTGTTTGTCCATCAAAAACACATGCGTCGTAATCCGGGATTTTCCCTAATCTTTTTCGCCTGCACGTGGCCGCATTGACGCTTGCTCAGCAAATCATATATCTCAGCGTTTGTTTTAACATTTCTGTTAGTGCTATTCAGCGAAAAAAAACAAAAAAGACATTTTTTAAATCCAAAATTTAATTTATGGAGTGTTTTTTCTCCTGTAATTACAATTTATTTGAACCATTTTCCATCGGGAGCAGCACGGCGGCGCAGTGGTTAGCGCTTGTGCGGCGCAGTTCATGTCAGGGGAACCTGTAGTGAGTTCAAATCCAGCTCCAGACTTCCTGTGAGGAGTTTGCATGTTCTCCCCGTGCTTGCGTGGGTTTCCTCCGGGCACTCCGGTTTCCTCCCACGTTCCAAAAACATGCATTTCAGGTGAATTGGCCGGTCCAAATTGTCCCTAGGTGTGAATGAGCGAATGAGTTGTCTGTCCCTGTGTGCCCTGCGATTGGCTGGCAACCAGTTCAGGGTGTCCCCTGCCCACTGCCCGGAGATGGCTGGGATGGGGTCCAGCCTCCCCGCAACCCTAATGAGGATAAGCGGTACGGCTAAAGAGATGAGATGAGATTTTCAATCATTCATTCATTTGTGGAGACAGCACTATGCAAAAAGCCTCGCAGTGTTAATGTCAATCGATTTACTCAAGCTTTTTCATGATGCCCCCCCCATTCAAAGGACTCCACCAGCCCCCCCAACCGGGCCCCCGACCCCAAATCCTCCAAGATGATGAGAGAATGCCTCCAGTTCCTCATCGAACCGGCCAAGAAGCTCAAGAGTCGACTCAAAGTGAGTCCTCCCTGAAATACGATGACCTGGATTCCGACCCGATTTTTGGATTTTCTGGTATTTTTCAGGAGTCCCGCAGACGAGTGAGGCTGGAAAAGAAGGAGCAGCTTCTGGAGAGTCAAATATTCATCATGGAATTTGCCCGAGAACTCAGCAAAATTTGTCAGGTGACCTCCAAATGTCTTACTGAGAAATTGCATTAATAGGAGTAACCGATACCGATACTAAGCACTGAAACCATAAGTGGTTTTCACAGGGTTCATATGGATGCTTGCAATCCTTGAATTTGAATGCTGTGTTTTCAAAGGTTAGAATCTCGTCAGAATTTTGGGTGACATGTTCGTAAAGGCTTGAAATTGTTACCACGTGTCTCAACAAGTCTGTTTAAAAAATGACACCAACACTGCTCTCTGGTGGCTTCGCCATTGCAATGTAAAAGAAGAAGTCCAGCATGAATCAATCCAACCTGTCAAGGGAGTTCTTCTTTTTGTAAACATGAAGTCTTTAGCATGTAGCCATTAGCATAATTTGAAAGCATGAAAAAGTTAGCATTTAGCCGTGAGCATAATTTGTCAGGATGTAGCTGTAAGCATAATTTGTTAATTTTGAACTGTTAGCAAGTACCATTAGCATAATTTGTAAGAAAGTAGGAGTTAACATGTAGCCGTTAGCATAATTTGATAGCATGAAAAAGTTAGCATTTAGCCGTTAGCATGAAGCGTTAACATGTAGCCGTGAGCGTAATTTGTCAGGATGTAGCTGTTAGCATAATTTGTTAATTTTGAACTGCTAGCAAGTAGCCATTAGCCTAATTTGTAAGAAAGTAGGAGTTAGCATGTAGACGTTATCATAATTTGTAAGCATGAAAAAGTTAGCATTTAGCCGTTAGCATGAAGCGTTAACATGTAGCCGTGAGCGTAATTTGTCAGGATGTAGCCGTTTAGCATAATTTGTTCATTTTGAACTGCTAGCAAGTAGCCATTAGCCTAATTTGTAAGAAAGTAGGAGTTAGCATGTAGCCGTTAGCATAATTTGATATCATGAAAAAGTTAGCAATTAACCGTTAGCATGAAGCGTTAACATGTAGCCGTGAGCGTAATTTGTCAGGATGTAGCTGTAAGCATAATTTGTTAATTTTGAACTGTTAGCAAGTACCATTAGCATAATTTGTAAGAAAGTAGGAGTTAACATGTAGCCGTTAGCATAATTTGATAGCATGAAAAAGTTAGCATTTAGCCGTTAGCATGAAGCGTTAACATGTAGCCGTGAGCGTAATTTGTCAGGATGTAGCCGTTTAGCATAATCTGATATCATGAAAAAGTTAGCAATTAACCGTTAGCATGAAGCGTTAACATGTAGCCGTGAGCGTAATTTGTCAGGATGTAGCTGTTAGCATAATTTGTTAATTTTGAACTGCTAGCAAGTAGCCATTAGCCTAATTTGTAAGAAAGTAGGAGTTAGCATGTAGCCGTTATCATAATTTGTAAGCATGAAAAAGTTAGCATTTAGCCGTTAGCATGAAGCGTTAACATATTGCCGTGAGCGTAATTTGTCAGGATGTAGCCGTTTAGCATAATTTGTTCATTTTGAACTGCTAGCAAGTAGTCATTAGCCTAATTTGTAAGAAAGTAGGAGTTAGCATGTAGCCGTTAGCATAATTTGATAGCATGAAGCAGTTAGCATGTAGCAGTAAGCATGAAGCTATAACAATTAGACATTATTATAATTTTTCAGCATGAAGCTGTAAGCATGAATTGTCAATATTTCACAGTTAGCAAGTAGCTGTTAGCATTGACCAATCAGTGTTGACAGCTAGCATGAACATTGGCTTTGAGAGTCCTTAAAAAAGTGCTTGAATTTGGCCATGAAGAAGTACGAACTAAATGTTGATGTCGAATTTCGACCATTTACTCATAAAATTGCGATTAAATGATATTTCAAAACAAAAGACTCATTTTTGCATTTAAAATTGGGTTGAAAATAACCCAATTATTCCGTTTTTTTAGAGGTCTGACGTCCTCCGGCATATTTGGGCCGGCGAAGACGTCTGGCCCACCAGTTTGTGCCAGGAATTTATCGTGGAGTGGGCCGCCGTGCTGGAGACTAAAGTTCAGGTACCAAAAACAAAGAATACAAAAAAATCTGCGCACTACCAAACGTCTTTTTGTGTCACTTACTTATACTGTAAGTCCTTTGCAGCCTCAGTGCATCCCGGATTGAAAAATGTCCCATGATCCGTTATCCCGGATCACATGATGCTGGGAAGGGGGTGGCAGAGTGCATTGTTGTCGGGCCTGGTTGTTTTTTTTTTGCTGGTCTGTCCGCCAAAAAGTGAACTGCACTCGTGCAGCTGCGATCCATTACACCCGATCCTATATTGCTGCCAGTAGGTACCAGAAAGAGACACTTTTGTCAGAAAGTGTGTCATTTTTGCCTGCCTAAAATTAAATGCATTTTTTGGCCGCGATCCGTTATCCCCTGTTGACTTTTGCTCTTTTTCCAATCTTTCCATCTAAAATGAACAGCACCCATGTCGCCCTAGACCAGGGGTGTCAAAGAGAAAAAGACAAAGAATAGAGAGATAAATAAATAAGAGGAAAGAGGGAGGAAAAATGAGAGAGGGCGGGACAAAGAAAGAAAAAGAAAGAGAGGGAGAGAGCGTGAGAAACAAAAGATAAAAAGTCGTGAGAGAGGGGGAAAAGAGAGGGAGATGAAGAAAGAAAGAGAAATTGAAAAACAGAAGGAGAGAAAAGAAAGCGCGAAGGGTATGAAGAGAGAAAGAGAAAAGAGAGAAAAGGAAAAGAGGAAGTTAGAGCAAAAGAGGTTAAAAGACACCGAGAGAGAGAGAGACAAAGAGCAACAAAGGAAGAGAAAAAAAGAGAGACACAGAGAGTGAAAGAGACAGATTGGGAGAAAAGGGGTGGAAGACAGAGAGAGAGAGAGAGAGAGAGAGAGAGAGAGAGAGAGAGAGAGAGAGAGAGAGAGAGAGAGAGAGAGAGAAATACAAGTACAGTGTCTTTTTTTCCAATATGGCTTCTGTTCAGAAGACAACAAATATCTAATATTGTCTGAATCCACTTTTTGTTTTGATTACAATAAAATCTAGTCACTTTTTTGCAGCTCCAGCCATGTTTTTTATTAGTCTTTAACCATTTTGGCTTGCCCATCCCCGATGTAGGCCAAAGTCACCTGGTCAGACCCACCCAGGACGGAGAAGAAGGACTGGCGGGGTCACCTCCTCTGCATCCTGGAAGACGGGGGTGAGTGTGACATGGGGCCCCGCAAGAGCATCCTCATGGAATGGACCCGGGGGATCAAAAGCCAGCCCGGGGTGAGACTGCCTCCCGGCAATGGACTCTGAAAGTCCCGTTCCGATTTTTCGACCCTTCCCCGTTTCAGTTCTCGGGCGTTTGGCCCGGCGAGCCGGTTCTGATGATGCTGGACGACTTGGAGTTCCAGTGGAAGAGGGGCCGTCTGCCCGACCTGGAGCCCGCCCTGGAGCTGGTCATCTTGGCCGTGATGAACGCCGACAGCCCCGTCCGGGTTTGTGAACTCACCGGCTACCTGGGGGGTCGGGAACCTAAGGTTGGCGAGCCGTATGTGGCTCTTTGAGGGAATTTGATTTCGCCAAACCGAATTTTGTACATTTTTGTAATCAAGCGAGACTTCAGTCCAGTATATATTAAATACAGTAGACAGTCAGGGTGTCGCATCAACAGACTCCATTTTGGAAACCTTTATATCGCGTGTGTCAAACGTGCGGCCCGCTGGTCGGATTAGGCTCGACAAGTGTTCTGATTCGGCCCGTGAAACAACACCCAGAGAAACATAAGAGAAAAATAAGCTGTACTTGATGTTGACAGAGCCAGGCACCACACGCTAAGCAACTGGAGATATATTACTTTTTCGTTCTCTTTCTGACTCCCTCTCTTTTTCTTTGTATTTTGGTTTCTCACTCTCTCATTTCTCCCTTTCTCTCTGGTATACATCCATTTCTTTCCTTCTCTTCCTCTTTTTCTTTCCATTTTTTATGTTTGTTTCTCATTTTCTCATTTCTCTCTCCTATCTAGCTATTTCTTTCCTTCTCTCTCTCATTTCTCTCTCCTGTCTATCAATTTCTTTCCTTCTCACTTTTTTTCTCTCCCTTCCTCTCTTTTTCTCTCTTTATTTGACCTTTTTTCTCTATATCACGGTCTCCTTTTTCCTATCCCACTAACTCTTTTCTTTTTTCTCTCTCACTGTCTCTGTCTTTTTTTTTCTCTCTTTCCCTCTCCCTTAATTTTCACATTTTCTCTATATCACCGTCTCTCTTCTTTTTTATCTCTCACTGTCACTCAGGGGTTTTCTCTCTCTTTCTTATCACCTGTCTTGTGCACTATTACTCACCCCCCTTTCTCCCTCTATGTATAAACTATATATCAGTCTCTCTTCTTCTTTCTGTCACTCTTTTTTCTCCCTTGTATCTCTTTTTTTGTGTCCCCTCTCTCCCTATTTCTTTCTCTCTCTCTTCCCCCCATTTTTCCCTCTATATCGCTGTCACTAAGTCTTTTTTCTTTATCTCCTTGTTTCTTATTATCTTTCTTCTTCTTTATTTTTTAGTCCCTCTATATATACAGTAGATATCACTGTCTCCCTTTTGCTCTTAATGTCTACATCTCTTTCTCTTGTTGTTTCTCTCTTTTCTTGTTATCTCCATCTTTCTCTCACCCTCCGTTTTTTCTCTCTCTCTTATTTTCTTTCTCTTTTTTTCTTACTTCTTTCTTTCTGCCTTGAGTTCTATCTTTAATCTACTAGTCTGACCCCGATGAGAGTTGTGGCCCCTAACCCAAAATGAGTTTGACACCCCTGCTTCATATGGAAGCCCATTGAACAATCTATGTTCACTGTTGAGACACCTTATGATGAAACTCCACAGAACAAACCGTAAACACCCCAAAACGCCGGCAAAGCACCCACAGCAATTTGATTGGGTGAGCAGTAGGATAGGCAAGCTCTGCACACGGTGCACACACTCCCTTCCGTCTTCCCAGCGCTGTCTGCGCCAAAGGTAAATACGTCGGTACCCTTCACGTTTGCGGTATTTATTGACATTTTCACAAAAGAACTTTGCTTGCACCTTGTATTTAGGACGAAAATGACAGTCAAAATGAGTCTTAAAATCCTAAGTAACTGCGGGAGGGACACAGGCTTAGGCATTTTCATTATTTCAAAAATTTTATCATATCATCTAACGGCAAACAGTAATGTAACATACGCTGAAGAATGACTTTTTGTCCGAGTTTGGTGGTTTGGAGTTTTCTCTCTCTCCCCCCAAAAATTGCTTTCATGACTTTTTGGGTCAAAAATGTTCCTAACCCCCGGATTAACCGATGAACCGACCACAATCGACCTGACTTGAATAGAATTTGTGTGTTCAGGAGGACGTGACTAAGGAATGGCTGGTCAGGAAGCAGAAGAACCACAACGTGGGTGAGAAATATTTTCTGCTTCAGTTTATTTTGGTCGAATTTTAATTGGTAGGTGCATGAGCGACACTATTCAATGACATTTTCAAATAAGTAGTGAAAAAAAAACAGAGGGGGAGGCGAATTAATAGATCCGAGAGAGAGCGCTAAGCCACGCCCACCATAGTTACGGTATCCTTGTATCACACAGGGAGCAAATAGAGCGGCTGAAACTCGAGTGACTCTTAAGTCGCTATTCCTGATAGCATATCAGTATCATTTCTTCCTTACTATGCAAACCTATCTCAAAAGACAGTAGAAAAGGGTCTCAATTATTATAGATCATGGCATCAAGTTGTCTAAAGATGCTAATAACCTCGTAAGGGAAGCCATCTATGAGGAAGTCAGAAGCCGCATACCCACTACACATAGGAATAGATTCAGATTTACGAGAGGTAATGGTATGTATAGAGGATATACAATTTGTGATCCGTTACTGCAGAACAAGTACCTTTGTTTCGGTTCCCATCGATCCAATCCACGTTGAGTTGATGGTGAAGCAGCTAGCGTGCCATGCCGGGCTGTCGTCTTCTCCGCGTTCTGATTGGCTGAAAAGAGCGCTGTCGGATCTATTAACAGGGCTCAGTTCTTAACAAATTACCGTAAATTCCGGACTATAGAGCGCACCTGATTATAAGCCGCACCCACCACATTTTAAGAGGAAAACCGATTTTGTACGTACACAAGCCGCACCTGTATATAAGCCGCACGCGCCCATATAAAAAGAATGTAACACAAACACAAAATTAACCCAAACCCGGCTTTAAGTCCCGCGATTGAAACTGGATCTCCTTCAGTAAAGTACACAGTCCAAAAATCACAGCCGGCAAAATGAACGGAAAATGATACCGGTACTTAAGGTTTGATGCAGACCTGCAGAGTCCGGGTCCCGTTGAAAGTAATCCCAGGAAAAAAGTGTAAATTTCCAAAGGTAAGGGTGGGAAAAATATATATCCACTATTGTCCGCCGCGTCCACAAACACTCACCTTTACCGGTCCCCACTTCCCGTCAGCCCGCGTTTTTTTCGCCCCTTCTTTTTTATTCGCCCGTGGGAAACATATCAGAATAAGTGTCTGTAATAGAGACACTACAAAAATATACAGTTGCAAATACATATTACACATGGTTACACATATTTACAAAGAAAGACGGTACACCGAGAGAGTTTTCAAAGCTTTAATAATAATAATATAACTTTCATCCCAAACGGTGCCCGTGACAGGGCAGTTAATGGTAGCAACGCGCTAGCAACACACTCGCAACACAGTAAACGGGTCTGTTAAAAAAACATACCGTACTTGTAAAAATCACGGTAAACCGCCCTCATCTTCCTCCTTAGAACTGAAGCCATCAAAGTCGTCTTCCTCAGTGTCGGAAAGAAACTTTGTCATATAGACGTCGTCCCACGCTCCCATCCACTCCTGATTCTGTGCCCTCCTCTCCGTCACGCAGCAGACCGGCTTTTCGGAACCCGTTGGTGATGGTGGATTTTTTGATGCTGCCCCACGCTGTCAGGATCCACTGGCAGACTTGCGAAAAAGTTGCCTTTTGCACGCGGCCAGTTTTAGTGAAAGATTTCTCGCCGCTAGTCAAACCAAGAAGTTGCAGTCTTCCTCGGCGCATATATTCCACCGGTCCACATTTGGTACTCGAGCGCAGCTGGCAGCCGTTAGAAAAATGACATAAATTGGCCGCATCACTGAATAAGCCGCAGGGTTGAAAGTTTGGGGAAAAAGTAGCGGCTTATAGTCCAGAATTTACGCTAATCATTATATTTAAGACGTTTTTTTTTTGCTTTCCCATTTTTAGCTGCCGTGCACTACATCCCTCATTGTGGTAAGCAGAAATCAAAGCTGACTAGCTTCCTACCTAGCTACTCACCTTCACACCTGATAACCTATCTATTCAGCTAGTCAACCAAATACTGTAACATGTGAAAGGCAATGTTGACCTAGATTTGGTGAGTTTCCTTACAATTCCAACACAGAACTGAGTAACAAAGCTAAGTTAAAACTAACCCCAAAAAGGAGTTAAAAAACACTAGTTTAAAAACTCACTAAAAATGTAGTTAAAACCTTACTAACTAACCTTACTAACTTACCACAGAGATAAAAATGGGGTAAAAACGGACTAATATGAAAACGATCTCACTTAAAAACAAATTAAAACAGAGTTAAAACTTAACTAAGTCAAAATTATTGACATCTCACTTAAAAAAATAGAATTAAGTTAAAAGAAAACTTTTAAAAACAAAGTTAGAAACTAACCAACAAAGCTGAGTTAAAACCTAACCCACTGAATTACAAGGTAAAACGTTTCGAAAGTTAAAAATTAACCAAGTAAAAAACTTACTTTTAACATCTAACTAAAAAAAAAAAACAAAGTCAAAACTGACTAAAAAAAACTAAATTTGAAAACTCTAAAAATGAAGTTAAAATCGTACTAACTAAAAAAAGAAAACAAGATAAAAAAATGGGATTAACACAAACTAAATTGAAAACTAGCTCGCTTCAAAACAAATTAAAACTGAGTGAAAAATTAACTAAGTTAAAAACGACTTACATCTCACTTATAAATTTAAAACCAACTAACCAAGGTAAAAAAGGATAATGATATTAAGAACGAACTAACTCAAAATTGAAGTAAAATTAATTTACTAAAAAATAAAGTTACGCCTTTTCAATAAAAAATTTGAGTTGAAAATGAAGTGAAAAACTATCTTACTCAACTAAGTTAATTATTAACCAAGTTAGAATATTACTCCAAACACCTTACTAAAAACTAAGGCAAAAACTAACCGAGTTAAAACTTCAAAACTAAGTCAAAACGGACTAAAAAACTACCGGTAAGTTTAAAAACTCACTAAAAATGAAGTTAAAACCTTACTTATTCAAAAAAACAAAAAAAAAAACAAAAAATGGGATTAAAACAAACTAAGTTAAGAACTAACAGAGTTAAAACTTAAAAACTAAGTCAAAACGGACTAAAAAGCTAAGTTCAAAAACTCACTAAAAATGAAGTTAAAACCTTACTTATTTAAAAAAAAAACAAAAAAAACCATGGGATTAAAACAAACAAAATTAAGAACTAACCGAGTTAAAACTTCAAAACTAAGTCAAAACGGACTAAAAAAAAATTAAGGTTAAAAACTCACTAAAAATGAAGTTAAAACCTTACTAATTAAAAAAAAAGGGATTAAAACAAACTAAGTTAAGAACTTACTGAGTTAAAACTTAAAAACGAAGTCAAAACTGACTAAATAACTTAGTTTAAAAACTCACTAAAAATGAAGTTAAAACCTTAAAAAAAATGTGAACTCAGTTATCATTAGTGAACGAATAAGACTAGTTCCTTTTACATAGTTGTTGTGGATGTAATTGTAATTCTTATTTTTTGCAGTATGGAACTGGATCTGCGAGGCCTCAGGTATGTACAACGTCTTCTCCAATAGTAAGGATGGCTTCCCAGTTAGGAGTAAGACCTTGAGTCTGAGTCAGAGTCCGAGCCTGACCGGACCTGAGTTTCAGCCCGCTTCAGGCTCGGTCCTTTAAATCACGTTAACTGTTCAGCCTCGGGCTGGCTGGATCATTGATACCAGCGGGTCTAGTCCTAGTTGGTCTGGATTTTTAAAGTCCAGATTTGATCTCTAACCCCGGTCGATGGTAATGTGATCTACCGCCCCCCCACAGAGGACGTGACCCTGGATCCGGACTCCGCCCATCCGGACCTGTCCATCTCGGTCAACCTCAAGCGCATGCGCTGCGACCCGGGGCGCAGAGAGACCCCGACCGGGGGTGCGACCCGCTTCGACAGCTGGTGGTGCGCCGCCTCCCCCCGGGCCTTCGATTCGGGCCGGCACTACTGGGAAGCGGAGGTGGGCCTTCGGGACTGGCGCCTGGGCGTGGCCGAGGCCTCGTCCCCCAGGCGGGGTTTCCGCTGCCTGGACTCCGACTCGGGGTACTTCACCCTGCGCTTGGAAAGGGGCAAGGACCTGAAGGCCTTGACGGTGCCCGCCACCCGCCTGCCGGCGGTACCGGTTCCAGTGAAAGTGGGCGTGTACTTGGACTACGAACAGGGGCAGCTCTCCTTCTACGACGCCGAGCGGCGCTCGCACCTTTACACCTTCAACCGCAAATTCAGGGGGGAGGTGGTGCCGGTTTTCGGGACGGTGGAGGTTCTCCGGGACCTGGTCATAAGGCCGGCGGATCGAAGACTACCCTGCCTGTGTCTCGGACCATGTCTCTGGAACTGAGCGGCGGGATTTGCCGCCTGTGTGGGGATTTAGCCAATCGAACCGGCTGTTGAAAATGCATTGAACTAAAGGAGTGTTCCTCAACTGGTGGGTCATCACCCACAAGTGGGTTGCGGACCTATTTCCAGTCCTTAAAGCCCCAGTGTGTAATATTTGACCACTAGATAGCACTTTATTGTCTAATGGGAACGGAAACCAGTGCCTAGCACACAATGTAGCAGCAAGATGCCATACAAACATGGCGGCAACTTCTAGGCAAATATTCCACTATGTAAAATAAACCTCATCATCTCATCTCATTAGCCGTACCGCTTATCCTCATTAGGGTCGCGGGGGTGCTGGAGCCCATCCCAGCAATCATCGGGCAGGTAAAATAAACCTATAATTTCTAAAATTAAAATTGGTATGATAGTTTTCTGTACTACTAGATGGCCCTAAATATTCAAACACTGTCCCTTTAAAAGGTACATTGTGTATATTTGACAGTGCTGAATGAGCACAGCCTAGCAGCAAGATGCCAGACAAACATGGCGGCAACTTCTAGGCAAAAATTCCACAATGTAAAATAAATGCACATTTCTCAACCTATCATTTCCAAAATTAACATTGCTATGATAGTTTTTTGTACTACTACAAGACACTTAATATCAAACACTGTCCCTTTAAAGGTACATTGTGTAATATTTGACCACTAGATGGCACTTAATTGTCTAATGGCAACGGAAACCAGAGCCTAGAACACAGTGTAGCAGCAAGACGCCAGACAAACATGGAGGTAAAGATTCCACCATGTAAAAGAAATACACATTTCTCGACCTATGATTTCTAAAATTAACATAAGTATGATAGTTTTCTGTACTACTAGATGGCACTAAATATTCAAACACTGTCCCTTTAAAGGTCCATTGTGTAATATTTGACAGTGCCGAATGTGCACAGCCTAGCAGCAAGGTGCCAGACAAACATGGTGGTGACTACAAGGTATAGATTCAGCTATATAAAACAAATACACATTTCTAGACCCTTTAAGGGTACATTGAGTAAAATGTGACAGTGCCGAATGAGCACAGCCTAGCAGCAAGATGACAGACAAACATGGTGGCGACTACAAGGTATAGATTCCGCTACATAAAAAAAATACACATTTCTAGACCTATGGATATTTGTAAAAAATAAAATTCGCATGATAGTTCATTTATTTTTGCCTATTATTCAAATCAATGTTTGTTTTTTACTGAATAAGGGTTTTTGTACCACCAGAAGGCACTAAATATTAAACACTGTCCCTTTAAAGGTGCAATCCAGAATTTAAAACTGTTACTGTCTGCCGCCATCTCCTGGCTTTAAGTCATAAATGCAGCCTCAGTCAGTTCGTTGATCAAGGAGGTGCATCTTATAGAGAATCTCGAATAAGCTATTCTTTATAGACTATATTTGAAACAGGCCTTTTCTGACTTTCACCATTTTCATGCTACATTAACAAATACAATCTCTAATATCACGTGTACTTGAATAATTTGGAATTGCACTTTTTGTTGAATTTATTTTAAGTTTGTGGATAAAAAAAATACAACATACGATATACATTAACAACCGCCCCCCTACCCATAATGCAGTATTTCTTGTGTGCATACAAATTGATGACTAAACATAAAATTAGAAAAGTGTAATCGTGATTATTTTGTGTAAAATCCAATGCGACTCGTGGAATAAACAACCCAAATCCAAGACACCTTTAACATCTTTATTAAGTGCAATAAATCTGACATACAGAAAATACTTTTAAGCGCATGTATACGAATATATATATTTTTCCATGCTAAGCCCAACATTTCCTTTTGTATCTGTAAAAGCAAAATATATCGAAGCAAGAGTATATTTCTGCACTAAAACAATCTTTACCTCTGCTTTGAACAAACAGCATAAGGACACGAAGATAAAGTACTTTATATATTCCGTAAAACGAGTAGAAAACCACTTATAACATTTGAAAACGAATGAAATCAATCTCTGTGAAATATCGTTTTTTTTTATAAGAAGCCATCAATTGCACTGTATGTTTCGATCATCTTATAACATTTGAAAATGAAATAAATCATTTGCAGAAGTAGAAGAAATTGCTTTAAGATGTTGTTTTTTTCCCCCATTTACTTGCACAGTAAAGGCTCCAATAAAATTAAATAGAATTTAATCTTGTATTCATTTTCTAACTTTTTGAATATAAATGAAATAATTTGCAGTAGATTGAAAAAAATATACACAACTTTTCCATACTTTTTTCCCGAGGTATTAGAATTTGACGAGTGAATCTGTCAACAGGACCTAAATGGAAAATTTGGTGTTATTGTATGCTTTAATTATAGACTGAGGAGATCATTTCTTCCTCATGTCATGAGGCTCTTTAACTCCACCCGAGGGAGTAAAAGCCCACATTAAACCGCACCCCCACATTTGCACATTACCCTATTTTTATTACAGTGTGTATTTTACGTAGCACTATTTAAATACTCTATATCAACACGTTATATTGGGTATATTTGTATTCTATATCTTTTATTTTATTTTTTAACACAAGGATACTGCTGGAAGTGTGAATTTCCCTACGGGGATGAATAAAGTATCTATTTATCTATCTATATATATATTTTATAACATTTAAAAGTAGAAGTACAACACATTTCGGTGAAATATTTTTTGCACAATAATACATAAAATGAAATTTGACGGATTCATCCGTCAATGGCACTAGACGGAACATTTTTGGGAGGTATAAAGCTTTCTGTTTTACTCATTTGTTGTGGTTATCTTGACATGCAACCGGGACACGAGATCTTCCCTGACAGGGGGTCATTGTGGATTAACTGGAATTAGCAGATTACCGGATTAAAGTTGTTTACCAAGGAGAAACGAAGGAACGAATATGTCATTTTGTAACAGACGACCACCTCAATATATTTTCACCACAAATTCTTTCGGTACCTCGATCGCGCAGAACTCGGAATTACAAACTGTACATGAAGCGTGCGGTAGCTCCCTTTTTAAAAGAGAATCGTAAAATATTTGGACCTCGAAATTGCAAAATAGAACGCGAACGTTACTTGTAATTTACGACTCGTACAACATTTGCTTGGTGACGGTGGTCCCGCCTACCATGCTCCTCTGCACCACTTCCTTGGTGATCTGTCGGGTCACCATGCCGCTCGTTTCTGTGTGCTGCGTGGTCATCATCATTCCGTCTGCTGGTTGGGGACACCGAAAGACAAAAACGGGATGAAACATTGTTGGAACTTCTATCTATCTACCTTGGTCATATCCCTCAAACACATACAATAAGAAAATAAAAGCCTAGTTATAGGGTCACTAAATGTGAGAGGATGTGGAAGTAAAGCGACTGAGTGGAAGTAAGAGGAACTCGGAAGGATGATGACTAAAAGGAAGGTTGATGTGTTAGCCTTGAGTGAAACAAAGATGAAAGGAAAGGGTGAATTGTTGGAACTTCAATTCCGATAAATGAGCGCTTGGTACCTGAGAAGTAGGGGTCGTTGATCATAGTACGCGAGATGCTGCTCATAGCGCCAACGTCGGTCGGCATGTTGAAAACTTCCCTCCTGGTCATGGATTGATTATTATACTGGGACAAAGCCCCTGGAAGAAAAAAACATGGACGGTTACTCAGTGACTTCAATCAGGCTTGCCTAAAGACTACCTAAACTCGTTAGTTGCTCAAATTTTGACACCAGGGGAAATAAAATACTGGAAAACGTGGATAGCAGTTCTTCTCAAATAGAGGGGTGTTTGACCTCAGGGGACATCTTTTTGTTTAGTTTTTTAGAACAAAGTGCAGTTGCACCTTCACTCAGCGAGGGGGCAGTGGCAATGTTCCCTCTAAGCTGCGTGTGTGCGCAATTGCGCACTACCCAGAGCTTTTCCGCGCACAAGAAAATCTAGCCAGCTCACAAAAATGAGGGCTCAAAATTGCTAATTAAAAAGCGAATTAAGTCAAAGTTACAGTGCATGAAGGTAAAGATACACAGGTTCCACTGATGCTGTGTTCTAAATGCGGTATTTTGAAGCCAATGTCGAAGTAGAACGAAGTTGAGTAAAGTCAGTAGAGTTTTTCGAGAACCGGCTTCTTCGGCTCGGCTCACTAAAAAGAACCGGCTTTTTCGGGTCCCAAACGACTCTTCAGGTTGTTTTTGCTTCTTTAATCCCTACACGACCAAATATTATGTAAAATTGTGCACAAAATGACTTAAAGGAAGGGGGGAAAATAGAACAAAAAAGAAAAAAATACCAAAAATGAAAAAGTAGTGAAAAGATGAGAGAAAAAAAACCGTAACAAAAGGAGAGAAAAAAGAGATAAAAAGAGCAGGAAAATTTCAGAAAAAAAGCCAGAAGAAAAAAGCAAATAGAGAGAAAAAAAGGTAGTAGAAAACAAAAAAGCAAGAAAAAAGTAACAGCTAGGAAAAAATAAACACAACAAGATTTTTTTAAAAAGGAAGGGAAAAAGAGGAAAAAGTTTATGTTGCATTCAAATAATTTCCAATTATATCAAGTTAATCTTGTTGCCAACATTGTACTACCACTAAAAAATGTAATTAAATACAGTTCTGTATCGTGCAACCGACTAAATTAGCCCCCCAAAAATGTTAGTATTATGCGACAAAAGATACCAGGAATAAAAGCAATGAAAATCTTGTGAAAGAATTGTTGTAAAAACAAATGACGTTTGTAGGCCCTGCAACCTTTGCAATAGTACATGAGTCACTTCATTCAAAAGAGAAAAATAATTTTGCATTGCCGTAAACTCAGCAAAATGTAACGTGATGTCAAGTTTTGGACATGTTTGATAATGATTTAGTTGCCACACTTGGAGTTGCTGTTGCTCACTGTTGTTTCAAGCGTTGCTCACCGACTTTGTGTGAACGCTCAGACCCGTGGAAAATTACAGGGAACATTGGGCAGTGATGCGCTCGTTACTGAGCATGCATGCATCGCACTCAACAGGAGTGGTCACAAAGTTTAGATACCATGGAAAAATAATGAAGAGAAAAATGAAAGTCTCCCTCTAATTCAGCACTAATCCGGATTATCTTGGTCAATGGTAGCAATCGACAACGTCTTTTTAGGTTGCGGTACACTAGCAAATGTTACCCTCGATCAAGAATTCATAGTTTGTGCGTATTAAGGCACTGCTATGTATAATAAGCAACACTAGATTTACTGAAAGAGGAGTAAGAACTAAAAACACGCTGAAAGAATGGTTTTATTGTCATTATTACGAAATTGGAGGGGTTTTTCTTACAGTGCAAGAACGCGATTTAGAGAGCAGCTGGCCAGCTGCACGCTAGCATCAGGTATCCTCAGGTTGAGCCAGGTCTAAGGGATGTGTGTTGTTTATTTGGTACTTTAAACTACAAATTATATCTTGCTTAGAGTAATTCGGTGCCACGTTGTGTTTGTAATGTTTATTATCGCTTAATAAGAGAAGAAATTGGTTGAGGTTTAGGTATGTCGGTGCAAAAAAAAAACAAAAAAAAAACCCCACATCATAGACGAGTTGATACTGCCTGCAGCTGTAATGCTGGATGAGACAAGTGCTGCAAAAATAGTAAAAAAAAAAAAAAAAGAATTCCTTTCCGTCTAAAAACACAGTTGCTAGACGTATAACATAAGTTTAATTCAACATTGTGCTCTGAGTTAATGTTGGTTTGTTTGTGGTTGGTCAAAAATAGTTACAGATTACGGATTTAATTTCATTTTTGAAATTCAGATGCACTTTAAAACTTTGCTCTTACAGATAATAAAGCAATTATTTCTTTTAATAGGTGTATATTTATTTTTTATTGTCTCTTAATAAAGATAGGTGTACAGTTATATAGGTTTTCTTCTTCCTAGGGGGACAACGACAGACCACAATTGGTATAGCAACACTGGTCAATAGCAACATTAAACATTCATAGAGAGCTGCCTCTCTCACCCAGTTGGATGGACCTGACCACCTCTGTCTCTCGCTCACCCCTAAATATATTTTCAACAAACGTTTGTGAATGAGGATCTACAGGAGTACAGTGGCGCAGTACTACCTTATGAATATTGCCCATCTTTTCGAATATAGGACTCCCTTATTTCACAGAGGTGAATGGGGCCCAGGACCTGCCGTGCTATACAAAATTCCTAAAAATAACCCCCTCCCCTATTTGTAACATTTTCTCTGCTGGTTCCCGCTTACAGCAATAGTTGACTGGGGATAATGGATTGCAATCGCAACGGTTACAGTTCATTTTAGGTGGAAAGAGCAGAAAAAAAAGAGCCCACCGCGCATGATGCGAATTTTCTCTTTCTGCCCTCACTCTCAGCAATAGTCGACATGAGATAATGGATCGCGACCAAGAGGGTGTAGCTCATTTTAGGCAGTCCACAATGGAATTCTTCAAAACAAAAACACTCTGCCGGTGCCTGCTTTAAGCATTTTATGCCGGCCAGAACGGCACGCCTCCAAACAAAAATGCCTTATGCCGGTCCTCGCTCGTAGCAATTTAAGGGATCGCGGCCGCACGCGTGCAGTTAGTTTTAGGTGAAAGTACAGTAACGTCAAAAAAAGTGTCACCAGGCCCAACAAAGGTATGCTCTGGAGCAATGTTCCCTGTAATTTTTCAAGGGTCTGAGCGTTCACACAAAGTCGGTGAGCAACGCTTGAAACAACAGTGAGCAACCATAATCCCAAGTGTTTTTTTTTCTACTTTTTTTTAAATTCCTTTAAAAAAAATCTCATTGTGTTTATTTTTTCCGAGCTGTTACTTTTTTCTTTTTGTTCTCTATTTAATTTTTCCTACATTTCTTTCTTTTCTTTTTTTCTGGCTTTTTTTCTAAATTTTTCCTTCTTTTTTTCTCTTCCTTTTGTTTCTATTTTTCCTCAGCTTTTCACAACTTTTTCATTTTGGTATTTTTTTCTTTTTTGTTCTATTCGCCCCTTCCTTTAAGTCATTTTGTGCATAATTTTACATAATATTTGGTCATGTTGGGATTAAAGAAGCAAAAACAACCCGAAGAGCCGTTTAGGACCCGAGCCGAGCCGAAGAAGCCGGTTCCCCGACAGACTCTACTAACTTTACTCAACTTCGTTCTCCTTCGGCTCGACTTCAAAATACCGCATTTAGGACACAACGTCAGGGGAACCCGTCTATTTTTATCTTCATGCACTGTAACTTTGACTTGAGTCGCTTCTTAATTAGTAATTTTGAGCCCTCATTTTTGTGCGCTGGCTAGATTTACTTGTGCGCTGAGAATGTGCGAGCAGTGCGCAATTGCGCACGCGCGCAGCTTAGAGGGAACACTGGTCTGGAGGTTTCCGCTTGCAGCGAGATGCAATTCGTGGATAATGGATTGCAGCCACACAGGTGCACTTCAATTTTTGGTGGGCCGAATACCAAGAAAGGGCAGGCAGGCCCAACATAAGCTCACTCTGCCCCTAGTTGCAGCAGTGAGCAATTGGGGATAATGAATGGTGATTTAATGACAACAAAGACTGTTGCAATTCATTTTTGGATAATACGAAGAAAAACCTGCTCACCTCCATCCTGAGACTCGATGGTGATGATGCCCTCCCTCTCAGGGCCGTAGCCCAGTGTGGTCTGGGCCTGGACTTTGAACTTGTAGGGGATGTTCTCAGTTAGGTTAGGCACCGTCAGACGGGTTTCGGCACTGTCCCCGCTCACTTGGAAGGAGCGTGTGTCGCCTGGACAAGTCATAAAACAAATTTCTTTTATAGAAACGATTTTTTGCGTGAAAAAGATCATTAAAGATGGCGGGGAGCCTGACCTCCTCCGTGAAGCTGCTCGCATGTGACCACGTAGCCCAGAATGTCCCCGTTGGGCTTCCTGGGTTTCTCCCAGCTAAGCTGCAAGGAATCTGGGCTGAGTGCCGTGAAGACAAGGGGCCCCGGTGCGCTTGGGGTGCTCAAAGTGAATGGCGAGCCTGCCAGGCGGAGTACAAAACAGTAAGGGATTGGCCAGAAAAAGCAAACGTTCACAAATTTTGAGAAAAAGGAACCTGGCATGGGGCTGAGGGGGCTCTTGGGGTCCACTGCTGACTCGATGGTGATGACTCCTTCTCGTTCGGGGCCCCAACCTTCCTGGCTCTGGGCTTTCACCTTAAAGAGGTACGAGTGATTGGGCAGGAGGTCCTGGATGATGACAGAGTTGTCGGCCGGGTTGGTGACGTTGATGCGCTTCACATCACCTGTGAGGTAAACGCGGGTCAGGATAAATCCGAAGCGTTCGACGGCTTTTTCTTACCTCCGTTGAGAGGCTGGTAGAGGACGCAGTAGCCCTGGATGTCCTTCTCACAGTGGGGCTCCTGCCAACTGACTTTCAGGGCGGTGGGACCCAGAGCGGAGAAAACCAGTCGGCTGGGGGTGTCTGGGACCCCTGGGGTGAGTCTTGCAGCTGATGAGATTGGGGTTGAGGGACATGCTATGAGCCGGGTGTTTTTTGGATTGTTTTTAGGGCTGCAACGATTAGTCGACGTAGAAATAGTCGACAATGAATCCCATCGTCGGCTATTGTCCCCAGACATGAGTGAGGCATCTTTACATGAATATAATCTCTGCTGAGAGTCCTTCATGCGTAATATCGTCTCTGTCTTGAGTGGTAACATAAACGTACAGAAATGTTGGCGTCCACATCAAGTACATGTACAAAACTGGTTATCACTGGTTAAGAGGGCACAGCAGCGCCTGTACTTCCTGCGGAGGATGAGGAGAGCCCACCTGCCCCCACCCTCCCTCATTACATTCTACAGGGGCACCATAGAGAGTATCCTGACCAGCTGTATCTCTGTGTGGTGTGGAGGCTGCAGCGCTACCGACTGGGGTAGTGTGAGGAGGGTAACGAGGACAGCAGAGAAAATAATCGGGACTACACTTCCCTCCATTCAGGACATTGGCCAGAAGCACTGCCTATCCCATGCTAAAAACATTACCGGGGACCCCTCTCACCCCCATCATGGACTGTTCACTCTGCTAGCCTCTGGGAAGAGGTACTGCAGTGTGCGGTGCAGGACCACCAGGCTCCGCAATAGTCTAGTCCCCCTGGCCATTAGACTGTTAAATGGTCAATCTAACATATAGTTAACTTAAATCTAAACGGCTGCTAATCTGACTTTTTGCACTACTGGCAGTTTTTTTTTTATAGCTTGCCACTCATTGCACATTGCTCTCTGCACTATTGTAATTACAGCGTTATTGTTACAGTGTTAATGTTACTGTGTACCTGACTTGTTAACCTGACTGCCCATTTTGCACATCTGGTTAGCTACTCTTCTTGCACTATCGGCACTATGGTAAAATACTATACATAGCCAAAATACAATACAACATTATTTATATCTGTACATTCAAGGAAACTGTGGGGGTCAGATGCATCGACATTTCGTTCTGTATACACGTGTACTAGAATGACAATAAAGTAGATCTGAATCTGAATCTGAATCTGAAAAACTTCTACAGATGGGGAACCTTTTAGCCTGGATACAGCAAATAAAAAGACTACTTGCAAAAATTGTAAAGCGGACCTTGTCTATCATGGCGGTAGCTCGGTGACGCACGAACATTTAAAAAGCAGGTTGGACAGCTGAACGAAACAAAGTCTGACTCGCCTCGCTGAGATTCAAGTAATACGAAACCCAATAAGATTTTAGAGAAATGAATTGTACATGGCCTGCTATTGAAGAGAGCTTGAGTATTATGCTTCATTGTGCTTGAAACTAAATGCATGTAGTACGAAGAACAAAAGGTCAGTTGATAAAACCGTTGGATTTCAAACTGTTTGTAATCGTTACGATCTGGTACAGACTTTGCAGTTGACCACTAAATCTACTCCACAAAATGCACATAATATTTGTTTTATTTACTATCATATTGCTGCTATTGAACCTGTTTTTAGTGTAGAGGGGTGAAAGTGTTTACTTAATTTAAATTTATGACTTAATTGCCTGTTTTTTAATTATGGACGGAGGTTTATGTCTACTTGACCGAGCACCGCGCCTGATTAGTTTTAGATGTTTTGTAAAAATCCCCAGTATGTTCAATAAAAGATGCATTTTTAACTGTACCCATTTTGCCTGTGTTTATTATCATTTCCACATAATCAAATCTGAGTTTAAAAACATTTCCCGATTTATGGATTAATCGTTTGAATAATCAGTGACGAATCAACTATTACAACAGTCGTTAGATGCGGCTCTAGTAGTTTCTGTGTTTAAAATATTAGAACATCTTTGAATACATTTGAAAGAACTGAGTTTGCTTGTATTTTATAGCTAGTGCTAGTAGTTAGCCTAGATCAGGGGTCTGAAACCTTTTTGACCCAAAGAGCCATTAAAGCAAAAATATTTCGATATTTTTCTTTTATATTCTAAGACAAATTTAATAAAACTACCAGACAAAATCTAATTAATTTTGATCAAATCTATAAAATAATAATACCAGAGCCTTTGTCCCATATCACTATAAAAATACCACCTATGATTTGTCTCCCTCTCGCAGTTACTTAAAAAGGTAGAGGCTCATTTTGTCCTAAATAATGGTGTCAAAACAAGGTGCAAGAAAAGTTCTTTTGTAAAAATGTCACAAAATATTGCAAACCTTTGGTGCAGACACCGCTAGGCAAGGAGAAAAATTACGTGCTCCTTGTTTCTAGCTTCGCCCATTCCTACCACTCACCTGATTAAATTGCTCTCGGTGCTTCACTAGAGATTTTAGGTAAAAGGTTTGTTCCTTGGCTTGTCTTCGTTAAGTGTCTCAACAATGAACATGGATTGTTTAATAAGCTTACATATCAAAGATTATTGAGCGAGTTACAGCCACAACAAGGTCTGTTGGGGTGACACCTAAACTGTATACTGTAGTAGATCAATAAAGTCTCAGTTTCGTGTGTGCGACAATTGGCCCTGCATGTATCAATATATTAATTTATTGCACAAGTTCTATTTCATTTCCGAGCCACATGTACTCATGAAAAGAGCCATAGGTTTTCGACCCCTGGCAGAGATTCTTGTTTCTTCTACTCTTTTTTGGACTGCTCGGATTCATTGGAAGAACATGTTGCCCCTGCAGGTAAGTCTAGGTATTGCTTCACACATTGAGAGGTATGCATATATGGTCATCTTTTTATTATGATTTAACATGTCTTTTTTTGTCTTTTGAAGATGAATACTTTAGCAAAATCCTGCCCATTTTTTCCATGTACTGTCACGGTTGATTAGAAACTTTGCTGATGACCAATCACAGCTCAACTTCCCAAAAGAAGTAAGCATCATTCAGTAATGTAATTGTCACCCGACAGCAAGTGGCAAAATGGCTGCTCACTGAGATGTACAAGGGTAACCCACATTCATTTTGATCATATTAATCAACAGTAATGTGTCTAAAACATTCAGTGAAAATCTAAAAAAATAAAAAAAATAAAAAAAATCACAGTAGAAGGATTACTTTGCAAAAACAACTCGTGAGGTGGTAACCTACTGTATATTATATAATAAAAATCAAAGACCAAAACCTTTTCGCTGTACCTTTTGTTTTTTTTAAACAAATAACTACTGTCAGACTGTTAAACCAATCAGATTGCAGAACATAATCCACAATAGAAATCTGATAAAGGTGAGCATTATAGCTCTCAAACATATCAGTTTGTTTCTCTGACTGAGAAAAGCAGTAAAAAACAGAATACACAGCACCCTTCATGCCAGACACGCCCATGCACTTACCCTGAAGCACCCTGTCCAAATTATAGAGCGCCTCGTTGACCTCAGAAGACTGAGTCCTCACCCTGGGCCCCTGAGACGGGCCGTAGCTCGACTGGTAAGAGGAGCCGTGCGCCCCAGGGAAGCCGTATACACCTGAGGGCCAATCGAGAGGCGAAAACGAGAACGGACGAGGCGAGTTAGGAAGAAGAAGACGGGAGAAGCCAAAGTCAGCAGAAGAAAAACAAACATGCTATGCAACTGACAGCACCAAGCTTTTCCGACATGCATACTAAAAGAGCCACCTTACATCATCAAAAAGTGTTACCTATATCGGTGAAATTGCCGGACACGTCTCCCATAACGATGGAATCGCGGATGTTTTCATCTCCGTAGCCTCGTTCGGACCGCTTCCTCATAACTACGTCCGTCGTGTGGATGCCGCCCATCAGATGAGGGCTTCCAGCTGGAAAAGGAAATTTACTTTTTTAGCGACATTGTTTTAAAACAGGGGTGGACAAACCTTCGAGAATGCTCTGAAAATGTGTGAGGGCTGACTATTCTATGAACAGTCTTTAATAAATTCACCCTGCTTGACGATTAGCATTGTGACATCGTAGCTCGCCTTTGTAGCATTTTCATTCGAGTTGCAGTGTCTTGTGAAAAAGCGCTGCCGTGCAGTTGAAACAGCTTCCATTTGCTTCCCCTTTTTACATTGTCATCTTTTTGTAGACGTCATGTTTAGTCTGGCAGCGTCTCTTTATGTATTTCTTGCAAACAGCTTCAGTCTCTTGGCAAATAAGGCAAATGCAGTTGTTAGGGTGAAAAAATACTCCAGTTTCTACTTGTCCTGGAAGTGGTGACCCTCACAGTCAACTTTCCTTTTTTTTTTTTTTTTTAATTTACAGTCACAATTTTAGAAATGGGGTGGGATAATATTCTCACAGAAAGCCAGGGACAAGGTAGCCAAATGGCTACTCGTAAAATTGTGATTCATTTTGTTTGTTTTTTGGTGCAAATTTATTTTATACTGCTGTCAACATTACTGGTAAGCCACTTATTACAAATTTTATGACAGAGGCTGCGGGCTAGTAAAAATTTGAAGGAGTATTTCCATTTATTTTACATACATTACATTAAGTTACACTGAGGCCCTTTAAGAACAACCATTACGCTGATATGGCCCCTGGTGAAAATGAGTTTGACACCCCTTCAACAGGCATTGGGGAAATTGTAGGTTTAGGTCAAAGCACTCTTTTAACCTGACATTTTAATCTCTTGCAGGCCACAAAATATGATACGGCAGGGAACATTTGGCCCACGAGCCATTAGAGGCTAACCTTGACTACGCAGCAACTAGCCTAGCTTTAAGGCCTATCTTTGAGCATTCTTAAGCTCGAATTAGCAGATAGTGTCACCAATTTGAAGGCTAGCATTAGCGGCTAGCGTCGCCACAGTGACCAGGATTTGTATTTACAACTTGTGTTAGAATTCTTTTGATTTTTAAATAAGGTGTTCAAAGTTTCTGACTATTTTATCTTTTTTATTCTTAATTATTATTTATTTTTCATGGAGTTGGTGTAATTAATTAAGAAAGTAAAGATCTGCAAACGGGCAGCACGGCGGGGCAGTGGTTAGCGCGTGTGCGGCACAGTTCTGAGGTCGTGGAAACCTCCTGCCTGGGTTCAAATCCAGCTTCCGGCCTTACTGTGCGGAGTTTGTATGTTCTCCCCGTGCTTGCGTGGGTTTCCTGCAGGCACTCCGGTTTCCTCCCACATTCCAAAGAATTTTCAGGTGAATTGGCCGGTCCAAATTGTCCCTAGGTATGACTGAGCGAGTGAGTTGTCTGTCCCCGTGTGCCCTGCGATTGGCTGGCAACTAGTTCAGGGTGTCCCCTGCCCACTGCCAGGAGATGGCTGGGATGGGCTCCAGCCCCCCCGAGACCCTAATAAGGATAAGCGGTACAGCTAATGAGATGAGATGAGATCTGCAAACGGACGGTATGTAATATTTAGCGCCACATAGTGGTTCAACAAAGCCTTTATTCAGTATATGAAAAAAACAAAAACTTAATACTGTAATAGGCAAAAATACATGAACGATCATACCAATGTTTATTTTCTAAAATAAAATGTGTATTTATTTTGCATAGAGGAATCCATTTCTAGAAGTCTGGTCTCATGCTGCTACGGGGACCCAAAGGGGAATGCTCCAAAAATACAGGCTCCCAGTGTTCTAGTCATTGATGCACACAACAGACTAGCTAAAACCCCAAAACTAATAGCTGAGCACACACATTGAAATTCACGTTTTCAGCTAGTCTCACCCGGCATGTAGTTGGTGGTGGTCTCGGTGGTGAAGGAGCCGCCCCTGTAGTTGGAGTTCATAGTGGACATGGGGGTGGAGGACGTGGACAGGTTTCGTGTGCCGGAACCGCCGGGAAAAAGAAAGTTCTGGTCCCACTTTCCATTCATCATGTAATCTGCAGAGAACCGTAGTCGTCAGAAAATGAATGTCGTTCTTTAAATAATCAGTTTGTGATGTGGAAAATCCAGATTGGGATGGACGAGAGAGGTATGGTAGACCCCCCTCGGGATACAACAACCCCGCCTTACGACATTTTAACTTGAGGTGTGGGATGAGTGGTTGTTTCTGACCCTCTTTATGGCATTTTCCCCACTGTGTGACATTGACAACAAATAATTTCCTATCAGAAGTAGATCATGAGCCCAAGACTGAGTCAGAGCCCGACCTGAATTTTAGCAGGGGTTGGGCCTAAAATGTCAATCATTAAGTTCGGGTCAGGCTGGATTTCTCTCTCACTGACATACATTGTTGCTCTTTCCCTTTCTCAAAGTGCCACGCTAGATTCTTAAAGACATACTGTTGCTGAGGCTTATGGCCCAATTTTCAAATGGTCAAAATGCCTGACAGCCCTAAAATCTTTCTTTCAACACTCATAAAATACGTCAATGTCGGAATATTTTCAGTAAATGTTACCTCCTCTGAAAAGATGTATGAAAGATTTAAATGTTTAATAAGTTTTGTTTAACTTGGATTTTGTAACAAAAGACTAGCTTTAATTAGTTATTATAAATCACCACTCTTCCTCCAGAGTCCTCACTGATATAATGTGAAATTTTGTTTCAGGATCGGTCCTGCAAATCAAGTAAATTTGTCTCTCTACAGTATAATACCCCTGGGCCTGGGTTGGTCAGGCTGGCTTTTTATGCCAAATCTTACCACTACACTATTTCCCATGCCCGAAAAACGACATCTCCATGTCTGCTATAAGTCGCCGTCACGTAAAACACTGGTTTGTGATTGTTTTGTGTCACAGTGTCATTAAAATGCTGATATGCGATTGGGTGAACTCCCTCCCACAACACCTTTTTCCTGTTCAGTCCAGAATCTCGGGGGCCTCGTTAAGATTTTGCGAGTCAGCGATACAATATTGTATTTTTGCGATGGCTTGAAGTGATGCTAAAGGGAGAGGCAAAAACATGATAACCATGGAAACTTCCAATAATCAAGAATTACAAAGAGGCCACACAAATTTCTACCATTGCAGAGTCTCACATCCGTAACCAAACGACGATTGGGACTATTATTAGAGATTAGAAGTCAATTAAAAGCAAGGATATCTTCTTGTCTTCATAAATTGCCAATCCGAATAATTATCAAAGGGCAGAGGTGACCTCGCATCTTGCCGCCTGTTGCTTTTTCACCTGGCGGGGTCGTCGGGGTCTCGGCGGTGATGACGTCCACTCGCTTGGTCCAGGACACCTTTCGGAGCTCAAGGTCGGACCCCACCAACTTGATATGTTCCCAACCTTATGAATCCGGGTCATGAGGGGGAGAAGCAAGCTAGTCTAGTGTAGGAGAACTTTTGTGTGTGGCCTTCTCGGACTCTAACGACCCAAATTAATTTTTTTCATTGACTACAGTAATCCCTCGTTTTTCGCGGGGGTTGCGTTACAAAAAGGTCCTGCGATAGTCCAAACCCACTATGTAGGTATCAGTAACATATATAGGACTGTAAAAAGTAATTGTAGATCTACAATTAAAACAGAAGACACAGAGTTGCATGGTTTATTGTCATTATACAGTCTTACAACAAAATTGGAGGGCTTCTCCCCTCAGTGTAAGAAAGAGAGGCCGGCAATCTGCGCACTAGAGATACTTGGGTTGAGCCAGGTCTCTGTGATGCTTAAAATACATCCCTCACAAATGTTTCCCACCAGCTTCAGGTCATCCTTTTCATGGGTAATGGATCTGGCGTGAAATACAGGCTCAGCAAGGGTTGCTTATTACATAGCCACAGCAGTAGGCCATCACGCTTTTGCTTTATCTCCCGACGCTGCCTTAGTCTCTTCCCAGACCCGATAACAATCCACGAAGCACCCGGAGGTGATCAGCATTTATTTACTCTCCTCTGATTTTCCTCAGTCTCATTCAATCGATACATTTCTTATCAGTGTGACAAGCAGCTAAAATACAAGCTGCCACCGTGATTCGCAGTTTGATTTGGCTGAACCCATTGTACCGTGCGCCCACCCGGCTGTTTGACTGACAGCATTCACCAGCCTATCACAGTAGCACTCACATACAGTCACGCCCACCCAACACACACACACAGCCATCAGGCCGACTATTATTAGAAATCATGACCGTGATAGAATTTGTGTGTTGTCCGGTGCAGAACCCAAGAAAAATCCGCAAAGTAACCAAACCGCGATACAGCGAGGGATTACTGTGAAGTGTAATCTGCTGATGAGAGTGTGTCTGAATGAACCACCTACCTTCCCCAGAAACGCTGGGCGTCTTGGACCCGGTGGGAGACTTGAGCACCTCGTTGCTGTACATCAGATAGCTGTCATACTCGTCTCCTGCTTCGGCGTCCACGATGGGGACGTCCGGGATGATGGGGACTGGAAAAGAAAGAAACGTGAGGAGGGGTTTGGTCTTTGTCAAGAGAAGGAGACTCAAAAGACGACTCACTGGAAAGTGGTCTGGCGGGTTGCGATGCCAAATTAATGGTGGCGTCCCGGTAGGGCCCCCAGCCGATTCCGTTTTTAGCACGGACTTTGTACTGATAGGTTTGGGCGTTGACGAGATTCTCGATCAGGAGCATCCTCTTCTTTGGGTTGTCGATTTTCACTTTTTTAGCCGCGCCGGCTTGCTCTGCGCAATGATAAAAGTTTAGAGTTAAAGTTTTGATTGTGATCTAACTAAGGCTTTAACTCCAAATTCCTGTCCTGTTTTATATGTTAAATCCTTCTTTAACAAAAGAGTTAAGGCTGCTTTATCAAATAAAACATGCTTGGAGTTAAATCTTTATTTGTGAATTGGCTGAACTTCCTCCCACAATGCCTTTCTCTTCGCTCAGAATCTTGGGTGATTCTTAAAGACTTTGTGAGTCAACGATATAATTTTGTATTTTTGTACAGTAGTTATTCGCTATGGCTCGTAGTGATTCTGAAAGAAGCAAATGCATGATAACCATGGAAACTTGGGTTTATCAAGAAAATGGAAAGGGCACACAAATCACTACCGTATTACTCCAAGTTAAAGTTCTGTAGCATAAAACATGCTTTGAACATACTTTAAAACTAACTGAGTTATAGCTTTATTTGTGAATTAACTCGGGTTGCAGTTCCGTTTTGTATCTTTCAGCCTGCTTTAATGCAAAAGTTAAAGCAGGTTAACTTCAAGTTAAACATGATTTACCTTAACTCAAGGTTAAAGCTTTGTAAATGAACTCAAGGCTAAACTTCAAGTTCTGTTTTGTTGCTTTCAACCTGTTTTAAAGCAAGAGTAAATGCAGTTTAACTCAGAGGGAAGCATGCTTTAAAGCTTCAACTGTGAGTGTGAAATTACAGAAGTACAGCGTTAAAGATTTAACTTGGGGTTTACTCCAAGATAAGAGTTTCGATCTGCAGCTTTAATCCTGCTTTAACACAGGAGTTGAGGCACTCCGAATTTAAAATGCTTTAGTGCTTTAACCTTGAATTTAAGCTTTATTTGTGAATTAACTCAACGTTTAACTCCAAGTTGCAGTTGTTTTGTACCTTTCAGCTTGCTTTAATTATAAAGTTGAAGCAAGCTAACTTCAGGTTAAACATGCTTTAAAGCTTTAACCTTGAGGTAAAGCTTTGTGATTTAACTCAAGCCTAAACTCCACGTTAAAGTTATGTTATGTTGCTTTCAACCTGTATTAAAGCAAGAGTTAATGCAGTTTAAGTCAGAGTGAAGCATGATTTAAAGCTTCAACTTTGAGTGTGAAATGGCAGAAGTACAAAATGCTCTTGCGTGCGCTGTCAAAAGTTAAAGCGTTAAAGATTTAACTTGAGGTTTAACTCCAATTGTGAATTACCTCAAGGTTTAATTTAAAGTTGTAGTTCAGTTTTGTGACTTGAAACCTTATTTAACAAAAGGGTAGAAATGAGTTCTAAAAGCTTTATTTTTGAGTTATAGCTTTATCTTTTACGGGACTACTTTTAATTTGTGGTTTAGTTTCAGCATTCTGAGTTAGACATGCTTTAAAGCTTTCATCTTGAGTTAAAGCTCCAATTATGAATTAACTCAAGCTTTAACTCGAATTTGCAGTTCTGTTTAAGATTCCAGATTCAGACAGGCATACAAAACTGTCGAGATTGCCATTGTTTAATGTCTGGAACTAATATAATGTAGAAAAATTGTTATACGTCAGTTCAGTTCGTATTCTACCATCTTTTAATAAATGATAGCATGTCTCTCATCTTAACAGCTAGCATTGTCAAGGCTAGCTTTGCCCACGTGGAATGTAGCATTAGCAGCTAGCATCACCATTGTGACCAGGATTCGCAATTCCTAGTGTTTACAACTTGTGTTAGAATTCTATTTATTTATTCATCAATTTAAGTTAAAAGTTCAAAACTACTTTGAATTTTGATAACGCTTACTCAGATCGTCGTCAATAGGTGTGTAGATGACCTCGTAAGCCGTGATGTTGCCGTTGGTCTCCGCAGGCTCTGCCCAACTCAACTGAGTCACAGTCGGGCTGATGACATTAAACGCCAGCCGTCCCGGTTCGCCAGGCACTGCAGAAAAAACAGATTAGCTCTCAGCTTCTGCAGATGAGGCTTCATCCAACAAATGGACAATTACCATCCTCCAGGGTCTGACAGGCCACAATGTCGGTTTCATGGCCATCTCCGAAGCCATTGTAGGCGGACACTCGCATTTCGTAGTCGCAGTAGGGATACAGGTTGGTCAGCTCAGCTTGAGGAGTCTTCACATCCAAGACCTGAGCGTCTTTCTCGGGGTCGCCGTAGATCCAATACTTCACCTGTAGTAAAAAATGCAAACGATGAGAAACCCTGTGCTGAAGAGTTGAGAACCGGAGATCACCTTGTAGCCCATGGGGCTCCCTGGAGGCGGGTCCCAGTTGAGGTGGATGCTCCTGGGTCCAGTGGCTCTGGCCTTCGGATTCACGGGAGCACTGAGGCGGCCGCTGAAGTTTTTAGGAGATACGAAGCCTTTCTGCTGCATTTGGGCCAGCTCGGGAGATCTTGGACCTAAAAGTCGATAAAAACGAGGTGATTTTGACATTCCACTCTACAATGGTGCCTCAGCTTCCGAACGCTTCTTAATCCGACCAGCATGGCCTTCGACCTAATTTTTTGACCAGTTTTCGAATGGCCCGTGTCCAGCCGAGAGATTTCTAGAAAACAAGCGCAGCAGAGCGACCTGAATTGCATGACTCCGCTCTTGCCATTTATTGTTTGGTAGGTTGGTTAGATACCTTAACCACTAGGGTCGTAGGGGCACCATTTTTTGTAATGTGTCTTGGGCAAGTGCAGCCTGGCCAACATACCTTTCTCGAACCGGGGACCTTTGGCGTGATAGGCGAACGTGCTAACCACTGCACTACGGAATGATCAGAAAAAGTGTGGGTACGAGCAACAAGGAGAAAGCCAGTCGTGGGTGATTATAAAAGTTTATAGGTGAGCTGCATTGTTTAATGTGTCCTTAAAAAGTTCAAAGTACAATATTTACTGTATTATGTAAGTGTTAACAATGCCCAGTTCAGATTTCACGCGTGTGCTCGTAGGTTGAAAATGGTGAAAGTAAGAAAAAGACTGTTTCAAAAAGAGTCGAAACGCCAACCCGAACCCCTAAAAAGATGAAAAAAGGGGTTTCTTCAAACTCGTCTAAAAAAGTCACCGTACTTGCATGTACAAGAAAAAGAACTGGATAGAGGCTGCGATAATGATTTCAGCCAGAAGATGGCGTCAGCAAGTAGAAGACTTTGAACAGCTGGACACCACCATTAAGAGTAAACAGGAGGTTTATTGTAATAGTTTTTCGTTTGCAAAGTTTATGCAGAGAACTAGAATTGGTAATAGCAGAAGCAACTTCCATTTCTACGTTGTTATTTTCTAGAAACGTTATGAAGACATACACACAAGGCCAGAGTGAGAACTAACAAAGCAGTAAATGAATTGTCTTAAAATAATCGCAGGTCACCCCAAAGATATGTAAACTGTACATAACAGTGTTTATATGAAGTTATTATTGTTACTTTTAATAAATGTATTCATCCTTATTAGAGGTAAAATCGGCCTAAAAAAATCCAGCCCGACCCAACCTGGCCCATGGATACAAAAGCCTGAGCCAGCCCGAGCCCGACCGATCAACTTGATTTGAGGGTCTGAGCCTGAAGTAAACCCGAATTTCTACATGTTTTTGTGAGGCGGAAAGGTGATTTCGTCCGTCTCCGAAAACAACCCCTAACGCTCCCCCGCCGCGCGCCTGCTTTTTGTGTCCGGCAGTGCTGCTGGATGGAGTATGCTCCAAACGCGCTGAATTTTATCTGTAAGGAGGAAGGTGGATTTTCCTCAGTCTCCGAATTTTAGGCCTGTTCCGGTCCTAGCCCAAATAACTCCCTCTAATCAGTATTATATACATGTCCAAGTTTAGGACTAAATTGCTGGTTGAATATGTGTTTGATTGAAAAAGATGTGGGTTTGTTATATGGGCCATAACCAATTAATGAGTTTACTATTAATTCTTAGTGGAACAATCAATTCAGACATTGACCAAATGCGACCTCCAACAAGGAGAGACATAGTGCTACCAGACCACAACCTACCTCCTTCTATAACACTGACGATGGTCGTCTTCCTCTCTCCGACTGTGACATTACTACTGGGCTCCACCAGCTCCAACTGGAAGGTGTCAGGCTGACCCAGCCCGGAATGGCTCCGGGGGTCGATCACGATGTTCTTCTCCGTCTCTCCGGGGTTAAACTTGAGCAGACCGGAGAGATCGAAGCGTTGGCCCTTCTTTGTGCGCCATTTCACCGTGGCGGGGCCGTCCTGGTTGCGAGTGCGCACTACGGGGATGGTGTAGTTGGCGTCTGAAGTGGTAAAGTTGTGGGTGCCCCTCTTGAACATCACCACACTGGGTTCTGGTGGATAATTGAGCCAAGTGAGATGGGTGATTGGACCAAAACAACCTTCAAAATTGGGTCATTTTGATATGAATCCCAAAAGTATTTGGGGGTTTTACTTTTTTCCAAAGGGTTTATTTTGATTTAGGTTCATTTAAGTTCACCCAAAAATTACGTACTTTTGATATCTTAAATCTGGGTTATTATTTTTCCTTTTCTAACTCACCAAAAACTAGATTAGAGTGTTCCAACAAAATATTTGGGTTACCTTCTTCAAAATATCCAATAAAGAACCCCCAAAAATGTGTTATTTTTCCCCCCACAAAACCACCTACAAAATTGGGTTGTTTTATTTCACTGAGTGATATTTGAAGATGTGATCAAATCTCTGAAATAATAATAATGCCAGAGCCCGTGTCCCGTATCAATATAAATATACAACATTAAAGTTGTCTCCCTTCCTCAGTTACTTAAGAGTGTTGAAGCTCATTTCGGCCGTCATTTTTGGTCCTAGATAACGGTTTAAAAACAAGGTGAAAGCAAAGTTCTTTAGTAAAAATGTCACAAAATACTGCAAACGAGATGGATATTGTCGTATTTACCTTCGGACCAGAAAGCACCAAGCAAGAGAACCAAGGGAGAGATCCACTCACTTCTACTAATCACCCCATTGCTCAGAGTTGTTAGCTGGCGTTTTACTGATGGTTTGTGGGTTTTTATCATAAAATATCTCAACAGTGATTTAACATAGTTTAATGCGCTTCCATTTAATGGATTTTTAAGTGACTGTTGGTGTTGACTAGTGTATCGGTGCTTGTTCACCTTCTGGGATTCGGACAGAGTATTTGAACGAAGAAAAAAATAGAGCCATATATACCATTTGAGTAGAGGACTTTTACTACAAAATAAAATAAAACAAGGTGCATTTCAGACCAATAATCAGGAGAGCTTTCTCCCACCAAAAATCACGCAAAAGAACTCAATGTCAAATAGATTCAAACTGCTGCCAAAACGGGGTAAGTTACTATACTGTAGTTGAAAAAGTGCCCTATATATACTGGACTGAACCATCAAGCCTTCACTGCTTCCTCGGCTTTGCATTTACCAAAATTGGGATCAATTACCCGTCATAGGAACATCATAGAGAAATGTGTCAAATTTAATCTCCGAGCCATTTGTACTCATGAAAAGCCCTATATGGCTCGCAAGCCGTAGGTTGTCAAGCCATGCTTTATATGGAAGCTCATTAAACAATGTATGTTCACTGTTGAGTCACTTTCTGATGAAAACCCAAAAAACAAACTGTAAACACCCTTCTTAGGTTGGTAATAACATATGAATTGCATAGTAATCACATGATTACTATTTTAAAGATGCATACAGCGTTTCACGCTAATCAGTAGGAAATGAGTAGCTCTGAGCTACAAAGAGGATTGTAAACCCCTGATCTAAACTTTCTTACCAGGCAGGTCAGCGATGGTGACGGTAGTTCTTGGATAGCGGCCGAGTTTGGCGCCTTGTCTCGGGTTACTGAGTTCCATGACGAACTGTTTGACCTGCTTGTCATCCAGGAGGGCGTGTTTCTCTCCAAGCTCAAGCAGACGGACAGGAACAGTTAAATGGGTTTCACCGGGACCGTAAGTGAGATCTCCGTCTATGGTCACGTAGTCCTGAAAGGCGTAGACAATTTGTGTCAAGTCGATTGAACACTGAAGTAGTTGAAATAGACACAGTGCCTTGCAAAAGTTAAATAAATAATAAGTTCCTTAAGGTTTGATGGTGATTGGAACCTGCGCCCCATTCCCAGGTCTCTTGCAGACTTCACCAGATTTTTTTGGGCCACAATCGCTCTATTTTTGGCAGCATCCATTTTCCCTTAACTGAAACGATCTTCCCCAGTCCCTGCTGAAGAAAAGCAACACCAGAGCATGATGCTGCCACCACCATGTTTGACAGGGCGCATAGTGTTTCCTGGGTGATGTGCAGTGTAACTGTAACGCTTTGCATTCAGCCCATACATTTCCATTTTGGTCTCATCTGACCAGAGCACCTTGTCCCACTCATTGTTAGTGTCTCCCAAGTGGCTTCTTGCAAACGCAAAACGAGCCTTTATAATGGTATTCTTTCCGTATAGGCTTTCTTTTTGCCATTCTTCCATAAAGGGCCGATTTTTGCAGAGTACAACAAATAGTTGTCTTATGCAGAGATTGTCCCACCTCAGCTGTGTATGCATGCATGGCGTCCAATGTGATCTTGTCCCCTTTGGTTGCATTTCTGATACGTTTTCTTCTTGTTTGGAGCTTAGAAGGACGTGTAAGCGCTGAGAAATCTTCTTGCATCCCATTCTTGCTTTGAACTTTTCCATATTTTTCCCAGACCTGCCTTGTTTGTTCAATGGTCTTAATAATTCTTTCAAAGAGCCCGACAAAGAGCAGGTGCATTCAAACTGAGATTTAATGACAACCCTGTTGCACTTTGTCAATTAGGTCGACTTTGGATGATTCAGAAGTCATCATGGAACTCATGGAGTCAGTTGGGTGAGCTGAGGGAACGGGGCGGCAATATTTTTGCAACACCTACTTTTCAGTTGCTTTGTTTTATGTAATGTAGCAATAAGACAAAAACGTTCTTGGCTGGCCAATACTGTCACTAGGCACTGTATGTACCTTTTTATCCTTAGCGGTGAGATCTCTTGTTCGGTAGGAAACTTGCGTGCGTCCATCTTCAATGATTTCTCGGCCAATTGGAATGTTGGCCACCCCGTCCTGTCTACTGTATGTATAAGCTGGCTGAAGGAAGGAGAACACGCTGGAGGCTTGAAAAAGAGTCAAACTTTCTGTCAATACCATGACAAATTCGAAGTTTCTATAACAGTTTTGTCTTTACCGCGGTCTTTGATAATGGTGATGTTCACCAAGCGTTTTCCGAGTCTGGCGATTCCCAGCGGCACGTCTGTGGCCTCCACCAGCAGCTTTTTCTTGTCGTCGTCTTCATCCTTGAGAAAGAGCGGCACGTGGACGTCCACTGATTCCACGCCTTCTTGGAACTCGACTGCTCCAGCAGCCTCTGTAAAGATTCAAGTCCATTTAAAGTGTGTATGATGTAGCGACCCCTAGCTGTATCAAAATATTTCATTCATTTCAATAAATAACTTTTGATTCAAACAATAAGCAAATCCATGTACAGTACTTATACCCGTAGGTTTAGAAATGTGTAATTATATTACAAAACCTGAAGAAGCACACATTTCCAACTTGTAACTACAAAAGCCTGAATTGTCATTTTGCGAAGGTAGCTTGTCCCTTTTAGCACTTAACTTCCACTAAACTTCCACAACCAAGACCTTTATGGTGATGGATTTTCATGATTCAGAAATAGTTGACAATTCTTTCCACAGTTTCTTTCTCTAGCCAATTATGTTAGCCACTTGACTGCAGGCTATAGCTCGCTTTCTCCGTATAGTTAAAGCGTGCTTCGCCAGAGTCGGCTATGCAAGCGAGTTGCGTATTTCAGGCGTCTTCAAATTATTATTCAGTTGTTTTAGACACTCAAGTTAGCCACTTGGTTGCAGGCTGTAGCTTGCGGGCAGCTGCTTTTGTTATTGTTCGTATCTGTTTGAATAAAGTTTGCTTCGGCCTTAGGTTAGTCGCTAAAGTTAGCTGCTTACATCAGCTATGACCAACTCCAGCTATTTGCTCTTTTCAGCCGCTCCGGGTGTATCAAGCTCTGTTGGTGTTTCACTTTCAGGTCCTGTTACTGGCTGAAATGAAACCTTGCTCACATTTAAAATATTGAAGTAGGCTTCCCAATTTAGGCAAATGGTATGCAGCAAGCTTTCGTAGTTGGTCTTCTTCAAATGCACACATCTCAGCTCCATCTCAAGTTACAGTGACCTCCAGTGGTGAATTATTACACCCGGTCACTTAAACAAAACTAAAACAAAAATTGGGCGCTAGGAGTTGTGGCTGGCCTCGTCATGGGGATACAACTGTTATCTTGGTACAATAACCACTGTTCATGCACAGTCATCCCTGATTTTTCTCACACGGTTTCTCCGTGCCCCAATGCGTCATAGTCTTAATGCGGTTTCAAGTCGTGTGTCTACTCATGGAAATGTTGGAAGCAGGAGATTTGTTTTATATCATACTACATAAAGCACTTTGACTTGCACTTATATGGATGAACTTGACTGTACCAAACTGCAGTCTAAATTTTAAAGGTATGATAAATCAGTCCCACCTCTGTCTGTTGCAACTGTGTAGAAGCCAGGCAGCACTTTGAGTTCATTGAAGTGTCCCGATTGGACATTTCTCTCGGTCATGCGAACGATATCAGGGTAGCTGCTGCGAGGGGCGGATAGGACTGTATCCATGATCGTGTAGTCTTGCCTTTCGATCAGAAGATTTAGAATTAGACCGTTGTTGGACTTTATAATAAAAGCATATATTTATATATGTGTATAAGGTACCTTTTTCCTGCGTTTCTCTGTGTTCTGAAAAATAAATTGTGTTTTAATAAACAGTCGTGAATATTTAAACTGTATGATGCAAGGAGTCACGTGTCACCTAAATGAAGTATTCTGCATTTTCTGGATACCAGGAATTTGTCTGTAGACTTCGTTGAGCTGATCAAAGCAAACATGGACGTCAATTATAAAATCTGTGCACTGATCTATCGATACCAACACACGAAAGATGCCAACTCACATTATCCACGACCTCTTTACGAAGCTGTTCTGCATCTCTTGAATCGGACCGAGATAAATTCTCCGAAAATCGCCTGTTCAGTCGCAGGGACATTGGATACTGAACTACAAAAAGTGTGATAAAATTAGAAATGTTCTTTCAAATTCTGCAAAAGTACAGTATGTACTTACTGATTTCTTTGGGGTTGGGCTTGACGAGGACCTGGGGGTGGTTGGGACTTCGGTGGACATTATCAGTAACCTTCCAGCGGACAACGTCTGTCCCTTTAAGAGGACCTGCCCGCACCATCGGAGTGTCCAAGTAGTCCGAAGTAAGCTGGGACGAGCGGAAATTATACTCGTCCTCCTTGAAGCCGACCACGCGACCTGAGGAGAAACATGAATGGCATTAGAATGCAATAAAGAGGGAAATGCCATTATAAGAAGGTGACAACATACCTTTCCCACAGCAAGGCAGCAGGGCAAGGCAGCTCTTTGAAAAGAGGATAAAAAAGCACATTATTTTCGTATACAAATCCATATGAACCTCGCCTCCGTACATTCCTTACCTGGCAGCAGGTTTTACAGCAGGCACAATATTTCCAGCAGCAGAGCAACAAAAGTGCCAGCAGTAACAAAAGGAACAAGAGGAGGGGGAGGAGCCAAAGGAGGCTGGCAGCTGGACAGTCTAAAATCAAAATTAATAAAGAAAATCATACGCAATGCTCCAATAAAGTTGAAGTGACTTGGAAGTTACCTTTCTTCTTGAGCATCTGGACCTCCAGATCTTTAGATGCCGGAACTCTGGGGTTTTCCACTGTGTAGTGATACGTGCAGTCATCGTCCTCGTCACGGAAACTGCACTTTTCAAGAACCTTGTCCGCTGCAATCATACAAACATTGAATTAGAAATTGTAATAGTGGAAAACTGTAGTGCAGTAGATCCCCGGGTTATGGCATTGCAACCTTATGTTATGATTTCACAGTACATTGAGGAATACAATATTTTCAGCCCATCGCTGTGGCATTCTCCCTAACCATATCCAAGATGACAAAAATTCAAACTTTTGGGTGTTCAAGCTTCTTACTGTGTGGGATAAATTTCCAAGATGCCCGTTCGATGTCATGGTTTGCTCTCGGTTTGTGTCACAACATCATGCTGATATACTATTGGCTGAAATCCCCCCACAGCACAGTTGTCTCTCTCCATTCAGTTCAACATCTCATGTTACAAACTTTGATTTGTTTAGCTATGCATCCCAAGACATGCAGTGATGCTAAAAGGGCAAGCAAAACATGATAACCATGAAAGCGAAGCTTGCGGTTTTTGATAAATGTGAAGAAGGCACGTGCATCGCTATCTTTGCTAAAGGATATGGCCATAACCAAAGGACGATGGGGACGATTATGAAAATAAACAAAGTCCATGAAAACGCTTGCAAGCTGAAGTTTTAAAATTAGTTTTTATTTTAACATTTTGCATCCTTCTCAGTGTTCCTACAGCTTAAGTCAAGTTACATTCAAGACCTTTTAAGACTTTTTGAATGCCTTTTGAAAGGAAATTTAAGATCAAGTCTACAAAAAAACCACAAAATTGAAACTAATGCAAAACAAAAAACACTAGAATTAGAGACAATTTTAAACAATTGTTTGGCAGGTATAGTTAGTGAGATCACTTAACTGTTATTATTACTATTATAATTTTTTTTAAATCAAATTTTTGTACAGTTGAAAAACTTGGAAAACAAAAAAGTAATTAACATGTCAATACTGGCAGATAACTCCTAATTCCAAAGAACTCCTCTGCTACATTCATGAAACATTTCGATCATAATGAATGAAAAATGACATTTTGGTCCAGTGTAAAACTTATATGAAAAACAACACTGCTATAGAGATCAATTGTGAATGTAGCCGCATAAAAACTCATGCTAGGTAAAAAAAACTACTTCCTGGATGTGGACAATTGATAAATATTACTAAATCTTTGTGTTTACATTCTTAAGACTTTCGGTAACTGGATTTAAGACATTTTAATGCCAAATAAGGCCATATTTTCAGAATAATGATGTCAATGCCTTTTAAGACTTTTCAAGGATCCGCGTGAACCCTACATCCACCAGTCACGCACCACAAAAGGGAATTAAAGTTTAATTTTTCCTTAACATGTATATCCATCTATGATGTTGTTTCATCATATAAAAGTATATAACATATAACTAGTACTTAATTCATACAATTTTGTAACTAATTATAATATTTGAACAGGTTTCAATCCCCCCTCCCGCCACACGAGAATTCCCCTTTGCAATCTCCACTACAGAACGGATGAATGCCATATACCGGGGGTACGTTCGATTTATTGTAATCATATCTTTGCAAAACGATGACTCCTGTCACCTTCTTTGAGTTTGTCCACCATGATGACCCGGAAAGGACACTTATCACATTCCGCCTTCTTCTTCTTCTCTCCCGTCTTCCAGGCCTGGCACTGAGCACAACTGCGTGTGGCTTCGCACACACCTAGCTGAGCCTGAACAGACCACAACAATAGTTTAAAAAAAAAGAAAAAAAAAAGAAAAAAAAAGGAGGTTAAAAACTGCAATTTTATGTACCTGGAAATTTGGCTCACAAGTCGACGTCATCTCAAGTCCGGATGTTGCACACTGACAGAGTCCGCAGACACATTTACCGCGTCCATTGCAAATACCCTAAAACAGGCGACAAAATATATGAATCAGTTCAAAGTTGCTGTGCTGAATTCTGAACGTTTTTACTCGCTGACCCCCTCTCTTCTGGCATGTGTCATCATTGCAGCCGCTCTCAAGCTCCTTATGTTGTGTGTGCAATTATGTGCATTTCTTAGATCTACTCAATTAACTCTTTTTCGGGGTTTAGGTTGGTGTTTAGACTTTACTTAAAACATGCCTTTTCCCGTTTATACAATTTTCATGCTGCACCAACAAAAAACTGTGGTGCCGAGCATAAAATCACTCTCCAAATATTCTGAAAAGCTTTGCTATAAGTAAGATAAAAGCAGATAGACGCGGTAGAAAACAAATATAAAGGCTCTTTAAACTCAGTAGGACATTGTCAAAACATACTTCTATCTATCTATCTATCTACCTTGGTCATATCCCTCAAGAGGGGTGACCGACAGCAAGACAAACACATACAATAACAAAGAAAATAAAAAGGGATAAAAAATAGCAAAAACCACACACAAAATGTTTTGGACCCTGGCCAACCCAAATGCCCAAACATGTTAGGCACCTCGGCACTTAAGTTGGTCATGCTTCCGTCCCTCAAGATGAAACGAGACACAAGAGAGCGGCCGAGTCACTCGGGTCAGGGTAACACAACACACTCTTTTGTTCAACAGCAGGGCCCGACAACTTTCACTGGTTTACCCCTGCCGCATCATACAGGTGCCCTGCCCATCCTTTAGAACGCGTCCAAACATCCCACTATCCTTTTATAACACATCTCCACTCATTCCTATCACCAACTATGAAACATACTTAACAGATAATATATTTTACTTTAAAAAATGCCTCATATGACACACCTTACTATTAAGTTATATTGAATACATTCGTTTTACTCACCCCTTTGCTGTCCAGACAGGTCTGGTTGCTCTTAGGACACTCACAGGCTTTTCCTTCCCAGTCTTCCGCACATACACAGCGGCCCATAATGCAGGAGCCACGATCTGATTGGATTTAAAAGAAAAACGTTTATCTAAACTGGCACACGGGTAACCTAAAATGTGGAATTCTGGGCAATGTAGTCTTACCGTTACAGAGGAAACCTCCGAATCGCGGACACTGGGTTCTATCATACTGGCAGTAAGGTCCTTCAAACTGGTCAGGGTTGTAGCACACACATGTTCCACACTCTAAACAATCCCCGCGACCCGAACAAGGTTCTGTGGATCCCGGGCCGATGCACTGCCGGGTGTCGAGGGCAGAAGCGCTGGCTGAACAGTTACAAAACGTGCTTAACCTGAACGCAGAAGAAAACATTAAGAATTTTTTGGCGATAAAATACGTGGCAGATTTTCTTATATGGGAATCTCACCATCCATCATAGCATTGACATTTCCCACAAACGAGGTCACCGTTGCCATGACATCGGGGTGCGTTCGGGATGGCACTCTGAAGGAGGAAATTGGATAATAAAGTTAAAAATCCAATCAGCACAACCACGTGAGAATTTTGGGGGGGTCTATACTCATTTACCTTCTCGCAGTCACAGGTCGGACAAAGCACGCTGGCTCTGACGTTCACGGCGGAGTTAAAAGTGGTCGGTTTTACCCTCATCATCCCCTCTTTTTCGTTCATGCCCATTTTACAGACTGGAGACTCATCAATCATCCGCTGGGCTTTGAGACGCATCTTGAATTTGCCCTGTAGAACAAAAAGTAGGGTTTCATTATTTGTATTTGCTTTTTTCTTATACTGTAATCAGACTTGAAGAAACAAATCAAATTACTTATTCTTTGCTGGTTTACGTATAACAGAATAGAATAACAAAACATTGCCAACAAAAGAACGTCAGGATAAATAGGCAATAGTATTTACATTGTTGTGATTTGAGATTGGCCTAAATTGTAATTGCAATTTTTTTTTTACATAACAATAGTACAATGAAAAATACTGCACAGTAACAATAGTGCAATAAAAGGTAGCTGAATAACATCTAGCAGAAACAAAATTCCCAAATAAATCAATTGATAAGTTATGAATATCCATTTTTTGATAGTTGTTTTTTTTTAATATTGAGATATTTTGAAAAGGATTACTCTTTACTGCGACTGGCTGGCAACCAGTTCAAGGTGTCCCCTGCCCACTGCCCCAAGATAGCTGGGATGGGCTCCAGCACCCCCGTGACCCTACTGAGGATAAGCGGTGCTGATAATGGATGGATTACTCTTTCAAAAAATCTATTTAGATAAATTTATTGCAAAGCTTATGTTCCGAAAAGAACCCGTGAAAAAGGGAAATACATGAAGTAGGAAGCATTTTTGAAGCAATTATTATTCAATTGAGTACTCGATTATACGTTCACTAAAAGCAATGGAAAACATTTTACAGGCTTAAGCATTTGCTTAAGAAATAAAAGTACAGTGGAACTCCTTTTTGAAAACAACTACTGTCATTAATTAATGTGAAATCAAAACAGAGCTTATTTAGCCAATCAGAACACAGGAAACGACGCACAATGCAAATCAGTGAAGAAGCAGGACTGTGAAAAGTGAACCGCGTTAAAGCGAGGGTTCACCGTTTTAAAACAAACCCAAATTATGAAGATCTTCTTTTTTTTACCTGATTTATATGCAAACATTTATACAGTTCTTTAAATTGACTTACAATTGCTCCGGGCCTGAAATCAAACTCCCCGTATTTTGCAATCTTCCCACTGGTGGTTAGGAACTGAGCCTCAAAAGCTTTGGGTCTATCCTCCGCACGGATGCTCATCTTGGAACGGATACTCTGAAAGCATACGTGACTCGTTTTGGTCTCGATTGACTTATTTGACTACCCTTAGAGATGCTTCGGATAGTAATTAGTATGTTTTTACCTCAAAAGCCATCTCCATGACCTGAAGGATATTGGATGAGTCCTCTTGCAGCAGGCCCACCTCAGCAATGGGGAAATATGTTTGGAGTTTCTGGATAAAGAACATATTTCTTTTAGTTAGTGCGTAAAAAAAAAGAAAAATATAGAGAATATGTATGACACCTACTTTGTAATACGAGTAAGAGTGGTTGGTGACGGCAAACACGGGGATGATGTTGTGCTTGCCGAGCAGACGGACCAGTGTGGGTACGGACGGGTAATCTTGCGTGGTGTCTTCGGTGTATTTCCCGTCGCCGTCCAAGTGGCAGAGCTCGTCGTTTCGAGACAGAATTCCCGACAGCACGTTGGCGCCGTCGGCCTCGTAGTGGAAGGCCGACTCGGTGGAGAAAACCAGCAGATGGGTGCTTTGTTCGCGCCAACCGATCTTGTCCTGGGATATAAGGAAATCCAGGAAAGCGATATTTGTGCTTTTCCTGATACAGTATTACCTCGATTTTCCACTCTTAATCCGTTTCACAACTTATTTGATAATAACATTATCTGTACAGTCATTTCTGCATTATAAGGCACAACGGATTAAATAAGCGCACCCCAGAAAAATAATCTTTTCTTTTTTATTTTTCATGCATAAAGCACACGGGACTAATAAGGCGTATGAAATTGAGACTACAGTAATTTAAAGTATAAGTTATTACAATAATTTATCAGTCAATAAGTGTTGCTGACCAAAATCGCAAAACATTGTCGGCTACGGGAGTCGAACCCGAATCGTGGAAGTGAAACTGCAGGCATTTATTCACTAGATAGCTAGTGATACAGATGACATACAAAAAGGTATTGGATTTTATATCATTATCACACTATTTTTACTCAAGGTGTCAGAAGCACTGATTTGCTTAGTGCATTCTCAAAGGTTAAAGATTCTCTCTACTTCACCTGAGGATCAATAACATTAGACTTTAATATGTATTCGTACATTTAAGAGTTTGTATAGTATTTTGTTGAAAGTAAATTGTTTGCATTTATATGGCACTTTTCATGACACTAAAGACATCCGAAAGCACTTTACAATGTGCTTCACACTTACCCATTCTCACACACACTCACATACCAATAGCAGCGTCAGCCATGCTTATCAGGGGCATTAGGGGATCAGTTTCTTGCCCAGGGACACTATGACATTTACCTCGGAGGAGCCGGGAATCAAACATGCGATTAATCAGGATCTAAACAGCATTATCTCCAGACAGAAGAGCAACTTCAGCGACAGACTGCTGTCACAGTCTTGTACCACGGACAGACTGAGGAGATCTTTTCTTCCTCATGCCATGAGGCTCTTTAACTCCACCCGGAGGAGTAAAGGCCCACATTAAACTACACCCCCCACATTGCATATTACCGTATTTTTATTGCAGTGTGTATTCTGTGTAGCACTATCTAGATACTCTATATAACACGCTACATTGGGTATCAATACGTCACATTGGCTATTTGTGTATTGTATTCTTTTTGCTTTATTATTGTTTTGTTGTCCAGCGCAGGGATGCTGCTGGAAGTGTGAATTTCCCTGCGGGGATGAATAAAGTATCTATCTATCTATCTCTATCTAAAATTTGCAAAGGCTTTCTTTTTTCTCATTTTCTAACATTTATTTCTTGCACCTTGAGTAAAAATAGTGTAATAAAGAAATGAACTCAAATGTCTTTTTATGGCTCATCTATACTTCTGTTGGTCTATTGGCAAATCATCCAAGCTTACACTGCTATGGCCTTGATTTGAATCCTGTTGCATACAATGGTTTGTGATCTTGGTCATCAACGTTTATCGATTGATCAATCATTGCACAAATACAGAGGTATACCGTAAAACCTTGTGTAGTAACGCACACCTATAAAGACTGTATGCATATCCAATGTTATCAACTGTATTCTGCATATTTAAGGTGTACCTTCATATATCTGTCCTTGTATATATCGTGCGCCTTGTAGTCCGGAAAATACACTGTTTGTGTGTTTGTTCACATATTATAGTATGACACGATTTACTTGGTCACAGTTGGCCTCATCTGGGATATTTGTATGCCCCAAAGAACCTTGGGATTTGAAGTACAAAGGCGAATGATGCAGGTAGCAGGTTGACCGCTAAAAAGCCTCATGTTGACTGGTTATTTCCCTGGGACATTTCCATTTTATTCTCTGCCCCCACAGCGGAAATGCCACAGTTGTATGCATCCATCTATAGTGTAAGTCACAGCTGAATTTATCCATATATAATGAAAGTGCATGCTTCTGAAATTATTGAACAACGTCCAAGGTGTAATGGCGCCGACCGGGCTTGTACCCCCTATTGGTTTGCTTGTAAACGGCATGCATATGTGGTATATGTGTACATAGATTTGAAAACGACCAAGGAACAAAAGGCAGGTCCTTGAGTGTGAAGAGGCTTGTTAAATGCCTAAGTAATTCAACAAACAATTTATCCATCCGTGAAGCCTATAAATAGAGTAACACATTTTTACAATGGAACATGGATGCCAAAACGAATATACCGTGCAAACTGCAGCCTGCAGTATGGCGTCAAAGCCTCCCTCGGGAGCGTCCAGGTTGCCAGAGATTCGCTCCTTTTGGAGTTCACTGGTAAAAAAGTTCAAGTCGCTGGTCAGCTTGATGACATTTTCAAAAGAGAAGGGCGGGTCACTGTTGGGCCATGGCTGGGCGAGCCTGAAGAAAAAAAAATTGTGAGAAAAGGTATGCTATGTATTTCTGTAATCTGAAGGGTTATTTCTTACTTAGCAGGCCTCATGTCGGTTTGGGGCTCGATAACTTTGTCCACAAACTTCCCGAAACCGATGGTGTAGTCATCAGACAGCTTCTTTACTAGCGAAGCTGTGAGAATGAGACAACGCCACATGAAAAAAAGGCTTTAAACAAGAAATATTCTTTTATTTATTAGATGGTAGAAAGTTTTTCTAATTCCAGTATAAAATATTACTGCTAACTTTGCTTATTTCAAGGATTTTCCCCCCTAATTTTGTTCAAGAAACGATATTAGACACTGGGAAACGGCCTCACGGTGTGCTGGGAGCACAGCTGCAGACAGAATAAAACTTACATAGTCATAAACGGAGCCCAGAAAATCATGGGCTCCTCTCTGCCTAATCTGGAGGAATTAAACATGTTTTATTATTTTTTTAAAGGATAAAAGAAGAAATGTACTTAAAATTAGCAAAAATGTTCTGCCAATGGCGTAATAATTAAAATCAAAAGACTATGATCAGTGGGGAAGCCACAGGAGCCACTCACCTAGCTCCTGACCCATCCGCTTCAGGTTGTCCAAATCATCTTCCATGGAGTTGGAGAAGTCCATAAGGATGTAGAGATCCAGAGGGCCTTTGGTTGGAGCAAAAACCTCCACGTCCACTGTCTTCTCTTCACCGGGTAGAAAAGACATACTCATCTGCTGAGGGGAAACCTGGGATTGCGCCATTCCGATGTTGATCTGTTGTTTCTGCAGCAACAAGAGAATAATTTTAGAGATTCCGCGATTTTTGTGAGTTGGAGGGACAAAATATTTGGGAGTGACATACTCTTTCGATCTTCATGCTGCTTTGGGCCGTGATCACGGCTGCTGCGCTGCAGCCGTGAGCCAGAATGTTTTCGTAAAGATCGCAGCGAGGTCCATTGAAAGTCTAAAGAAAACACCCATTTTTTTTTAAATCGGGGAACATTTTGACATTTGTGAACTCACAAATTAACATGGACACATTTATTATTATTAATGATACAGTAGAAACAAATCTTAGTCAGAACACATCATAGACACCAAGACTATACCATCATGCATCACTAGTAGCCAAATTGATTTGTAAATTTTTAAAAATTGATTTGTAAAATTCTAACCTGCTTCCCCAGGGTATAGTTGCTATAGAAGTAACCCCCGGTGGGAAAATAAAACCTTCCATATTTTCTCTTTTTTGGGTACCAGTTCTATTTATTTGAAAAACCTCCAATAGGATTAGGATTAAAGTCCCAGTGTGTATTATCTAGCAACCCCTAGTGGTGTAAAATTACTTCCATTTACATAGATAAAACAATATTCAAATAATAAGCAGAAAATGTACAACCTCATAAAATGGATTATTTTAAGACTCGTAGGTTTAGAAATGTGTAATTATAATTCACATCTGGAGACCCATTTAAAAGAAACTGACATGTTTGGACATTGTCTTGCTGCTACGGAAGCCTGGATGACCATTTTGCCAAAACATAGGCGTAGGCCTCAGAATTTTGCAGTGGTATACTGCGGCCTCTTTAGTGTGTCTTCTTCCAAAGCACATACTTTATCTCACTTTCAAGCTGCAACGACCTCTAGTGGTAAATAAATACACATTGTCACTTTTATATATTGTTAAGAAACTTCGTGAATATTTGGGCATTTTCAGTTTAAGATTGGAAACAGTCTCATTATGTTTCCATAGTAGCCTTCTCTTCTTTTAATCTACAGCTCAAAAAAAAACGAGAAACGAATAATAATAATGAAATAGCTCGCAAAAACCATATAGTGGACTGATAATTTAACTTTGAGTGAATGCCAAAAAATATACCCACATTTGAATAAAAATATATATAATCCATAGTGGTTGATTATATTCAGCTGTCATTTATGAGTCAGAATACTAATCGCCGGCAAAGACAAAAATAGGGAATATTTGCTGCATTGCCAAATCACTAAAATCTGAGATAAATGCAAAGTCTGTTCTTTTATGTCTCCCTCTTTTCTTTTCTTTTTTAGCTCTGACCTCATCAGGACAGTAGGCACAGCCTTTCCCCGCCTGCAGGCAATCGGAACACGTTTTGGACCTGCTGGCAAAGCAATAGTTGGCTGCGGAAAACAGGAAAAGGCAGGACAGGGAAAATGTGAGAATCGGGGTAAGAAACTGCAATGCTAAAACAACTCGGAGTTATCGTAGAGAGGCATGTACCTTCGGTGTAGGAACAACTCATGAGAATGAGCAAAAGCCCAAGGCCCACCGGGAGATGCAAGCACCATCTCCCCATCGCCTCCTTGCACCTAAAACATAAAGAAAGACAATCAGAGAATACTACGGGAAAATAAACACATACAATGTGTTAGAGTAAGAAAACATATGTGAACCACCTGTATTTAAGCTTGTTTAAAGGTAAATAGAAAGACTCACAGTAGCTATAAAAATAGTCTGTAGTTTGCAATACTCTGTGGTCTGTGCAGCCCTTTCAGACTCCTTGTGATTAAGGGTGTCACAAATACATGACTTGACTCATACTGAGGTTTTTGAGTTTTTCCATTCTCCTCATGTAGGTTTTAGATCAGGGGATGGCGTAATAATAGTCTTTAGTTTGCAAGTCTGTGGTATGTGCAGCACTTTGGGACTCCTTGGGATTAAGGGCGTCACAAAAACATGACTTGACTCATCCTGAGGTTTTTGAGTTTTTCCCTTGCCCTCATGTAGGTTTTAGATCAGGGGATGGTGTAATAACAGTTTGTAATTTGCAATGGTCTATGGTCTGTGCAGCCCTTTGAGTCTCCTTGTGATGAATGGCGTCACAAATAAACATGACTTGACTCAACCTGAAGTTTTTGAGCTTTTCCTTCCCCTCATGTCAGTTTTAGATCAGGGGATGGTGTAATAATAGTCTGTAGTTTGCAATAGTCTGTGCAGCCCTTTGAAACTTGTGATTAAGGGCGTTACAAATAAATATGACTTGACTTAACATGAATCTCATTTAAATAGGACAAAGAGCTTTTTCAAATAATTGAAACAAAGTCATTGGTAAGAATAGCTGGCTGATAAAATAGTTCATGGACTTTATTTTTGATGCTCCCTCCAGGCTGTTTCCTCTTCATACCTCTAGACTTGAACAGACATGAAAAACGTGTGCCCGGAAATGAGAGTTTCTTTATAATTAACTGCTAGTGTGGGCAAGGATTAGAAAACATTCTGAAGCTTTATTACAGTTGATCTTAATATTGTTTTTGTGTTGACTTTGCTATTTTTAATGATATTTTATTAAATTATTGTTCATGTTTTACAAGCTTTAGAATTGTTGGTTAGCAAAAATATAAATAGTAGATTAAATGTTTATATATACATCTCATCTCATTTTCTCATTAGCTACACCGCTTATCCTCAGTAGGGTCGCGGGGGTGCTGGAGCCCATCCCAGCAAACATCGGGCAGCGGGCAGGGGATATATATATAATATTTTAAGTGTTACTGTTTTTAAATAAATAATTTCTATTAAGTGTTTTATATGCTTGATTTTTTAATTTACTACTTTCAGTATTTTTTGTTCTTTTACTACAGTTGATGCCATGTTTGTACAACACACAAGGTCATAAAGTGAAATAACATTCGAAAACGGTCAAAATTCAACTATACATTGAAAAACAAACAAATTTTATGAAATGATTGCTTCCGTCAACTATTTTGAAAATATCGTAGCAAAAATAATTGAAATTTTAATGTTATAGATATTATTTGATTGATAATACATTCAAAAAACTATATTTTTAAGCTAATAATTTATAAATAACTATTTTTGTCATTAATAATACTATATTCTCGTGATTGTTCTAATATAAAATATTATGTTCTTCGTTTTATTTAATTAAATTAAAAATGTTGGAATTTATTTTATTTTAGATATTGAGGCAGTATTTAAATAATACATTTGAAAAACAGAACCAGTTGTAGGTCATATAGTTCAACATTAATCAATAAATAAATATATGAATAAACATGTGAGATAAAAGCATAGAACATTTTTGAGTAGTTTGTTTTTTGGAAAGTACTTAAATTTTATTTTGATATTACAAGATTTAAGAGGGCCCGCCTTGGGAAAAGCCTGAGTCCCATCTTCTAAACAACAGGCCCATCCAATCAGTCTGCCCTCATTGTATTGTCCTACTGTCATGTCTGTTTGTTGTTCTGCTGTTTTTGTTTCAATGCTTCTTGTTTTTTCCCAGTACAATCAATGGAAGCGAATTCCCCTACAGGAACCAATAAACTTAATCTAAATCGGATCTCCAGTTATAGCCCTTGTCATACTGTTCCTATCCATTCCTTAGCAACGCCACGAATTACAAAAACATTCGAAAAAAATAAAAGAATCACTATTTGTTTAGGGATGATTTCAAGAATTTCCAGAAAGAATTTCCCTTCGAGGTGAGAGAACGACAAGTCCAAGTTAAAAAACTGCAGCCTGAAAACATGTGGGAAAGACACCTTGACACACCTGTGCGAGTGTGAACCGACCGCAACGTTTTTGCGTGTGTATTAATCACATTAACCGCCGACCACCGTGACAAATCGGCTTCTCTTGTACAAAACATCGCCATCAATCAAACCGATCTGTGCTAAAACGACTCTAACCGAGGTTAGTGTTTCGACTGCTTGCGTTAATATTTGACTCATTGAAATGTTAAACTCATCAGGGAAGAGATTAGAGTATTGTGAAGGGAGTATGATGGTGCAGACAAAAACAAGGTGATGCACGTGGGAGTGGTTTTGTCTGACTCCACCATGACACATTACTGTGTAGAGTGAAATGAAATGATCTGCATTTATATAGCGCTTTACAAGTCTAGGCTTTACAGTGTGCTTCACATTTCCCAATAGCGGCTATGCAGCCATGTAAGGCGCTAACCTATTAGGTATTAGGGGTTCAGTGTCTTACCCAAGGACACTTCGACATGTAACACGGACGAGCCGGGATTCGAACTGGGATCCCTTGATCCCAAGACGAGCGCTCTACCTCCTGAGCTACTGCCGCCCCAGAAGTAGAAATTGTGATAAAGGACAGCATCCAAAACATTTTTCGTTATTTAATCTCTTGCTTCACGAGATCAAATTTCCTTTATTTTTCAATATCCATCTATAGTACAATATATAAATGTATCTATTTGACCAATTTAATTTACTTTAAAGGTCAGGAGCGTTGTTTGAGGTGTCCTTAAAAAGTTACATATAATCTTTATTAAGAATGTGTTAACAATGCCCAACTGAGTTCAAAGAGCCGTTATGCTTTATTTGACACTGCGTCCATCTGCTTTACTCTTACGTTTAGCAGAGCTGTTCGGGACGGAACACATTAGGTCCGGGGAGTGGGTGCTGGAGAGTGACATCAAACTCATCCCTGCATTTTTTTTTTGTTTATATTTGTTAGTGTAGCACTAAAATTGTGACAGTAAAAAAGCGCCGTTTCAGGTAGGGACCAAAATACTAACCCAAACGTCTAAAAATGCAGGTACTTGCACGCACATCATGAATGAGCCTACTAGCATGACTTTAAGCCAGGAGAGGGCGTAGGAGAGTTACAAAAATTCAAATTCTGTACTGCTCTTATAATAACTTCAATCCTGGAAGGGCTGGATGTATTCTGTAGTGACTAAATGAAGCAGTAGGGACAAAAATGGTCAGTTTGTGGCTGTATTTGTATTAATTCAACACTTTCTTTGACTTATTTGAAGCCGAGAGCTACTTGTTACTGAAGGGTTACCAGTTTTACAAGTTTTTCTAAATTAACAGGATATCATATCATTACTATGTAGTTGCTATGGTAGTATTATGTTATTACCACATTCTGAAACATTTTGGGTGATAATAATCTAAGTTTGAGTCTAAAATGGACCCAGCTCAGTATTTTGACCCAACGTCATGTGTTTTGCAGAAAAATTGAATAAAGATTTAGTTATACAAGAAAATAGTGGAAAAATTACCATTGTGATTAAGGGCTATACAAATAAACTTGACAATCTGTGACCTTTGATTTAGACCAACCCAAACAGTTGGGTCGTTCGGAGTAAAAGGACCCAGAAAAATAGGCTGAATCAACAAGAGTATTGGGTTAGTCCCCTTTTGGACCAAAGTGTTTTCAGGTTGTAAATATCAACAATAGGGAAGATATGACATTTACTAGAAAATCACAAGGTTAACCATTTTCTAAACAGTTTCACCGGCTACTCAGATGTTCTAAATTGGGCCTGTGGGTATTATGCTGTTGCATACAGCGCCCACTTGTGGCTGGTGACAGAATATCTGAAACACATGTTCCAAGCTCTGCATTGGAGTCAAATGAAGCTTCATGGAGCACATTCTTTAAACGTCTGAATAGGTTCAAAGACAATGACGAATAAATAAAAAGATAAATTATTTGACTGCTTCTTAGAAGGACGGTTGCCCAAAGAGGAGTACGGTATGATAAAATCTCAAGAGCTTTGTTTCTCCATTGCTAACAGTACGGGAAAGTGCCTGCAAATAGTTCTGTTTTTTTCATCTTAAAGTTACCACTGAGCCCAACATGACAGACATTATAAACCAGGGGTCTCAAATGTGGTGCCAGGGGCCACCAGGTAGCCCACCAAGACCACCTGAGTAACCTGCAGACTGGTTTCTGAAAATATATGATGGGTTATAGTGAGTTTCTAAGACATTTGTTTTCTAAATGGTGGTTGACTGAGCCCATCCTAACCTCTAATATTTACAACCTGGTAATAACTGAGTAATAACATAGTAAAAACATAGAAATAATGTTATTTAAGAAATGCATATCAAACTGAGAGACTTTTGCGCTAATCAGTAATAAAAAAAAGTAGCTGTTGGATTAAAAAAGGTTGGCGACTCTTGTTATATACAAATACATGTGCAAGACTCATGAGCAACAAGTAGAATAATCAGCAAGACAATTACAGTAAAAACGCTCCAATGCTTTATGACTATGAATACAAGTACCATAGGCAAACAAACCTGTTCCTGATTCCCACACCAGTCCAAGTCCAAAAGTCCAACTATAAAAAAGAGCGAGAAAAGAAAATCCGGCTTGGCATCTGCAATCCAACTGTTTGGGGAGGAAAAGCGTGTATCCACTCGTTTTACAAATCAGCAAATCCTGGAAAAAAAAAAGATTAATTTAGTCTCTTCTCTCTGGTTAAGTCCGGTTCGGTCAAATATTGACTCAATGCTCATAAAATCCAAGAGGCACTTGTATGATGGACTCAAAGTGAGGGACTGACTGTGACTCTGTATGCAGTGACTTGATCCCGTCTGTAATTTCAGCACTCAGGAGCGTGCACTCCCCCCGTCCAGGTGAGTAGTAGGTTTTACACACACCCCTACCTCGGTCTCGTCCACACCCTGTTGGAAGTAGCTCCACACCTCTGCCACATTCCACATGACCTGTGTGGGCTTGAGCGTGGGGGCCTCCCTCCCACCTTACTCCCAAACTCTTGGGAGTGGCCCATGGAACGGAACGCTTGGCTTCAGGCGACGGGAAACGTTGCGCCAATCTTTTGTTGCTGCCAATTGTGCCCCCCCCTTTTATTTCGATGAGGTCAGCTATTTGTTATGAACGCAACAAGGTTATCAAGTGGACCTGATGGCGTCTGCACGTGCGAGAGAGTGCCCGCCTTGCACGGAACGTGACATTTAATCTTTGGATGCTCCGCGTTTACAAAGACGCTTACGGAGCTCTGTGGAAGGGGTTGGTAAAGAGGTTGTATCGCAGTGGTCCCCAAACTACGGCCCGCGGGCCGGATGCGGCCCGCCTCCACATTTGGTCCGGCCCCTTGTACAATAATACCAGAAAGCATTTTGATTTTCTTTTTCATATATGTGTTTTTGAATTTGATAATAAAGCTGGACTTTTGCAATAAAATGTCCCTCAGTTATGAACTATTTCCATTAACTATTAGTTAGTAACTATTTTATACAGCGCAACAAGGGTTGCTGACAAGTTAAAATGTTATATTTTGGGATTTTGGGGTTGTTTTGTAAAGCAGAAAAAGTGAAGTACCAGTATATCACCACTAGAAGACATAGTCTCACAGGTCAGAGAAGGGTGTTTGGGGCAAGTCTCACGTGATTTAATGAGACTTGTTCAATAAATCACTCTTAATGTAACAAGTAAATGGTGTCGTGTGAGACTGACATTTAACATCTATTTTGCAGGTGAGATGTACAATAAACTTTTACTATTAGGCACTCCTACAAACATCACACTTTTTCTGTTACAAACTGACCCCGGCCCCTCATCAGAGAAGGGAAAGTTATGTGGCCCTCACAGGAAAAAGTTTGGGGACTCCTGTTGTATCGGATTGTGAGAAGCGGGACCGAGAGCTTGTAAAGAGAAGCAAAATGGAGGAGTTTTTAGACTCCATACCTGTCAACCTGTACGTTTTTGCCATACAAAGTACGTTTATTATGCATTTTAAGACGTGTACAACGTACAAGAAAATCTGTACGAAAAAACGCAAATTTGTCAATTATAGCTACAACCAGGTAAACACCGACTATGACGAAACGGCAAATCAATCAAGTCAAACGAGTTCGCCGCGGTAGCCTCTATCTCGGTATCTTTTTTTTCCATTGCAGACGAAACGAGCAGTTTAATGCTACTGTGCGCATGCATCTGCCGCCTTGGATTTCATGTGGTAGTTATGTAGTGAAAGGAAGTCTGCCTCTTTTTAGAGAACCGGCTTTTTCGGCTCAACTCATTAAAGAGAGCCGGCTCTCAAACGGCTCACTTGCTTTGATGCATTATATTACAAATCATTATTGTTGTATAAAGAAGTTAAGAAAAAAGGGAAGTATATGAGAAAATTAAAAAAGACAAGTTTGAGGTTATCTCTCGAATCAGTATATTACCAACAATAATTTAATGCAGAAAATAAATTCATAATTTGAATAAGAAAATGTATTATTCTACTTAATTATATTTGCATGTATTTTTTCCTTCTACAGTGAACGTCCAAGCGACTTCATTTTGGAACTTTTTTTATAATAAACCTCATTCATGTCGAGCAACTCAGTATCTCACAACAAAATGTTAACAATATATATGATATAACGAAACACATGTACAATATAACATGTTAAACTACATAAATAAACACGTTTGAAAAAAACATATGGTGTAAGATTATTTTGTAAGGGAAAATACGACATTTTGTAAGGGCATGGAGCCGTGGAGGTTGACAGGTATGAGACTCAAAGTACGGGAGACCACATTAAACAAATCTGAGGTGTGGATCGTAAGGTGAAAATCCACTTAGACAACAATGTTGCTTTAATAGCTCCCAATGTTTTATTGATTACGGACATTTTCCTTAGCAAAGGAAATATAAATAAACATGACTTGACTTCAATGCGTGTGGCTTTTTCGTGTTTCTTGATCATCGCAAGCTTCATTTCCATGGTTTTCATGTTTTTACTTCTAGTTTGGCATCATTGCAAGCCTTATTTGTATGAATAGTACAATTTCTGTTAAAAGCTGAACATTCTACAGCTCAGGCGTTCATTAATCTTGTGGAAGATATTGCGCATAAAATAGACTCTATTTTGTTGGTATTTTCATAGATTTAGGGAAAGTTTTTGACGCTGTAAATCACAAAATACTACTTTTAAGGTTACAGCAATATGGAATACAAGGAATTGCTAATCACTATTCCCTTTAAGCACATGTTTATGTATTATGTTATTGTATTGAACAGCTGTTTTATGTAAATATTTTATTGTTTCATTTTGTTGATAAGTGGTCGATGACGATGAAGTAAAGTCTAAATTGAGCAGTTCCAAAAACATGGTTTATTAGTTATTTAAGTTTGGTTAGGATTTTTTTTAACAATTTGGCCTATTTCTTTGTCATAGCCTTTAAAAACAAAAACACAACACTACATATCATATATTATTTTGGGAATATTGCTAGCTTCTTTGAAGACATTTATGGTTAAAAAAGCGTGCCAATTTCTTTAAAAAAAATTTTTCTAAAAGTTGTTATATTTTAAAAAGCATGTATAACAGAACCAAAAGTATCATTTTCACATTTGACTATATTTTCAACTTGTTTTGACAGTAATTCACTAAGAAATACCTAAAATAAGTAAAATTGCTCTTACAAAGCAGATTCTTTATTTTTTTTAAGTATTCTTTGTAAAAAAATGAAAACATTATCTTCTATTGCTAGTATTAGCTCATTTTCAGGATGATTGTGTCTATTTCACGAGAAAACCTAAATTTCCTTTTAAACAAAAGTTATCTAAATTTTCTGCCCTTGGGCAATAATTCCTCGGCAAGAGATAGTTTCAAGAAATAAAATAAGGAATGTATAATATTGCGAAGGTTGCTCAATGAAATCAAAGGGAGAGTGACACACAGGTACATTATGTGCAAGTGAGACAGCATTCAGTAATCTGTCTTCGTTATATTGCTCCAATCAAAGCTTAGTTATCCAGTGAATGAAGTGATAGTTATGTGAATCATTAGCCGTCCGGTAATAAGCAACTCCTATTGTGAAACCGCCTCTTTCTGTCACATGCAATTAGTGGTTTAAATCAAATAAAGGTTGGGAATAAAAACGCACGTGCTCTTCCATGTCGATGAAACTTGGCTGGGAACTGACTTTAGAACTCAGAGTCTACAAGTAAACAGTCACGTTTTGATGCGTGCCTTCAATTCTTCATTTCTTTTGTTAGCGTGAATTTGCAAAATGGGAGTAAAAATATGCTGGGTGAGAAAATGGGGAAATACAGCCACTTGGGTCTCATATGTCCACATAAACCAACCAAAGAAGCTTTTGTGCCCAGTGAGCAAGAAACCAACAATGCTTTCTGCATTCTTATATACGAGGTTTCAGATGGTGAATTTCTTCAAAGCCAACGGCGATGCTATAAAACTGAATCATCCTGTGTGCATAACAATATTGCAAAATTACATCTTCAATTGACCAAATATTTCATTTTAATGACCTAGCAGGAAGTCATAGTAAAGCTATGTAAACATATAACACAATTCCACCTTTATGGAAACGTGTTTTTACAAGAACTAAACCTCTATAAGTGAATAGGCTTTATTTTCACAATAAAAAACCGCAATACCTTTTAAATCACATTACTATACTGCAATACAGAACATTAGTGTGCTGAAAGATCTGGCTAATTAGTGTCTGATTATTGAGAAAAAAAATCAATAAATATTAACAAAAATCATGCCATTGTCAAGTATTTGTGTGGCCTTCCCGTCATTAATAGAGTAACTATAATATTCTTCATCTCCTTTACTAATTTTAGAATTGATGAGGTAGGGCAAGTCAATAATTTTGGTAACCAATTTTGACTGATGATGTCCAAAATGACATTGCCCCCCAAAAAGCCCGTCTTTCCAGATTAAAATATTTTTATTACTTTTGTAGGGGAAACATTCTAAAAAAACAGTAGTAATATTGTAAAAAGATTCCAATGGCAGATATTATTAACAATTTTAAGCAAAATTTCCTTATTTTATCAGACAAAAAATTTGAGATAATCCCTTAACAGTATATTTTATTTAAATGATAGAAGTCCAACAAAATTGAAATAAAAATGACTGTCAAGTTCTACTTTCCGAGCCACGGCCGCGACAAAAAATGTGCCCATTGAAGACACATGGATAAGAAATGTATATTGTCAACAGGCTACCAAATTCTTTTAATAATTTATACAATTATGGTCACACGCCGCTACCAATGCTGAGGTCCGGCTCATCTTTGAAAAGGGGGATGACGCGTTATCCCAAAGAACAACAGCGACCAGATGATGAAGGTGATGTATCTGAGTCAAATCAGGAGGCTTTTCCTGCTACTGCTAAGGAAAACCAGTACTATTTGTTTCATTTGGGGGAGCTAACCCGACCCGGAGAGTGATGCACGCTGCCAGGCTGTGCTTGCCCAAGACACACCACTGGTAGGGGTGCCCCGACGGTCCGAGGGAATAAGGGATCTGTGAACTGAACTAGATGGATACAGATTTTTTAAATAAATGTGTGCCTTGACTCACAAAATGTTGAGAAACACTGCTGCATTACACATGTAAATATTAACCAGGCATAGGAGAGAAACTTAAGTTGTATTTCTTGTCAAATCTCAAAAGCACGATTCAATTCCTACAGACATCAAACCTGACCATATTAGTAAAAGTATTTCTGGAATTATGACTTCATAAGTACGGCTTTCAAACACATGAAGGATGCAGTGGGATATCCCGTCTGATGTGACAGCGGTCTTTTCTTCTCCCACTGTACAAAGGCCAGTGTGAACAGATGCATACAAAGTCTTGCCCCTAGCAACCAGATCGGGTTTACTACAAAAGCGAACTTCTTTGGGGGGAGGAACATTCTTTGCAAAGCTATTCATCTTCTTCCTCCTCCTCTTTTCTTATTGCTGGAGTTTTTGCAGTCATCTTATGGTCTGAATACATTTGTCCAATAAAAAAATTCAATTTTTGTGGGTTGTACCTGTGTTTGTCAATTTTTGGGGAGAAAACCCTGAGGCACACCACTCGTATAAAACATTTTCAAAAAGAAAGTGAATTGTTGGCGCAAGATCCAAAAATAAACATAAAGTTGTTTAACTTACTTTTGGGAGATGACCTTCAAGATCCATTTTGCTTTAATGTTTGGAATGTCAATATAGGCTACAATTTAGATGTAGGTGTGCATTGCCATAATTTTATCATTTATTTAATTTTAATCATCATGTGGGACTCTGTATTTGTTGTTCTGGGTTACTAGGAGCACAATGAATGTTGTTTTACAGCACTTAAATTGCAATTTATTGACTGAAAGGTGCTATACAAATACATTTTGATTTGATGTAAAAATATAAGGTTGTTTACATCAAAAGGGCACTTTATCTGTGGCATGGATCAGCAGGTATTACGGGAAAATCGTTTGCAAAATTATTTTTAAATAAATCATTTTTTAAAAAAGCTTTAGCTTGACAGATTATTTTGCCCGTTTAAAGTTTGAACTTTCTTATTTTAATGAATGTTTAACTTGTTTGAAAAGGAATGATTAAAGAAGCAAACTGATCACTTATTGGAGGCAAAAAAATGTATTTGAATCTAAAAAAAATACATTATTGGGGGTATTTTTTGTATTCATGTCAAGTCATATTAATTTGTCCAGCCCTTAATCTCAAGGAGTCTCAAAGGGCTGCACAGACCAGATTGTTGAAAACTACCAAATGTTATTACACCATCCCTTGATCTAAAACCTACAGGAGGACAAGGAAAAAATCAAAAAATTCAACATCAGGAAAATGAAGAAACATTGAGAAGGGACTACACTTGAGGTAAACCCCCTTCCAGGATGACCAGGCTGCAATAGATGTTGCAATAACAAATACACAGATATTGTCAACCGGAAATATAGGTCATTCATAAGCTAGAGAATAGAAGTGTGTTTTTAACCTATATTTAAACAGTTTTACTGAGGTTGCAGATCGAATGTTATACTTGCGAATAATAACAGCATGTAAATGAAAAGAAGGGGGCAAAGTACTGAACCCTGCGGAACACCACAGGTAACACTAGAGGGCTCAGATGTTATTTCACCATATTTAACACAATGCGTCCTATCTGAGCAGTAGGATCTGAACCATAAGAGGACGCCTCCTGAAAGACCAATTCATTGTATTGTGGTTAACATGATTTTTTTTTCTTTTTTAAGAGTCAGTTTTTTTTCTAGTAAAAAGAGGAAGATAAAAAAACTTAACATCTGCTGCTAATCTGACATTCGAACAACTTTTCTAAAGTGTTACTTTTCACTTATTTTTTCCAATCAAGAAAATTATGCATATTGAAATTGGACTATTTCCTGCCGCACACGAGACATAACTGTGCCACAGCCCACTGGTTGAGAACACTTGTTTACACCAATTTTATATCTTTTTTTTTCTTGAATAGTTTTAAGAAATTAATAGCAAAAGTTGGACAGAACCATATAGATTTTTTCTTTATTACAAACACTATATTCAACTACAGTCACTTTGAAGAAATCCCCAATTTGCCTTCACATAGTACTTACATAAACGTGTTGTTGTCCGGGTGCAGTGCAAGCATGAAAGTCTGTGGTGGGCTGCTTCCTTCAAACAGGCAACTGAAAAGCTGGTAGTTTCCCCAGGAGCTGGTTATCTGTCCACTCGCACGCTGAGTGGGAGTCCCCTCTGAGCGCTCCTTGCCAATTTACATGACAAAAAGAAATGCCTGCTATTGGATCACACCGAGTTCATTCGGGGATGAGAGCAGAACGACCCATATTAGCTGACGAAGACCAGGTTATTTTTGGGAAAAAAAAGCATAATATGGCTTTTCAACAGAGTAAACAGAATGAGAGAGGCCAACCGCCCACCACGTGCTGCCATTTGTTTTCCCACGCGACAAAGTCTCCACCTGTCTTGGAAGCCATTGATTAACTTTTAGAGTAACGTCTGAATCTTCTCAGTTTTATAATTTCAGTTATATAATAATGTTGATCAAGAAAGCACATGGCGATAACAACTACAAAACATCCAATTATTTGGAATATGATCATAAAAATTGCTAATATAGTGCAGGGATTAACTTTGAAAAAATAAGGTGTATGTACAGCAAACCAGAAATAAATATGCAAGAAAGAACATTTGGTGCTCATAAAGTGTATTTGAGACTCACTTCTGAGGGACCTGCTTTTCTCTCTGGGGCCCGCTTTTCTCTCAGTGCTGCAAATAGAATCCAGATGATGATTTGTTAAGAGTCCATCGGTGTGTAATCAAGCCTCAATATAAATACGCATGCTCTGTGCTGATCTCAGAAGTGTTAAGAGAACAGCGGGGAGCAAACAGTATAACAAAAACCAGGGAATTATAATTGCATGTCATTAGTGGTTGAGCTAGTTTGGAGGACATATCACAACAGGATTTTCACCTCAAAAGCAAGCTGATCCATTTATTCATCATATCAGAAACAGTATTTACAATTGTAAAAAAATATTTTCTCATTGCCCTACTGCCAGCCTGTTCCCGACTTGCGGGAAAAGAATGAAAATAGCGCTGAGGAGTTGAGTCCATTCTCACAAACAATCCCAGCTTGAGAAGGTAGTGGAGTCTAATAGCTTCGCTTTTACGCTCCAGCAAGTGAGGGACCACTCGACCTGTCGTCCTCACTGTTTGGCTTTCTTTACGATTGTGCCCACAGCGGATATCACGGTGGTTTTGGTGCCGCTTGCTGTGGTCGTCACGGACACCACGGCCGGCAAAGTGGCTGAGGTGGTGGTGATGACTGTGGGCTGTGCCAGGGTGACTGGGATGGCAGAGTCCCATTTACTTTTCCTCTTCTGAGCATCTGCTGAGACAAGTCAGAGTTGAATGGCTTCTTTTAAAAAAATCATTTTTCACCAATACAGTAGAGACCCCCGGCTTATTCTGACCCCAGCTTACTATGTTTTTACGTTAAGTGGAATATGATGGTTTTTAGGCCCTTCGTCACGGCATTCTTCCCACCATACAGATATCTTCTAGAGCACAAAAATGTACAAAATTCTAAGTTCGCAGTATTTGTGCATATGACTGAGTGAGATGCATCCCTGTCTGCCATTGGTCAATATCATTTAAAATACTGGTCTGCAATTGTTTTGGGTCACAGCATCATAAAGATGCAGTTATTCTATATTCTTTCTCTTTGTTCAGTTCAAACTCTCTTGCAACAAACTTTATTTTTTAAGATATTGGTCTCAAGACCTGCAGCAATGCCAGAAGGAGAAGCAAAACAATGATAACCACAGAAAAAAAAAGCTTGTGGTCATCAAGCAAAATGAAGAAGGAAAACGCATTGTTATCTTTGCTAGGGAATATGGCCGAAACCACTCAACCATCGGGAAAATTATCAAGAATAAGGAGACGATTAAAGCAACAAAACCTTCTAAGGACATGGTAATCCTTGCAAGTGTAAGGTTTAAAATCAGTTTTAATTTTGTTTCTCTGCATCCACCCAGTAATCCAGTGCACCAGTTACATCACACCAAAAGTAGAAAAATTACATTTTTTCCTTTATGTCTATATCTATCAATTTATTAATTCATATACATTGTTATTATGGATAAGTTGTACTTACTTCATTGTAGTATTCAGGGGGTCAAATGTATATGTTTGAACTAAATGCGTTTAATCAGGGCACTAAATGTACTTTGGTTTACCTGTAGATGTGGTGGTTGTGCTGCTGCTGTTTGTTGATGAAGCTGATGTATTTGACGGGTTGGTGCCCTTCTTTGTACCCGTGACAAACTCGATCTGTACAAAAGCAGATCTAACGTTAGTGCAGTTTTCTTTGGTGATGGTTGATTAGACTGGTTGGAAATTGAAGCCATAGACATCCAATTGAAAGGGGAGCTAGCTTGAGGGTACAAATAGTATTGAAGAAAGTTCCACATTCCAACTTTATTCCTCACGCTTTTAACCTGCATACCTTTGAGTACATTGCTCAGACAGAAGAAAACAGAGCAGCTCATGCAGGGTGCTGCATGTTCTTTCTAGTCCTCTTTCTGACTAATATGCAGCTATTGGAATGATGTTGGGACTGAAGACAGTAATACATGACAATGACGGCTCTGTTTGCTATACTTAATGAAATTAAATTATCAGTTATGTAGGCAAAGAGGAAAATATTTTGAAAATTCCAAGATCATGTCTAGACATAAAATATTGTGTCAAATGGCTCACCTTGGTCCGCTCTTTTTTGGCCTTTTCCAGCTTGTCCATCTCCACTTTTTGTGCTTTAGCTAAGAAGGGGATGTACATGTTAGCTCCTGAATAGTAATCACAGCGTGATGTTGAGTGACAACCACAGTGCCTCGCGAAAGTATACCCTCTAATAACTTTTTGTCATATTGCCGCATTTCAGGTTGCAAACTTTAAAGCTAAAAACTGAAAATTTATATTATTTTTACGACTAGAAAACTGAAAAGTAGGTGTTGCAAAAAATATTGCCCCCTGTTCGCTCAGCTCAGTCAACTGACTCCAGAAGTTCCTTGATGACTTCTGAATTATCAATTGTCAACATAAATGACCAACAATGACAGAGTGCACTTGTGTGATATGAAATCTCAATTTAAATGCACCCACTCTGTAAAGGGCCAGAGGTATGTGAAAGGAGGACAACATTATGAAAACCAAAGAACGACAACATTATGAAAACCAAAGAACACACGAGGCAGGCGCGTGATAAAGTTGTGTAAAAGCAGGCATGAGATACAAGAAGATTTCGCAACATTTACACTTCTCCCGGAGCACTGTGCGAGAAACAACATCAGAATGGAGAGTGCATAAAACCACTACAAACCTCCTCAGATCATGCCGTCGGCCATAATTTTTGTCCCAAAAAAGGAAAAAAAACTAATCAGAGAAGCAACCAACAGGTGCATGTTTACATTAGATGACATGGAGGCATACACAACTGAGGTTGGACAATCTGCGTACAGGCCAACTATTAGTCGTGGTCTGCATAAATCTGCCCTTTATGGAAGAGTTTCAAGATGAAAACCTTTTCTGAAAGAATACCGAAAAGAAGGACTGTTTGGCATTTTCAAGAAGCCACATCGGAGACACAAATAACATGTGGAACAAGGTGCTCCGGTCAGATGAGACCAAAATTTAACTTTTAGGGCTAAATGCAAAGTAACACTGCACATAACCTAGAAAACACCATCCCCACAGTCAAACATCACGGCAGCATCATGCTCTAATGTTGCTTTTCCTCAGAAGAGACAGGGAAAATAGTTGAGGGAAGGATGGATTGAGCCAAATAGAGAGCGATTCTGGCAGAGAATCTGTCTTGAGTTTGCAAAAGACCTGAGAATGGGGTGCAGGTTCACCTTCGAAAAGGACACCGACCCTATACATAAAGCCAATCTACAACAGAATGGTTAAAAACTAGCACTATAAAGGTGCTAGAATGGCCTCAATTCTATAGAGAATTTGTGGAAAGAGCTGAAAATTGCTACGCACAAATGATCACCGTCAAACCTGAAGAAACTTGAGACTGTGATCGCAGCAAAAGGATGTTGTACTAAGTATTAACTCAAAGGGGTCAATATTTTTGCAACCCTTACTATTCCATTCGTCTTTGTTAGCACAATATCAAACGTTGAATACATTTGGTTTCTTTTCACAATTGTGTCTCACATGTTGTCAATCCTTAGAAAATATTGTTTTTAATCGACGGGTTTGAAGCCTGAAATATGGCAATATGTCAAAAGGTTCTTGGGGCCAATACTTTTGCAAGGCACTGTAACATACCGAGCGCTTCGTAGTACGAGTCCTCCGACCAGCCGTGAGGATCAAACATATCTTTAGGGTAGTTAGTTCCCAGTTCGTCTATCCCGCAGAACTGAATGAGCTTCTCGTAAATACTGGAAAGAAAAACGAGTACAATGAAGATGACAGTATTGTTACAAAATGAGTCTTGGCATGGGTGCCAACCTTGGATTTCGGAATTCTTTTTTCTTCTGGATGAGGAAGTTGGTGTCAAAGTCTCCATGAAGCTTCCTTTCGTACAGCTTGGTAATTTTCTCCTGTTGTGACGAGAACATTCAGATAAATGGACCACATCAAAAAAAACACCCACGAGATATATGGTCATCGCAACAAAAATCATATCATCCTGCTCCCCAAATCATATTCTAAGGCAGGGGTCATTAACGTGCCCTCTAAGACGAGCTGAGCTGCACACAGACTGCTTCTCAAAATATCTCACCATTGATGTCATTGTGACTTTCTAGGAAATTTGATTTCTTACGAAACGCTCAGTCTTCAAATACGTCAGCAGTTCTTCCAAAATAATTTTTAAAATTAGACTATAATTTACATACTGTATGTGAGTCACCTTGAGTCCTTATACAAGGCAGAGGCTTTAGAGCAGGGGTCTCAAACTCTTTTAAAGGAGAGTTACATTTTGTTTCTAATTATCACAAAGGGCTCCCAGTTTGATATATATTTCTAAAATAAGAACTTATGATGTTATTGCTTTGTTCTAATAAGTAGAAGTGCTGTTAAATAGACGCAGTCAACCATTAAAAAGTAATTTCATTATAAATTACCTAGCACTAGTGAGCTATTTTCAAAACCCTGATGCCAGTGGGCACCATGTTGGAGACCCCTGCTAAAGAGCCTATTTTAATGAATGATTACAACCAAGTAATAACAATAGTAACTAGTAATGACAGATATTTCATTAAAAAATAATAACGACAAAAAAATAGATTATTCTTGATCCTTTGACTGCAATTAAGTTTTTTTAAAAAAAATCATAACTACTTTACAAACTACTGATACATTGTTACTTGTTCAGCTCTTTGGGAATTGTGTTTAAGTTTTTTTTTCTACACAGCAAGATAAAACAAAAGGAAATATCTGTCAATCAGCCAGGAAATAATGAAGTAAAAGATAATAACCTCAGCATGACTTTGAGACCGGTCCAGCACAATTTCCAAGGGTTAGGAACTAAGGAATGTGAAATGTTCTGCATTTATACAGACGCTCCCCTACTTACGACCATTCGACTTACAAAAAACAAACATTTTTTGTCCATTTTTTTCAGGATGCCGAAAAATATCCGGACATTGCTGTGAGTTAGATTTTGTATTGTGTGCATTTTTCCAACTACAAGAAATTACTGTAGTGCTTCTTCCCACCGCTACCGGCGTGTGGTAGCATCCACCCCGAAGAAGAAATCCGGCTTATACTTCCTAGTTCATGTGTAAACATACTGTACTGAATCTCCAGCGCGCTAAGAACTTTGACATGTCTATTGCTTAATATCTCGTGCATCCATTCAATATGGTTGGTGTAAAGTTTAAAGAATAGGTGAGCCGTTTCTTTTGAAATTAAAATGGAATAAGAAAGCTGGATGCGGTTGAAAAAATGGTTGGATCGCTTTTTTTCGGCCACTTTTTACCACTGAGGAGGAAGGCGCCCAACTCTTGAAGCCCATCTTCCATAAGTAAGTTAACCTCAACTTTATTTATCTTTATAGAGTATATTATTTTATGAAATGTTTATTTTTTAGTACAAAACAATACAGGTTAATTATACAAGCCTTAGCGATACTTAAACAAACCTTAAACATCCAAAATATAGCACCGAAGCAACTTACGAACAAATTCAACTTACAAACGATCGTCCGGAACCCGTTTGTAAGCAGGGCTGCGTCTGTATAGCACTTTTTAAGTAACTGAAGACCTCCTAAACTAAGGACTAGACTCAATAAACATTTTCCAAAGAATAAAGGTTTTTATTTGTTTATTGTCCTACCATGGGAAATAAGAATCAGTTATCTCAAAACATTGTTATTTAAAGATCCAGCCAACCGCGAGATAGCAACAAGGTATTTGTTCCTGCAAGTTCATGGCAAGATAGGCAACGATACATTCTTGTAAAGGCAAAACGAAGCCACTTAGAAACTGTGTTTGCAACATGGAAGCATTTTGGGGTGTCCTGAGGCCATGGCTACCCAGGCCATACTGGTGAAAGTGAATCATTAACTCGACTGTTAGGTGTGGAAGTGTAGGCATTGCAGTAATTATGTAGAGCTGACTTACTCACATCTTGTGTCCTGACCTGCCTCTGTGCCTTACGGAAACAAATCTTATCGCAGCCACTGAATTTATGTAGACACCAGAATTTCAACCCGGAGGGAAATGAAGACGCAAACGTATTCAACAGATTGGGAAGGCGGTAGTCTATTTACAACAGAAGCCTGATTTTTTTAGAGCAAAATTCTCAAGGAAACATTGCTTTATGGAGATGCGCGGATGTGCATTATTACATATGTGGCGCACACCATTTTGGAATTTCTCATAAATAAGCATTCTTGACATATTACCTAAGCATTCACGTTAAAGTAGATGTCATCAGATCAAAGCAAAGCCAAATGCTTTGTTCTCAACTATTGGAGATGCTTCTCAAAACTTGTGTTTTTATTTTGAAGTTTTAATTGCACCTTGCATAAGCAGCATGTATTGACTGCTATCGAAGCAGGCACAGCCAAGTATCCAGTTTTATTATGTTAAACCAGAGAGGTTTGCGCATACAAAAACAGCTGCTATTCCAGTCAGAAGATATCAGAATTACACAAGCCTTATAAAATTGCAAATGCCTCTCTTCTTTTCTAACTAAAAACAATACAGACGCTCCCCTACTTAACACCATTCAACTTACGTAAAAGGGTAGATACTAACATTTTTTTGGGGGTGTCGAAAGAAATCTGGACATTCCTGTAAGTTAGATTTTGTATTGCGTGCACCTTTTTCCGAGTACAGGACAGTACTGTATTGCTTTTTTCCGCCACTACCGGCATTTGGCGCTGTGAGAGGTCACCCAGCATCTACCCGGAAAAAGTAATCCGCTTCATCTTCCTAGTTCGTGTGTAAACATTCTATACTGTATCTCCAGCGCGCTAAGAACTTTGACATTTTTATTGTTTAATATCTCGTGCATCCATTCAATACTGTTGGTGTAAAGTGTAAAGACGTATGCCATTTTTTTTAAAAATGGAAGTGGAATAAGAAAGCTTGATGCGGTTGAGAAAATGGTAGGAACGCTTTTTTCGGACACTTTTTACCTTGGAGGAGGACCTCTTGACGTGCATCTTCCAAAAGTAGGTTAAACTCAACTTTATCTTTATAGAGCATATTGTATTAAATGTTTATTTTTTTAGTACATAACAATACAGGTTACTTATATAAGCCTTAAACATACAAAATATAGCACTGAAGGAACTTGCGAAAAAAGGCAACTTATTTTCATAAGTTGGGCAGCGTCTGTATGTGCTTTGAAGTGATATTCTTCTTTTTATAATACATATCAAGATACAAAGTATATTTATGATTTAAAAAAAAGGTGTAGAGAAACAAAGAGTGCTTACAAAATTCTGTGATTAAGTCTGTATGAGTGTCTACCTGTAAGTGGCTGGAACAGCGTCCCGGGGGCTCGGAAGGAATTCGGATCTCATCCGGGGACATGTTTCTCACCTTTTCTGAGAAGAGCGCTGTAAAGAAAAAAACATTTGATGGGCCTAAACTTGATTGGGTAGAATATTTGTAACATTTAAGACTAACACAATCATTTCCTTTAGAATCGTAGTGAGATTCTGCCATGCCACTATAGGTAAATTAAATTTGTAGCATTTACTTGATGGCTTATTCAGGGATATGTCACAATTGGGAAAAACTGTAGCAAATGGTGTGTTGTGGGCAAATGCAAAAACAGCTTTTCTTGACATGCACGACAAGTTAAAACTTGACATCCTGAAGATCATTCACCCGAGTTGCTGTCTTTTAGCTCGGCAAGTTAGCTACATTTGGTTTAAAAAGTATACATGGGAATGACTCAATTTTTAAGCAACCTTTTCGGAGATTTATTACACTTAAATTAGTAGACATTTAAAAAAACAAGTACATAAAATCATAATAGATTTCTGGTAATTTGGCAGAGATTAGTATAAAAATGCGCACACTTGTCATTAAAGATTACTTTTTAACAATTATTTTATTGCGCGAGCAAAGATAAATTTCAGCCAGCAACAAGACATGAAAGCTGATATTAATCCCGGGAAGTGGCAACAAAAGACCAAGCGAACTGCACAAACCCTGAGCGACTAAAAGGAGCAAATAGCTGGAGTTGGTCAGAACTTGCGTAACTGGCCAACTTTAGCAGCTAGCGGGAGAAGCTAAGGATGAAGCAAGAGTTATTTACACTTAGCAGCAAACAATAATAATAGAAGCTAGCAGAGATTCACAAGACCATCATATGCCAGGATCAGCTTTGGAAAGTAAGTGGCCGTTAAACACAAAAATCACTGCCGGGATAAGTAACTTTGGCAAAAATGTCATTCGGGTTTCTGTATTTTTAAGATAGAGGCCATCATGTTGGCTACTGTGTAATGTTTATGAGATAGTACAGTGGAGCAAAAAGGTATTTAGTCAACCATTAATTTAGTCTGTAATCGTTAACATGGGTAAACCTCCACTGTGAGAGATACAATGTAAAAAAAAAAATCCCCCCCAAAAAAATCACATGGTTTGATTTCTAATATAATTTAATAATAATAATAATCGAATATAAGTATTTGGTCAATACAAAAAGTTCATCTCAATACTCTGCCATGTACCCTATGTTGGCAATAACGGAGGCCAAACATTTTCTGTAACTCTTCACAAGCCTTTCACACACTGTTGCTGGGGTTTTGACCTATTCTTTCATGCAGATGTCCTCTAGAGCACTGATGTTTTGGGACTGACATTAGAAACACAGACTTTCAACTCCATCCACAGATTTTCTATGGGGTTAAGATCTGCAGACTGGCTAGGCCAATCCAGGACCCTAAAATGCAACTTACAATGCTACTCTTTTGTTGCCCGGGCTGTGTGTTTGGGAGCATTGCTATGCTGAAAGACCCAGACACACATATCTTCAGTGACATTGTTGATGTAAGATGATTTTCACCCAAAATCTCTCGATATGTGGCCACATTCATTCTTTCCGTTACACAGATCAGTCTCCCCTGTCCCTTTGCAGAAGAACAGCATTACGTTTCCACTCCCATGCTTCACAGTGGGTATATTGTTCTTCAGATGCAATTCACTATTTTTTCTCCTCCAAATACGAAAACCAGTGTTTCTACCATAATTTCTATCCTAGTTTCATCTGACCATAACACATTCTACTTGACCTCTTCTGGATCATCCAAATGCTCTCAAGCAAACTGCAGATGGTCCTGGATGTGTACTGGCTTCAGCAGGGGGACACGGGGGACCCTGGCAACGCATTGTGTTGATAGTATCTGTTGTTACTGAGGTCCCGGCTCTCTGTAACTCATTCACTAAATATTTATTTTCCACACAAATATAAAAAAAAAAAACATTTCAAAACCAAACAATTTGATTTTCTGCTTTTTTACCCACATTTTGTCTTTCATTATTGAAGTTTTCCCATGATGACAAAAACAGGCCTCTCTAATCTTTTCTAATCTTTCTAATCAAGTCGGAGAACTTGCACATTTAGTGGTTGACTAAATACGTATTTGCCCCACTGTATGCGTTTTTTCTGATTATTTATAACAATAATGTTAAATCGAAATTAATTAAGTATTTTTACACCAATATGCTAGCTATAGAATACACACGGGGGCTTTACAGTAATAGCTTTAATGTAATTTTTTTAAGACTGGGCCAAAGTTGAGTGAAGTGCTTCTACAAACATGAAGAATGCCTTTGCACACAGATGAATGTTTTCCCGCCCCTATGGCGTTTATCCTGGTCTACTGCTCAAGCGAGACTTCAGACTCACAAGTATCAGTACCGACTTGCCACCAAGGTCTTGTCCTGTGTTAAACGCGGCACAATGCCCTCCCCCTCTTACAAAAGGGAAGGCAGGCCAATGTGCTGCATGCATAACTAATTCCGGGAAATGTACACATATGCAAGCTTGCACACATTTCATGCAGAGAAATATGTTAAGAGTTATGTTGAGAATTCGGTGCTGTCTTTTCAAGAACTGACAACGTGGCAGACAATTTGGCAAAGGGCAAGTGGGGAAGATAAAATCTTGCACACAATGCCACACTCAATTGAAATGGTAACTAGACCGAGTTTTGAGCATGGTGGCAGTCAAAGCAAGATTCATCTTTGAGATGAATTGTAAACCCATTAAGAAAAACTACTAACAAAGCTCTGTGTATGAAATAGAAACATAACTGCTTGACAGCCGTCCTCTCTTCATTTGAAGAAAAGAAAAAAGTCAAGCGGGTCTCTTTGGAGAGCCGAACAATGCCCATCCCTTCAGCCATGAGACAAAGATCTGTCTTCAGCCTGCTGACATTTACTGTCGGACGACAGAAAAGCCCAGCGCTGCTGCTGGAATTCCAAATGTCCGGTTATGAGTCAGGCTCGGACCCTTGCATAAAAGTGATGCTAATGGGGCAAACCTGAAAACAAAAACAAGATCCGTACCCACATCTTCATAAAACTATAACATAATCTCACAGACAGGACGAATTAGGGATTCACTGAAATGAAAATTTGGGGCAGAATCCGAAAATGTGAAAACTAATAAATCAACATTTATTTTGCAATAAATTGCAAAATAAGGTACAATATAAAATGATGCGTTTCAATCATTAAATTCTCATAAAACTGCAAAAATTGCATTTAAGTGCTAAAAACAATTCAGTCAGACGTCAATCTGATACAGAAAAGCAATGCTACTGAAAGATCTAAACTGCAAAAAATACAAGCGAGTTTTTTACTTAGCTGCTACACTGCACTTGCTATCTCTCTTGAATAGTGACAAGAGAACAAAAGACAGGGAAATTGATGACGATGTAACAAAAACGTTACACTCATATCTTCAAAAGTTAAAAGATAATAGTAGTAAATAACTCTCGCTGTACATAGCTTAGCACCAGCCAATTGACTTCAGGGACTAACGGATTGAATGTCTCACACACAAAGTACATGTTTAGGAAACAAGGCAGCTTAACTGCAATGAATTAGTTCTGTCGTGTTAACATGTAAACATTAGCCAAAGTCTCGCTAGCATCTAAAAAAAACGTGGAAGCAGAGGAGCACACAAAACTTTGAGAAAATGAGTTTTTGATAGAAAAAATGGGAGGGATGAAATTTTGACCTCCATTTCCTTTCTTGTTTGCCAAATAAAAATAAGAAGCCATGCCTTTCAAACTTGGCATGGTTCGCTTCATCTAAGATATGACGTTATCACAACATTGCTTATGTGGAAGCCTTCTTTCGGCTTTTTCTTTAGCCGAATACGAAGGTTCACCTTTTCTCATTTTATGCCAGAAAATGTCTTGGTGCCAGAATAATAAAACACTAGGTCTTTATTTTCATTCCTGGATTACATTAATCAGCTCTTTTCCCCCACAGTCAAATCAAAGGTGCGCTTAATGATTGGGCCAGAATTAACAAATAGCCAAGTTGGAACGTTGTGTGCTCAAAGCAAATGAATAAAACACCACTCCTTGTATCACTCATTTCCTGCCTGATATCACACAAACACACACACCTTAACGGGTCAGAGGATACTCACTCAGCGGTGCCAAGCTAGACCTTCATGACCAATCATTTAAACCACACACAAAGAACCTTTTAGAACTCAACGCCAAGCCAATTAGTGTTTCACACGTCGACTGCACCCAAATGTGACTGAAACGATTACGAGGCTATTTATGTATATGATTTTTATTTTATAAATAAAATGAATGTTTTATTTTGAAGGTGTGTTTGAGATACACCAAATGATCTTGGCTTAATTTTCGATACGCAGGGGAGAGTTTGAAAACAGTACTTACTCGTTGCGCAATCATGTAGATTTGCAAGACTCAGACCTTTTTGTTTACAAGGTGCCAGATGCACTTTATGACTTATGTGTCTGCACCGTCTATGTATGTGTCATACTTGTGGGTCCTAGAATAGTGTTTTTTAATCTTCTAGACAATGAGGGCTGAGAGAAACCAATTTCAATTCTCTACTTATGATGCAGAATTGACAACAACGCTGACTTTGACCTTGACAATGTGCATTTTTGATTGTCTTTGACAGAAACACAATTTGCACCTCATAAGCCAGATGCAGGAAGAATTCTGTGTGAGTGCTTTTCTACTTACCGACTAGCTCATTCGGATCTTTTGTTTCTAGTTCCGATATCTATAAAAAAAGAAGCAAATGGAGACAAATATTACAAATATTTCACTTTGTAAGCTCTAAGTAATTACCCGAGTTAAATGGGACTGATGAACAGCACCTGTAAAAACCACCAACGTTATTTCAAGAACAGAAGTAAAAGTAATTAAGAAATTATCATGAAAATAAGTAAAATAATCAAGACTTTGTTTATAGCCCAAAATTATATGTAATTTAAAAAAAATGTCCAAGTGATTTAAGATTACAGCTCTAAGTTGATTATTGTATGCAGTCTATTAATACAGCAAATTGATTACATATTATCTTTAACAAAAATATATTTCCATTGCACTTCTGCTACTAATATATAAAAAATTGAACAAACCTGTAACCGAATTAGTCAAAAATGCTGTTAAGTACACCAAGTCATATGGTCTTCTATTGCTTTGTTTTTGGACATTAGTATTTGTAACGAAAATGTCTTGATGGGAAAAAAATACCACAAAGTGAGCCTCATGATATGATCACAAAATATCAAAACTGTGGGGTGGTTGCAGATATAAAAGAGCTCGACGAGTACAAAATCCCGCAATATTAAAATCAATTAGCTTGGCTAACTTGCATCCTACCATTTAATATAATAGTAGTAGGCCAATTAGCGTGGACTATTTACCATAGTTTATAATGCTGCATTCAACAGAAACAAGAAAAAACATAGAATTACAATAACATTACAGTAAGCACCAGATGTTACTAAAAATATAGTATAAATATTGTTTTTTTAAAATACAAAATGTTTATTTTGCAATATGAAAACTAACCTAATCTATACATTACGACTAAATAATAATTGGTGATAAAATAGCAAATGAAAAATAAAGGAGTTAAACACTTGAATGAAAAATTAAATCCTAAATACTACCCGTGCCAAAAGAAGGTTTATTTTGATTTTATTATTTTCAAAATAAAAATCTTGTCCTAGCAAAAGGAGGTGTGTCTTTCCCAACCTGTACAGTATGGTCCATGTTGTGCCAATACTGACTGCATAACAGGTTGAGCACAAAAGGAACAGTGCTGTTATTCACTGGCATCACGTTATCCCTTAGCAACTGCGCCGGCACATCAAAGCATTGTCCTGACTGCAGCCAACTCGCATGGCATGACACAAGGGTGGCAAATACAAACATGCAAGCCCAGCAAACCTGAGGGCATAGTAAAGTACATGGGGCACATGAGGATTGAGAATGCAACGATTTCAAGTTTGCCTGTTCTAATGTAATGTTTTATGCTTTAGGGTTGCATGTCAAATGCAGCATCTTTCTATTTCAGAGGTTTCTATTCGATATTGTGAAGCAGCAGGTAATGCAGTAGACCCCTCAGTTGTGTTGTCACTGTATGATGTTGAAGTTTGAATACATTCAATAATTATCATTGAATTACGGCAATTTCCCTTTGTTATCCCCTACCTCAGAACGGATTAATTTAAATAACTGATAAACTAAGAGGCAGAAATCTTATATCTCATTCACACCAATAAAGTGATCTGTGTCAAAGTTCTACAGCAAAAGCAGTGAGCCCACATAAGCAAAATAATCAATCCACTTTGTTCCAAATGATAGAGCAGCAACTAGGAATGATTCCCCATTTACACAGTATATCCTCCCAAAAACGTCAACAAAGAATAAGTAGCCCAACAGCACCATCCAGTGAGCAAACGCGTGCTAGCATAAACCAGTCTCACGTCAGGGTTATTAAATCAGGGGTGACTTTTTGGTTCAATTCAATCGTACCCACAGTAGATGGGTGTTCAAATACCTCGAATGCATCTGCGTCCCTTCCCTCGTCAGACTCGCCATTCGTCATTTCCTACAAAAACAAAAATTGAAGGGGGTGAACATTGAAACTCCAACTGTCAAAGGGAGCAGGACGGTAGACTGAGCCACTTGCACTGATCGGATAATCGATCCACTTCCACAACATTGCTTGGGATATAAATTGTGATTTGTGGAATATAATTGTTTTTGTCATTGATTATAACGCAGTGTAAATTGTTTAAAAGTACATTTAACATGGCATACGAGGATAAACACGCAAAAATGAATGTAAAAACACGATAAAAAAAAAGAATACGAGAATAGGCAAAATTGACATGGTAGTGCTTTTAAACTGGCTTAAAATAATGCAATAAAAAGGTCCAATAACATATAGCAGCAAAATCTTACAAAAATGAGACAAGTCAAGTCGCATTTATTTTTATAGCCCTCAATCACAATATGTCTCAAAAGCCTGCAAAGGATTACAATTACACCATCGCCTGATCTTAAACCAACATGCGGGCAAGGAAAAACTCAAAACCTCAGCATGAAAAAAGACAACAAATATAAATCTAAGGCTAGGTTCACACTGGAGAAAAATCTGATTTTTTTTGCACACCTGACCTAATTCTGATCTGCAATGTGAACCTAGCCTAAGTCTCAAAGGACATTTAGGATCTGCCAGAGGGCAGCAGGTTAAAGAGGTGGTGTGCAGGTTAAAAATGTGTTGGATCTGCTGGAATAGTGAGGGTCAGCAATGTCTGTCAGACTGGGCGGAGAGCAGCCAACGATTTTCAGGTCAGTGATGACTATGTTAGATAGATACCCTGTCTGCTAATATCAGGGTTCCTAACATTTTATGACGCCTTCTACCAATATGAATAGAATATTGAAGACAACAAGGGTTTGTCATTCCCCACACATTAAATCGGTACGAAACCATTTAAATATTTCCCTCTTTTATATCATTGCATGATAACAAGCGTCATGTCGATTTTTAAGGATTTTAAATTAAAACAAGTTTTGCTTAGTAGTGCTTCCCTGTCAGAAAAAGAGAGACGGACTGTGTTGCATTACACCTCCAGAAAAACTAGTATTGAATCTAAAACATGTAGCTCTTCCAATGCTTGGCAACTCGTATGGATGCATGGATGGCTTTGGATTAAAGACACAAGTCAGTGAGAACTCAAAGAAGCACAAGGAGGATTGAACAAAGATGTAAAACCTGATGGCACGACAGGTAATGAAATCGTTAAGCATGTGATGGTTTTACAACTCACATAGAAATGTTTTATTTGTCTGACTTAAGACCAGAAGGCTTGTTTTACATTAAAGCAGCATTTTTGTGAGTAGTCCATTGGGTGACCAAAAACATTTTAAATATTCCTCAATGGAGTCCAAGTCAAATTTAATCATAGAATGTAGAAAAGAAAAACAATTCAAGTAGAACCAGGGCAACCCTGAGCCTGACTGATTACCTCGATTGAAGGACCCAGCCCGAAGTAAACCCAAATTTTCACATTTTTTTGTGTGAGGACAATTGCTGATTTAAAAAAAAAACTGCAAAAAACGCCCCATCCTCTCCCCCACCGCAAACCTGCATTCTATGCCTGACAGCGCGACAAACAGCATATGCCTTTTAAGACTTTTCAAGGATCCACAGGATCCACAGGAACCCGGAAAACCAATTACGCCCCATTTTTGAATTAGTTACAAGTCATCAGCTAGATATATTGACAAACAAAACATTGGAATAGACTTCATATATTTACAGAGTTGCTTTCCCTGCTGTCTTCATTTTCAGATTCCTTCTCAACAGCCTCCACAGTTCGATTGACGTCCTCCTCACCATAGCCAAATACAAGCCCCCCTGTAATGGCATTCTCCTCTTCTGATGTGCAGGAAGAGAAAATACAACCAGTTAATGAGGAATTACAGAAAAGCAGCAATATTTTATAAAAGTAATTGCAGAAAAAAACATAGGTAATGCACCATTCATTTGTATATGACGAGAAATCATGTCAAGCTAATACACAAAAATAAACTATATAAATAAAATAAATCGCTTCTAAAAATTCAAACTACTCAATGTATTTGTGCCACATACTGTAACTAACTGTTTCGGCACGTCATATGTACTACGTCATTAATAACGCGCCGGAATGGTTTTCGTACATATATGTATGTAAATATTGATACAATTATGCTATAGTCCACTGCCACACATCTTAAAGAGAAAAAATGTTTTAATGTATTAGAATCTTACGACGAATATAACACCATAAACTAGAAAAAGACGCATTTTATGAAACGGCATTACCGGCTAGCTTGATGCTAATTTAGCTATAAAACATTCTCAATATTGGGAAATGAAAACAAAACCCTTTCGTAGTTTATACAAAATAAAAAGATTTAATACCTATCTCTTCTGGCTCTGGGTCAGAGTCGTCAGGCTCCGAATCGTCTCCGTAAGCCGCCAAGGAGGAAAGAAGTGCACTCTTTTTACCACTCGCCATTTTTTACTCAATGGCGCTTACCTACTCGGCGCACACAAAATACGTCATCATGTTATGAGTTACTATACATTTTGTGCTGGGAAATGTCGTTTCTGGGCGAATAATCTCAATTAGATATTTTGTTGTGTTTATTTATTTAGTTTTGAAACGTGAAAGACAAAGAGGAGAACCAAAATTTAAAAATCAAATTTATTACGTAAAGAAGTTCAAATTAGAATTACAATCGGAATTTTCTGTATTGTCATTTTAAACAACGTAGTGAACGTTGTTACAACAGAATTAGACGTGATACTGCACGATAAATGTTTAATCAAATGCTTTATAGCAGGGGTGTTAAACAGGCAGCCCACGGGCCGGATCAGGCCCGCTCGGGAATTTAATTTGGCCCGCGAGACAACGCTGAGGGAAGCACAAGAGAAAGACGAGCTGCTGGTTGAAATATGTCCACTTGATGTTGCCAAAGCCAAGTGCCTCTCACAAATGCTGTACTTGTACTACTACTTCTTCTCTCTCTCTCTCTCTCTCTCTCTGTCTCTCTCTCTCTGTCTCTCTGTCTCTCTCTCTCTCTCTCTCTCTCTCTGTCTGTCTGTCTCTGTCTCTCTCTCTCTCTTCCTCCCTTTTTCACTTACTTTCTATCCCTCTCCTTATTACTATATCCGTCTCTCTTTTTGTTTCTTCTTTGTCTCTTTCTCTCTCTGAGTCTTTTTACCTACTTTTGCTCTCCCTTCCTTTTTTCATTTTCTCACTCTTTTCTCTCTTTCTTTCTCTCTCTCGCTTTCCCCTTCTCTCTTTCTCTCTCTCTCTTTCTCTTTCTCTTTCTCTCTGTCTTTGTCTCACCCTCTCTTTTTCTCTACCTGTCTTATTTATTTCTCTATAATCTACTAATCCGGCCCCGAGAGAATGTTTCTTCTATCGTGTGGCCCCCGAGTTAAAATCTGTTTGACACCCCTGCTTTAAAGGGACAGTGTGTAATATTTAGTGACTCCTAGTGGTACAACAAAACCTCAGTTTAGTAAAAAACAACATTGATTTGAATACTAAGCAAAAACTATCAACTATCATACCAAAGTACATTTTTATAAAAATCATAGGTTGAGAAATATGTATTTCTTTAACGGTGGAATCCACTCTGCAGGCCCTCGCTTGTACTAGACAACACAGTGCCATCTAGTGGTCAAACATTACACATTGGGGCTTTAAAGAAAAACACATGGTATTGATTACAATTACAACTGTTTTGCAGAAAGGCCATTGAACAAAAGCCTTGGTCCAGAATTCACCACATTTCTCCGAATGTCTCACACATCTAGATCACTCCATTTTTGGGGTTTTCTCGTTGCTGCTTTTTCTTCGCATTCGCCTCTCCTCGATTGCTGCAACATCCGTACAGCAGGGCGAAGATAATTAGGGAGAGAACTCCTAGAACAAACATCCCCATGACCACGAAGCCCCCGAGTGCCCATGGCTCTTGACTCAAACGCAGCAGGAACCAATCGATCTCGTCGGCGGTTTGATGCTCTCCTGGTTCGCTGTAAAAAGTGATAACGATTAAGTGTGTGCCCAAGGCATAAGCGAACTAAGCGGCTGTTTGGGGCCCAGCGTCCACTCGGGGGCCCCAAAGAGCGGTTAACTTTTTCGGTGCCAACTTTGTCCCTATTGTCACTTTCGTGTTTCTACAACAACAAAAAACAGAAATACTACAATACCATTTGGCCAGGGTTGGATATGGTTACTTTAACTGGATTACTTTCAATTACTTTTGGATTACCCAAATACCGAATATGCTAATAAAAGACAAAATAAACTAAATATGAATAAAATTATGACTCACAACACGTGGTAAGCTTTCTCTCCTGGCTTTGATCTCTGTCAAAACTACTATAAAATGTGACAGAAACAAACTGAAAATAAATCCAAACAGCTTGCCAACATCATTTTTGCCGTTCCATGTATTCCGTTACTCCCAAGCCTGCACAAAATGTATTAATTTTATTCATATTTAGTTTCTTTTGTCTTTTTTTAGCATACTTGGTATTGGAGTAATCCAAAAGTAATTGAAAGTAATCCAGTTAAAGTAACCCTCCCCAACCCTGCATTTGGCTTACCTTCGGAAAATAAAAAGTGGTATAGAAATACTACGAAAATAATGTGACGCAAATGCTACAGAAATATGACCCCAGAATAACTAAAAAAACACAACTACAGTAATATTACAAACATGCAAAAGATATATGACAAAAACAGTACTATGGGAATACTACAAAGAAATTACAAAAATCTTTCTAAAATACTGCATTGGAAGTACATCAAAAATACGACTACAGACATACTACAAAAATACCACTTCATAATACTATAATACAAAACACTACCAGAAAAAATATTACTACAGAAATACGACTATAGAAGTATTGTCACAGAAATACTGCAAAAACACACCCACAGCAAAACTACAAAAATGATAAGAAATACGACAAAAATACTACTAAAATAATACTACAGTAATTTACTACAGAAACACTACAGATCTGCATTATATTGTCTACAATGCAAATACTACAAAATACAACAGAAATGGTGCAAAAATACAAAAAAATAATTATCGAGTATTACTCCAAAAACACCAAAATCATAAAAGTACTGTGAAACTACAAAAATACTACGGAAATACAATTAAAAATCCACTATTGTAATACTAAAAAGAAAACTATAGAAATACTAAGAATTTACTACTATGGAAGAACAACCAAAGAAATAATGCAGAAATAGTACAAAAAACTACTGAACTTCAACAAAAATCCGACAACAGCGATACAAAAAACATACTTCGAAAAAAGTACAACTACTGTAACGCTTGAAAACTAAATATCAAATGAAGTGCTTGAAACAGGGACCTTGTATATTATTTTGCTTTAATCGTGATTGTTTCAAGACCAAATTGATGAGACTCATCAAGTTCAAAATAACTATACCATGTAAATGTCTGCATGTACCGGTATATTTTCTTCTAAGATCGGCCCCTTGGCCAAAACTTTTGAACCTGCTGTGGCCCCTGACTCCAAATTATTGCCCACACCTGAAATACAACATGGAATGAGTTCTAGTCTGTATGCAAATGATCAAGTAATATCCATCCATCCAACCATTATCTGCACTGCTTATCCTCAGTAGGGTCACGGGGGTGCTGGAGTCCAACCCAGCCGTCTTCGAAGTGAGCAGGGGACACCCTGAACTGCTTGCCAGCTAGTCGCAGAAAATTCACTCGCTCATTCACACCTATGGACAATTTGGACCGACCAATTAACCTGACGTGCATGTTTTTGGAATGTGGGAGGATACTGGAGTGCCCGGAGGAAACCCACGCAAGCACGGAGAGAACATGCAAACTCTGCACAGGAAGGCTGATAGCTGGATTTGAACCCATGACCTCAAAACTGTGACGCGGACGCGTTAACCGCCGTGCCGCCCTCAGATCTAAACTTTTAAGCCAAATTTATCTTTTGAACCTTTGTACACACAAGACCTAACCACGTGATGACACCATGGCGGACGGAAGTAGACAAAGACAAAAAGCTACACTATTTAACACCATTGGCAATGACTATCCATCCATCCATTATCTGCATCGATTATCTTCAGAAGACTTGCGGGTGTGTTGGAGCCCATCCCAGCTATCTGGCAGTGGGCAGGGGACACCCTGAACTGGTTGCCAGCCAGTCGCAGAAAACTCGCTCGCTCATTCACACCTAGGGACAATTTGGACCGGCCAATTAACCTGACATGCATGTCTTTAGAATGTGGGAGGAAACCGGAGTTCCCGGAGGAAACCCACGCAAGCACAGGGAGAACATGCAAACTCCACACAGGGAGGCTGCGGTAGCTGGACTTGAACCCTGAACCTCCGCACCATGGGGCTGCGTGCTAACCCCCCATCCGCCGTTCAGCCCATGATCAAGTAATAAGGGGCTCATTATCTAATTTTGCTTAGGGCCCCATTAAGGCCTGAGTGTAATAAAGACCGGGCATGAGTTTGGATTATATAGATAGATAGATAGGTAGGTAGGTAGGTAGGTGGTTGGTTTGGACGGACGGACGGACGGACGGACGGACGGACGGACGGACGGACGGACGGACGGACGGACGGACGGACGGACGGACGGACGGACGGACGGACGGACGGACGGACGGACGGACAGACAGACAGACAGACAGACAGACAGACAGACAGACAGACAGACAGACAGACAGACAGACAGACAGACAGACAGACAGACAGACAGACAGACAGATAGATAGATAGATAGATAGATAGATAGATAGATAGATAGATAGATAGATAGATAGATAGATAGATAGATAGATAGATAGATAGATAGATAGATGGATGGATGGATAAATGGATAGATAGATAGATAAATGGATAGATAGATAGATAAATGGATGGAGATAGATAGATAGACAGACGGACGGACGGACGGACGGACGGACGGACGGACGGACGGACAGACAGACAGACAGACAGACAGACAGACAGACAGACAGACAGACAGACAGATAGATAGATAGATAGATAGATAGATAGATAGATAGATAGTTTATTCATCCCCGTAGGGAAATTCACACTTCCAGCAGTATCCCTGTGTTGAAAATAAAACAATAATAAAGAACAAGGAATATAATACATAAATACCCAAATACCCAATGATTCACAGCTCAGGACTCAGGCACTGAAAGCTAATGTCGCTAACCATTGTCAACAAACTTACCTCACCGCCGCCATGTTGCTCTAAATCCTTCTCTCGATTCTCAATGGGTTTAAACAAAGTCTGACCATAGTTTATGTCCTCCGGCAGCAGCAGAGGAACCCGGGAACTATTCGAATCTCGACAAAATGTTACCAGGCCTCAAGCGTGTCCGAATGGAGCGGTTGTGTGAACACAGCGACCCTGGTTAATGTTTACACAAAATATTGACTGCTGAAGTCAAAAAAGGAAGCTGGTAATAAACGAGATAGTGTCTTACAGAATCTACTGAATGTATTGTATCTACACTGACATCGTGTCATGGTTTATGTTTGGCTGTTTCCAGGGAAATTTCACACTTCGATGTATTAAAGACAGGATGTCACAAAGAGTTCTTGGGTACTCACAGCAACCGCATCTATGTCGGATTATAGACCCTTTCGTTTGTTAACATTGTGACATATCTGGTGGGGGGGCTTTGCCTGGAGGCAAAAGCTAGGGCGAAACAATAGGGTACATGCTAAAGGTTCATACCTGTCAACCTGTAAGTTTTTGCCGAAGTGCGTTTATTATGCATTTTAAGACGTGTACGACGTACAAGAAAATCTGTACGGAAAAACGCTAATTTGTCAATTATGGGTACCATCCGGTATACACAGACTATGACGAAACGGCAAACCAATCAAGTCAAACGAGTTCGCCGCGGTAGCCTCTATCTCGGTATCGTTTTTTTTCCGTTGCAAACAAAGCGAGCGGTTTGATGCTACTGTGCGCATGCGTCTGCCGCCTCGGATTTCATGTGGTGGTTATGTAGTGAAAGGAAGTCCGTCTCTTTTTAGAGAACCGGCTTTTTCAGCTCAACTCATTAAAGAGAGCCGGCCCTCAAATGACTCACTTGCTTTGATGCATTATTTTACGAATTATTATGTTGTATAAAAAAGGAGAAAATGAAAAAAAGACAAGTTTGTGGTTATCCCTTTAATCAGTATATTACCAACAATAATTTAATGCAGAAAATGAATTCATAATTTGAATAAGAAAATGTATTATTCCACTTAATTATATTTGCATGTATTTTTTCCTCCTACGGTGAACGCCCAAGCTACTTAAGTTTTGAACTTTTTTATAATAAACCTCATTCATGTCGAGCAACTCAGTGTCTCAAAACAAAATGTTAATTAACAATATATATGATATAACGAAACACATGTAGAATATAAAATGTTAAACTACATAAATAAACACGTTTGCAAAAAAATACGATGTAAGATTATTTTATATTTTGTAAGGGAAAATACGACATTTTGTAAGGCCATGGAGCTGTGGAGGTTGACAGGTATGAAGGTTTAGCTTTGTATAATCAAAATAGATGCCGGTTTAATAACCTATGTCACAGCCGAAGCTGGAGGCAAAACAATAGTTGGTCAGAAGACAGAGGAAAAGAAAGTTGTCGTTGCTGCTAGTTGCTATCATGCGTTTTTGTGCCAGAATCGGAGAAAGAATGTTAGCGGTCACAAATTGAAGTTTTACAGGATTCTAGCAGACAATCCTGGCAAAGGAAAAGAAGAGAGTTGTGGTTAAATACATTCAAGAGAAAAGATTGGACCGAGGCACTCATCAAAAATGCTCAGGTTTTCAGCACTAAATTAAATGTTTATGATTGTTGCTCTTGAGTCCATATTACATATTATATCGGCAAAATATCTTGTTATTCTTTTAGCTTCAGCTAACTTGCGTGTAGCCTAAATGCGGACGCCCGAACAAGCACGCATTTGCCAACAAACTTTGGACAAACAATCGAAATATTTTTTTAGATACATTTAATTCTTTATTTAATTTAAAAAATAAATTTGGGAGGAGAAGCGTCTTTTGATGGCATTTAGGCTACACGCTAATATTTAGCTGAAGCTTTGTTTATACGTGACACCCTCAATCACAAGGAGTCTCAAAGGGCTGCCCAGACCACAGATTATTATTACACCATCCCCTGATCTAAAACCTACATGAGGGTAAGGAAAAACCCAAAACCTCAACATGAGGTAAATGAAGAAACCTTGAGAAGGGCCCGTCATATTTATTTTCGAAGCCCTTTATCACAAAAAGTCTCAAAGAGCTGCACAGACCACAGATTATTTCAAACGGAATGGCTTTGACGTCTTTGAATTCTGAAGAACTTAGTAAATTTGTTGTTCTGTTTCTTTACACTATCCAATAAGATTCATTTTCTGTAAATAATTGCTCATTTTGTGTTATCATTTGAGATCCGTTTCTCTGACAATGCCTGAACCTAACGGAAATAAAGGAATTTGATCATAATTGTACCTATTTATTATTATTTTTAAAACAAAAATCTTACATAAGAAACTTCAACAAGAAGGCCACGCCATTTCATTAAAACGTTTTATTACAATTGAGTTTTTTTCAAAGCCCTAGTGTGTAATATTTGACCACCAGATGGCACTGTTATCTAATGCAAATGAAAACCAGTACAAAAAGGGCTGCAACATAAGTAGGGATTCCACTTTTGTAAAAGAAATAAAAATGTCTCAACCTATGACTTTGTATGAAAAAAAACATTGGTATGGTTCATGTGTTTTCACTTAGTATTCAAATCAACGTTTTTTGTACCACTAGCACTAAATTTTACACACTGTCCCTTTAAATAAATATGGAATGTGAACAGTATTTTATGCCTAAAATCTTCGTTTCAATAACCGAAGATTGGATTCAAGAAAAATCGAAATAAACAAGTTGCGCTAGTAAAAACAAGGAAAAAATGCATACAGTACTACAACACACTATAATCGTCATCTTTCATTATAGTTTATTAATAAAGAATCCTTGGAAAACACCGTGTTCTCTCCTTCATTGTCACTTGGTAAATGGCAGTGAATGAGTCAAATGTTGACAGTCTGATGAAATGTTTCCTGTATTCAAATATAAGTTACAATAATGTTACAGTATAATACAACATGGTATATCAAAAACAAAAATGTACTTTTAAAAAAAAAAGTGCCTGAGTAGAAATAGAGTACAGTATTCCCTTTTCATTTCACGTTTTAACTTTTGCATCCTCATTGCATTTCAGTTTTTTTCCCTTTCAATCGGTCCCAATGATAAATACATACTTCACTTTACACTCGAAAAATCGGAGAACTGCCTTCTGTTTCCTGGCGGCTGATTGGAGCAATCCGAATGTATCATTTCCAAAACGAGTGACAATTGAAAAAACCCGTTGTTTAGCTTCTGACATAAATTAAAATAATTTAATATGTGTCACTCTCCAAAATCAACAAAGTACCTTGCTTGTTTGCTCCAATAGTGAGCTACGTAGCTGCGTCCAATCTGTTGCCAGAAACATAGACTTACCATATATATGGATGCATACAACTGTGACATCCTCGATATATGGATGGATACAACTGTGGCATTTTCGCCTACGGGGCAGAAAATATAATCGAAATGTCCAGAGTAAGGAGGAGGTTTCTTGTGTCCGTCAGCTCTGTGCCACAAACCCCATGTGTCAGAACCAGACCGGAAACAGGACCCCCTTGCAAGTTTTATTAAAAGAGAGAGGAAGGGCTGTGCCCACGATCCAGTATTCGCTGGGCACGGGAAGCAAGTCACTCTGGTACTCGGATTGTGATCCGAACACGGAAGTGGATCTTCTGTAGCTAGTGATGGCGGTGTCAGGGGTGGAAACCTGGTCGGTAACCGGGACTGGGAGAGAAAGACGTGGTCGGGGTCGGGAACGAGTCGTAAGCCAGAACGGGAGAGTAGACGTAGTCGGGAACAAAAAGGTCTCGTAAGCCGGGACGGGAGATCAGACGTGATCGGGATCAAAACTTGTAGCCGGAGACAAACAGGAGCAAAAACGGGCCAGGCAGGGGTCAGGGTCGAAAAAGGCTTGCCTTGTATACATGGAGATTTGCAGACGGACTGACAACCGGGGATTGACAGGACTCGGCTTAAATACTGACAGGGAGCCAATCAGAACCCGCGGCAGTTTGCGCCAGATGATGAAAACTGTGCATAAAATCACTATATGTGGTAATAGAGCAGAATAACCATGGAAATCGAGGTTATACTGTATTCAATTCCCTTGAAATCTATTTATTGCATCACACTCTTAAATATTAGCCTCAACTGACTTTTAATGCCGTTAATTTTGTAAACACATCTAGCATAGCTAGTAGAAAACTACCGTACTGTACTCATAAAGAAAGTAATGCTCCTCTCCTATTGATGTCAATGTGTCCTTTTCAGCGAGGAATTGACAGCCAGGTCATGTTTCATTGTTTGGGATCTGCTTCATCTTCACTCCCCAAGTGGCCGACTGAATTTTGAAAGCGATCGAATTGTACTTGGCTCGTTCCTTCAGATGCATCACAATTTCCCCTTTAAGTCTTTTCATCTTCAAATGGGCTCTACTCTGGAAACCTGATATCTTCTCTCTGCACAACAGCAGCACTTGAAGCAGGAACCTATTACCATGGCGAGGAACGTCACTGTGGTTGAAAAAAAGAAAGAAAAAGCCATATTTTTAATGACAGGCAGAAAGAATTGAATGTGGGTTTATTTAATTTTCACTCGGCTTACTGGTGAAGATGACGATCACGCAGAAGGCGCCGATTTCAAGGGGGTCGGCTTGCGGCAGCCCTTGAAGTTTCTCCCAAGCTTTGGTCAGAACATGGAGGAAGTCCTTTTTCCAGTCCATGCTGAGTTTCCTTTGGAAATTGGGTAGGTTTCACTTTGTTTCTGATGAGAGAAATTGGCCGGAGTTAACAACTTGAATGGGAGCATGTTATTTTCAACTACGACTCCACCCTGTACCACACTTTCTACTATATAATTTCACCCTCAATCCCTGAAATTATCTCAAAGCCTAAAAAAAACGTTTCCCTTTATAATTTTGAAAGCAAGACACACTGTATATTGATTTCAGAGCCTGAAGCAGCTCCAATGTGAGTGTTTAGTTAAAATAGAGCAAATTTCAAGCTTGATATTTTTAGGATGAGCCACTATCATCTCGGGATTGGCTGTGCTTTGGTAGTCAGGAACTGGCAAGCCAACTGGGGGGGAGTGATTGAACTGCGCACACCTGCATCAAAATCGCCCCACAACCCTAGCCTTTATATTGAATGGTCCAACAGCATAGTCAAGTCCTGTTCTTTTGTATAGCCCTTAATCAGAAGGAGTCTCAAAAGGCTGCACATACTATTGAAAACTATAGACTATTATTCCACTATGCCCTGATCTAAAACCTACATGAGGGCAAGGAAAAACTGAAAAACCTCAACATGAGGAAAATTAAGAAATCTTGAGAAGGGACTAGCATCAGGTAATCCCCTTTGAGTATGACAAGGCTGCAACGGATGTTGCAATAACTAATACACAGATATCGTCAACATGAAATATAGGTCATTCATAAGCTATTGAATAGAAGTGTGCTTTAAGCCTAGGTGTTAACAGTTCCACTGTCACAACCAGAACGGAATCAGGACCCAATTACGTACCGTTAACCACAAGTTTAATGATAGAAAGAGGAAGGGCAGCGCCCGCGATCCGGTGCTCGCTGGACGCGGGAAGCAAGCCGCTCACACAATCGGATCGTGATCCGAATACGGAAGTAGATCTTCCGGAGCGGGAGATGGCAGTGTCAAGGACGGAAAAACCAGGTCAATAGATGGGACAGGAGAGCAAAAACGTGGTCAGGATCAAAATCAGGTCGTAAGTCGGGACGGGAGAGCAAACATCGTCGTGGACAAAAACAGGTCGAAACTGGAGACAAACGGGGAGATCAGGAACAAACGGGTAGAAAAACGGATGCAAAAAGCGGGACCGACGGCAGTCAGAGTCAATGTGCTTGCCTTGTAGAAACAGAGGTTCGCTGACGGACTGACAACAGGAGAGTGCAAGGACTGGGCTTAAAAAGGACAGGGAACCAATCAGGTAGCCCGCAGCGGCTGGCGCCAAACAAGCGGGCACAGGTGATCCAAATTAGTCATCTTGACATCCACTGAGGTTGCAGATCCAATCTCAGGGGGCAGAGCATTATGTATACTATGTTAGGGTTGTTTGTTTCTGGTTTAGATAGTTTCTCAATTGTTTAGTCATCAACACAGCCCAGAAGATCATCAGCTACTCTCTGCTCAGTCCAGAGGACATTGCCGGCTTGTAATATTGAGCAGGGCCGTCAACATGATAAAAGACTCTTCCCACCTCAACCTCCCACTTTGACCTGTTGTCTTTCGGTAGGGGCTACAGGTCCCTCAAAACAAGAACAGGCTCAGAGAATGCTTCTTCCTCAGGGCCATCACCACCCTAAATGAGCATATAAAACTGTTTTTTAAATTTCTATTTGTTGCTGCTGAATGTTCTTTTCGTCCCTCTATTTTTATGATGCGCTATTCTTTTTTCATTCACAAACATCGAACCATTATTATAACTTAAACCATTCTCGAAGCACAACTTCATATTTTTCTCTTTCAAGTCTTCATTACGTTTACCTTGGAGTGACATGTCTAATCTCGTTTACTACATTGTTATCAATGACAATAAAGACGATTATTTTCAATTACATTCAACAATTTTGGTGACTTTGTTCCTGCCAGACGTTATCAAACATCTTTTTTGAACACACTGGCCTCGTTTCCTGCTTCCCTGCCATTGGGTCCACTCCACGATCACATTGTGACATTGATAACTGTTAATCTGACTAACCCAACAAACCCAAATGGAGCTCTCTTCTGTAACAAGAAGCACTCACAATAAATATATCAACTAAGTCAAAAGTGATGAAGGGAACAAAAATGTGGACACACAGGACTGCGTTTTAGAGCCCACAAAATACATTGTAATGCCCCCCTATGTGACATTCACAAATAAAAGATAAATAAGCAAATGTGTTTAGTGCGATATATCTAAGTATTGAGTAAGCTAACAGGTATTTAACTCCTTTACTTGCATCTGGCAATAATTTGTCTCTCATAAAAGACATTTTGAGCGAGGCACAATTAAGTTCTATCCGACCAGCCTGCTTTTAACAGCATTTTTGCCCTTTTATTTTGAAATAAGTACACGTCTCAATAGAATTTAATTCCTTCTCGATTTCGCGACCATATCTTATCGTTTAGGGGTGATTCTAACAGCATCATAACACATTAAAACTCGATAATTGATCTCATAAAACTTACTTACTATCGACTGGGATTATGTTTTCTATTTTTTGCTCTTCGTTGCAGCCATGTCCAAAAGCCAACACTTGCATTCCTTTAACTTACTTTTTATCGCTTGAAATCTTCACACGTAATCGTAAACGTCTACTTACGTGCGCTTTGTGACATTATTTTGTACAAAAACGCATTAAAATAAAATAAAATAACGTATAAGGAAAAAAAGGCTTGACGATGCTGTACGTACGGAACTGCGATTTCATTGGCTGCTTAAGGTGTCAATAAAATAGAATACTCTCGTCCTTTTATGTAAAGTATATTTTAGAATTTAATAATTCAACAATAAAGGTGATATTTTCGGAATTATTATACAGTCTTTCAAAATTATAATGCAACAAAAGAGGATAAAAACCCAAAAATATACTGGCTGCCTAACGTGCCAATCAAATCGAATACTGTTGCTAATAAAAGGCATATAATGTCGCACGTTTTACATTTTAACGATAGAAAATAAATTTTATCTTTTTTTTCACTTATTCGATGTATTTTTTGAGAAAATACTTATCGCAAATCCCTGCTAAATTCCCGTTCACGTAGACTTCATCATTACTTTATAATAATCATCTTTGATTTTAACAATAAAATCTAGTCTCTTTTATTTAAAGTCTGAATTTATGCTATCTTTTAAAATGTAAATCGCCCGACTTTTTTTCACAGACTATTGTCCAAGTTTTATTAATTCCGAACAATAAAATAAAATACAGTACATTTATTTCAACCGAAAAATAACTCGTAAATAATAATCATACCTGACTATTGATTTTGAAGGAATATAATCAATTATAAAAAAAAGCTTTGAACTAACAAAACAATTGTAAAAAAACATGATTTCTTTCAAAACAATTATTTTAGAGGACTTGATACCTTCATAGGGCAGACACAAACATGTCAACGGGCAATTATTGGTGAATTAGCTTGGGGGCCAAAGCATCACTATGTTAGCATACGTAGGTATATTTTGTTTTATAAAGTATAATACATTGGGAAAAAAAAGCTTCAAATTAACTACAATATTTGAAAATAGGATTTCTGTCAAAAAGGTATTTGATAAAGGTTTTTGAGTTTTTCCTTGCCCTCATGTCGGTTTTAGATCAGGGGATGGTGTCGTAATAGTCTGTAGTTTGCAATAATCTGTGGTCTGTGCAGCTTTTTGAGACTCTTTGTGATTAAGGGCGTCACAAATGAACATGACTTGACTTGACTCATCCTGAGGTTTTTGACTTTTTCCTTGCCCTCATGTCGGTTTTAGATCAGGGGAAGGTGTCATGATAGTCTCTAACAGTATGTGGTCTGTGCTGCCCTTTGAGATTCTTTGTGATTAAGGGTGTCACAAATAAACATGACTTAACTTGACTCATCCCTGGGTTTTTGAGTTTTTCCTTGCCCTCATGTCGGTTTCAGATCAGGGGATAGTGTCATAATAGTCTCTAATAGTATGTGGTCTTTGCTGCCCTTTGAGTCTCTTGTGATTAAGGGCGTCACAAATGAACTTTAGTTGACTTAATCACCTTTTTCCCAGCTGTGAAAATGTAAACCACCTTTCAAAATAACACTTTTATCCAATTTTAGTGATTAAAAACATATGCAAATCCTTCATAATGATGAAAAGTTCAATCCGTGGTTCTACAATATATTTTCCCAGTAAAAAAAATCCAGACAAGTGTTATATTGTTGTGAAACAGTCGCGGCGGTCTTTGCAGTTGTGAAAATGTTAACCACCTGCTAAATTTAGAACGTGACCTCTTTGCACACTTGGCAGGCTCAGGCCAACTTTTTAAATAGTAAACAACAAAATATATTTGCATGCTAACATGTAAACAAAAACAATGTCCCACTATTTAGTTATACAGGTGGTTGTCAAAACACGCTTACCTCAACTGGTAGCTGTTCTCCTAAACTTGGTAGTACATGTGTCCTTTACTGTTTTGCAGAGGGTCTCATGAGGACCTCCTCCTTGGTTTTCCTTTTTCCTGCCGTTGATCAGATTAGCTCGTTCGAATGTAGTGCCAGAAGACTTATTTTCAGAAAGTCTGCATTTGTTTTTCCTGCAGTACGGCGTGAACTTTCCGTCTTGCGTTGCGTGTCCGATTCTTCTCACGTTCTTCGTCCTCTTCTCTCCTCCTTGTTCTTCTCAAGCCTCTCCCCCCTTTGCCTCCCACACTCCTTCTCAAAGTGACTCTTTCACTGCTGCTCTCACTCCCCCTCACCCTCTGTAGCCCTCATTCAACCAGTTTTTTTCTTCTGTGGTTGCCAGCTGTTTGAGGGCCTCTTATTTTTGTCTTGGTGAAGGCCGGGCTCCCTTCCGAAAACGGATTTTCTTCCATCTGGTGCCTTGACGGAGAACGTTTGTTCAGCATTTTCAGCAGTTTCTTCTCATTTTTCACATATTTATGTTTTTACCTAAAAAAAGACCTGGAAAGGTCCCCGGTTTGAGACCGTGTGGCTTTTGCTTTTAACACACAGTGAAGAAAATAAGTATATGAACACCCTGCTATTTTGCTCATTCTCCCACTTAGAAATCATGAAGTGGTCTGAAAGTTTCATCGTGGTTGCATGTCCACTGTGAAAGAGATAAACTAAAAAGAAAAATCCAGAAATTACAATGCATGCTTTTTTTAACATTTTATTTGTGTGATATAGCTGCAAATATATACACCTGTGTATCATCTTAAATTCTGACCCTGAAAGACCTGTTAGTCCGCCCATTAGAAGTCCACCTGGACTCCATGTATCGTCCTGAATCGGATGCACCTGTTTGAGGTCATGAGCTGCATAAAGACACCTGTCGACCCCATTCAATCAGTAAGACTTCAACTTGTAACATAGCGAAGACCAAAGAGCTGTCCTAAGACACCAGAGACAAAACTGTACACCTCCACAAGGCTGGAAAGGGCTACGGAGTAATTGCCAAGCAGCTTGGTGAAAAAAGGTCCACTGTTGGTACAATCATTAGAAAATAGAAGAAGCTAAACATGACGGTCAATCTCAATCGGAGTGGAGCCCCATGCAAGATATCACCTCGTGGAGTCTCAATGATTCTACAAAAGGTGAGGAATCAGCCCGGAATAGAGCTGGTACTCCGGTTTCCAAGGTTACTGTAGGTAATACACGAAGACATCATGGTTTGAAATCATGCATGGTGCGAAAAGTTCCCCTGCCTAAACCAGAACATGTCAAGACCCGTCTTAAGTTTGCACATGACCATTTGGATGATACAGAGGAGTCATGAGAAAAAGTTTTGTGGTCAGATGAGACCAAAATAGAACTTTTTGGTCATAATTCCACCAAGCATGTTTGGAGGAAGATGAATGAAGCCTACAAAGAGAAGAACACTATCCCTACTCTTAAGCATGGGGGTGGTAGCATCATGCTTCGGGGGTGTTTTTCTGCACATGGGACAGGACGAGTTCACTGCATTAAAGAGACGATACAACCTCCTTCCCTCAGTCAAAGCATTGAAGATGGGTCGTGGCTGGGTCTTCCAACATGACAACAACCCGAAGCACACAGCCAGAAAAACCAAAGAGTGGCTCCGTAAGAAGCATATCAAGGTTCTAGCACGGCCCAGCCAGTCTCTAGACCTGGATTCAATCGAAAGTCTTTGGTGGGAGCTCAAACTCCGTGTTTCTCAGCGACAGACCAGAAACCTGACTGATCTAGAGAAGATCTGTGTGGAGGAGTGGGCCAAGATCCCTCCTGCAGTGTGTGCAAACCTGGTGAAAGACCTCTTTAACAGCAAACAAAGGCTACTGTACCAAATAGTAACAGTTATTTTCTCAAGTGTTAAAATACTTATTTGCAGCTATATCACACAAACGAATCGTTAAGAAAATCATGCAATGTTATTTCAGGATTTTTCTTTTTAGTTTATCTCTCTCACAGTGGACATGCACCTATGATGACAATTTCAGAACCCCCCATGATTTCTAAGTGGGAGAAATAGTAAAGTAGCAGGGTGCTTAAATACTTATTTTCTCCACTCTACATCGACTGATGCAACCTGGACAGATCATCTGCGATGTTACCTGGGGTCACGTGGAGCTTCGGGTCCTTCAAACATCAAACACCCTTACCCAGGTGACCCAGGTGGGGTTGATCAGACCCCAACTTGTGTCCAGGTAGAGCTTCTTCACCCACATTGTACTTCTTCTCAACCAGTTCCACCTTGAGGCTACTTCTGCATCATCTGTGACCTCCTCATCGGCCCTTTGCCTTTCGGCCCCTGTGATGTCCAAGATTTTGTAAGCCCTGCTGAGAGACTGGCCAGCAAAGCCTCTGTCCCCCTCCTCCATAGGCTCACATTATGCTTTCCACCCGTTTCTCCGACACTCCTCCACCAGCTCAGCATATTTTACCCTCTTTCTCTCATTGGCCTCCTCAATACGGTCCTCCCATGGTACCGTGAGTTCAAGGAGTACGATCTGCCTGGAGGCCTGTGTAGAGCAAATACGCCCAGCACAAAAATGACTACCCCATTCCTCTGTATTCCATGTTATTTTTTTCTTTCTTTTCCACAAACAAAAACTGAACAGTTCCAGTTGCCCAGTTCAAATAACCCAGAATTTTGGAATGCATGGAATGACTGCGCCCCCTTTTGGACAGTTTCCGGACGTACCAATTCACCATGTACCATAATGAAATCTGATAACATGAAGTGTTGAATGTAATTAAAACATCCAAGGCATGGAAGACTTTTCCCCAACCTTTGCTCGCCCCCTAGTGGTTCAAACTGTACATCCAGGTTGTGCTACGACTGCCCTCATTTTAGGTGTTGCCAAGATCTGCAAATGATTTTCACTGCACAATTTAAAGATACTAGGCTATAAATATGAATGTTTATATTCAAAATACAGTACATTTACAATTTAGGTTTTTCCTAACGTTTTAATGTATGAATCTAAAAATGCACCGCACTAAATTAAAAATATACTAAATATAGGAAACTTATTATTTATTCATTTATTATTTTGAACGTTTTGTTACATTAAGAGTAAAACATTTTGGTTTTAATTGCTAAATTTCACTTTTGTTGTTTTTAAAGTTTGATATAAAATTGTATTGCGATAAATTAAAATTTTACTTAGAATATTAAACAATTATATACGTATTTGGAAAATATTATTACTTTTATAAAAGTATTCTAAAATAGAGAGTAAAGAAACTATAAATGCTAAATTTGACTTTTAGTCACTTTGGTTCTTTCTCAAAAATCGATATGAAATAAAAAAACGCAATAAAGAAAAATATCAATTACAATTTTAAGTAAAAATGAATAATTTGCCAATTATTTTAATTTTGCAAAAGTATTCCAACCTAAAGAGTTGAATAGATGGATTAAAAACATTACAATAAATAGAAGAATATGAAATAAAATACCAGATAAATGTGAATATTTGGGAAATTATATTATTTTTATGAACATATTCTAACATAGCAAATAAAATGATGCATGGTATATTTGACTTTTGTTTAATTTTACATTTAAAAATATATATAAATAAACATTTTGTAATTTACATTAACAGAGAGTGAAAAAACTAAAAAGAAAAATCCAGAAATCAGAATGCATGATTTTTTAACGATTTTTTGGGGTGATACAGCTGCAAACAAGTAATTAAACACCTGTGTATAATCTAGAATTCTGACCCTTAAAGACCTGAGGCGTGTTCAGGAGAGTAATCAGACATGTAGTCGCTTGTTAATCGCTTGCCGCGCACTGCTGAACGTTTTGTAATCGCTCACTGTGATTGCCTTACTGATCCAAAATGGCCGACGACAGTACAATGGATTTCGTTCTACAGCTTGCTTCGAGCGAGTTGGCTGATATGAGCGACAGTTCGCATATTGACACAGTTAAGGTTATCCTAAACGCAGTGGAAGGGTCATACCTGTCTTGCATTGTTCACAAACATTACCAGGCAATGTAAGACGATATATTACATCGCCAACAGCACTCGTCAGGGTGAGATCCTCCATGTTCAGCACTGTCGACGCCATGTTGGAAATCAAAGTAAGCGGTCTTTCTCCCGTGATTACTCGGGCACGCGAGCGCTCAATAATCATTGGCCGTTCAGAAGCTAGCGATAGCTAGCGATAGCAATCGCTCACTCTCCTGAACACGCCTCTGTTAGTCTTATCAGGAGACCAGAACAGACCAGGAAACCCCAGAGCATTAATTTCAGTTCTTTATTTAAGGAAGCGTTCAGGGCTTGCAGGAGTCGTGATGGCCGTCAGACGTTAGCAGCGGCGCTGGAGATGTAGCTCCGGATCGAGTGGCCAATCGCAGTGCGGAAATCCGGCAGGTCGAGTTTACCGGGGCTGGAGAGCAGATCGAAGCGTGGGGCGGAAACAGGTCGGATCGGAGGCAGGCAGAAACAGGTAAGCAGAGTTCTTAGACGAATGGCAAATCCGGAGGGTCACACAGAGTTACAAATGTACACTCTGACACGGAACTCTGGGCGCAGCGCGCTTAAGAGCGAAGTGCCAGCCAATCAGAAGGCGCCCACCTGATTGCTCCAGGTGATCAGAGTTAGTAATCATGACAAGTCTGCCCATTAGAAGTCCACCTGCACTCCATGTGTCATCCTAAATCAGATGCACCTATTTGAGTTGGTTAACTGCATAAAGAAACCTGTCCACCCTTTCCAATAAGTAAGTGTTAAACTTGCAACATGGCGAAGACCAAAGAGCTGTCCCAAGACAAAAATGTACACATCTCCAAGGCTGGAAAGGGCTACAGAGCGATTGCCAAGCAGCTTGGTGAAAAAAGGTCCACTGTTGGAGCAATCCTTAGAAAATGGAAGAAGCTAAACATGACAGTTAATCTCAATCGAAGTGGAGCCCCATGCAAGATTATCACCTCGTGAGGTCTTAATGATTCTAAGAAAGGTGAAGAATCAGCCTGGAACTACAAGACAGGAGTTGGTCAATGACCTGAAAAGAGCTGGGACCACTGTTTCCAAGGTGACTGTAGGTAATACACTAAGACGTCATGATTTGAAATCATGCATGGCACGAAAGGTTCCCCTGCTTAAACCACCCTTAAATTTGTAATAGCAGACAAAGGCTACTGTAACAAATATTAATATTCATTTACTCAGGTTATATAATTCTTATTTGCAGCTATGTCACACAAATAAATCGTCTAAAAAAAATCATACATTGTGATTTCTGGATTTTTCTTTTTAGTTTATCTCTCTCACAGTGGACATGAAAATTTCAGACCCGTTCATGATTTCTAAGTGGGAGGAATAGTAAATTAGCTGGGTGTTCAAATACTTATTTCATTCACTGTATATGTATTCCTACTGTGCTTTTTTGTAAATCAAAGGACAGAAATAGTGTGTTTTCACAGTATAATTTTATTCCAATTTTCATTAAAAACAGTTGAGGTCTTACGTCCTCCTACACACATGATAAGAAAGCACGAGGACAAAGACGAAGACGAGCAGGCCGATGATGGTCGCTATAACAATCAGCGCCTCTGTTTGAATTTGACTTTTGCCGGCTGAAAGAAGAAAAAACATAACAAAATCAATGAATTGATGAAACATTTGAGAAGAAGAATAAACCTTTTTGATCTTAATAATATATTTTTTATTAAATTCCGTATTTATATTTTAATATTTTATATTTCTATACCTATTTTTTTTTAACATTTTTGAATATTTGCATTTATTGCCCACTGATTTATTCACTTAACCATGATAATCGTAATTACTTTTAATATATTTTCATTTTACATAAGTATGTTTTAATATTTAATGTATACCCAGTATGTTTAAATATATAGTTTTGTTCCCCATAATTTTCAAAGTTAACAATAAAAGTAATAATAGTAATAATAATAATAATAATAGTAATATTTCTTTATTATTTTTTAAATTCATTTGACGTATTATATTTTAATATTTAAACATTTTCAGACCTATTTTTGCATTTTTCAATGTACTGTATGCATTTGCAGCCGGATGTTTTTTAATGCTAGTAACAATTATGACTTATTTTTTTTTATCATTTGATATATTAAATATTTATATTTTACAATTTTATATTTTCCCCTTAAAAATATATTTTTAATACATGCATCTGCAGCTCATTGATTTTTTTAGCTTAACAATATTAACAATATTTATATATTATTTATATTATTAAATTTATTATATTTACATTTTAAATATGTTTTATATCTATTTTTATTTATACATGCATTTACATCCCACCAATTTGTTTTACTTATGATAACAATAATAACAATGATAATAATAATAATACCTATTTATTATATTGTTATCATTTTATAGATTAATTTTCTATATTTCACATTTTGAATACCTATTTTTTTTAATACTTTCAAATACATTCATTTGCAACCGACTGATTTAGTGGTTAACGATAATAATGGTATTTTTTGCATTGATTTATATTATTCTGCATATTTATATAATTACATTTTAATATTTACCCCGTGACCCTAATGAGGATAAGCGGTACGGCTAATGAGATGAGATGAGATTTTAATATTTAATATTTTTATATATTACCATATTTTCTGCACTATAAGGCGCACTGGGTTATAGGGCGCACCCCCAAAGAATAGTTTTTGGTCCTATATTTTCCATACATATGGCGCACCGGATTATAAGGCGCTACAATGGGAATGTCGACAAAACAGTCAGATAGTTCAGTCAAACTTATTACCCCCTTAACATTCCCAAAGCTTGCAAAGAAGCAAATACGTGTCTCAGACATGTACGGAAACAGTGTCTGTACGATGTCACCAAACAAACATTTCTTAGTTTCCATTTTATTTTTTGCTGGCAACTGTGTGGACAGCAAAGTAAGAATTTTATTGTGCAGGGAAACGGGGTTATTTACTGTGCATATGACGATAAACACTTTGAATTGAATTTAGTTTAAAAATAGACTCATCAAGATCGTTCTAAAACAAGATACTGGGAAAATATAAATCCGCATAGCTCACCTAAGTTCTCTTGCAGCCATCACGTTCAATAATGATACGTAACCATGGTCTTCTTAAAACCGTGAGTGTAGTAAATCCAAGGGAGTCAAATATTTACAAATACAGAATAGTAAAAAATGTTTTCTCTATGCCGTAGTGCAACCCAACCAATGTGTGATTCACATTCATCTTTTTCGGCCAATTGCAGGCTTTGTTTCGCCCCTTTAGCCTATGCGAGCCTGTAAATGATAAAAAGGATCCGCCCCCTTTACCTCCGAATAACTTTAGCCAATAGTGACTGATTCAAATGATGATTGACACATTGGTTAGGAAATGAAACGCCGGTATATAAATCCCAGCATACACCGCGGACGACTTCGCCTTCGGGGTAAAATCCAGTCGGCGGCTGCTTGCTTTAGTTGAAAGACTTTGCGACTTAATATTGATCCATATATAAGGCGCACTGTATTATAAGGCGCATGGTCAGCTTTTGAAAAAAATAAAGGCTTTTAGGTATTTTCAATATTTGGATTTGCGGCCCACACTCAATTATTTTCTCAATGATAATAATAATATAAATATGTTTTATCATTTTACAAATTTATAGTTATATGTTTTACATCAATTTTATATATTCTATATACTGTATATATATATTTTATATTACCGTCTGAGTTTCCATTCTCCCCATTTTGGAGCAACATGCGTTTGGTTCTGTCCAGGTGCCCGTCGTTGCGTTCGGCTCGGATGCCCAACAAGTGGCACATGAGCGGGTACACGTCTACCAGGTCGAAGGGATCCACTACCAAGTCTTTCCGGAAATCCGGCCCGACGGCCCGGAAGAAGGCTTTCATATCCGTGGCTTCGTTGTCGAAGCCGTGATCTCCTTTATTGAATTGCACAGGTAGGAACTGGAAACACACGGAACATACCATTTTTCACGACGAGGGTGATTTGACGAAAACCCTGCGGATTTTTAATACAATTGAATTGTCTATATTGTCGATTGATATCAACGTATCGTGCATTGTGTTAGGCAGACGGCACACAGCAAATGCTATCGCAGGGCAGATCTTGTGTGTGTGTGAGAGTTGGGTGGGTGGGTATGACTGTCTGTGTGCGCCATGTGATAGGCTGGTTTTTGCTATCAGTCAATAAGCGGGGCACAGGTTCCCACCAAAACAAACGGCAGAGCATGGCAACAGTTGGTGGCTTTAGTGGCTCGTAACATTAAAAAGAATTTCAACTAAATTGTACTCAGATAATTGTCAGAAGAGCGCAAAGAAACAGTGCATGCTCAGTGTAATATTATCGAGTTCGGCATTGGGAGCCTGCTACAACTAAGCTAACAACTCACCCCTGCCAAGCCCATATCTCACCGACGTCATGAAATAGATGACCTGGATGACCTGGAGCTACAACCTCTACATTCAGGATGGTTGTATTTTGATCATCGCTGAGACTTGGCTCAACCTGAAGATACCCAATGCTAACATGCAGCTTGCCATCCACTCTCTAAATCGCTTCCTTGCACTGAAATAAAAACGACTCCAATTAAGTACTTTTGCATAATGACAATTTTGTCAGGAAGTTTGGCGGTCTGCACCGCCTAAAATGTAATGCGCAGTTGTCGCCGTGATCCATTACCCCCTGGTCAACTATGCTGAGATTAGAGGCCGACAATCAACACTGAAACGTGCAGTTGTGGCCCGCCTGAAATGAACCACACTGTTTTAGCCGGTGAGAGTGGGAGCCAAAAGAGCAAATTCATATCATGAGAGGCACTGTTTTTCTACTGTTCTTTACAGCTAAAAAGACAGCACCATGCGGCCGAGATCCATTATCCCTTGTCGACTATTGCTGTGAGCAGGGGCCAGCATAGCACATGCTACAAATGGGGCGAGGGGAGCCTGCTTCATGGATTCACAGGGGTTGTGGTCCCCATTAAACATGATAGATGATGGATTACAGTAGTATCCGGAAATTGTGGCATTTGTAAAAACTGTGATAGTATTTCAGTTCAGTTTTGAGGAAGGAAAAATGTATTTTAACGTAGCAGTTCTTGGTTTGTAAACCAAGATAAAACCAGTTTCTTACCCCGCTTATGACATATCCAGGATCGGACATGAGGATGATAGGAAGGAGTCTCGAATGCAGGCTGTAATGGAGTCTAGCGGGCACCTCTTCCTTTTTAAAGACATGAAGATGAGGGTGAGCTCCCTTGAGAGCCTGGTAGACCTTCTCCAATTTTCCTTCTTTGGGCAGCAGCATTCCACCAGGTCCATAATCCAGAAGTTGGAACTGAACATCTCTGAAGCTAAAACCCGGGATCCTGGACAAGACGATCCTCTCAATTTGTTCATCAGGGAGAATGTCGGCCATCCCGTGGTCGGAGGTGATGATGATGTTCATTCGGTCCTCGAGACCGTGGTGCTGGATCTTGTCCCGGATGTATCCAACGGTGCGGTCCACTTGCCGGACCATGTCACGGACTTGCGGGGAATCCGGTCCGAATTTGTGTCCCACTAAATCGGGCTCCCCGAAATACAAGGAGACAAAGTCCAGGTCCTGTCGGTGGAACCAGTCTCCGATCACCTTGTCGATGTTTATCCTCCACTCGGTCTCGTTCCCGTGGTTGTAGAGGGCAGGTTCTACCTGCCGAACGTTTACCGTTTCTCCTTTGTAGGTGGCTGCGGTCCCAGGGAAATGGAGGGATCCAGTTTTTAGTCCCTATGAGGAGACACAACATAATCAACTATTTTCAAAAAGCAATTTATCTCAGTTCAATAAAGCAGGGGTCACCGACATTTTGTAATCCCAGAGCTATTTTTCTGTTAAAAAAGCTAGCAGTTTCATGTCACATGTGAAGGATTTTATACATTTGACTATAAAGGATTTTGTACGATCAAATACAAATTAAATTTAAAAGCAAAAGATATTCACTGGCTGAGCTGTGGGGCGAGGTCAATGCAACCTAGTTAAGAATGATGTTTAAAGGAACAGCAGGGAACTGGGAGAAAGGGCTGATAAGATAATCAGCACTTCTCGATGCAGAGGGGCCCTGGTGACGCTCGGGGATGTTTTGACCATTTTAGACATCAAGGCGAGGGGGCTTTCCTGGCACGCCCATGGGAGGAGCCGGCACACCAGTTTGCGGAGAGACGTGGGTTGAGAATGAAAAAAGGCAGAAGATTGAGAGAGGAGGGTTGACGGAGACTCGAGCGACACTAATTCGGCTAATTCGATGGAGTTCACTTAGTTAAATTATTTAACTAAATGTGGAAATGCCGGTCATTTGTTCATTTTTCCATCAAGAAACGAGCACGCATTATTAGGGGAATATAGGTTCTGTTTGGTTAATAGAGTCAGATAACTAATTCGAACAATTTGGTAAACGGTACATTTTTGATATTTAATTCCTAACACATGTTATCATGTTATCACTATGTTGTTACAATGTTACTATTGTATTGTTACTAAGTTGTAATTATTAGAAGTAGGGTTAAAAGAGGCTCAGTTATGTTAGGATCCAGCATGCCAGAGGGCGCTAGCAGGCAGACGAACCAGAGGACCAAACACCTGTTCCTTATCTGACTCTAATCAGAAATGTAGCATCGGAAGACTGTGCCTACAGTAAAGGCTGTTGGTTCATTTTTTTGCCCTTGATGTAAATCATCTACTGCCTGAGCTTACCTACCGTGGATCTATTATGGACTTCCTGAACTATACCAGCAGTGAGTGTTTTATGGACTGTATTTTAGTTACCTGTTTTCTCCCTCCTTCCATGTGTTAGGATCCAGCATACCACCATTCGCTAGAGAGTGCCAGCAGACAATTGACTGAAAGATCTCCATATTTACCTTTAATCACCCACACCTGACACCTTCTTTATATAATGACTGTGCTGACAGCAGAAGCTGTTGGACCGTTGCTTTCCATGCTAATGTCCTACTTGTACTTGGTCCCGACACAAGACTTCTTGTACCCCGCCAGTTGGGTGTTTGTTCCAGACTGTGTTTGTTATTTATCATTTTCTACCTTCGTCCGATGTGCGGGGCACCTTTTGTTATTTTCCTTTCCCCACAAATCAAGGGTGTAGGTTTGGTCTTCGCATTAGTTGGATGGAGTGCGTTTTTTCACATATAATTATTGGGGACATAACAATGATTTGCTTGGTATTGGTGGAAACATGTCCTTGCCAAAAATAAATGGTTATCATATAGCTCTTGTGTCTGCACTTGGGTCCGCCTCACCAAAATATTAACAAATTGTCCCAATTATCAATAGGTTACAGCCATATCCTTTGACGAGGGTAACAATACGTTTACCTTTTATTGCATTTCGTGATCATTGTAAACTACATTTCCATGGTTTCGCTTCTTCATTTAACATTGCTACAAGTCTTGAGACCAATACCTTACATGCGGATTCAAAATATTCTACTAACTGATGCCATCTTCTGGCTGAAACTATCATTGCGGTCTCTGTCAAGCTCCTTTCGAGTATGTGAAATTCTTTGTCATCCTGAAATAAACTCTTCTTTTTAAAAATCTTTTTAGGGGTTTCGATTGCCATTTGTACTGTAGTTGAAACAGTCCTTTTCTTACTTTCACCATTTTCATCCTAGAATAAAAGAAAACCGCGAGCACGAACCTGAAATCACAGTCCTCGCCCCTATCTTCCTGCCTCCTTTCCTCCAGCGTAATGCGCCGGTAGCCGGAACACCGAGGTAAAAGTAAGATAAAAAATATATAATGCCTTTTTGAACTCAGTCGGAATTGTTAACAGATAGCTAATAGAGAATTTTTTTATTTTAAACTTTTAAACTACGCACCCAACCCTTAACAATTAAAGTTTGTTATATGAGATATTGAAATGCACAGAGAGAAAGAGTGAGAGAGAGAGAGAGAGAAAGGCATTGTGGGAAGGAGTTCAGCCAATAGCATCACTACTTTTTGATGAAGCTGTGCCACAAGCCGAATGAAGACCCATCTTAAATGACGTTGACCAATAGGTAACTGTCACGGTTGCCATGGCGCCCAATTAGCCCCGCCCATGTGGCGCCAGCTGCGGCTCATTAACAGTCTTTTTAAGCTCAGTGCGCTCTCTCTTACTTTGTCAGTCCGTCAACGAACCTCTGCCCCGCAAGACGTAGGTTCTGACTCGTCTGGTTTTCCTGTTGGTATTTCCAGTCCGGTATTGTTCCCGTTTATTTTTGTCCTGTTTAATATCAATTTCCTGTTTCGTTCCCGTCTATTTTTGTCTTGTTTATTATTCTCTCCAGTTTTCGATCCCATGTTGTTTGTCCTGTTTATTTTCAATATCCTTTTTTATTATCAATCCTGTCTGTCCGTCCTGTCCGGTATCGACCCCATCTGTCCGATATAAACTCGGGCAATTGGAATCTATCTCGTCGGTCTCTGGCTTCCTGTCTTTCCATACCAGACCGGAGCCTAACGTGCATGACTTCCCATAAAATAAAAGGCTTGTCTGAGAACGTCACGCGCTTGGGTCCTAATCCTGATCTGGTTCCTGGCAGTAACAGGCATTATAGGGGCGTAACTCTTCATATGTACGAACACCACAAAGTTTGAATATTAATTCTTTAATTTTAAGTTAAAGGAAGCACAAAACGTCATGAGATAGGGTCGCCGTATCCCGAGGCCCTACTGTTATCAAAAAGCGGCCATTACCTGTCTCTGCGCCGTGACCCAGATAGGTAAACTTCCATTATCCCAGTAGGAATCCACAAACTGAGCCGCATGGTACTGCTTCTTCTCCTGCGTGGTCGTATTGAACCAAATATTGTGGATGACTCCGTGACGGTCAACGTGATTTCCTAGGGGAAGCTAAATCAATTCGGTACTCAATCTGAAAATGTAGAGTTGGAGATGCCGGTCACCTGTGAGGAGCGAGAAGTGAGCCGGGCTAGTGATGGTGACGTAGGGCGGCGTAACATAAAGCGCCTTGACGCCATCTTGGGCCATCCGGTCCAGGTTCGGGGTTTCCACCTCCCGGTCGTAATCCCAACGAAAACCGTCGAAGGAGATGAGCAGGAGCTTGTTCCCGGGAGGGTTCCTTCTCAAAACTGGGACGGGGGAGCAAGGCGGGAACAGAACAAGGTAGAAGACCAACCAGATAGACCGTTTTACCAGGTTGGACATGTTTTGAAGCTAGATATTGTCCTCTTGTTGAATATTCTCTCCTCTCCGTGACTGAGAGCACACAAATGAGTTCTCTCAAAAATCGAGAAAAGACTTTACAACGGAGAAGACTGATAATCGCAGATAATAACAAACCTTTAACCTGGGACGCGTGTGTGTTAGCTCTGTGTTGCTCTGAGTAGAAGAAGGTTGGACCAAGTGTTGGCATTTTGTCAGTTTTTAGAAGAAGACAACATTGTTTTTTAGTCCTGTCTGAATGAATTCAAAAGTGTTATACCGTGTTTGACCACTAGAGCTCGTCAAACCTCATCTCATCTCATCTCATCAGCCGTACCGCTTATCCTTATTAGGGTCGAGGCAGTGGGCAGGGGACACCCTGAACTGGTTGCCAGCCAGGGCACACAGGGACAGACAACTCATTCGCTCATTCACACCTAGGGACAATTTGGACCGGCCAATTCACCTGAAATGCATGTTTTTGGAACGTGGGAAGAAACCGGAGTGCCCGGAGGAAACCCACGCAAGCACGGGGAGAACATACAAACTCCGCACAGGATGTCTGGAGCTGGATTTGAACCCACGACAGGTTCCCATGACATGAACTGTGCCGCACAAGCGCTAACCACTGCGCCGCCGTGCTGCTTCGTCAAACCTCATTAGTATAAAAACATTTGTCTCTGTTATTCATTTTTATCTTGAATTTAATGTATTTACAGAGCCCAAGCATTCATGGGGCCCTAACATAATTAGATTTGGGGCCCACTAGTACTTGATTATTTGCAGGGTTGGGTAGGGTTACTTTAACTGGATTACTTTCAATTACTTTTGGATTACTCCAATACCAAATATGCTAATAAAAGACACTAAATATGAATAAAATGATGACTCACAACACGTGGTAAGCTTTCTCTCCTGGCTTTGATCTCTTTGATCTCCGGCAAAAAAACCGACAGAAACAAAATGAAAATAAATCCAAACAGCTTGCCAACATCATTTTTGCCCTTCCATGTATTCCGTTACTCCCCAAGCCTGCACAAAATGAAGTCATTTTATTCATATTTAGTTTATTTTGTCTTTTATTAGCATATTTGGTATTGGAGTAATCCAAAAGTAATTGAAAGTAATCAAGTTAAAGTAACCCTACCCAACCCTGATTATTTGCATCCATACTAGAATTCATTACATGTTCGACTCCAGGAGTTGGCTAGTATTAGGAGTCTGGGGTCTGTTAGACTTCTTTTGAAAAAGATTAGTTTCTTAAAATTAGTTTTGAAACGACCACAATTAGAGCAAAATAGTATATTAGAACTTGATTTGTTATGTAGTTCTGAAGTATTACTATAGGGTTTTTTAGTTGTTTTTTAAGTATTTCTGAAGTTGGATTTGTTTTGAAGTTCTGTGTTTTTTGTAGTGTTACTATAGTTTTATTTTTGCACTATTTTTGTAGTATTTCTGAAGTAATTTTTATGTAGTATTTCCTATCATAATATTTTTTTAGTATTCCTGTAGCACTTTTGTGTTTCGAAAGTAAATTTCTTGTTGTTTATCTGTTGTATTTATCGTTGTATTTTTGTATTGTTACAGTAGTTTTATGATTATAGTATTTTTGTAGTATTACTGTAGTATAATTTTTTCAATATTTTTGTACTATTTGTGTTTGTAGTATTCCCATACAAGAATAATTGTTGTATATCTGTAGTATTTCTGTAGTTATATTTTTTTAGTATTTTTGTAGTACATTTGTTGTATTGCAGAAGTAGATTTCTTGTTGTATATCTGTTGTATTTTCGTAGTATTTTTGTATTATTACAGTCGTTTTATGATTACAGTATTTTTGTAGTATTACTGTAGTATTATTTTTTGTAGTATTTTTCTCCTATTTCTGTATTATTGTATTTTGTAGTATTTCCATATTAGAATATTTTTTGTGTATCGACTTGCGAAAAACGGTAGATATCAACATTTTTTTCGGGATATGAAAAATATCCGGATATTGCTGTAAGTTAGATTTTGTATTGTGTGCACCTTTTTCCGAGTACAGGACATTAATGTAGTGCTTCTTTCCGCCACTATCGGCATGTGGTGCTGTGAGAGCTCACCCAGCATCCAGCTCAAAGAAGAAATCCAGCTTCTACTTCCTAGTCCGTGTGTAAACATTTTATACTGTATCTCTAGCGCGCTAAGAACTAACATTTTCATTGTTTAATATCTTGTGCATCCATTCATTATGGTTGGTGTAAAGTGTAAAGAAGAGGTGAGACAATTATTTTGAAACGAAAAGGGAATAAGAAAGCTTGATGCGGTTGAGAAAATGGTTGGAGCGTTTTTTTTCGTCCACTCTCTACCACAGAGGAGGACCTCTTGAAGCGCATTTCCCAAAAGTAAGTTAAACTCAACTTTATTTATCTTTATAGAGCATATTATTTTTTTAAATGTTCATTTTTTACTACAAAACAAGATAGGTTACTGATACAAGCCTCAAACATACTTATACAGACCTTAAACATACAAAATATAACACTGAAGCAACTCGATCGTTATTCATAAGTAGGGCAGCGTCTGTATACGAAATGGTACAAACAGGACATACAGGAGACATAGTACAAAGTAGCGAGATCATTATAAAATTAATAATAAAACATTGTATGTCGATTAAAAATATTATTGCTTGGATTTTATGCTGTTACGAAAAGACAATAAAGTGTTTACTTTAATTTGATAATATGCAACCAATTCATTTCACTATAATTTTTAAGCACTTAAACTTTTTTTTATAACTTGGGATAACATTAAGCAAAGCATCAAAACACATTTACGGTTAAAAAAAAAAATCATCTCTTTTATTACAAACATAAAACGTTTATTCTACTTCTCTTGGGTACAATTTTTGACGTTGCGAACATTAAGAATGATCCAAATAACGTTCTTATGTGGACTCGGAAAAGAATGGACTTTGTTATCTTTAAAAAGGACAGCAGGGCGGGTTTATGTGCTCGATAAGGTTTATCATTAGAAGATAAAGTCTTGCGATAAGTCATTGGACTCACAAAATCACAATCAAATTTAAAAAGGAAAAAACAACAACGCTCAAAAATCGGTTTGTTTGTCCTTTTCTCCTCCATCAGCGGTGTTCTTGCTCCATTTCGATCTGAAAATGGTCAAAAACAGGTTTGATATTTGGTTTACATTCATCAAATTTGAGAATGTTACAATACTGAGATGACATCTGCACCACAATGATATGTTTAAAGTGACAGTGTTTAATAATTTCCTTCGAGATGTTTCTGTAGATTAGAATGGAGTTGAAGCGTGCACATTAGACGGAGACGCACTACGGAAGCCCGAAGGATACTGCTTTGCAAAATTCGCAAACATGCTTACTTAATTTACATTTATATTCACAGATGTTTGTGTTTCTCGCATAGCCTGGAAGCTAGCTAACAGCATGGCTTAGTTCTCCCCCAACAACTATCGTTTACAACGGGAAACTTTAATCAGCAAGCATGGGATTAATTTTCTGAATTACCGTATTTTCACGACTAAAAGGCGCACCTAAAAGCCGTTATTTTTTTCAAAAGCTGACCATGCGCCTTATAATACAGTGCGCCTTATAATAGGCAGCGTCATGAAGAAGGATGCCTCTCGTCTCAATAAACCGGCGAGGAAAGCGAGCTCTGTTGTGGGCACAGAGCTGGACAGCCTGACAATAGTAGCTGAGAGACGGGGAACTGAAAAAGCTGCGGTCAATCATGGACAATTCATCACATCCACTACACAGCATTATCTCCAGACAGAAGAGCAGCTTCAGCGACAGACTGCTGTCACTGTCTTGTACCACGGACAGACTGAAGAGATCTTTTCTTCATCATGCCATGAGGCTCTTTAACTCCATCCGGCGAGGTAAAGGCCCACATTAAATCACACCCCCTACATTGCATATTACCGAATTTTATTGCAATATGTATTCTGTGTAGCACTATCTAGATACTCTATACAACACGCTACAGTGGTTATTAGCACGTCACATTGGGTATTTGTATATTCCTTTTGCTTTATTATTGCATTGTTCTCAGAGAAAGGGATGCTGCTGGAAATGTGAGTTTCCCTGCGGGGATGAATAAAGTATCTATCTATCTATCTATCTATCTATCTATCTATCTATCTATCTATCTATCTATCTATCTATCTATCTATCTATCTATCTATCTATCTATCTATCTATCTATCTATCTATCTATCTATCTATCTATCTATCTATCTATCTATCTATCTATCTATCTATCTATCTATCTATCTATCTATCTATCTATCTATCTATCTATCTATCTATCTATCTATCTATCTATCTATCTATCTATCACAAGTGGCATCTAATGGCTAAAAGCAACCCTTCCTCAAGCTAACTTTGCAAAATCGTCATCCAGGCTTCCGTAGTAATAAAATGGTGACCAAACATGTCAGCTTCTTCAAGTTGTGCAATATTATTACACATTTTTAAGCTTATGATACTGAAAAGTGTGTAATCTTTTACCATTAAATGTAACTATTCTGTAGTGCAACCAAAAAACGGGTGCAAAAAAAATCACAAAGATTATGCTCAAAAAAACATTTTTCTTCTCAGTTGTCTGACCAGCCTTTTGAGAAGAAAAAAATGAAAAAGAAGTAAAGGAAAGTAAATGTAGAAGAAAAAAAGAAGAAAAAGCAAGCAAGAACGAAAGACAGAAGAAAGAAAGAAAGAAAGAAAGAAAAGAGGAAGGAATGAAAGACGAAATTTAAAAAGGCACAAAAAAAACCCAAAAAAATCCCAAAAGAGAAAGAAAGAAAAGAATAAAAAGAAACAAGAAAAAAAGGACGAATAATTAAAAAAGGAGGAAACAAGAAAGAAGAAAAGTAAAAACAAAAATGTGAGAAAGAAAAAGAGAAAGACAGAAAGAGCGAAAGAAAGAAAAGCAAGTAAAAAACTTCAAAGAAAAGGATGACCAGAATAAAAGAAAGAAAAAAGAAAATTATTTAGAAAGAGAAAAAGGTAAGAGAAAGAAAATAAAGCAAAGAAAAAAAAAGAAAAAGGCAAAAAGAAAGTACAAAAAGGGGAAGAAAAAAGAAAATTAACACCTCTAGAAACAAGATGGCCGACAAAGATGTCACCTAGGGGATTTTCATCTTATGTCACATGAATACCAAATTCTCAAACTACAAGTATTTAAGAAAGAATAAAAAATAAATGAAAATTAAACTTTTATAATATAAATAATGTATTTATATTATCATTTTAATCTAGAATATCTTTTGTAATTAATTCATTTTTCAAGACTAGAAGATGCTAAATATTTCACACTGTCCCTTTGTTATTTATTTTTATTTAAAGGGACAGTGTGTAATATTCAGTTCAAAATAAAAGGCAAAAATATATGAAGTATCATTCTAATCTTAATTTTTAATGAAAAAAATCACAGGTCGAGAAATTTGTATGTCTTATAACATAGTGGAATCCCTACCTAGAAGTCTCCGCCATGTTTGTCTGGCATCCTTCTACTATGCTGTGCTCTTGGCACTGGTTTTGAAATGAAATGCGCTTTCCAAGTCAATGACTTCCCAAAGCGCTTTACAATGTGCTTCACATTTCCCAATAGCGGCCTTGCAGCCATGTAAGGCGCTAACCTGCTTATTGGGGGTATTAGGGGTTCAGTGTCTTACCCAAGGACACTTCGACATGTAACACGGACGAGCCCGGATTCGAACTGAGACGAGCGCTCTACTTCCTGATCTACCGCCGCCCCATCCTATTAGGCAATACAGTGCCATCTAGTGGTCAAATATTAGACACTGAAGTCTTTCAATAAACCGTTTTATAGTTAAATGAATGAAGTATTTTTACACTATAGAAGTCGGTATGTAATCCACAATTCCCACATTCCAGTTGACATCACTTACTTCTTTGTTCTTTTATGTAGAGCGAGAGCGGTCGCTGTGACAAATACCAACGCCAGGAATCCTGTCACCGCCGATAAGCCGATGACAATCGGTGACCAAGTTGTCGTTTTTTGACCTGCAGGCGGGAGAAAAAAAATGGCATAAACGAGTGCGCAGAGTAACCCTCTTATCGCCACAAACAGGCTTCTTGATAAGAGTTGAGCCGGCAACATTTCGGCCTCCGCGTTTCCGTAATTGCTGCTACGAGCTTTGGCGATAATGTTTTATGCCTCGCGCCAATATTTTGTCTTTTCAACCGTGGTAATTCACGGATTAACATTGACAATGCGGGACTAATATTCACGTTCGCTTTTCTGTTTTTAACTAAACTGGCTTCGAATAAGACCCGAGGCGTGGTCAACATCTGCAAGGGGGGTAGGTTAAACTATGTTTTGGTGTTTTTGAGGATACAGGTATTTGTTGGGTAGCCAAATAGGGTTTATGAAAGAGTAAAAATGTGTTTTTTTTCCTTTTAGTAAGTAAGTAAACTGTATTTATATAGCGCTTTTCAAGTCAACCAAAGACCTCCCAAACAATGTTCCCTGTAATTTTCCACGGGTCTGAGCTTGAAACAACAGCGAGCAACAGCAATTCCAAGTGTGGCAACTAAATCATGATCAAACATCTCTAAAACTTGACATCACGTTACATTTTGCTGAGTTTCCGGCAATGCAAAATGATTGTTCTCTTTTGAATGAATTGACTAACGTACTATTGCAAAGGTTGTACGGCCTACAAACGTCATTTGTTTTTACAATTCTTTCACAAGATTTCAATTTCTTTTATTCCTGGTATCGTTTGTCGCATAATATTAACATTTTGGGGTGCTAATTTAGTCGGTTGCACGATACACAACTGTATTTAATCACATTTTTTAGTGCAAGTACAATGTTGGCAACAAGATTGACTTGATATCATTGGAAATTATTTGAATGCAACACAAACTTTTTCTTCTTTTTCCCTGTTTTTTCCATTTTTTTAAATTCCTATAAAAAAAATCTCATTGTGTTTATTTTTTCCTACCTGTTACTTTTTCTTTTTGTTCTCTATTTACTTTTTTTCCTTTGTTTCATTCTTTTCTTTTTTTCTGGCTTTTTTTCTGAATTTTTCTCTGAAATTTTCCTTCTTTTTTCTCTTCCTCTTGTTTCTTTTTTTCTCATCTTTTCACTACTTTTTCATTTTGGTATTTTTTTCTTTTTTGTTCTATTGCCCCTTCCTTTAAGTCATTTTGTGCATCATTTTACATGATATTTGGTCATATAGGGATGAAAGAAGCAAAAACAACCTGAAGAGCCGTTTAGGACCCGAAAGAGCCGGTTCCTTTTAGTGAGCCGAGCCGAATAAGCCGGTTCTCGAAAAACTCGACTGACTTTACTCAACTTCCTTCTACTTCGACCTTGACTTCAAAATACCGCATTTAGGACACAACGTCAGGGGAACCCGTGTATTTTTACCTTCATGCACTGTAACTTTGACTTAATTCGCTTCTTATCAGCAATTTGGAGCCCTGATTTTTGTGAGCTGGCTAGATTTTCGTGTGCGCGGAAAAGCTCTGGGCAGTGCGCAATTGCGCACGCGCGCAGCTTAGAGGGAACATTTCTCCCAAAGCGCTTTACAATGTATTTCACACTTACCCATTCATACACACACGCACCCATGCACACACCGATACCGGCTTCAGCCTTGCAAGGCACCTACCTGCTTATCGAGGGCATTAGGGGTGATAATTAGCAATGTGTCCAAGACATGGCTAAAATATTGGGTTAGTTTTCGGGAAAATCAATATAAGTTGTTTTTTTTTTGTACATCCCGACAAAGTAAATGGCTACTTGCCCTTTAAGTGCGAAATTTCTCATGCCTCAAAAGGTTGGTTTGGAAACAAATTGTAGATTGTCTTGTATCAGTCCTAGTTATATTAATGTATTATACAAAAATTTATATTTTGTATATTTTGCTGTTGAATTTAATTAATTAATTAAAATGCTTTCAAAATACTGGAGGCAGGGGGTTGTGAACATGAGTAATAGACTGCATTATTATTCAAAATGAATGACGAGTAATACAATATAGGGAAAACATTATAATTCTATTTTTTTTTAATTCAATGTAAGAAATAGGACAGGAATTTACGCCTAGTATTTTTCCCTGTTAAATAAGCTAAACAGAACCATAACCGGAATTAAAACTAAACCAATATAAATCTAACCCAGTGCTTTCTAATTATTTTCCGTCACGCACCCCCTTGGAAGAAGAAATCCCTATCGCACCCCCAGAAGTTTGTCTCCCCATCCAGGTTATTTTCTTGGGGTCACTTGAGTGTCTGCTCCACTTTGTATCTACATCTTTATACTCAATGCTTGTACTGTGTGCTATATGCATGGCGTGGAGGTTAAATGTAAACGAAACGCTGCCAATAAGAGAATCACTGCTCCCTAGTGTAGTGGAGGAGCAATTTGACGTGATTCTTCAGAAAATTAAAAAATAAGTTGCCTGGGGTCAAACCCACCCATGGTGCCCTTGACGGAGCCTCATGCCCCCCAGGGGGACCCGCCCCACTATTTGAGAACCACTGATCTAACCCAACTTCACCTAAAGTAACTTAACTCTAACCGAATATCACAGACCCAAACCTGAACGAAAAGCTAAACCTCATCTAAAGGAATCCAACCTAAATTTGACCTAAGCAAACCGAAAAATAACCTAACCCAAGTTAAGTCTAAGATAACCTCTCCAAACTCTTAACCAAAAGTTAAACCTAACTTTTTACTACCGGACTAAAATATACTCCGGCCAAACCTAACCCACCGTACACTTAACTTAACCTAACCCAACCTAACCTAACCTAACCTAACCTAACCTAACCTAACCTAACCTAACCTAACCTAACCTAACCTAACCTAACCAAAATCTAAAATCACATAACCCAACCTGAATCCAACAAGGCTGAACACAAAAACACCCTACGATCTAAATTCAACTCAAACTTTTACAACCTAACCTTAAACCAAAAGCTAAACCTAACATACTGTAACTTATCATAAATCTAATTTAACCTTAACTAACGAAGTCTGAACCTAACCCAACCTTTAATTAACCCACACCCAATCCAAATCTAACTTTGGTGAAAATACACATAAAACAACCTAAATGTCACCTAATTTTACCTAGCCATAAACCAAAAGCTCAACCTAACTTAATGTAACCCAAAGTAAATCTAATCCAACATAACCAAAGGTAAATCTTTTCTTATCACACTTAAACCAAACGCTATACCTAACATAACCAAACTGAACCCAAACTTAACCTTACTCAACCTTAACCTAACCTAACCTAACCTAACCTAACCTAACCTAACCTAACCTAACCCAACCCAACCTAACCTAAACCTAAAATGACATAACCCAACCTGAAGCCAACAAGGCTGAACACAAAAACACCCTACAACCTAAATCTAACTTAAACTTTTATAACCTAACCTTAAACCAAAAGCTAAACCTAACATAATGTAACTTATCCTAAATCTAATTTAACCTTAACTAACCAAGTCTGAACCTAACCCAACCTTTAATTTACCCGCACCCAATCCAAATCTGAATTTGGTGAAACACATAAAACAACCTAAATCTTACCTAATTTTACCTAACCATAAACCAAAAGCTCAACCTAACCTAATGTAACCCATAGTGAATCCAATCTAACATAACCAAAGGTAAATCTATTCTAATCTCACTTAAACCAAACGCTATACCTAACATAACCAAACCAAACCCAAACTTAAACTATTCAACCTTAACCAAACCTAACCTAACCTAACCCTAAAATTACATAACCCAACCTGAATCCAACAAGGCGGAACACAAAAACACCCTACAACTTAAATCTAACTTAAACTTTTATAACCTTTCAAAACATAATCTTACTTATCCTAAATCTAATTTAACCTAAACTAACCATCCCTTAACCTAACCCAACCTATATTTAATTTAACCTCATCTAATCTAAATCTAACCTTTGTCAAACTACACATAAAACAACCCACATCTCATCCAATATTACTTAACCACAAACCAAAAGCTCAACCAAACCTAATGTAACCCAAAGTGAATCTAATTTAACATAACCAAAGGTAAATCTATTCTAACCTCACTTAAACCAAACGCTATACCCAACATAACCAAACCAAACCCAAACTTAACCATACTCAACCTTAACCAAACACACCTAACCTAACCTAACTTAACCTTACCTAAACTAAACTAAACCTAATCCTAAAATTACATGACCCAACCTGAATCAAACAAGGCTGAACACAAAAACACCCTACAACCTAAATCTAACTTAAACTTTTATAACCTAACCCAAACAAAAGCTAAACCTAACATGATGTAACTCATCCTAAATCTAATTTAACTTAAACTAACCAAGTCTGAACCTAACCCAACCTCTAATTTTACCTAGCCATAAACTAAAGGCTCAACCCAACCTAATGTAACCCGACGTAAATCTACTCTAACATAACCAAAGCTAAACCTAGTATATTAATCTCACTTAAACCAAAAGCTATACCTGACATAACCGAACTGAACCCAAACTTAACATAACCTAACCCAATCTAACAGCCAAATAAGACATAATGGGCGGCTTTATTCATTTATGGGGTAGAGAGGTATGCACCAGGAACATTATCTGATGTTCTGAATTTTTTTAGAAACGAAAAAACGGTCACCTAGCTTTTGGATAGTTGGGTCATTAAACCAAAGGTAGTTAGCAGGACAGTAGAAAGAGTCCACACAACCTACCGTCATCTTTTTGCCCCATGTTTTTCAACATGTCCTTAGTATTGCTCAGATGCCCGTCGTTGACCTCCGGATGAATTTGTAGCAAATGACACATCAGTGGGTACACATTGACCGTTTCAAAGGGTCCGAAAACCAGATTTTTCTTGAAATCTGGCCCCACTGCCCTAAAGAAAGGCTTCATGTCCAACACATGATTGTCAAAGCCATGCTCTCCTTTGTTAAACTGCACAGGGAACAGCTATATTGGGAAAAAAAACTAAACATTAATGGGCTTTTCAGATAGGAATCCAGAAAAAAAAATGGTATTTCTCACCCCATTGATGACATATCCAGGATCAGCAAAGAGGATGATGGGAAGTAGTCGAGAGTGATTACCGTAATGCAGCCTAGCCGGCATTTCCTCTTTTTTATACACATGAAGACGAGGGTGAGCTCCCTTGAGAGCCCGGTAGATCGTCTCCAGCTTGCCTTCTTTAGGAAGGAGCATTCCAGTGGGACCGTAATCCACTAGATGGAATTGAACGTCCCTGAAGCTAAATCCCGGGATTTCCGACAGGATGATCTCCCGGACCCCCGAACCCCGGAGTACCGTGGTCATCCCGTGGTCGGCGGTGATGATGACGTTGAGTCGGTCGGTCAGACCGTGCCGACGGATCTCGTTGCGGATGTAGCCTACGGTCCGATCTACCTGCCGGATCATGTCCCGCCGTTCCGGGGAGTCGGGTCCGTACTTGTGGCCGACTTTATCTGGTTCCCCGAAGTACAAGGACACAAAGTCCAGGTCTTGCTGGTGGAACCATTCTTTGATCACCTTGTCGATGTTGCGTCGCCACTCTGTCTCGTTTGAATAGTCGTAAAAACGAGGTTCTACTTCTTTCACCTTCACGGTCTCTCCTTTGTAAGTCGCGGCTGTGCCGGGAAAATGCAGTGAGCCTGCTTTGAGTCCCTAGATCAGGATAAAAAAGAAATAACGTCAGAACTTGTCAAAAAATTGTGCGGTCGGAGTGGAAGATCTTGGAGCGACATTCTTTAAAGTACAGTACAAAAAATAGTATGTATCCCTGAATTAAATGAAGCTTGGTTACCATGGTTATTTTTCCTCTTCTTTCCTTAGTTTCACTGCAACACATCTTTAATAACCCGAATTCCTAAACCCCAACCCACTAACTCGCCTACCCTACCCCCTTAACCCCTAAACTTTTCCCTAACCACTAACCCTACCCTAACCACAAACCCTAACCCTTGACACTAACCCTAAACCACCTAACCATAACTCAAACCTCTACATGCTTAAGGACTGTACTTTCCAAATTCATTCAATACGTGGCCTGTGCAACCAGGGGGGGAAAAAACACCGGATCAAACATGTCTACAGAGCTTCCCCCTCCCCCCCACCTAGCTGGATCCGACCATCTCTGTCTGTCCCCCACCCCCTCATACACCCCCTCCGGAGAAAAACAAAGCCTGCTAGAGGGACAGTACAAATATCTTCTTTGTTCCTTTATCTTCTTTGTTTTCTTCTATCCTCACTGTAAATGTGAAACTGGAGTGCCACGTCCAATTTCGTTGTCACAATATATTCAACCCATGTTGTAACAATGACAATAAAGGTATATTCTATTCTATTCTATTCTAAACTCCAAACCTAACTCCTACCCTTAACCCCTAATCCTACCCTTAACACTAACCCTAACGCTAACTCAGAGCCCTAAACCGAACCCCCTAATCCATAATCAAACCTCTAAACCGATCCCCTCTAACCCCTAAAACAAACTCCTAACTCCAACCTCTAATTATAAATCCTACCCCTAATTCTAACCCCTAATGCTAAAACGTTGAGGGATTCTTTTGTGAAGTAGCAAGACTGTGAAAAGCTATCGCTTTATAGTGAGGGTTGAATATACAGTATTGATAATGTCTCAGACTTGAATCTCAAAAGTCTTCTTATTGTTTCTCTGAGCTCCGGTTTTGGACTTTTCTTGGTTTCATATAGTCCTTAGCAGCCCCTTCATGAATCAAATATAAACTCTTAAAATTAAACATCGTTTCAACAAGGTTTTTCTTCGATGGGTTTCAAGTCACCTGTCTCTGTGCCGTAATCCAGATAGGCAAACTGCCATTGTCCCAATAGGAATCCACAAACTGGGTCATGTAGTACTGCTTCTTCTCCTGAGTCGTTGTGTTGAACCACATGTTGTGGATTACGCCGTGATTTTCAATGTAACGCCCTGCCGAGTAAAACCAGGACATTTTATCCATCCATCCATCTATTATATGCACCGCTTATCCTCAGTAGGGTCGCGGGGGTGCTGGAGCCCATCCCAGCTATCTTCGGGCAGTGGGTAGGGGACACCCTGAACTGGTTGCTAGCCAATCGCAGGGCACACAGGGACAGACAACTCACTGGGGACAATTCGGACCGGCCAATTAACCTGCGACGCATGTTTTTGGAATGTGGGAGGAAACCAGAGTGTCCGGAGGGAACCCACGCGAGTACGGGGAGAACATGCAAACTCCACACAGGAAGGTTTGATCTCATGACCTCAGAACTGTGCCGCACACGCGCTAACCACTGCGCCGCCGTGCTGCCCAAGACATTTCATATTAAGCCAAATTCTACTAGGAAGGGACTTGTACTTGGAAAGAGTTTTTACGTTAAAATGTGGAACGAGATGATTTTTGTTTCATAATTTTCCCCACCATACAACATCAACAACAGATTCTTTTACATAACCCAAAACATAAAAAAAGTTGTGGTGTGCATGATTGTGCGAGTTCTCTAAGATGCTATTGGTCCAGGTCAAATAAGATGCTGGTCTGCATCATGGAGATGCCGACATGCTATTGGCATAACTCTCAAAAATCGTATGCGTTACTGTGAGGACAGTAATATATTATTTATACTTTTTCTTTTAGCTGTGGGTCCCAAACTTGCAGGAATGCTAAAGGGTGAAGATTATATTTAATCAATTCGTCTCCTTAGGGGTATTCACTTCCACCGACTGAACCGAAGAAAAAAAACATAATAACCATGGAAAGTGAGCTTTGTTATCATCACAAAGCAATATGGCGGTAACCAATCGACGAACAGGACAAGTGTTCGTAAAAGTAAGCAGAAATTAAACACAGACAATTCCTCGCGAGTGGAAGTTTAAACTCAATTTAATTTTAATCCGCTGTCTCACCCCCTTTGTCATCCACCCACTAACTCCATTTGACCAGCTCCAGTCACATCAGACCAAAGGCAAATAACATTTAATTTTACTTTAGATGTATATTTATTTACAATCTTTATCATATAAAAGTAAATTACCTATAAGTAGTACTTGCTGTTTTATGATTTTAAGGTTTTTACCTGGAGTATCAAGGGGCTTGGAACAGTGCTCCCTCTAAGCTGCGTGCGTGCGCAAGAAAATCTAGCCAGCGCACAAAAATCAGGGCTCAAAATTACTAATTAAGAAGTGACTCAAGTTAAAGTTACAGTGCATGAAGGTAAAAATACACGGGTTCCCCTGACGTTGTGTCCTAAATGCGGTATTTTGAAGTCGAGTCGAAGTAGAACGAAGTTGAGTAAAGTGAGTAGAGTTTGTCGAGAACCGGCTTCTTCGGCTCGGCTCACTAAAAAGAACCGGCTCTTTTGGGTCCTAAACGGCTCTTCAGGTTGTTTTTGCTTCTTTAATGCCAACATGACCAAATATTATGTAAAATTGTGCACAACATGACTTAAAGGAAGGGGGGAATAGAACAAAAAAGAAAAAAATACCAAAATGAAAAAGTAGTGAAAAGCTGAAAAAAATTATCAAAAGGAAGAGAAGAAAAGAAGGAAACATTTAGAAAAAAAGCCAAATGTAGGAAAAAAAGTAAACAGAGAACAAAAAGAAAAAAGTAACAGCTCGGAAAAAATAAACACAATGAGATTTTTTTTAAAGGAATTTAAAAAAAAGTAGAAAAAAAAACACGGAAAAAAGAAGAAAAAGTCCGTGTTGCATTCAAATAATTTCCAACTATATCAAGTGAAACATTATACTTCCACTAAAATTGTGATTAAGTAGAGTTCTGTATCTTACAACCGACTAAATAAGCCCCCAAAAATGTTAATATTATGCGACAAAATATATCAGGAAATAAAAAGAAATGGATATCTTGTGAAAGAATTGTAAGAAGAAACGACGTTTGTAGGCCGTACAACCTTTGAGTCAATTCATTCAAAAGAGAGAAATAATTTTGCATTGCCGGAACCTCAGCAAAATGTAACCTGATGTTAAGTTTTTTACATGTTTGATAATGAATTATCTTGCCACACTTGGGATTACGGTTGCTCACTGTTGTTTCAAGCGTTGCTCACCGACTTTGTGTGAACGCTCAGACCCGTGAGGAAAATTAGAGGGAACATTGGTCTGGAACCAATTCGCGAATCACCGTAGGTTTCCCCCGCCATACAGCAATATCACTTTACGACCCACAAATGAGAACAGGTTAATATTGTATCCCGGGGGTCTTCTCTACCTGTGAGAAGGGTGAAGTGTGTGGGGCTGGTGATGGTAAGGAAGGCGGGTGTGACATATTCAGCTTTCACGCCATCCTCTGCCATTCGATCAAGATGAGGGGTGTCCACGTCCCGGTCGTAATCCCAACGGAATCCATCAAACGAGATGAGCAGGAGTTTATTCCTCGTAGACCCACCGAGAACTGACGAAAATCCGGAAGTTAACCCCCCCGGCGGGGCCGCGGAGGAACGAGGACTTGCGAGCAATCCCAAAACGAACGCTAGCACAAGCATGGTGACGGCCCGGGACATTATATGAGGTTAACTTTTGTACGAGGGATGTTTATAACCGAACCTCCGACAAACCGAATAATAAATGCAGATGATGTGAAATTTAATCCGCAGATAGCATCAAACTTTATCTCCGTTTACAACGCTGTTAAAATCTTATCTTATCAACTCATAAAGGGGATTATTCGCGTATAACGTGTTTTAAAGGTCCACGATTTCCATATAGGGGGGTGAAACTACGCAATGAATCAAAGCTATCTCTGTAATGAAAATATTGTCAACATGTGAAAACAAAACACGGACTTACCACCAGGCTGGGATTGTTTGTTCTGTAAAATCTTTATTGGGTTAGTGTTTTCTACATCAGACTCCAGTGGTAGGTTTGCAATGCAGGCAATAAACCGTTTCGAAAGGGAATACAGTGGAACCTCGGTTCTCGACCATAATCCGTTCCAGAACCCTGTTCGAAAACCGATTCGGTCGATCACGGAAAATCGTTTTTCCCATTAAAAGTAATGTAAAATCGTTTTAATCCGTTCCAACAACCTGAATGTTTACCACGGACGTAAACATGAAGCTAACCCAGGCTAATCGTACGTTCGCGTTAGCGTAATCTTCCGTACGAAAGATTACGCTAACATGAACGTGGAAAAATAAAAAAATCAGGTCGTTTACACGTCATTTAGCACCCGGGTCTCCACAACAAGTGGTGAGCGGGTAAAGGATAAAGAAAAGATTTATGAATAGGATTTCTTAACTTTGTGGTGGTCTGCGGAAGCCATGGTCTATTGCCTCGAAAGAAGGGAAACTCGCACATTAAAATCTCATCTCATCTCATTAGCCGTACCGCTTATCCTCATTAGGGTCGCGGGGGGGCTGGAGCCCATCCCAGCCATCCCCGGGCAGTGGGCAGGGGACACCCTGAACTGGTTGCCAGCCAATCGCAGGGCACACGGGGACAGACAACTCATTCGCTCATTCACACCTAGGGACAATTTGGACCGGCCAATTCACCTGAAATGCATGTCTTTGGAATGTGGGAGGAAACCGGAGTGCCCGGAGGAAACCCACGCAAGCACGGGGAGAACATACAAACTCCGCACAGGAAGTCTGGAGCTGGATTTGAACCCACGACAGGTTCCCATGACATGAACTGTGCCGCACAAGCGCTAACCACTGCGCTGCCGTGCTGCCCGCACATTAAAATAAAATTGCTAAATTTTGTGCAGGCTTGGTGAGTAACGGAACACATGAAACGGCAAAAATAATGTTGGCAAGCTGTTTATTTTCATTTTGTTTCTATCGCATTTTATGTTAGTTTTGCCGGCGATCACAGAGATCAAAGCCAGGAGAGAAAGCTTACCACGTGTTGTGAGTCATCATTTTATTCATATTTAGTTTCTTTTGTCTTTTATTAGCATATTTGGTATTGGAGTAATCCAAAAGTAATTGAAAGTAATCAAGATAAAGTAACCCTACCCAACCCTGAGTGCAAGTGACTGTCACGGATCAGAAACTGGCACCCACGGTCTGGTGATCGTCGGTCACGGGTAGCAGATCGCTGGGAACGCGGAAGTGGTACTTCCGTGTCGATCGAAAGCAATGTCAAGAGCGAGAAAAAAACAGGTCGATGGCCGGGGCAGAGGAGCAAAAAAACGTAAAACGGGTTCAGAAAAGAGGTCGGCAACGGGAATCAGACAGAAAACGGCAGGATAAAGTCAGGAGTCAAAAGAGCTGGCCTTGCGTATTGCTAAGGTTTGCAGACGGTCTGACGCTGGTAACCGGGACCAGGGGGTTTAAAAAGTAGCAGGGAGCCAATCATCGCCCAGGGCTGTTGGCGCCAAAGGATCAGTAATCATGACAGTGACAGATACATGTAAGAAAAATTGTTCTCATCCAGCCAGCCCAAAGTCCACCCTGACATGAGCCAGCTTTTGGGAAGTCTCCCGTTCTTCCCGATTAGCCACTCCTGCTTTGGCTACTAAAGTTATATACTATTTTACACACTGTTTAATTCCACTTATACTCGCAATACTTGTCCTAAGTTTGACCTCAGCCTTGAGTAGAACTTTTTAAACGCCTGTGCTTTGGAATGTTTTCTTTGGTTTCAGTCTAATTTAGATTCCGATTCTGATTCAGTTATACTTTATTGTCATTCTTGTGCACATGTATACAGAACAAAATGTTGATACATCTGACCCGCACAGTTTCCTTGAATGTACAGATATAAATAAAATGTTGTATTGAGTTGGAGTATTGAAGTACAAATAATATATTAAATATTTATAGCTATGAGTAGTATACAGTAGTGCAAAGAGTGCAAGAGGAGCAGCTAACCAGATGTGCAAAATGGGCAGTCAGGTAAACAAGTCAGCTGTGTCTGTGCAGATAACAATGATTTATCACCTCGCCTGAGGGGGTTGGAATGTGTGTGTCGTGCCCCATTCTGTCCGGAGGGTGATGACCTATCTCCCTTCCCCCAAGCTTCAAAGGACGATTGGGAAATTTGCATCAACATGGCGCGGACCAATCAGCCAGAGGCTTGATCTTGGGGCGTGAACATTTCATGGCCATGTGTCATAAAAGTGGGCAACCCGGAAGTCCCCGTCGTCTCCTGCACACGATTGTAAAATCGGCACAGGCAGAGACCTGATTTGTTCAACTCTTTGATTCGGCTAAATAAATTAATATGTGGACTATATGCGGCGCTCGGCTCTATAATTTCTCCGACTTCTGGGAATGCTCCAACTGTAAGGAGTTAGACAAGACACGTGAAGTATCTTCGGAGTCAGATTTCAGTTTAGTAAATGTTAAAACCTTACACTACAGAACTACATTTTCTGCAGGCCTTCGAAAACAAATGAACAAAAAGAGATGAACACGGGCACTTCTCCTTTAAGGGAAACATCTGGCATTGAATGAGTCAAGTACGTTACAAAACCCCATAAATAAATTCAAAATATGAGCGAGAAAACCATGTTCAGCATCCTTTTGGGTTTTTACATCCCAAACCCAAACATATGCTTCCAGTGCTTCTCCCATTTCGTTATCCATGAGTAGTTTAATTACCAGCGATTAACATTCATCTTGTTAGATGAAGCTGAGAGGATGAGGAAGAGACGAGGGAAACGGGCAACCATTTTTAATTGTTTCGATTCCAGGCAGACGTCGAGTCCGTTAAGTGAAGATAGGCAAACGCGCGTGCTCTTGCGAGTGCGCGCACTTGCAGCGCTGTCACCCGCCGTGACAGTGATGTATGGGTAATTTCAAATGTTGTTTTTTTTTTTCCTCTCTTGCACATTTGGTCTGCAGGCGGGTCAGCCAAGCGCAACCTATTCCCCGTTTCGCTCCTCGGAAAACTCATCTACATCTAGCGCCCTGGCGCCTGGGTGTGTTCACTAGCGTGTGCGTGCAAGCGCACGAGCGTGTGTTTACTTATCACTATTAGTGTGCTTGATATTTTGATGCTTGGATATTTCCCATCTGTTTTGTGATGAAGTGAATCTTTAGGAAGGAGTATTTGTATTTTATCCATCCATCCTTAACCTCAGTATGTCAGAACCAGAACAGATACAGGACCCAATCGCGTGACGTTCTCACACAAGTTGTCATGGCATTCAGCTAGCCCCGCCCCTTGACACCGGCTGAGACGCATTGAACTGATTGCTTGTGGAGTACTTAAACCCTCCTTTTGGGACTGCCCGTTGCCAGACCATTGCTTTACGATGTTGAAGACCTGTTCGTGCCTGTTTGATCCGTGTAATGTCTAGTTTGTAATTTCGATTACCTTTGAACCTGTTTTGTTTTGTCTTTGGTCCGTTTGTGTGTCGGACAACTTTTATTTCTCAATTAAAGTGAAAGATCGGCTACGCAAATGAGTTCCGACTTCCTGCTTCCTGGTTCGTATCTTGAGAAAGCTCTTTATTTTATGGGAAATGGGGAGTCATGAACGTTAGGAAGTCGGTCTGGCGTGTAAGGACGCCAGAGACTGACGAGATGGATAACGAATCAGGGTAACAAAAATAAACAGGAGAAACTAGACGGGAACCAAAACTGGAGAAACTAACCAACAGGACAAGAATAGACGGAAAACAAAACTGGAACCCGAAATTACAAAAATAAACAGGTACAGCAAGCGGCACAGTTCTAAGGTCTTGGGAACCTCCTGTGTGGGTTCAAATCTAGCTACCGGACTTCCTGTGCGGAGTTTGTATGTTCTCCCCGTGCTTGCGTGGGTTTCCGCCGGGCACTCCAATTTCCTTCCACATTCCAAATACATGCATGTCAGGTGGATTGGCCGGTCTAAATTGTCCCTAGGTGTGAATGAGAGAGTTGTCTGTCCCTGTGTGCCCTGCGATTGGCTGGCAACCAGATCAGGGTGTCCCCTGCCCACTGCCCGATGATTGCTGGCATGGGCTCCAGCACCCCCGCGACCCTACTGAGGATAAGCGGTGCAGCTAATGAGATGATGAATACCGGACTGCAGATATCACAGGGAAACAGGACAGAACCCACGTCTTGTGGGGCAGAAGTTCGTTGACGGGTTGACACTGAAGCAAGAGAGCTCTGAGCTGTATATACACAGAAAGTCAATCTCTAAATGAGCCGCAGCTGGCACAACACGGGCGGGGCCAATTGGGCACCATGGCAACCGTGACACACACGGATGCCGCCAAGTGGGTGCCATGGCACCCATGTAGGGTCGCGGGGGGGTGCTGGAGCCCATCCCAGCTATCTTCGGGCAGTGGGAGGGGGACAACCTGAACTGGTTACCAGCCAGAGAAAGACAACTCACTTGCTCATTCACACCTAGGGACAATTTTGACCGGTCAATTAACCTGACATGCATTTTTTTGTAATGTGGGAGAAAACCGGGCACTCCGGAAACCCAAGCAAGCAAGGGGAGAACACGCAAACTCCACACAGGGAGGCCATGGCAGCTGGAACTGAGCCCTGAACCTCCGAATCCTGGGGCTGCATGCTAACCATCCATCCACCTGTTTGTATTCTATTTATTTGTGTATTTATTTGTTTGTTTATTCATTTTCTTACCTACCTTTCGACCTACCTACCTAAAACTGCCAGGCCAGACAGGTAATTTCTACCAGTTTGTACATTTTGTTTGAATTCCTGACAAATGATACTGCATATGGTAACTGTTCTGTCTTTGAGAAACAAATAGAGTGGTCTTTGAATGACCTCTTGTGGTTACAATCTGCTCCACATTTCCCAATAGCGGCCTTGTATTGCAGCCATGTAAGGCGCTAACCTGCTTATTGGGGGTATTAGGGGTTCAGTGTCTTACCCAAGGACACTTCGACATGTAACACGGACGAGCCGGAATTCGAACTGGAATCCCTTGATCCCAAGACGAGCGCTCTACCCCCTGAGCTACTGCCGCCCCAAAGGATTTTATATGATTGAATAAAAGTTACATTTATTGAGTTTAATGCTGTAGTTATTTACTGACTGTGCCTTTATTCTATGAACAGTGAAAGTTCAGGGCAGGCATGAGTGGGGGAAGATGTTGTTACGGATCGGGACGTACTGCTAATAAGATAATCAGCATATCCAGACGGAGGACGGCAGGCATTGTTTTGAGTATTTCAGACATCGCGACGCTCTTCTCCGAGATGGTGAAGCCCAGGGGGCTTCATTGGCACGCCCATGGGAGGAGTCGGCACGCCATTATGCAGGGAGAAGATGGCCAATAAGAAGAGAGCAAAAGGACTTCAGGAGAGGGCTTCCCAGAAACTCCAACGACACTAATTCGGCCGTTTTTGATGGAGTACACTTAGTTAAATTGTTAATGAAATTAAATCTGCCCCCGTGTGGAAATGATGGCTTTCCCGTTCATCTTTTCCGTCAAGAAACGAGCGCGCATAAATTGTTGGGTGAATGTAGGTTGTGTTTGGTTAATGGAGTCAGATAACTAGTTTGAACAATTTGGTAAACGGTATATTTTATATTTTAATTCCCAACAAACACAAGACCTTATTTGTGAAACATATATCACGAAGACCATATTTTGGGGTGCACCTTATTATCAACCAGGCGGGAGGAAACAAGAGAAATCAACAACCACGGCGGACGAAAACACGGAGCGTCGTTAAATCACACATTCGTGGAAGGTGAACACTCGTTTATTTTGTAACTCTTGGAAAAGCAAAAATCGCGTTGCTAAATCACGACATGTCGCTCATATTCATTTTTATGTTATAGTCTTATAGTGAGAAAAATGCAGTACTTCCGTAACTTCAAAATACTGTACTTAATCATCTTGTTGCACGTGCAAGTATATGAAATTCTTAGACACGCCTTATTTAAACTCATTCTTTTTCAGCTTTTGGGGGTTTGGGTTGGCATTCAGACTGTGTTTGAAACAGTCCTTTTCTTGTTTTCACCATTTTCATCCTAGAATGAAAGAAACCCGCCAGCATGCGCGTTATATTACTCCCCGGCTCCTCCTCTTTGCTTCCATTTCCTCTAGCGCAGGGGTGACAAACTCGTTTTAGCTGGGGGCCACAAATCCTATAAAAAAATCTCACGGAGGCCGGACTAGTACGTTTAAGAGAAAGAAAGAGGGAGAAAAAGAGGGAAAGAGAGGGAGGGAAAGAGAGAGTGATAAACAGATAGAGAGAGAGAATAACAGTGAGAGAAAAAGAGAGAGCAGAATAGAGATATGAATGGAGAAGAAGCGGGAAATGAATATAGAGAGAAAAAGAAAGTGAAAGAAGAGAAAGATAAAAAGAATAAGAGACGTGAAACAACAGAAAGAAAAAGAGTCAGCAGGAGAAAAAGAGAGAAAGTGAGGTGAGAGAGAGAGAGAGAGAGAGAGAGAAAGGGAAAGAAAGAGGGTGAGAAAGAAAGAAAAAAACAAAAAGAAAGAGAATTAAAGTGTAAATTAGAGAGAGAAAATAGAAAGAGAGCAAGATAGAGAAAAAGAAAGAGTTAGAGAGTGAGAGAGAAATAGAAAAAAGAGAGAAAGAGAGAGCGAACAGGAGGAAGAAAAAGATGGAAAAATAAATTACAAAGAAGTGAGTCAGAGAGAAATGGAGAAACACTACCACAATTGTTTTGAAAGTGTTAACTGGCTTGAAACAAAGCGCAAAGCGAAATGGAGAACAGAAAGAAAAAGAGTCAGCAGGAGAAAAAGAGAGAAAGTGAGGTGAGAGAGAGAGAGAGAGAGAGAGAGAGAAAGGGAAAGAAAGAGGGTGAGAAAGAAAGAAAAAAACAAAAAGAAAGAGAATTAAAGTGTAAATTAGAGAGAGAAAATAGAAAGAGAGCAAGATAGAGAAAAAGAAAGAGTTAGAGAGTGAGAGAGAAATAGAAAAAAGAGAGAAAGAGAGAGCGAACAGGAGGAAGAAAAAGATGGAAAAATAAATTACAAAGAAGTGAGTCAGAGAGAAATGGAGAAACACTACCACAATTGTTTTGAAAGTGTTAACTGGCTTGGGTAACATCCGGTAGAAATATTTAAAACTACAGCTCATTTTCCTCTTGTGCCTCTCTCACTGTTGTCTTGCGGGCTGGATTTAAAACCATTGGTGGGCCTGATCTGGCCCGCGGGCCGCCTGTTTGATACCTGTGCTCTAGCGTGATGCACTCTGGAACCCCAGAGGTAAAAGTAAGATAAAAGCAGATGGGCGTGGTGGAAACAAATATACAAAGGCTCTTTGAACTCAGTTGGGCATTATTAACACATATTGCTTAAAAAACATTTTACTTTAAAAAAAAAACAGAAAAAAATAAATAAATAATAAAACACAGAGAAGCCCTGTTGCAATTTGTCCAAGTGATCGGGATGTCCAGTAACTCAAACCAAGCGAAGAGTCCGCGTCATGAACCTTCAACCTTGCTCCAACAGTTTTCCGTCATTTGGGAGGGGAATTAAAATCGAGAACCGGCGCCTTCTCTTCCTCCCCCTGGAGCTCGGCTGCAGGTCAAAAGAAAAAAAAAAAGATGGCGAGATTGGATTTTTCCCAGGTGGTCCCATCATTGCTTCCATTTCGCCGTTCTCTCTCAACAGGACACGTAGTTCTTGCCGCCACCATTACCTGCTGCTTGATGAAGCCCGCCCACTCTTACTTGCATCCCCACAAGAAGAAGTCACAAAATTCTATAGCTGAAAAGTCGAAAAATAATCATGTCGGGCGGCACCACGCCGAGCTGATACCATTCGGTGAAGTTATAAGAATATTTCCGCAAAACTAATAAAACACGGGACTAGGATTTCTACTAGTTCTAGGAGCGCTAAATAGTGTTGGAACTAACCACCTATCATGTTGGTTCAAGAGAAGGTGGAAACATTTCCTGGGGAGGGATTGAGACACACAACAGGAAATGGTGCCCCAACAGTCCTAGTGGTTAAGGGATCCAGCTAAACAACCAAAATCGGGTGGTAGATCGTAAGCTAGCTCACTAGCTAGCTAGGTAAGGAGTTGGGTATTGTAGCAACTGCCAGGAGTTGGGTGCACTCTCTTTTGAGCAGCAGGAAATATTGTTATACCGTTAAAGGAATTGTTGGGAATTAAATATCAAAATGTATTTGAAAATATTTTATTCTCCTGGATTTACTACCCTCACGGATATAAGAGGACATTGGCTGCACATTATTATGAACACAACGACTTCGGTGAGCTACTCCGGGTTTTATATTGTTCCTGTATCTTGTTTCAGACTGAACTCGATGTTTCTGTGATAAGCGGTGCAGATAATGGATGGAATGGAGTGTCTATTTTTAAATTAAACTAAATTCCAAGTGTTTATCGACATATGCACTGTAAAGTTGCGAGCGAAAAAGAAAATAGATACTAAGGAATGGTTGGCATTTCTTGAATCCCAAGACTTTAACCTTCCGAATGATGGAACGATGCATTTGAGTGACATCGTACGGACACTGCATCCGCATGTGTTCTCGACACGTATTTGCGTCTTTGCAAGCTTTGGGAATGTTAAGGGGGTAATAAGTTGGACTGAACTATCTGACTGTTTTGTCCACGTTCCCATTGTAGCGCATTATAATCCGGTGCGTCTTATGTATGTCAAAAATAGGACCAAAAACTATTTTTTCGGGGTGCGCCCTATAACCCGGTGCGCCTTATAGTGCGGAAAATACGGTAGTTATCTGACTCCATTAACCAAACACAACTTCATTCACCCAACAATTTATGCGCGCTCGTCTCCTGAAAGCCATCATTTCCGCACGGGGGCAGGTTTAATTATATTAACAATTTAACTAAGTGTACTCCATCGAAAACGGCCGAATTAGTGACGTTGGAGTCTGTGTAAGGCCTTCTTCTGAAGTCTTTTAGCTTTCTCCTGTTGGCCATCTTCTCCCCGCATAATGGCGCACCGACTCCTCCCATGGGAGTGCCAAGGAAGCCCCCCCTGGGCTTCACCATCTCGTCGAAGAGCGTCGCGATGTCTGGAATACTCAAAACAACACCGGGCATTTCTACGTCATCAGGGCCTTTCTGAGTCTGGATGTGCTGATTATCTTATCAGCCTTACGTCCCGTTCCCGCCGTTCCTGTAAACAACATTTTCTACCAGGGTGCCCTGACCTAGCACCACAGCCCAGTCAGAGAATATCTTTTGCATTAAATGTCATTCGTATTCAATCAGATAAAATCCTTTATAGTCCAATGTATAAAATCTTTCAGAATGCTAAGTTGGTGTTGAATTTGAATACAGGTAAATTTGTAGCTAGCTAGTCAGCTAACTAGGTAAAAAGGTACTGTAACAACTAGGAGTTGGGTTTACTCTCTACTGAGCAGTACTGAAACTTCCAATACGGTTTAAGGAATGCTAAATAGTGTTGAAATTAACCACAGGTAAATTTGGGGGTAAATAGTAAGCTAACTAGCTAGCTAGGTTAAGAGTTGGGTTCTGTAGCAACTGGCAGGAGTGGGGTTTAATCTCTTTTGAGCAGCAGGAAATATTGTGACTAGCTAGCTACAAATTTAACTGTTGGGAACGGGAAAAATGGGTCGGATAGAAGAGCAAAAACGTAGTCGATATCAGAAAATGGGTCGTTTTTCGGGACGGGAGAACAGACGTGGTCGGGATCAAAACAGTTCGTAATTAGGGACGGGAGAGCAGACGTGGTCGGGATCAAACAGATTGTAGCGGGAGAAAAGAGGAGCAAAAACACAGGAAAGGCGAAAAAGGGCTTGCCGTGTAAAAACATAGATTTGCAGACGGACTGACAAAATGGGACTGATAGGACATAGTTTAAATACCGACAGGGAGCCAATCTGTCAACAAGCTGCAGCTGGCGCCACACGGGCGGGGCCAATTGGGCGCCATGGCAACTGTGACAGAAGCTGGTGCCACATGGGCGGGGCCAATTGGGCGCCATGGCAACCGTGACAGACATATTTCATTTGTAAGCCTACTAGCTTGCTAGCTAAGGAAATACGTACCGTAGCAACTGCCAGGAGTTGGGTTTACTCTTTTTGATCAGGAGTAAACCTTATAATACTTGTTTGAAAAAAATTGAATTATAATACCGCGATCTAGTGTTAAATTGAACTACAGGTGAGTTGGTAGGTAGATAGTAAGTTAGCTAGCTAGGTAGAGAGGAATTAAGATTGTCATTGATTCACTCAACGTAGTGAACATTGTACAGATTAGACGTGGCACTCCAGGATAAACATACAAAAAGAAACATAGCGATTGGCTGGCAACCAGTTCAGGGTGTCCCCAGCCCACTGCCCGATGATTGCTGGGATGGGCTCCAGCACCCCCGCGACCCTACTGAGGATAAGCGGTGTAGCAAATGAGATGAGATGACATATGTTTGTATAGTTTATGTATAAGTGTCCTGCAATGACGAGTCCAACAGTGCCACCTGCTGGTATGGGGTAAGGTTTAGTTTAGCCTCTGATTTTATGACCGGAAGGCGGGCATTGTTAGCAGTCTCCAGTTTATTAACAACATTAAAACCACAACTGACAAATCTCTGACATACACAGCAATGTAATTGATGGATTTATTTTCGTTTTGTTTCTGTCGCCAATTATGTTAGTTTTAAACGCTAATTTCCCTCATAGATATTGAGAACCAGTGGAGGTGCTAACCCCATGGTGTGTGTATATTGTGTCGCTCATTTCAGGTAAATTGTTCCCGTTTTTACACTAGAAAAAAAACACGAATAACATTTTTCTATACGTAGAAAAAGTTCGTTGTGCTTGTCTAGGGTGATGATGGCCCTGGGTAAGAAACAGTCTCTGAGCCTGCCTGGAGTTCAGTCAGGTATCAACAAGTCCACTAGTCAGTGACGGACTCCTGTTTTTCCGAAGACACCTGTCACGAAACGGACCGGGCAGCAGGAAGTCATATGCGCAGACGATCTGTCACTTTAATTAGGAAAGAAAAGTTATCCAGCACACAAACGGACCAAAATCAAAACAAAACAGGTTCAAAGGCAATCAAAATGACAAACTAGGCATTACTCAGATCAAACAGGCATGAACAGGGTTTCAACGAGGGTTAAACAATGATCTGGCAGCGGGGAGTTCCAAACGGAGCGCTTAAGAGTCCAATGCGTCTCAGCTGGTGTCAAGGGGCGGGGCCAGCTGGGCGCCATGACAACCGTGCAGGACATGACAACACCGTGGACTTGCTGGACCTCATTAGACTCATTTTTCTTTCCGAACAGTCTTTAGAGAGTTGCGGCCATGTCATTCTCCTTGATTCCACCCTACAAATGCCAGGAAATGTGTTTGGACCAGCAGAAGTCAGCAATCCTTTTTCCAAAGTTCTCCCAACTCCTTGTTCTTTTTCTTTGTGTCATAGTGATTTCCATTCCCCCCTTTTTACCTTTATTGCCGTCCCATTAATCAGCATTAGAAAACAGTGCAATTAGTTCTGAATGAAAGGAGATTAATTTTTGGGTCTTATTTCGACTCGGGATCCCGTCGAGACCGTACGCTTCGCACTCGGAAACCGGGAACATGGTTAGAATCTCAATCTACCCTTGTGAAAAGGCTCATATTTGAGCATGGGCCCAATTTTCTGACTCAGTGCTTCGGCTTCCAGGGCTATAAATGGGGTGGGCTGGAGCGGTGTACGGATGAACGGCGAAACACGGGATGTTTATAGCGGCTGAGGTGTTGTAACTATGGGATGTGAAGAAATCGTGAAGACGCAGAGTCAGAGGATCCTACTCCAACAGACAGAAATGTCTGGAAGGGACGACCATACCTGTCAACCTGGACGTTTTAGCCGTACAAAGTACGTTTATCATGCATTTTAAGACGTGTACGCCGTACAAGAAAATCTGTACGGAAAAACGCAAATTTGTCAATTATGGGAACCATCCGGTATACATAGACTATCACGAAACGGCCGCGGTAGCCTCTATCTCGGTATCGTTTTTGTCGTGACTGCCTAAGTGAAGTCACCTGGGGCAATCGTTTGGCGCGCTGGAGCGCACTTCGTGATTGGCTGACGTTCTCCACGTAAGCGGTCTGCGTCCAGAGATGGACGTCCGGGTATACTCTTTGTATCCCTGAGTGTTCCTCCAGACTACAAGGTACCCACGACTCCTCTTGCCTAATTCATGCCTGCCTTCCGGTTTCGACCTGTTTCCGTTCCACGTTTCGCGACCTACTCTCCCGTCCCGGCCATCGACTTGCCCGCTTAGCTGTACCTTCCGTTCACCCGTCACGGAGCTGCCGTTCCGCCCGAAGAGGCTGACGACCGACCAGCGCCAACATCCCAAGCCAGCTCCAACAACTCTTTCAAATAAAAGCACTTTTGAAACTAATGCTATTGGATCTGAGAGTCCGTTCTGGATTTTAGATTTCGTTTATTTGACTATAAGGGATTTTATACAATTTTATACAAGTTACATTTATTGAATTTTTCACAGAGGAGGCTTAAGTTCGACAGGTCGCGCCGTTCCAAGTGCGGAGTATTTTGGCTGGGGAATTTTGATAACGGGGCGCTGACGAAGGACATTAGGCCTTGTTTTGACAAACACTTGGCATTGATTTGAGAAGCGCCTTGCTATATGAGTTTTCTTTAGACATGGCGGCGCCTTTCGGCGAGGAGTTGGTGAAGCTGGCACCTGACCCGCCCCATGGGAGGAGTCGGCATGCCCCATGGGAGGAGTCAGCACGCCCTATGGGAGGAGCCAACACCCCAGCTTGTGAAAAGAACTTCAGAAGACAGAAATAGAGAGAAGAGATGGGAGATTGATGGTGAGAGGGAGGCTCGACCAAGACTAATTAAACTAATCCGACAATAATTCGGCTAAATTCGATGGAATCCGCCTAGTTAAATACTTTAAGAAAATAAATCTGCCCCTGTGTGGTAAACTGTTCCTGTTTTTACACTAGAAAAAAAACACGAATAACATTTTTCTATACATAGAAAAAGTTCGTTGTGCTTGTCTAGGGTGATGATGGCCCTGGGTAAGAAACAGTCTCTGAGCCTGCCTGGAGTTCAGTCATCCAAAGCGCTCTGTATGACACCGCCGGTCTGATTAAATTATCCTCCAATATTTTTCTGTTAAGAAAAGAGCATACATTGTTGGTAGAATGAAGGTCATGTTTGGTTAATGGAGTCAGATAACTAATTCGAATAATTTGGTAAACGATATATTTTTAATAGTTTTTTCCCCGACACAACGTAGAGACATTGGTAAGTCGCGGTACTATTGTATAGCATACTGTTTACATGCATGTATGTAGTAGAGTTACTTGTTATTAACACACCAGTAGGGAAGAAGATTGTCTCTTCAATCGGAATACACAGCAAAATTACTAGAACCGCTTTCCTCCATCTTCGCAACATTGCTAAAATTCGTCCTATACTGTCTCCGTCGGATGCGGAGATTATAATTCACGCGTTTGTTACCTCCCGTCTCGATGACTTTAATGCACTACTCTCCGGTCTCCCGAAGTCCAGAGTCAAGAGTCTTCAGCTGGTACAAAATGCTGCAGCGAGGCTATTAACTAGGACAAAAAAGTCCGATCACATCACACCGATTTTGGCTAACCTGCATTGGCTCCCTGTTAACCTAAGATGTGATTTCAAGGTTCTCTTAGTCTCATCTCATCTCATTAGCCGTACCGCTTATCCTTATTAGGGTCGCGGGGGGGCTGGAGCCCATCCCAGCCATCTCGGGCAGTGGGCAGGGGACACCCTGAACTGGTTGCCAGCCAATCGCAGGGCACACAGGGACAGACAACTCATTCGCTCATTCAAACCTAGGGACAATTTGAACCGGCCAATCCACCTGAAATGCATGTTTTTGGAACGTGGGAGGAAACCGGAGTGCCCGGAGGAAACCCACGCAAGCACGGGGAGAACATACAAACTCCGCACAGGAAGTCTGGAGCTGGATTTGAACCCACGACAGGTTCCCATGACATGAACTGTGCCGCACAAGCGCTAACCACTGCGCCGCCGTGCTGCCCAGGTTCTCTTAGTATTATACAAAATCATACATGGACTTGCTCCCTCATATCTTTCAGACCTGTTCTATGTTCCGGTCCAAAGTCTTCGTTCTGAGAGCGCCGGTCTTCTGGTGATCCCAAGAGTGTTCCGCTGTCTGGCAATCCTGAAAGGGGGATGCCACATGTGCAGTCCCTTCTCAAGGTTTCCTCATTTTCCTCATGTTGAGGTTTTTGAGTTTTTCCTTGCCCTCATGTTGATTCCAGATCAGGGGATGGTGTCATAATAGTCTGATAAATAGTCTGTGTAATAACCTGTGAAGCCCTTTGAGACTCTTTGTGATGAAGGGCATCACAAATAAAATGACTTGACTTGACAAGAAGTAACAAAACAGTGAAAAGTGAACCCCGGTGTAGCGAGGGTTCGCTGTATCTATTTTAACGGTGACACAGCTCATTAGATAAGGGGTCAGTCGCCTTAAGCGCCGGATTTTTGTTCCGGGCACTACAGCGTTTATGGGGTCGGTGAAGGGATCAGACCTCTTGTTAAATTACCGAGATATGGCTGAAATATGATTCACCTTGAAGGGTTGCCGGCGTTTCGGGAAGCGAGGAAAGATTACGGACGAGCACTCGGAGCATCTGCCGTCGTAGATCTCTCTTGTTTGTCTCTCTCTCTTGCTGCTGCCCTGATTGATGTCTCGGGATCCCGGTGTTAAAAAACGCTCTCGGAAACTTTTGCCACAGTTTGGCTACGAACTCAAGCGTGGTTCCGTTTTTTTTTTTTGGGGTGCCGTCGAGCAAATCGATTGATCTTGATGATCCTTAAAACGTTTGGAGGCAGACTCCCTATTGGTGTGTGAGTGTGTGTGCGAATGGGTAAGTGTGAAGCGCATTGTAAAGCGCTTTTGGGAGCTCTTTGTTGACTTGTGTGTACTTGAAATCTTTTGGATGATGTTTAAAAAAAATACATACCAGCTATCGTATGTTTCCGTGTATCACGGAAAGTATAATATAGTATTTAGAAACAAAAATTTGGAATGACTAAATAAGTAACTGTGGATCTACTGTAGCTGCAGAATCGCGTAACGTAGCTTCTTAGTTACCCTCACTTTGTTAGCAGTATTATCATTTTAAACTTATAAAGAGTCATCAACACGGGTCAGAAAATCATGGGCAACCCTCTGGTAGGTGCTACTGGACAAAGACAGTTTTGGTAGTTTAAATGGCTATCATGGCACTCCTGTTATTGTTCTAGCAACGTGTGAGTATATGTCCTGTGTTGTGCTCGTTTCACGTTTTGTTCAGTTAGACCTTGTGAGTGTCCCAACATATACTGTCTTAGATTTTTTTGTTAAGTTAGAGTTAGTAAGTGTGCCAATATATGTCTTTTTTTTTCCCATGTGTTGTTCGGTTCGTGTCCCAACACGGACTGCGTCGACTTTCTTCCTTGTTTTTGTTTGTTTATTTGAGGTAGTTAGTGTCCCAATATCTTCTGCGTTGACTTCCTTTTCATGTTTTTTTTTGTTCAGTTAGAGTTAGTGTTGTGTTCCAATATATGTCTTTCCTTTGTCTCTTTTCATGTTTTGTTCTGTTAGTGTCCCAACATTGTCAGCGTCGTCTTTCTTCCTTGTTTTTGTTTGTTTATTTGAGGTAGTTAGTGTCCCAATATATTCTGCGTTGTCTTCCTTTTCATGTTTTTTTTTGTTCAGTTAGAGATCGTGTCCCAACAATTTCTGCGTCGTCTTTCTTTCTTGTTTTTTTTGGTCAGTTGAGCAAGTTTGTGTCCTAACATATTATGCATTGTCTTCCTTTCATGTTTTTTTTGTTCAGTTAGAGTTAGTTAGTTTTTGAACATATACGGCATTGTGTTCCTTTCATGTTTTATTCAGTTACATAGATAGTGTGCCTTGTATTTCAAGGTCTCGTGATGATACTTCATTTTTGTTTTGTCCATTTGGGGGAATGTTTTTCTGTCGTCTTCGTTTATGGTGTTGTAACAATTGGTAGTTGTTCTATCCACGCACGAGTATATTCCCTGAGTATGTTTGGTTAGAACCCGTTTGTATTCCACCATATCATATGTCTCCTTACTTTCATGTTTTGTTCATTTAGATCTAGTTAGGGTTTTAAAGTTACGTAGCAGGGATGCATTATTGTTAGGGTAGCTTTGATGTATTTGAATTTGAAAACTCTTCGGAAATTTCACTTTATTTTCCTTTAAACTATTTGATGCTATTTTGTTATATGTAAATACATATAAATTTTTTATAAAATTCATTTTGCGTATTTATTTATGGGATCATCTCTTTTGTCCATCCTGACAATCGTATGAAGAAAAAATAGATTGATAATCAACCAGGGGACCAAGCTACAGCTAAATCCAGCTCAGCATTTCATGTCCTTTTTTGTTACGATTGAGAAGTTGCAAAGGGGGTTCTTTACCAGAATTTGGGAGTAG